>NC_037331.1:73729424-74338160 GCF_002263795.3 Bos taurus | reverse complement strand
GTTCTTTCTCATCCATTACCCTTTGTACTCACATCAGACACAGACTTTAGTGAGAATGCCTTTTCTGGGAGTGTGTGTAGCTTCCGTTGTCCCTTCCTTCCTGAAGGGTTGTGTTAAAACTTTTCCAAAAGAGGCATCTTTAAACCATCCTCCTGATTTCTTTGGTAGTTCCACCAAAATTCTGACAGTTTTCAATCTATTCACTTTTGATAAGTTCCATATGCTGGTTACCATGCAGATAGATTTCGCCTATATGTAATTCATAAGCTTTCCCTGTCTTCACTATTGTGTCTCTCAACTGAAGACTGGATGCCGTAAGTCAGGGTTTGGCTGGGAAGGTGGCACCCTTATTTTGATGTCTGTTGCAAGGCTGAGTTACTTTGCCTAGCTGAGAAGTCTTATTGGATTTTGTTGCTTAAGGTGTCTAAACACCTTCTCTCCTTATATTTGGGCTTCTCTTGTGGCTCAGCTGGTAAAGAATCCGCCTGCAATGCGGGAGACCTAGGTTTGATCCCTAGGTTGGGGATATCCCCTGGAAAAGGGAAAGGCTACCCACTCCAGTATTCTGGCCTAGAGAATTCCATGGACTAAAGAGTCAGACACGGCTGAGTGACTTTCACTTTCTCTTCATATTTGGGGAAAGGAGAAACAGATTTTCTAACCTCGTGAAGCATTTGAATTTGTTTATTCCCTTCTGTAATTGCTTGGAAACCAGACAAATTTTTGCCTGAGCTCATCTTTTCCACATAATACCTTGCTGAAGGCTGGCAATAGGAGACAATACAGAACACTTTCCAACCACTTATTTTAAAGCTACAGATGCATAGGCAGCGGCCTGTCTTTCAAGTTATCACGGACAGCAGTTGTATCAAGTATTTTGCCTGGCATTACAGGTGTCTCTAGCCTTCCAAACTCTCATGTTTGTTTACTTGAACCCCATGTCAATCTCAGATATTTTAGGATTCTTTGGTTATTTTTTTGTCATAAAACTCTCCACTTCAGAGTAATAGGTTCTAGGTAAGTTATTCTTTATCCTAATAAAGAATAATTAGTTATAAAACATTCTCAAATCATAATGATTTAACACTGTAAAACCTGACACCTTGATCACCCAAAGCTGTTTCCTATAACTGAGTGAGGCTG
The DNA here is from genome assembly GCF_002263795.3 of Bos taurus. Lineage (NCBI taxonomy): Eukaryota > Metazoa > Chordata > Mammalia > Artiodactyla > Bovidae > Bos > Bos taurus. Next base: position 74,337,017 of record NC_037331.1, on the reverse strand, counting down.
GAGACTGGCCAGCTGGGCTGTGTTGCTGTCTAGACTTTCTGGTCAAGTGGTGTGTGTTTAGTAGCTCAGTCATGTCCGACTCTGCAACCTCATGGACTGTAGCCAGCCAGATTCCTCTGTCCATGAGATTCTCCAGGAAAGAATACTGGAGTGGTTGCCATTCCTTTCTCTAGGAGATCTTCCCAACCCAGGGATTGAACCTGGGTCTCCTGCATTGCAGGCAGATTCTTTACCATCTGAGCCCCCAGGGAAGCTGTGTTCAAGTGGGCCCACAGGCTGTGCTCTGTGACGGGGGTGGGGTCATGGCTGTGCTCCCTTCCGGTGAAGCTCCGGCTCTGTCAGCAGCTGTGTTAGTCCCTAGGCTGGGCTCCACTGCTGGGTGATGTAGTGGGCTGGGCTCTGGGGCTGCCCAGTATCACTGTTCAGGCTCCCTGGTTCTGTGGGGCCAGAGGCTATGCCCAACGACTGGACAGAGCTGCTGGCTTGGTTTCCTGTCTGAGTGGGACTGCAGGATGGGCTGCTTTGTGGCTGTCCAGGGTCTCTGGCTAGGCTTCATGGTCAGGTGGGACTGGAAGCTAGGCTCAGCCATTGGGGAGAAACTGGAAATTTGCTTCCCTACCTGAGCAGGGCTGTAGAACAGGCTTCATTCATGACAGGTGTAGCCTCTTGGCTGGGGATCCAAGTCAAGCAGAATTGCCAACCTAGCTCCCTGGCCAAATAAGGTAAATGGTTAAGCTCTGTGAATGGGCACAGTTGCTGGCTGGGTCTCTGCCCAGGGACAGCTGATGGAGGAACGTAATCCTCCGAGATCTGAGTACTGATTGCTGTAAGCCCTCCTCTGCTTCTCTGTCTCTATCTGGTCCCCACTGGTCTAACTCTGTAGATTGTCCCCATGATCCTTGTGAGGCGAGACCCAAGTGGGCTTCCTGAGAAGTGTTCCATAAGGCTGGGGCAGCTAGATACCCACCTGTGCTCTCTCTTTCCCCTGGAGAGGCCACAGGGCCAGTGGGCTTCTTGGCATGATGCTGTGCCAAGCTAGGGGAGGTTGGCAGCCAAGGTAAAGCTGTGCTTCTTTCCTGCTTGTATGGTCCTTCTGTCACTCAGGGAGATTCTTCAAGCTCACCCTCAGGTTCTGGGATTCTCATGATGGTGTCTAGTCCGTGCATAATTGGTTGCTGGTCTTCTTGGTGAGGGGAACTGAGGTTGGAAATGATCTGGGTTGCCATCTTGACGTCACCTCCCCTGTTTCTTTTTTTTTTTTCCCTCCCCTGTTTCTTAAATAGATTTTCAATCAATAGACTTTAGCCTCTGTTCAGCTCTGCTTCTAGCGATATGTGTTTTCACCAATTTTGATTCTTCAGGGGAGAGTATGGTATAAATTGGTCTTCCCAGGTGGCATTAGTGGTAAAGAACTCGCCTGCCAGAGCAGGAGATGTAAGAGACGTGAGTCGATCCCTAGGACAGGAAGATCCCCTGGAGAAGGGCATTGCAGCCAACTCCAGTATTCTTGCCTGGAGAATCCCATAGACAGAGGAGCCTGGTGGGCTATGTCCATAGAGTCACAAAGAGTTGGACACGACTGAAGTGACTTAGCACAAGCAAACACAGTGTAAACTGGTTTGTTTTTGGCTTTCTTCAGCACTGCCAGGATTTTCTTATCGGATCTGCAACATGATTTATAAAACATCCATTTGCTTTCTAGCTTCCAAATGTTGTTGTTATTATGCACTCTTCCATTCTTCCTGTCGCTGTGGGCCTGTGATTTATAATAAATCTCTTGTGAGTTCTTTTTATTTTTTTTATTTTTATTTTTTTATTTTTTATTTTTTTTAATTTATTTATTTTTTTTAAAATTATTAATTTCTGAACCCTCCTCCCTCTCCCCTCCCCATACCATCCCCCTGGGCCGTCCCAGCGTACCAGCCCCAAGCATCCAGCATCGTGCACTGAACCTGGACTGGCATCTCGTTTTATACATGACATTTCACATGTTTCAATGCCATTCTCCCAAATCTTCCCACCCTCTCCCTCTCCCACAGAGTCCAAAAGACTGTTCTATACATCAGTGTCTCTTTTGCTGTCTCGTATACAGGGTTATCGTTACCATCTTTCTAAATTCCATATATATGCGTTAGTATACTGTATTTATGTTTTTCTTTCTGGCTTACTTCACTCTGTATAATAGGCTCCAGTTTCATCCACCTCATTAGAACTGATTCAAATGTATTCTTTTTAATGGCTGAGTAATACTCCATTGTGTATATGTACCAGAGCTTTCTTATCCATTCATCTGCTCATGGACATCTAGGTTGCTTCCATGTCCTGGCTATTATAAACAGTGCTGCGATGAACATTGGGGTACACGTGTCTCTTTCCCTTCTGGTTTCCTCAGTGTGTATGCCCAGCAGTGGGATTGCTGGATCATAAGGCAGTTCTATTTCCAGTTTTTTAAGGAATCTCCACACTGTTCTCCATAGTGGCTGTACTAGTTTGCATTCCCACCAACAGTGTAAGAGGGTTCCCTTTTCTCCACACCCTCTCCAGCATTTATTATTTGTAGACTTTTGGATTGCAGCCATTCTGACTGGCGTGAAATGGTACCTCATAGTGGTTTTGATTTGCATTTCTCTGATAATGAGTGATGTTGAGCATCTTTTCATGTGTTTGTTAGCCATCTGTATGTCTTCTTTGGAGAAATGTCTATTTAGATCTTTGGCCCATTTTTTGATTGGGTCATTTATTTTTCTGGAGTTGAGCTGTAGGAGTTGCTTGTATATTTTTGAGATTAGTTGTTTGTCAGTTGCTTCATTTGCTATTATTTTCTCCCATTCTGAAGGCTGTCTTTTCACCTTGCTAATAGTTTCCTTTGATGTGCAGAAGCTTTTAAGTTTAATTAGGTCCCATTTGTTTATTTTTGCTTTTATTTCCAATATTCTGGGAGGTGGGTCATAGAGGATCCTGCTGTGATGTATGTCAGAGAGTGTTTTGCCTATGTTCTCCTCTAGGAGTTTTATAGTTTCTGGTCTTACGTTGAGATCTTTAATCCATTTTGAGTTTATTTTTGTATATGGTGTTAGAAAGTGTTCTAGTTTCATTCTTTTACAAGTGGTTGACCAGATTTCCCAGCACCACTTGTTAAAGAGATTGTCTTTAATCCACTGTATATTCTTGCCTCCTTTGTCAAAGATAAGGTGTCCATATGTGTGTGGATTTATCTCTGGGCTTTCTATTTTGTTCCATTGATCTATATTTCTGTCTTTGTGCCAGTACCATACTGTCTTGATAACTGTGGCTTTGTAGTAGAGCCTGAAGTCAGGTAGGTTGATTCCTCCAGTTCCATTTTTCTTTCTCAAGATCGCTTTGGCTATTCGAGGTTTTTTGTATTTCCATACAAATTGTGAAATTATTTGTTCTAACTCTGTGAAGAATACTGTTGGTAGCTTGATAGGGATTGCATTGAATCTATAAATTGCTTTGGGTAGTATACTCATTTTCACTATATTGATTCTTCCAATCCATGAACATGGTATATTTCTCCATCTATTAGTGTCCTCTTTGATTTCTTTCACCAGTGTTTTATAGTTTTCTATATATAGGTCTTTAGTTTCTTTAGGTAGATATATTCCTAAGTATTTTATTCTTTTTGTTGCAATGGTGAATGGAATTGTTTCCTTAATTTCTCTTTCTGTTTTCTCATTATTAGTGTATAGGAATGCAAGGGATTTCTGTGTGTTGATTTTATATCCTGCAACTTTACTATAATCATTGATTAGTTCTAGTAATTTTCTGGTGGAGTCTTTAGGGTTTTCTATGTAGAGGATCATGTCATCTGCAAATAGTGAGAGTTTTACTTCTTCTTTTCCAATTTGGATTCCTTTTATTTCTTTTTCTGCTCTGATTGCTGTAGCCAAAACTTCCAAAACTATGTTGAATAGTAATGGTGAAAGTGGGCACCCTTGTCTTGTTCCTGACTTTAGAGGAAATGCTTTCAATTTTTCACCATTGAGGATAATGTTTGCTGTAGGTTTGTCATATATAGCTTTTATTATGTTGAGGTATGTTCCTTCTATTCCTGCTTTCTGGAGAGTTTTTATCATAAATGGGTGTTGAATTTTGTCAAAGGCTTTCTCTGCATCTATTGAGATAATCATATGGTTTTTGTTTTTCAATTTGTTAATGTGGTGTATTACATTGATTGATTTGCGGATATTGAAGAACCCTTGCATCCCTGGGATAAAGCCCACTTGGTCATGGTGTATGATCTTTTTAATGTGTTGTTGGATTCTGATTGCTAGAATTTTGTTTAGGATTTTTGCATCTATGTTCATCAGTGATATTGGCCTGTAGTTTTCTTTTTTTGTGGGATCTTTGTCAGGTTTTGGTATTAGGGTGATGGTGGCCTCATAGAATGAGTTTGGAAGTTTACCTTCCTCTGCAATTTTCTGGAAGAGTTTGAGCAGGATAGGTGTTAGCTCTTCTCTAAATTTTTGGTAGAATTCAGCTGTGAAGCCGTCTGGACCTGGGCTTTTGTTTGCTGGAAGATTTTTGATTACAGTTTCAATTTCCGTGCTTGTGATGGGTCTGTTAAGGTTTTCTATTTCTTCCTGGTCGAGTTTTGGAAAGTTGTACTTTTCTAAGAATTTGTCCATTTCTTCCTCGTTGTCCATTTTATTGGCATATAATTGTTGATAATAGTCTCTTATGATCCTTTGTATTTCTATGTTGTCTGTTGTGATCTCTCCACTGTCATTTCTAATTTTATTGATTTGATTTTTCTCCCTTTGTTTCTTGATGAGTCTGGCTAATGGTTTGTCAATTTTATTTATCCTTTCAAAGAACCAGCTTTTGGCTTTGTTGATTTTTGCTATGGTCTCTTTTGTTTCTTTTGCATTTATTTCTGCTCTAATTTTTAAGATTTCTTTCCTTCTACTAACCCTGGGGTTCTTCATTTCTTCCTTTTCTAGTTGCTTTAGGTGTAGAGTTAGGTTATTTATTTGACTTTTTTCTTGTTTCTTGAGGTGTGCCTGTATTGCTATGAACTTTCCCCTTAGGACTGCTTTTACTGTGTCCCACAGGTTTTGGGTTGTTGTGTTTTCATTTTCATTCGTTTCTATGCAAATTTTGATTTCTTTTTTGATTTCTTCTGTGATTTGTTGGTTATTCAGCAGCGTGTTGTTCAGCCTCCATATGTTGGCATTTTTAATAGTTTTTCTCCTGTAATTGAGATCTAATCTTACTGCATTGTGGTCAGAAAAGATGCTTGGAATGATTTCTATTTTTTTGAATTTACCAAGGCTAGATTTATGGCCCAGGATGTGATCTATCCTGGAGAAGGTTCCGTGTGCGCTTGAGAAAAAGGTGAAATTCATTGTTTTGGGATGAAATGTCCTATAGATATCAATTAGGTCTAACTGGTCTATTGTATCGTTTAAAGTTTGTGTTTCCTTGTTAATTTTCTGTTTAGTTGATCTATCCATAGGTGTGAGTGGGGTATTAAAGTCTCCCACTATTATTGTGTTATTGTTAATTTCTCCTTTCATACTTGTTAGCAGTTGTCTTACATACTGTGGTGCTCCCGTGTTGGGTGCATATATATTTATAATTGTTATATCTTCTTGGATTGATCCTTTGATCATTATGTAGTGACCTTCTTTGTCTCTTTTCACAGCCTTTGTTTTAAAGTCTATTTTATCTGATATGAGTATTGCTACTCCTGCTTTCTTTTGGTCCCTATTTGCATGGAAAATCTTTTTCCAGCCCTTCACTTTCAGTCTGTATGTGTCCCCTGTTTTGAGGTGGGTCTCCTGTAGACAACATATGTAGGGGTCTTGTTTTTGTATCCATTCAGCCAGTCTTTGTCTTTTGGTTGGGGCATTCAACCCATTTACGTTTAAGGTAATTACTGATAAGTATGATCCCGTTGCCATTTACTTTATTGTTTGGGGTTCGAATTTATACACCATTTTTGTGTTTCCTGTCTAGAGAATATCCTTTAGTATTTGTTGTAGAGCTGGTTTGGTGGTGCAGAATTCTCTCAGCTTTTGCTTGTCTGAGAAGCTTTTGATTTCTCCTTCATACTTGAATGAAATCCTTGCTGGGTACAATAATCTGGGCTGTAGGTTATTTTCTTTCATCATTTTAAGTATGTCTTGCCATTCCCTCCTGGCTTGAAGAGTTTCTATTGAAAGATCAGCTGTTATCCTTATGGGAATTCCCTTGTGTGTTATTTGTTGTTTTTCCCTTGCTGCTTTTAATATTTGTTCTTTGTGTTTGATCTTTGTTAATTTGATTAATATGTGTCTTGGGGTGTTTCGCCTTGGGTTTATCCTGTTTGGGATTCTCTGGGTTTCTTGGACTTGGGTGATTATTTCCTTCCCCAGTTTAGGGAAGTTTTCAACTATTATCTCCTCAAGTATTTTCTCATGGTCTTTCTTTTTGTCTTCTTCTTCTGGAACCCCTATGATTCGAATGTTGTAGCGTTTAATATTGTCCTGGAGGTCTCTGAGATTGTCCTCATTTCTTTTAATTCGTTTTTCTTTTATCCTCTCTGATTCATTTATTTCTACCATTCTATCTTCTAATTCACTAATCCTATCTTCTGCCTCTGTTATTCTACTATTTGTTGCCTCCAGAGTGTTTTTAATTTCATTTATTGCATTATTCATTATATGTTGACTCTCTTTTATTTCTTCTAGGTCCTTGTTAAACCTTTCTTGCATCTTCTCAATCCTTGTCTCCAAGCTATTTATCTGTGATTCCATTTTAGTTTCAAGATTTTGGATCAATTTCACTATCATTATTCGGAATTCTTTATCAGGTAGATTCCCTATCTCTTCCTCTTTTGTTTGGTTTGGTGGGCATTTATCCTGTTCCTTTATCTGCTGGCTATTCCTCTGTCTCTTCATCTTGTTTAAATTGCTGAGTTTGGGGTGTCCTTTCTGTATTCTGGCAGTTTGTGGAGTTCTCTTTATTGTGGCTTTTCCTCGCTGTGTGTAGGTTTGTACAGGTGGCTTGTCAAGGTTTCCTGGTTAGGGAAGCTTGTGTCAGTGTTCTGATGGGTGGAACTGTATTTCTTCTCTTTGTTCAGTCGCGCTCCTTTCGAAGAGTTGGATTGCTTTTCTGGGTGCCTGATGTCCTCTGCCGGCATTCAGAAGTTGTTTTGTGGAATTTACTCGACGTTTAAATGCTCTTTTGATGAATTTGTGGGGGAGAAAGTGTTCTCCCTGTCCTACTCCTCCGCCATCTTGGCTCCTCCTCCAAGAGTGCTTGTTAAAGTGCATGAGTTATCCACGAGAAACAGCTGCCTCTTCATTGTCCTCTTCATTCACTTTTTTCCTTCTGGTTTCTGCTTGCCTTTCACTCCTTGAGCATCTTTTGCCCGGCCAGTTCTTCAGAATCCAAATTTTCGAGGCGATACAGCCGATACAGAACTTCCACCAACCTGCAGCCGAAGAAGCTTCAGGAAGGAAGCGGGCGCTCCTCAAACACCGTGAGTTCTTTTTAGTAAGCCTGTAGCGGGAGTAAATATATGTGTTTCACCCACCATTTTGTTTTTTCCCATCAGCACTTTGCTTCTCATAATTTTCTTGGACATCACTTTCTATCTTTAGGGGGAATGGTTGAATGCATTTTGATGGGTTAATAGCACAGATATACATCCAATAAAAAGTGTGTTAACGCCTTTCCATGCAATTTCCGATGTATTATGTTAAAGAAAAACCAGAGCTAGTTGATAGTTAAAGTAATAAAAACGGATTTTATTCAGGACAGTTGTGATAGGGGAAAAGAGACCCTGGTACAAAACTGGCTCAATTCTGAATACAACATGAACAAGTGGGAATTTGTAGCCAAGGGGTGTAGAGGGGAGTCGGGGGGACAGTCAATGGATGGAAAATTACTGAGAGGAAACATTGGGACTAAGGGGGGATTTTGGCTGAACCAACTTGACAGGATTCTTGCAGAAGGCAGGCCCGAGTGATCAAATATTAAAGAGAGCAGTTGAGCAATGTGATCAGATAATTACAGTGATCAGAAATCAACTGTGTGGACTTGCTCTTCTAAGTGGATAGAGCAGGATTCTTGCTAAAAGTGGGCCCAACACAGACCCTGAGCCACCTGGGAAGCTCCTAACCAACCTTATGTACTTTAGTTTCCTCATCTATGAAATGGGGATCATAATAGTACCTGCCCATGAGAGTGTTGTGAGGATTAAATGAACTAATTCATGTAAAGAACTTAGAACTGATATTATGAACTGTCATCAGAAATAAACATATTGTTCAAATTAATTTCCATAAGCCTGTGAAAGAAAAGACACTTATGTGGATATATAGGCATACTTCAGAGATATCGTGGGTTCAGTTTTTAGACCACTGAAATGAGTATCACAATAAAGCAAGTCACACAAATTTATGGTTCCATAATGCATGTAAAAGTTATACCACACTGTAGTCTAAGTGTGCTATAGCATTATGTCAGAAAAACCAATGGACATACATTCATTAAAAATACTTTATTGCTAAAAAATGCTAACTGTCATATGAGCCTTCCATGAGTCATTATTTTTTTGCAGTAGTGACATCAAAGATCATTCACCACAGGTTAGTAATAATAACAGTGAACAAGTCTGCATTGTTTTGAAAATTACCAAAATGTGGCACAGAGAATGAAGTGAGCAAATGTGGTTGGAAAAATGGCACTGGTGGGCTTGCTCAATTCAGGGTTTCTACGAACCTTCAGTTTGTAAAAAATGCAGTGTCTGCGAGTCTCAGTGAAGTGCAATCGGGTGAGGTGCAATGTACACTTTTCATTCTTGTACAAGAGTGCTTGTAAAATTAGAGAGAAAGCAATAAATATCATAAGAAAAAAAATGTTCTTCAGGAAGTTAGGAGAGCATGCCAGCTCCCAGAATTTTTGTCTGTTGGAAGATTAAGAATTCTTTGGTTAGATTCCATCTCACCAAAGTTTTAACTCTAGTTTATTGAGAAGTGTTTTTCATGAAATAGAATCTAAGACAATAAAGAAAATTAATGAGAAACGTAGAATTCCCTCCATGCCTCGATGTGAAGTAAAGCATTATCTGCAGATTCATTTCCCTAAAGCTGTGCCAGTGCAAGTAAACTAAGGGGAAAGGAAATTCTCCTGATGATACGAGCCAATAAAACCCACTCGATGGATTTTGGATTTGAATTATGCACACTGACTTTTTACATTTATTTGAATGCATGTGTTAGCTGCGCTACAATCTTTGCCCATACTGAAAGGCCCAAATTATCTGCTAATATAATGCATATGAGCTAGTTCTCAGAAATCATTAAACTATGGATGGATTTTTCTCCATGATATTTTAATGTCAGAGGGTAAAATATGTTGTTTTATCTTCTTGTCTTAAGAAGTTTAATCTAGTAAGTGTGGGTCTAGATGGAGGATGGAGGGAATATTAGAAACAAACTCAATTTCCTCTTTTCTAAACTAGCTTCAAATTATCTGTGATTCTGATTCTGGGTCATTATTTAATTCAAGTGGGAAATACATTTGAGTTTCTGTTCTCTGTAAAGCATTCTGTAGAATTTAACGGAAGATTTAAAGATTCAAGAGGATTTTAAGCCCAGTTTTAGAGGCAAATTATATGTCATTATACAAGGCAGTATAAGAGCTGTATTTTGTTTAATATGTATGTGTATGATTTAATTATGCAAAGAAAATTTCAGGAGTCAAATAAAATCTGTATTAGAGTCAAGACTCCACAGTTGTAGGATCCTCCATAATGCAGTCTGTGGGGTCGCACAGAGTCGGACACGACTGAAGCGACTTAGCAGCAGCAGCAGCAGCAGCCACAATGAAATTAATTTTATTCAGGAGGATTAAGAAAGATAGTTTAGCTGAGTCTTGAGGATAACTGGGATTTTGATTAATAGAACAGGGACCACATAAACAAAACTGTGCAAGTATCTAACATAATTAGTCAATGGCATAGAGTCTGTTTAGGCTTCAGCATATGAAGATGGACAGTGGGGCCCAAAGTATGACAGATCTCTGGGACCTCAAATATTTAAAGACTTGGCCCTAGGTTTTCAGATGTACCCAGTGATTAGCTAAGAGTCGCAGTCTCCAAATTATACTATTTAGAAAGCTAGCTCAGCAAAGTGTTTAGAGATATTTCAAGGAAAATAAGGTTTCATGATTAAAGAAGTTTTGGAAATCCTGGACAATTCAAGACAATATAGACAATATTCTTTATTGCAGGACTTTTCAGAGCTTTTACTATGCTAGTAAACAGAGTTAATCTTACAATGTGAGTTCTTGGCTGGGCGGTTTAGGTATTTTGGAGATATTGGTTTAGTTTGCTTTAAATTCTGACCATAATCTAAGTTCCTTTCAATCAATGACATCAAATGCTTTGTTTCTTCCTTCCTTTTTCTTTCCCCCCCACCACTTGCTTATTCCCTTTTTATTTAATTTTTCTCTTTCAAGAAATTTGTATTAAATTATAATTTTTAAAAAAATCTGTGACCACAGTGGTATGCTAATTTAAAAACAAAGTCTTTTGTGCCCCTTTTAAAGAAATTGATTCTAAAAATACTGATGAAAATAAGTATTCTCCCTGTTTTAAAAATACCATCCTTCTGACAGTGGAACATGGCTTCCTTTATATTCTTGATTTAAGAACAGTTCTTTCTAATTGGGGAAGGATAGCTTTATGTATATATACATATAAAAGTTTTAACCTTGAATGCAGTTTCTGAGGAAAAAAAGGGGATAATTATCTACCAGCCACATCAGCTGAATCCCTCCCTCTGCAGGTCAATGGGTGATATTGCACAAACACTCTAAAAATACTTTTTTAGTTGCTGTCAGCCTTGCTATGTGTCTTGTACTTAAAATTAAATATTTTTCTCATTGTCATTCAACTCATGTAATAGGAAGAGCTAGGATTAGAACCCAGGAATTTCTCATTTCAAAACCACCACGTTTTGTTGCCTGCTGCTATGCAAATTAGAACTTCTCAGTAAAATCACCAAAGGAAGGCTACCCCTCTTTATGTTTCTTCTGATAAACCGCACAATCCAAGAACTACGTGGCAGATTCCCATTCAGCATTTTAAAGTCATTTTTTTGGTAGTGGTGGCAATTAACATACAGACAATAAAAAGCAAGTACAAAACATTGAAAGACAACAAAGTCGTGAAAAATATTGTAAATAAATCAATCATACTTTTGAGATCAATAATAATGACATCATTTTGTATATAAATGGAAGAGATATAAACATCATAAACTGTTGTAAATTTGCTCCCTCAAAATGTCTCTTTGGCATGTAGATTATTTCAAGGTGAAAACAATCAAGGTTCAAAAGACTCAGTAGGAAATTTCAGCCTTTCCCCTAACTGTGTAAAGAATGAAGACAGAGGCCCTATTCCAGGAAGGGAGCCGTGACCACAGATGAATGGCTGAAGTATGAACTAGACGTGGAGACAGGGAGGAATTTAGGTAAGCCTGTCTCTTGGAACCGAGAAGGCAATGGCACCCCACTCCAGTACTCTTGCCTGGAAAATCCTATGGATGGAGGAGCCTGGTAGGCTGCAGTCCATGGGGTCGCTGAGGGTCAGACACGACTGAGCGACTTCACTTTCACTTTTCACTTTTATGCATTGGAGAAGGAAATGGCAACCCACTCCAGTGTTCTTGCCTGGAGAATCCCAGGGACAGGGGAGCCTGGTGGGCTGCTGTCTATGGGGTCGCACAGAGTCGGACACGACTGAAGCGACTTAGCAGCAGCAGCAAGGTGAAGTTTTCAGCTATTTTGATGAGTTTTTCCTGAGTCTCTCCCACGTGTTCATGTTATTAACTTTTTGATTTTTCTCCATTATTCTGTCTCATGTCAATTTAATTCTTAGACCAGCCAGAATAACCTAGAAAGGGTGGAGGAAAATTTCTTCCCAACACCAGGTGGCGCTAGTGATAATAAATCCCACAGGCAATGCAGGAGACATAAAAGTTCCTGGGTGGGGAAGATCCCCTGAAGGAGGGCATGGCCACCCACTCCAGTATTCTTGCCTGGAGAATCCCATGGACAGAGGAGCCTGGTGGGCTACAGTCCATAGGCTGGCAGAATCAGACACAACTGAAGTGACTTAGCATGCAGCATACACTTTCAATTTCACATTTAGATACCCCCACCCCAAAATCCTTTTCAGATTAATATATCCTGCAAAAAATTTAGGGGGGTAAATTATTTACTGTGACTAATTTAAAGACATTATTTAATACAGAGGACATTATGAAATTCAGAAGATGTTTTCAGAAATGAATATTGTGGAGTTCTAATTAAGTATAAAATAACAAAATTAGAAATGAGTAACATGCATTTGTGAAAGGAAAAGAACCCACAAGATATAAAGTTGTGTAACACAGAAGAAAAATCTTTAACTGGAGCACTGTTAATCCTCTTTGATGAAAATTCAGTGGAGACCAGTGAGACTCCTGAATGCACACTCCTCAAATTGTACCAAGACTGGAAGCATAGAGAATCAGCTGACATGTGAAATTGGTTTTTAAAAAATGTGAAAATGCTTGAGGTTGACATTTATTAAAAGCTATTCCACTAAAATGGTATAATTTTTAATAAATACACAAGAAACCAAAATGTCAAAAGATGAATCAATCTCTTTTGTAGCTCTGCTATTCTCACCCCCACTGTGACTCTTTCATTTGGAAATTATTCACAACAAAAGGACAAGTCTCTCATTTTTGTGGCCATGAGAGGATAAGTGAGATGCTATTTGAATTGTAAAAGTCCTTTTTCAAAATGCTTACTTTGTAATAAAATTGGCACTTTAATCTGAAGAATGATTCTTTTTCACTTTTGCTACCTAATATACTACACAATTTCAATTGATCATCTGGAATACTTTAATTGAATATGAAATAAATCTCCCTCTTCTCCATTAGGCTATTTAACTTTAATTTTCATAATGAAATGGAGTGAGAAAGGTCAAGGCCTCCCCTCCAAAGACCCAAGTGAAAAATCTCATTCATCTTCTAAGCAAGACTGTCTTTCACAAAACATCAGGTTGCATAGTTGCTCAAGGAATCAGGTTCTAGGAGGCAGTGTAGGACCTAAGGCCCTTTGGAAAGGATTTCCAAGAATTAAATATTTTTCACTCTGACTCATTTATTTTCCTTATCCCTCTCCCTGGAAAATATCGACCCTCCAGTCCCTAAGGTGACAATTTGCTGCTGGGCTGTAGGGTTATAGAATCTTACCTTTTGGTCTTGAAGCATACCATACATATATGGGGAGAGGTAGTAGGGAAGAAAAAAGAACTTTCCCTCTACCCTTCTAGATACTTGGCTGAGACCTTCCCCTGACCCCTGTAATAAGAGAGATTAACAGGAGAAAAAGCACAGACATCCTCCTTTACACAAAGGAAAAGTAAAGTGAAAGTCACTCAGTCGTTTCCAACTCTTTGGGACCCCATGGACTATACAGTCCATGGAATTCTCCAGGTCAGAATACTGGGGTGGGTAACCTTTCTCTTCTCCAGGAGATCTTTGAAACCCAGGACTCGAACCCAGGTCTCCCACATTGCAAGCAGATTCTTTGCCAGCTGAGTCACAAGGGAAGCCCTCATACAAAGGATATACCCAGGAAAACCAAGCTGGCTCAAGCCATCATCTTAAAATAACATTTCTAGCTAAAAGCAAAAGATATTGTGTGGGGGAGAGCCAGGTTTTCAGACGAAGCACAGTAAACAAGAGTATGGTTACTATGCAGAATTAAGTCCTTGTCTTCTCCAGTGACAGGGATTTCTGTAGATGTAGTCATCCTCCTTTTCCTGGTTGGGTTTCTGGGGTGGTACAGTGGTAAAGAATTTGCTTGCTAGTGCAGGAGCTGCAGGAGATGTGAGTTCACTCCCTGAGTCGGGAAGATCCCCTGGAGTAGGAAATGGCAACCCACTCCAGTAGTCTTGCCTGGAAAATCCCATGGACAGAGGAGCCTGGCGGTCACAAAGAGTTGGACATGACAGCACACACACACACACACACACACACACACACACATCCCTCCTCCTGGTACTGAGAGGGAGACGTCCTTATAAATAGAGATTCCCCTTATAAATGTTAATTTCTCTTACCAAAGGGTAACTTTGACTTGGTTTTCAGTTTCTCTCCTGTCTGTTTTTTTTTTTTAATTTTTAAAAAAATTTTATTTTATTTTTAAACTTTACATAATTGTATTAGTTTTGCCAAATATCAAAATGAATCCGCCACAGGTATACATGTGTTCCCCATCCTGAACCCTCCTCCCTCCTCCCTCCCCATACCATCCCTCTGGGTCGTCCCAGTGCACTAGCCCCAAGCATCCAGTATCGTGCATCAAACCTGGACTGGCAACTCGTTTCATACATGATATTATACATGTTTCAATGCCATTCTCCCAAATCTTCCCACCCTCTCCCTCTCCCACAGAGTCCATAAGACTGTTCTATACATCAGTGTCTCTTTTGCTGTCTCGTACACAGGGTTATTGTTACCATCTTTCTAAATTCCATATATATGCGTTAGTATACTGTATCGGTGTTTTTCTTTCTGGCTTACTTCACGTCTGTTGTTTTTTAAACATAATCAGCCTAAAATGATCCTTATGCATATTTTGTGACAAATTCTTCTGTCCTTCAATGTCATCAGAGAGTAGATCCTACCTAAGGGTCACATGTATCACTAAAATGGTAACATTAAAAAAAATTAGTATGTTCAATAGAACAGAAAAGGTTCTTAATTAACGAACTTCAGAGATCCATACAAAGCAGTAGTCCTCAGACTCTCAAAGCATGCATCAGAATCACAGGTCAAGGTTCTGATTTGGTGGATGGAATGGGGAAGAAATCCATTTCTAACAGGTTCCCAGGTGGCTCCTACTGCTGGTCTGGGTACCATGCCTTGAAAGATCTAGTAAGTGACCTGTTGTTACCCACAAACTGGATCTGCCTCTTGGTGGGTATTTAGCCAGAAGACACAACCAAGTCAAAGACCAGGAGAAGGAAGGGTTTGTTACTTGCAGTAAGTAAAGAGAAGCCCAGGAATATTTCCCAAACCATTGTTTCTTTGAATAACAAAACTAGGGAAATTTTAAGCTATAAGGGTGGATAATTATTCACCAATGGGCAAGGGTGCCTGCATATTTATGAAGGGTCCTGTTCTTCTGCAACGGCAAGCATTGTGGCCAGGTTTAGGCCTAAAATAGCTTCTCTTATGTCAAGAAAGCCATGTCTGTTTCTCCTCCTTCAGGGACCCCTACCATAAATGCCTACACTGTGATTCACTTATGTGCCTTTAGTGGGTTTCAAGTGAGCTTTGGGGTGGCAGGCAACTTGTAGAAGGGCCGGAGCCATAGGCCTATTGCCGCTGGCTAAGATTGCCTTGTCTGTGTATCTCATTGTGCCAAAGAAATACTATTACTTTCTAAATACGCCATGACATGAAAAATTTGGGAGTGTATTTAATTCTACAGAGCTCTGTTTCCAGTGATTTAATTCTATTGGGAAAATTTAGCATAACTTGTCTTTATTTAAAGTGAAGTAAGGAATCCTGGGATCATTCCCCAGGCACTTTGTAAGGAAGAAGAGGAATAAATCAGAATATTTGTTGAGTGAGTTCTTTGTGGCAGGCA
This sequence comes from Bos taurus, assembly GCF_002263795.3. Taxonomy (NCBI): domain Eukaryota; kingdom Metazoa; phylum Chordata; class Mammalia; order Artiodactyla; family Bovidae; genus Bos; species Bos taurus. The sequence goes on along the minus strand of NC_037331.1, from coordinate 74,321,345 downwards.
CAGGCCAGGCACTTAATATGCTATTCTGTTTAGTTCTCTCCACAGTCTAATGAGATAACTGTTATTTCACTCTTTTCACTTCACCTAACCGAGGTTTTGAGTACATAAGTAATTTGCCCAAGGTCACGGAGCAGGTAAATGAAGCCAGAGGGAAAGCCAGTGTCTCTGACTTGAAGTTCCAGAGCTGTATCATGTGGTCTTGGGGATGAAGCAAAGAAAGGGGCCTTTCTTTACATCATCAGAAATTGGATTAGCTTCAGAAAAAGTTAAGCCAGTTTGAGGTTATATCTAAGTTCCCAAATGAAAGGTCAACCAAAGAAGTCATTAGCTTATTGGCTTCCCCAGTTTATACACGTTAGGTTTGCAGGGGGTTGTGTAGGTAGAAGTTGTAAACGTGTGGTTGCCGGGTTTCTTTGTGCTTGCTGTGTATGTGTTTCCTCTCTGATCTGCAGCTGCAGTTGATGCCTCAGCGTGCCATGGCTTCTGGCTGTGTTCTGTACGCACAGTGAAGTGGTGATGTGGGCAGTCACAGGAGAGTGGGTTTGAGGACCCAGGTTTTTTGGGTAGTTTTCCTCTGTTCTCTGCATCACTTCGTGGAGATTCAGTCTTAGGGGCCCTTGTCTAGAAGCCATCTCTCATCGCCACTGCTGCTGGTCATTGGGTTTAGACTCATCCACCCTTTGATTTTTGCCTCCCTCATTTTTGGAACACATAATTTCTAACTCATAACACTCTTTACATTTAATTAGCATTTCCAGTTTACTTGAGCTTCAACTTATCACTTATACTGTTTAAAGGGCTCATTAATTTATCTTATTGTGGCTCCCCTCTCATTATTTCCTGTCTGAAACAGGCCCCATTCTCAATGGGGCACCTAAATAAGTGCTTTAGCTGGATGCTTTATTAATTACTTTTGCTGATTTTTTTCAATTACTTTAATTAGTGCTGTGCTGTATTATTTTTATCTCTTAACTCCTCAAATTAAAAGTTCACCTTTTGATTTTTTGAATATGTACTCAGAGAAGGAAATCACTTGAATGAATTAAGGCTTGTAGCTGGGAAATGTACTGTAATTAAAAACATGTGGGACCTTGAAAGGCTGCCATTTGATAATAGGTGACAGAATCATATCCAGAGAGATTAAGAGATTGGCTGGTAGCACTGCTAGTGAAAACAGAAATCAGCCAGACCTCAGATTGAAACCTGGATTGTAATGATCAGTTCTGTGATCTCAGTCGACTCACTTGATGATTTAAAAAAAAAAAAAAAAAAAATTTTTTTCCACCTAAAGTGTGGTGAAATAGTAATAATGATAGTAATAACACAGGGCCATTGGAAAGAAAACCAAAGCGCTGACATCAGTATCATGTTTGGTACACATTAGGCTTTTAATAAATAGTAGCTATTATTTTGATTGTTAGCAGTGATTCAATTCTGTGAAAATGTTGTTCTTTCTTACTGTCTTTTAATTTACATAATTTCTAGATCCATGGTGATAAGGTATAATTTTCAAAAAGCTAAAATTACGATGCTCATAGAAAGATAAAATGAACATCTGCCAAAAATTTAAAGTAGCTCTTTAATGAGGCATCAAATAATAATCAGTCTAGAGGCTACAAAGAACAAAGTTTTATTTGGGGTCTTAGGAATTGCAATTTGGGACACACAGATTCGGGCAAAATCAAAAGAGCGTTCTGGGGAAGAGAAAGAGTAAGAGGCTTATAAAGGCAAAAGCTACAAGGCTGTTAATGTTGTCTTGTAAGAATTATGACTGGCTCTGATGGAAAAAGGAAATAGTTTTCCTTAAGAGACAGGCTGTCGTAAGTGATTTAGGGCAGGGGTCCGATAAGTATCTTAAGTTTCTGGACCACTGTGCAGATGTTCTGGATGCCTGCATTAAGACAATATGTGGTCAAAAGTTCACATTCCATTCTGGCGGAAATGTACATAAGTTCCATCTCCTCAATGACTTCTCATTCCATTTTAGAGGACTCTCTTAGCAATACCCACACTATTTTGGTTTTCCTTTCACAGAGGGTACCAGTGAGGTGTTAAAAGTGATTCAAAAGATAATTCTTGACTGCTTAAAGTAAAATGTGAAAAGAGAGAAATGGTTTGAAGACAGAGTTGTTAATCAAAAGAGAAGCAGACCTTAAAAATTTGGAAATCTCAACCCATTTATACTGCAGAAAATGAGAAAGTATGCTCAGAAGAGAATACTAAGCATGTGGCCAAATGACTATTTAGTAAGATTGGTAAGGATCAGCCATCTCAACAGAACCTAGGAGCTGCTTATCTGTTTTCTTCTGCAAACAGAAGGGTGATTTGGGAGGCAATTCTGAAAACATCAGAGCTCTCATCCCTATCACAGGTTGTGGGCTATCTTGTGGAGAAGGGCCTTCAAGGTCCTGGGAGGCAGACTGGTTTCAAAGGAAGGGGTTCTGGCACCTTTGGGATTTTGGTGCATGTGGCCTGGCACCACCTTATGTCTCCGGGGCTTTACTTCCATGCTTTGGTGCTATGGTTCCTCAGTTGCCAGTCTGGGTGGGCCCTGGAGTGGCTTGGTCTGTGCCCAGCAGAGCCATAGGGGTATGGCTATCTCTACCTAGATTTCAAAGGACAGGGCCTCCTAGCAGTTATCGATTTGGGACCCCAGCCTTGGAAATCTGGATGGAGGAGCCCAGGCAGAGAAATACCATGGGGGCAGGGTCATCCAAAGATGTAGGATCAGGCCCCAATCAATCTAGAGAGTGAGATTTTCTTCTCCAATGTATTCAGAAGGCAAGCTCTCTACCCCAGTGGACCTGGGAGACAGATTATTGAACCAAAGAGGATTGATTACTCTGGAGTCTTGAGTTCTAATAGGATTTGCCCCGTTGCATTTTGGACTTGCTTGGGACCTGTCCGGAGAAGACTCTTGAGAGTCCCTTGGACTGCAAGGAGATACAACCAGTCCATTCTGAAGGAGATCAGCCCTGGGATTTCTTTGGAAGGAATGATGCTAAAGCTGAAACTCCAGTACTTTGGCCACCTCATGCGAAGAGTTGACTCATTGGAAAAGACTCTGATGCTGGGAGGGATTGGGGGCAGGAGGAGAAGGGGACAACAGAGGATGAGATGGCTGGATGGTATCACTGACTCGATGGATGTGAGTCTGAGTGAACTTCAGGAGTTGGTGATGGACAGGGAAGCCTGGCCTGCTGCGATTCATGGGGTCGCAAAGAGTCGGACACGACTGAGTGATTGATCTGATCTGATCTGGGACCTGTCACTCCTTTCTTCTTTCTGATTCCCCTCTTTTTGAATGAGAATGTCTATCCTATGTCTATCCAACTGTTGTATTTTGGAAGTACATGAACTTGTGTGGATGTGAGAGTTGGACTGTGAAGAAAGCTGAGCGCTGAAGAATTGATGTTTTTGAACTGTGGTGTTGGAGAAGACTCTTGAGAGTCCCTTGGACTGCAAGGAGATCCAACCAGTCCATTCTGAAGGAGATCAGCCCTCGGATTTCTTTGGAAGGACTGATGCTAAAGCTGAAACTCCAGTACTTTGGCCACCTCATGCGAAGAGTTGACTCATTGGAAAAGACTCTGATGCTGGGAGGGATTGGGGGCAGGAGAAGAAGGGGACAACAGAGGATGAGATGCCTGGATGGCATCACTGACTCGATGGACGTGAGTCTGAGTGAACTCCGGGAGTTGGTGATGGACAGAGAGGCCTGGCGTGCTGCGATTCATGGGGTCGCAAAGAGTCGGACACGACTGAGTGACTGAACTGAACTGAACTGAACTGAAACTTGTGTGAGGGCAATTTACCTGAGGATTACTGGAGGGCAATTTACCTGAGGATGAATTATAATTTTAGTCTCAACCATATTGTTATCAGAAAGTTGAGTTTGCCTCTTGGTGGGCGTCCAGCCAAAAGACACAACCCAGCCAAAGAGTGGGAGAAGGAAGGATTTATTATTCAATACTTGCTGCAAGTAAGGAGACCACTGGGGATATTTGCCGAAGCATTGTCTCCCCAGACAGCAAAATTGGGGATGTTTCAAACTACGGTTACCTGAATATTCATGAAGGTATTTGGGTAGTAAGTGCATATTCATGAAGGGGCTTGAGCAGAGGAAAATTCAGCATAGTGTTGGGGCAAAAGGTGCTTGAACCCAAGCTTTAGTTTATTGAAATCACGAGGGTCAGAAAAAGTCAGCATCCTGGCTCTTAGATTCTGAGAAGTCTGAGATCTCAGCACGCAGTTAACATCCTCCACCTGGGTGGGAGCCTTAGTTCCTGCAGAACTCGAAGATATGAAAACAATCTGATATGTATATGTGTGTGTGTATATATATATATCAAGGGATACATATATATATATATATATATATCTTTTGAAAAGGAACTAGGTCTCTATTTGATCGCTGAACTATTTTTTCTTAACTGCTTTTCCTTTGCTATTTGCTTCCCTTAAGATGATTAGTCACTGAGACCTGTTTAAGGGCAAGCATTGTGGCCAGGTTTAGACCACAAAATGGCTTAGGCCAAAAATGGGCTTCTCATATATCAAGAAAGCATGCCCAGTTCTCTTTCTGTGGGTATCCCTTACACTCTCTGCTTGCAATGTCTGACTAAGATGATATCTAGAAATGAGTATATTTTGCATGTGAGAAGGGCTTGACTTTTAGGGGGTGGAATGCTGTAGACTGAATATTTATTTTGCCCCTCAATTCACATTTAAATCTTAATAACCAATGTGCTAGTATTAGGAGGTGAGGTGCATGGGAGGTATTAGGTCATGAAGGTGAAACTTTCATGAATAGGATTAGAGGCCTCAGAGAGATACCTCTTCTTCCACTGTGTGAGGTTAGAGTAAGAAGATGTCTACCTATGAGCCAGGAATTGAGCCCTGCCTACATACTTAATCTTCCAAAAACTTGATCTTAGACTTTCCAGCCTCCAGAACTGTGGGAAATACATTTCTGTGGTTTATAAGCCACTCAACCGATGGTATTTTTGTTATGGTAGCCTAAGTGACTAAACAAGAAGTGATAAAGTTAGAGACGAAAAGGGCAGCCAGACTGTGTGAGGCTCATGAACCATTTCAAGAGTGTAGGCTTTTACTCTGAGTCAAATGGGGATCTTTCAGGATTTTAAGCAGAAAAGTGATATGATCTGACTTATATTTTAAAAGTATGACTATGGAAGCTATGTTGAGAGTAATAGATGGTAGGAAGGTAAAAGTAGAAGCAGAGAGTCCTGTTGGGAAGTTATTGTAGTAATTCAGGTGAAAGATGATACTGGCTTAGATTAGGATGCTATAAAGGTAATGAGAAATGGTAGACTCTGGATATGTTTTAAAGTTAGAGACTACAGGATTAGCTGGTAGTTTGCATTTGCATGTGAGAGATAGAAAGCAGTCAAAGATGATTGTAAGGTTTTAGGCTGAATGCATGGAAGGATGGAATTGCTGGCCACTGAGATGGAGAAGGCTTCAGGTAGATCAGATTTAGGTGTGCGTGTGTGCTAGCTAAGTCACTTCAGTCATGTCCAGTTCTTTGTGACCCTGTGGACTGTAGCCCTCCAGGCTCCTCTGTTCATGGAATTCTCCAGGCAAGAATACTTGATGGGTTGCCATGCCCTCCTCCAGAGGATCTTCCTGAACCAGGGGTTGAATCCACATCTCTTAGGTCTCCTGCGTTGGCAGGTGGGTTCTTTACCACTAGCACCAACTGGGAAGCCCAGATTTAGGTGTAGTGATAGGTTATAAATAGGGTCAAGAATTCTTTCCCCCTTACACGAACTCCTTTGCAATGTGACATTTAGTCAACACTCTTTCCCTCCCCCACCCACGCATAAGATCTGAGGAATCTTGGCCAAAAGACCACAGATGCATGAGATTATCCAGCTTCCAGATGTCCAGACAGGTGCATAAGTAAGCCCAGCGGATACCAGGCGAGCTGGCCTAGACTGCTGCTGCTGCTGCGCCGCTTCAGTAGTGTCTGACTCTGTGCGACCCTGTAGATGGCAGCCCACCAGGCTCCTCTGCTAGAACTATACAACTGACCCACAAAATCAGGAGTTAACTCAGGAGTTCAAGTCACTGGGTGACTTAAAACAGAAATTTATTCCTCCACAATTCTGGAAGCTAGAAGTCTAAAATTGGGGTATATCCAGACCTATGCTTCCTCGTAAGGCTTTAGGGAAGAATCTTTTTTTTTTTAAATTTTTCTAGTTTTGGATGGCTGCTGGCAATTCTTGGCATTCCTTGGCATACAATGTAGCAGGGAATATGCCCACTCTAAACTCTGCCTCCATCATCACATGGTCTTCTTCCTTGTATATTTCTCTTTTTCTTCATATGACCTTCTTATAAGGACCCCAGTTATTGGAGTTTAACTAAAAATTTTGCAAGAATGTGTTTCCCAAATAAGGTCACATTCATAGGTCTTAGAAGTTAGGACTTCACCATCTCTTTCGAGGGGACACAATAATTCAACCTTTGGATTTCCTGGGTGGTGCTATTGGTAAAGAACCCATCTGCCAATGCAGGAGATGTAAGAGACACAGGTTCAGTCCCCAGGTCAGGAAGATCTCCTGGAGGGGTGGGCATGGCAACCCATCAAGTGTTCTTGCCTGGAGAATCCCATGGGCAGAGGAGACTGGCGGGCTACAGTCTATAGGATCGCAAAGACTTAGACATGACTGAGGCGACTCAGCAGTAGCAGCAACAATTCAACCTACAGAAATGGTGCTTAAGTCAGCATGTTTTGCAATAGAAAGGGAAAGTGAAAGTGTTAGTCGCTCATTCATGTCGGAGTCTCTGCAACCCCATGGACTGTAGCCTACTAGGCTCCTCTGTTCATGGAATTCTCCAGGCAAGAATACTGGAGTGGGTTGCCATTCCGTTGTCCAGGGGATCCTTCCCAACCCAGGGATCAAACCCAGGTCTCCCGCACTGCAGGCAAATTCTTTACCATCTGAGCCATAGCATGTTTTGCAATAGTTTGTTACATAACAAAGTCTAATGAATACAGTGGCGAGAAGTGAGGAGTCCAATTTTGGACATGCTGAACTTATATTAACTCTTTCCCTAGCCTCACTTTAGTTGTAATTGCTTCATATTTCACTGAGAAAAGAAAAACAGAGGAGAATTTTCACAAGCCTCCCCTATCCAATTTACTTACCTACAAGCATTGATTTTGTACTTTGTCTTGCATTCAGGCACTGGTAGGGAACTATCTGTGTTCCAATCTAAGTCCAGCCTCTTCATTTATGTACCTACCTCTTGCCGGTTTAAGGTCATCATTCCAGCTATTCTGCTTTTCTTTCTTCCATCATCAGTTTTTCCATCTCAACCAGATCATCTCCATCGGCATAAAAATATGCTATTAAAAACCATGCTATTATGTCTTCCATCCTAAAGAAAATACCTCTCTTGACCTCCTACTCCTGCTGTCAAATACTGCCCCATTTTTTCCCTCTTTGTTATAGCAAAATCCCCCCCAAAGGAGTTGTTTATATTCTGCCCAGTAGTCTCATGAGCCCACTAATCATGCTTTTGCCCCCTTAACACACATACACAGGCCTTTTCACTGAAATTATCTTCTCAAGTTCATTGATAAGGTAACCTCCATATCACCAGTCGTTCTCAGTCTTCATGTTACTTGACATACTGGTAGCTTTTAACATGGCTTATCTCTGATCATTGAAAACCTTTCTCCACTTGGTTTCCAGGACACCGTTGGATGAGCACTACACTTGTCAGCCTTTCCTGCATCCCAGGCAATGGGAGCAGGGGCTCTTGCTCACCGATGCCAAGCTCAGGGACTATTCAGGGCTTCATGACATGGCTGCTGCAGGCAAAGGCTGCCGGCTGGTCCCCAGGCCGGTGGCGGGTGACCCGTGCTGCTGATCCCTGGGGGACCGAAGCCAGAGGTGGTCTAGGGTGAGTGTGGCCGAAGCAGACCCCGCTCTGCGGAGACTGGTGTGGGGACCCTTGTGGCGCGAGTGGTTGAGGAAGTGAACTTTGCAAACGACCCTTCAAAGTCTCTCTTTTCTGCCATTAAGTGTTTGTATTCATTTTGGTCAAAACAATTTTTTTTTTCTTCTCTTTCTTATGCTCCTTCACTGGCTGTTGTAGTCAGTTCTTGCTGCTATAGCAAAACACCATAGACTGAATGGTTTAAACTTCACAGATTTATTTCTCACAGACCTGGAGGCTGGCAAGTCCAAGATCAAGGTGCCTATGGATTCAATCTCTGGTGAAAGCCCTCTTCTTGCTTTGTAGGCAGCTGTCTTCTTGCTGTGTATCCTCACATGGCACACACACACACACACACACACAGAAAGAGATAGAGAGAGAGGAAGAAAGAGAGAAGTGCTCTCTGGTCTCTTCCTCTTTCCTCTTCTTATAAAGGCACCAATTCCATCATAGGGGCTCCACCCTCATGACTGCATTTAAACATAATTACCTTCCAAAGATGCCACCTCCTAATACCATCACATTGGGATTAGAAGTTTAACAGGTGAATTTTTTGGGAAAAATCATGCATGTAGTTCATAGTACTTGTTTTTTAGAGGTCAAGAACTTTCTTGGTCTGCACTTAGCAAAATATTACCCAAGTTTAAAACTACTTTCTGGCTGCATCAGAAAACATGATCTGCAAGTCATATTTAACTCTCCCATGTCTGAATCTTTTTTCCAACATTCCTTGCCTATTTATTCAATGATGGTATCATGATTTCTTTGTGCCTCTGCTATGCAACGGTGAAGATGGTAGTGTTTAAAACTATGTTTGAGGACTCAAAGTTTAAATATGAATACATTTAAAGTATACATTTAAAATTCTTAGAATTGTGCCTGGGAGAGTATGTATTCAATAAATGTTAGCCGTTATTTATTCTCTGTACTATTATTCACAGGCAAGAAGGGCTAAGTTGTGCTTACTAATACTGAATGCAAGAATTAGGCAGCTATATCAACCCGAGTCATGAGCAGACCAGAGAGCGACTCATCCATGAAAGGACCTTTTCTTCAAGCCAGTAACCGAGTGAGTTGGCTGGAGGTCTTCCTTATAGGTTGCATCTGAATAGGCAGTTTCATTTGTCTCAGTGCCTAGGAAGTACTTCTGACGTTTAGTAGGTGGGAAGCAGGGTGTCAGGTCTTGTAACTCATGAAAAATTATCCCTCCCATAATGTCAAAAATCCTTACATTAGAATGCTATACTAGATCTGATATATGTGTTTTTAAAATTTATTTTTATTTATTTATCTTTTTAGGGAGAGAAGGATCAGAGACAAAGGGCAAAGTATGGAGTGAAATGAGTTTGACAAAAGTGAGAGATGCTCAGTCGTGTCTGACTCTTTGTGATCCCAAGGACTATATAGTCCATGAAATTCTCCAGACCAGAATACTACAGTGAGTAGCCTTTCCCTTCTCCAGGGGATCTTAGCAATCCAGGATCGAACCCAGGTCTCCCACATGCAGGTGGATTCTTCACCAGCTGAGCCACAAGGGAAGCCCAAGAATACTGGAGTGGGTAGCCTAGCCTTTCTCTAGTGGATCTTCCTGACTCAGGAATCGAACTGGGGTCTCCTGCATTGCAAGCAGATTCTTTACCAACTGAGCTATCAGGGATGTTTGATGAAGCAGGCATGAGCTAGCTCATGCTTTGTGATAGTGTGGTACTGGGTTGCGGAGAAGGCAATGGCACCCCACTCCAGTACTTTTGCCTGGAAAACCCCATGGACGGAGGAGTCTGGTGGGCTGCAGTCCATGGGGTCGCTAGAGTTGAACACGACTGATCGACTTCACTTTCACTTTTCACTTTCATGCATGGAGAAGGAAATGGCAACCCACTCCAGTGTTCTTGCCTGGAGAATCTCAGGGATGGGGGAGCCTGGTGGGCTGCCGTCTATGGGGTCGCACGGAGTCGGACACGACTGAAGCGACTTAGCAGCAGCAGCAGGTACTGGGTTGATAGTGGCTGAGATGTTATATTCTCTGTTCTCAGGCAACTATTGACAGCAACCGCAGAGAGGAAGAAGTGAGTGAGTGAGTGAACTCGCTCAGTTGTGTCCGACTCTGCGACCCCGTGGACAGTAACCTACCAGGCTTCTCCATCCATGGGATTTTCCAGGCAAGACTACTGGAGTGGGCTGCCATTTCCTTCTCCAGAGGATCTTCCCAACCCAGGGATTGAACCCGGGTCTCCTGAATTGCAGACAGGTGCTTTACTGCCTGAGCCACCAGGGAAGCCTGGGGCCAAATGTCAAGATCTTAATTCCACTGCATTAATAATAAGCTAAGGTAGTTAGTTCTCAGGAGAGAATGGAGAGGCGGAGGCATTGAAGAGCAATGCTGTACTAGTAGTGCTCCCTCCACATAGAAAGAGGCTGGGAATGGGAAATTACATTTCTTTCCATGTTAAAACTGGTTGACTGGTACCTTTGTATTCAGACAAAGATTTGAGAACCTCTTGATGAAAGTGAAAGAAGAGAGTGAAAAAGTTGGCTTAAAACTCAACTAAGGTCATGGCATCTGGTCCCATCACTTCATGGCAAATAGATGGGGAAGTAGTGGACACAGTGTCAGACTTTATGTTTTGGGGCTCCAAAATCACTGCAGATGGTGACTGCAGCCATGAAATTAAAAGACGCTTGCTCCTTGGAAGGAAAGTTATGACCAGCCTAGACAGCATATTAAAAAGCAGAGACATTACTTTGCCAACAAAGGTCCGTCTAGTCAAAGCTATGGTTTTTCCAGTAGTCATGTATGGATGTGAGAGTTGGACTATAAAGAAAGCTGAGCACCGAAGAATTGATGCTTTTGAACTGTTGTGTTGGAGAAGACTCTTGAGAGTCCCTTGGACTGCAAGATCAACCAGTCCATCCTAAAAGACATCAGTCCTGAATATTCATTGGAAGGAGTGATGCTGAAGCTGAAACTCCAATACTTTGGCCACATGACGTGAAAAACTGACTCATTTGAAAAGAACCTGATTTGGGAAAAGATTGAAGGTGGGAGGAGAAGGGGACGACAGAGGATGAGATGGTTGGATGGCATCACCGACTCAATGGACATGAGTTTGAGTAGGCTCTGGAAGTTGGTGATGGACGGGGAAGCCAGGTGTGCTGCAGTCCACGGGGTTGCAAAGAGTCGGACATGACTGAGAGACTGAACTGAACTAAACTGAGCTGAAACATTTGACTATGTTTATATCTTGGGTTACCATTTTTATAATTCCTCCTCTAACCTTGTTAAGTGTTAAATGTTACTCCTGAGGTGTTTGAGCTCATCTCAAAAAAAGTTGAGACTGACTTTGTTTTTCTCCAGTGGATGTATGGATTTAGAACTGTTGTATTTTTTTTCTTGCATTATATATTTTAATAATGGCAATGTTTCATTTTTTCTGGTCTGCTTTAAAGGAAATTATTTATGCTTATGTAGGTTCTTTTTAGTTGTATTTTACATGTAGCTAAAGGAAGAATTTCGATTTCTATGCTTGTTTTCCTTGTTACTTTTTGGGATTTCCAGGAGGAAAGTTCTGACACTATGCCACCAATATTCAAAGTATACAACCCTTTGTGTTATTTTAAACCCACATTTCAAGTTTGAAATATACAAAGAAGACATAAAAGTATTCCATTTTGAATTCAATTTTGTTGTTTTGGATTTTGACTCTGCCTTAATGCTTACCTAAGGAATTAGAAAGAAGCTAAACATTGTGATTTTAATGTTTCAGTCTCTGTCAAGAGGCTAAGAATGTTCTCACACAAGTTAAAACACACAGCAGCTGTGAAAAGACAAAAAATAAAAATTATAAGTAAATGTCATTTGACAGTTTGATGGGTTTCATGAGAGCTGGATTTGTGTTGGAGTGATTTATATATTGGAGGGTTCTCAGATCTGGCTGCCCACCAGAATAAGTAAAAAAAAAATTAAAAAATATAAATATATGGGAACCACATCAGAAACCTTCATTTGGTACGTTTGGGGTAGGGTTTAGGAATCTGTTTTTTTTTTTTTTAAAGAGAATCTCAGCTGTATTGTGCTGTAGTATATATTAAACAATGTTGTAAATTATTAACAGATTTTAGGACATTTTTCCCCCCGTGTAATTGCTTCTTTTAGAGTGATTCTGCACTACTGCATCTGTACTAACTATGGGGATGCATGCTGGCTGGGGACAGGATGATTCTTTAAATCTGCCTATAAATCTTTGTGTATAAATGTGTTGGAAGGTCTGTGTCATTGGTGGACCACTATGCTGTTGAAATTTTCCTTATAATTCTCTGCCATAGCTGTCCTCTTTGCTGTGACATCATTTCAGCTGCCAAAGAGAGAAATCCAGGTTATATAGATAGGAACAAATGAACAACTGAATTTCTTGGGAAAATATCTAACACCTCAAAAGTTGTTTTACCCCAAAGTAATGATATGTAGTCCTTCAAAACAGATGAAATAGCATGAATGATTTTCCTCTTCAGTGTCATATTTCTATAGAATTTCATAATTGGAATTTGATTTATCAAATTAGCTTTTTGGTTTATATAGTCTTCCATTATAATAAATCAGGTAAAATGTGTTAATGTGAGTGTTTTCTTTTTATCTCCAGGAGACCATAAAAAGGATTCACTTCATTGCAAAATGCATCTAAAAGATAATTATATAACTTTATACTTCAGATAAATTGTTCATAAAATGACTTAAAACTGCTTTTAGTGATAAATGCTTATATCTGATGATGCAAGGAAATGGGACATTATAAATGGAAAATAAATGGTTTTTATATAAAGTCTTAAGGATTGTTTTTTATTACATCTGTCACATTATAAAATGGTTTACTTCTTTAAAGGTAGCTTATAAAACATATATATATTGTGATTTTACTATAATGCTTTAAAAAAAGCAATTCTATTTTTACATACTTACCTTACCTTTGATAGAGCATCTTTATGAAATTTATTTTGCCTCGCATGTTAAACATTTCCTTTATTTGCTTGAGCTATAAGGAAATGTAACTTAAAAATACCCATAATATTGGAGCATTATGATAAATACAATCTTGGGGAAAACTTCTGTGGAGACAAAGAGGTTGTTTGACATTTTCTTGGTGATTATTTTGTAGCCACAGTCTCTGAACCCTGAGCATGGATGGTCACTGGACATTTAGTTGTAATATTTTTGACTATAAACTAAGTAATTATGCTTTTCCTGGTTAAGAATAATAACTAAAAATGTTAAATTTCTTAAATTTCCACTTATTTTATCTCCAGGTAAAGAAAGAAAATCAATATCTTTTCTGGGTGGGAATATCCTACAAATTATTATTGTAATTACATTCCCTTTGAGAGAGTTAAAATCATATTGCCTATGTATTAAATGTTACACTAATATATTTTAGTTTGGAATGTGTTCTGGATCAGAGTTAACTTATTCCTGATCCATGAGACCTAGCCAGAAAATGTTTTGATTTTCTGAACATGTATGTTTACATAAGCAGGACTGCAATTTCCCTCTCCTGTCGTTGCTTGCTGATTCCAATGTGTATGCCAACTGCACTTAGTTTGAGTGTAAACATCACAAAATCAGAGAATTTGCTTCCTACAGCTCCTTTTTCTCCTTCATTTTGCCATGTGCTCCCGACCAGAATCTGTCTACTTTTGTTCACTCTTTAGTCTGGAGGTACTTTTTCTGCTAATGTATAATTTCTAATAGCTTCAGCCTCCAGTAAGGTCTTCATTAATTACCAAATTTCATCTTTTCTCTCTTAAAAGCCTCTTTCTGATCTTATTTTCCATATAGTTGGAATACTTTCCTCAAAAACAATATCCCAATGGTATGTTTTCTTTATATGTTGGTTGGCAGAGCTCTGGGAAGTTTTCTTCAAGGCTTACCTTTGATAAATTGCATCTGATCTAATAATTATTGCATTTTTCAGAAAAATCAAGAATTTTTAGTTTTAGTCTCCATTTTCCTTCCTTTCACTCTCATCCTTTTCATTTGTTTCTGAATTTTTTCCCTTTGCTTTCTGTGAGATCATTTCAAGTTTGCACTTATTACTTATTCTATATTTTTCAGTTTCAATTCTGCAATTTTTATCATGTTTTATTTTTGTCTTAAGGACTTCCCTGGTGGCTCAGACGGTAAAGTCCTTTAATACTAAAATTTAAATTTTATCCTGCAGATCCTTTTGGTTCTCTTTATTTTTAACTTCATTTTGTTGTCCCTTTGGAGATCTATTTCTTTTCCTTAGAGGTTGTGTCTTTTTAATTTTTTGAGAAAGTAGAATTGAAGCCAATTGACTTTCATTTTGGGGCCTCTGAAGAGTTCCAGTACTATAGTCCTTTAATCTCAGTGCAGAAAAGAATTCAGCAAGAGGCAAAGTGATAGATAAGTAGTGATTTATTAGAATAGGACACTTGTGAGGCTTACAAGCAGGCAGGCTAGGGGTGCTATGCCCTGGGAACTTAGTGGGCTGCAGTCTTATAATCAAAGGAAAAATGGGAAGGGGGAAAAAGAACTTCTTTGGGTTTCTCTTTAAAAAATTTTTATTTATTTATTTGGCTCTGCTGGGTCTTAGTTTTGGCATGTAGGATCTAGTTCCCTGACCAGAGATTGAACTTGGGCCCCCTGCATTGGAAGCGTGCAGTCTTAGCCACTGGACCATCAGCAAAGTCCTTTCTTTGTCTTTCTTGAGTAGACATCATGTTTCCATTGTCAGCTCCTCCTCCAGGTTGAGTAGGGGGAGTTTTTTTGTCCCTACATGGTCAAGCTAGGTCCACACATTATTATTTTTAATGTGTGCAGAGGGCATGTCCTAGGGATCATGAACTTACTAAGTTCAATGGGCAGTATGTGGGTCTTACATCACCATTTTTTTGTTTTTGTTGTTTTGGGTCATGTTTTGTGCTTCTTTTGCATGATTTTGTTGCTAAGGAAATAGCAAGCCAATCTGGCTGTGATGCTAAGTGACTTGTTCTGCTTTTTGAGTAGAACATAACAAACAAGCCCACAAAGTTTGAGAATTTTCCCAATACTCTCTTGAGTGATCATTAACCTTATTGTGGTTTCCCAAAGCCTTTGATGGCTTCCCTGATGACTCAGTAGGTAAAGAATCTACCTGCAATGTAGGAGACACGGGTTCAATCCCTGGGTTGGGAAGATTCCTTGGAGTAGGAAAGGGTAACCCACTCCAGTATGCTTGCCTGAAAAAAATCCCACGGTCAGAGGAGCCTGGTGGGCTACGGTCCAAAGGATTGCAAAGAGTTGGACATGACTGTGCAACTAAGCAAGAAAGCACTCTAAAGTTCCTTCTCTGTTTAGAATTCCCTAATTGAGTTGGCTTAAAGCTCAACATTCAGAAAACTAAGATCATGGCATCTGGTCCCATCACTTCATGGCAAATAGATGGGGAAACAGTGGCAACAGTGGCTGACTTTATTTTTTGGGGCTCCAAAATCACTGCAGATGGTGACTGCAGCCATGAAATTAAAAGATGCTTACTCCTTGGAAGGAAAGTTTTGACCAACCTAGACAGCATATTAAAAAGCAGAGACATTACTTTGTCAACAAAGGTCCGTCCAGTCAAGGCTATGGTTTTTCCAGTGGTCGTGTATGGATGTGAGTGTTGGACTATAAAGAAAGCTGAGTGCCGAAGAATTGATGCTTTTGAACTGTGGTGTTGGAGAAGACTCTTGAGAGTCCCTTGGACTGCAAGGAGATCCAACCAGTCCATCCTAAAGGAGACCAGTCCTGGGTGTTCATTGGAAGGACTGATATTGAAGCTGAAACTCCAATATTTTGGCCACCTGATGTGAAGAGCTGACTCATTTGAAAAGACCCTGATGTTGGGAAAGATTGAAGACAGGAGGAGAAGGGGGTGACAGAGGATGAGATGTTAGAGGCACCACCGACTCAATGGACATGAGTTTGGGTAAACTCTTGGAGTTGATGATGGACGGGGAGGCCTGGCATGCTGCGGTTCATGGGGTCTCAAAGAGTTGGATATGACTGAGCGACTGAACTGAACTCTTTAATTTTCCTCTCTTTATTGTTTCTTATAATAATAGCTGTCATTTATTGAGTGTCCACTCCAGCTTAGACACTCTGCTGGATAATTTTATATATCAATGATTGTTTTTTCCATGTAATAGAGCAAGAAGCTGAGGCTTGCAGTGCAGAAGCTAGGATTAAAACTCATTCCATGTGACTTGAAAGACCATGCTTTCTCCACCATCTCTGGAGTGAAGAGACTTTTACTATATAGGATGTATATGAACAGCCGAAGTGTTTGTATTACAATCTACCAGTGTGATGCAAGTTGAACTCCACATAAATCCCTTCCAGAAACAGGGTGGCCATATAGTTCTAATTCCCAGTGTCCAGCAGTTATCTATCTTTGTTGGCTGAATGAAGTGTGGGTTATTCTTTTACCATTTCTGCTTAAAAAAATTTAACACTAGGAAGCAATGCAGGACCTGTACAATATCTGAACTTTTAATTTATTTCTAACAAAAGTACTTTACTACTGGGGTTTATATTACTGCAGAGGCATGTGACAACATAGGGCTTCCGTCTCTGTTTTTGAGCTGTCGTTTATTATTCCAACTGTTTATTGCAGTTGGAATTGAGATCTGGTCTCTGTCTATGGAAAGATAAACTGAAGGCAGAGTTAAGGTGCACAACTCTGGCTGCTTCAAAATACAGTGTCCACTCAATTTGGGGTGACTGCTCAGTTTTTCTTAGCTTGTAAGTCTCTTGCATTCCTGAGTGAGTAACTGATAGTGTATCTTCCCTAAATCTTTTTAGGATGAGCAGCTTACTGTTTCTAGTTGGCAAAATATTCTTGTCATAAATTGTGTTTCTCAGTGTTCAATCAGTGACATTGATGAGGCATAATTATGGAAGAGTTCTGAGTTTCTGGCAATAGGTTGACTATCGGTCAATCTTTGTTGGTTTTCTTTTCTTTTTTTTTTTTCGGTATTTCTAATAGATAGAAAGGGGAGTACATTACATCAGGGAATGAAACCCAAGTGCCATTTTTAATTAGTACCTCCAGTAGTTATTTTTGCAAATAATGCTTTATTTTTTAAATATAATCCTTTGACTAATATATAATCTTTGGGGAAGCTTGCACTTATTTCATACATTAAGGCAGAAGGGTCTTTGGGACTGTGAGAGATTCTGAATTGATGTTTTCTCTTTTGCTAGTCCTTTGCATTAAATTTGGGAAAAATGATAATGGCCTTTGTTTTTCCTATTATCACTGGCAAATACATATTCCACTGAGATGCTTTGCTTTCTTGTACATTCTCTCTTATCCAGAACTTTGCCTTCTGAGTTTCACTGTTATTTTTAGGGTTGAGTATTTCAAGGAAACCACTAAAAATACCTGTGATTTCAGTTGTTTTCTTATATAATGGCACACTCATTTTACCTAGTTTTCAAACTGTAGATTTTCTCAAAGATGCTTTGAAAGGAATTGAGAAAATACATATAGGATTTAGGAGAGAGATATTTCCTGATTGGTACAATGCAATAGATTTGGTGAGAATATATATGTATATATTTTCAATATAAATAGACAGTGATGATGGGCAATTAAATATTTATAATTTTAACTTTATATTCAAAGTGTAAAGAGTTCTAATAATAATGTCTTCTATCTCACTGCAGCAGTTCTGTAAATTACTCAGCTCAGTTATGTAATGTTCAGATTCTTGTGGCCTATAAAGTGCTAATACAGCTAGATTTCAAAGTGTGGCTCAGGATCCCTGAATTTTTGAGACCCTTTCAGGCAGTTAACAAGATCAAAATTATTTTATTATAATATTCAAACATTATTTTCCTTTTTCATTTCCATTCTTTCAAAAGTGCACAGCAGAGTTTTCCAAAGGTTATTTGCTGTATGATATGGCAGTGGATGAATGCAGAAGATCAAGTTGCCTTTGGTTAAGTCAGATACTAAAGAGAATTAAAAAAAAATAACATAATGCCACTTGTGATGGACCAAAAAATAATCTCTCAAAAATGTCCACATCCTAACTTTTGGGACCTGTGAATATGTTACTTTATGATGCAAAAAGGACTTTGCGGATGTGATTAAATTGAGGATTTTGAGATGGAGAGATTATTTTGGATTATCTGCGGTAGATCCAGTGTAGTCACAAGGGTCCTTAAATATGGAAGTGGGATGTAGAATTGTTAAGTATCAGAGTACTGAGATATGAGAAAGACTCAATAGGACATTGATGGCTTTGAAGATGGAAATGAACCACAAGCCAAGGAGTGTGGGAGATTCCGAGAAACAGGCAAAGGAAAGCAAAACAGATGCTCCCCTGAGGCCTGTAGAAAGGAACGCTTTCCTACCATCACTTTGACTTCAGCGTAGTGAGACGTACTCTGGATTTCCCTTTCGTTTTTTATTTTTTAGTCTTGAAAAGTTCTTTATATTTTGGATTTTTGTCACATATGCAGCATAAGGAAATCATGTGGCTTAAATTTTTTCCAAACATCAAAACTGCTATTTAAATAAGCAGTGGCCTATACTGCTTATGACACACTTAGCACTATGCCACGCATGTGCAGAGGAAGCACCTGGAGATCTTATGAGGATGCAGGTTCTGATTCTGTACATCAGGAACGAGGCCTGAGATTCTATATTTCTGACAAGCTCCCAGAGGATACAAGTGCTGCTGGTCCTTGAATCTCAGGTTGAGTAGTAAGGCTCTACATAGATGAATTGATCTAATGCTCTCTATAATCTCAGGAGATCTGTACAACTATCGTTTCTATTTTAAAGATGAAGAAATGGAAATACAGAGAGTAATTTGCCCAAGGTTACAGCAGCTAGGAAGTGGCAGAACCCAGCCCTCGCTCTAAGGATTCCTCTGTATAATCTCACTTTGCAAGTTTAAATGCAACCAAGCAGTGTAAGTATCATTTCGTTTTACTGTTGAACCTAAAACACACAAAGCTAAACTACAGTATTCTATTTAAAACAAATACTAGTCCTAATTGGAATTTTTATCAAACATTTGAGAATTTATATGATTTTATTCCACTCATATAATACCCCACCCCCAGTACGCAGTTTAAAAAGGCTGCTTGAAGCGTGTGGTCAGACAATTGTACTACCCTTTCCAAATAACTTAAGAATGGGCCGCACACCCAGGATGTGTGTGTCCAGGTGGTGTGTGTGTGTGTTTGTGTATGTGGTGGTTTAAGGGGTATTAGTGTGAAGAATCAGGGTCTAAGGTACAATTAGAAGTCTAGTAGTCAGAAGCTAGTTACCGAAGTCCTTGCTACTTGAGTATGCTACTTTTGAGTCTCTCGGAGAAGGCAATGGCACCCCACTCCAGTACTCGCCTGGAAAATCCCATGGATGGAGGAGCCTGGAAGGCTGCAGTCCATGAGGTCGATAAGAGTCGGACACGACTGAGTGACTTCACTTTCACTTTTCACTTTCATGCATTGGAGAAGGAAATGGCAACCCACTCCAGTGTTCTTGCCTGGAGAATCCCAGGGACGGGGGAACCTGGTGGGCTGCCATCTGTGGGGTCGCAGAGTCGGACACGACTGAAGCGACTTAGCAGCAGCTCCAGGGAGCTGGCTTGAAATGCAGACCCCGCCCTCCCACTAGCATCTGCTGAATCAGAATGTGCATTTTAACAGAAATCGCAGATGATGGTATGCACTTTAAAGCTTGAGACCACTGATCTATATCACAACTTGCTTTAGATTCATCCCAATACCAGAGTCTCTGGAAGGGTGTGGCCTTAAAGACAATGAGGGCAAACAATGCCTTTTCCAAGTGGACATTTGATTTTTCTCCCAGGTGCAAAGTCACTGGGCAAGGCAGGGCCGCCGGCCCTCCTGAGTTCACTTCCGGGTGCCTCCAGGGCGGGACCGAAGGCAGTCACACCCCTCCCTCTCTCAGGTGCGGTTCGTTTACTCCACTGCACGTGGACACACGTGGACGCCGTCCGCCCAGCCTCCAGTTCCGAAGGCACAACACACTGGAAGAGAAGACGTCCGGGCTTTGCGCCCCGGTCCCTAGCACCGCGGACTTGCATCTTAGACCCGAGGCCGTCACCTTCCTCACCAACTTGGTCAGGTAGACTGTGGTCCAGCCGCACCATCAGCAACAGCACCACCACAGCGGAAAACAGAGGCAAGGAGAGTCCCAAGCAAACCACGGTAGCGGCACCTGCGATCCCAGCATCTGCTTTTCCGGATTCCCGAACTACAGAACTGGAAGGTAATGAATTTGTGTTCCTTTAAACTACTGAATTTGAAGTAAACTGTTATAGCAGCAATAGGAAACTACTACAGCTTTCGGCGAAAGCTTCTTTTAAAGGCTGTACATCCTTCAGTCGACCTCCATTGCTTTCAGAAGAACATCAAGGGCTCTAGTTTGACTAAAAGGCTTTTTGTTATTTGTTTTTAACCATTAATTAAGGGTCGCATCTATTTTGACTCCCTAATTTCCATCCTGTGTGCCATGCCTACAAAAGTATTGCTGTTTTCCCAAATTGCCAGCTTTTCCACACCCTTGTTCTGTTGCACATGCTGTGTTCCCTGGCAACATGATCCACTTTCACGTGTCCATTCAACTCCTACCTGTCCCTGTGAACTCACTTTTAAGATCATCTCCGAAGCAAAGCCTTGCCCCAGCTGTCCAGTCTAGGTTCCCTCTTCCTTAAGTAGCACTTGTCACATTATGTCTAATTTATATGTATCACTTATCTTCCTATATTATGAGCTACTTGGGGAAATAATGATGTCATATTTGTGTACCTCCAGCATCTAGTGCATTGCTTGAGTCACAGTAGTCCTCAATAAATGTTTTTTTTTTCTGATTTCTCGATTGATTATTGGCCAACGCCTCAATAGTTTATTTCCATAAATCAGCTTTCAAATATGATTCTATCGTATACAGCTGCATGGTGCCCTATGTTTCTCTTAGCTACCATCCTATTTCTCTTTTTTTCTGCCAAATAGTAAGTGATCTTCAAATGTGGTTTTAATTTTCTTCCTCTCATGACCTCTTAACTTCTTGACATATTTCTTTTTCAAAGGTCCCTATTGATCTCTTTCTCTTTTGACCTCTCGGATAACTTTGACAAAGCTCTCCCTCCTTCATTTTCCATGTAGTTACTGATCACTTCCTACTTCTGTGTGTGTGACTTTTTTTTCTAGTTCTTATTCCTACACCTTAATTCTTGGAATTCCTCCAATATTAAATACTTAATCCCCAGTTCTTCTGTCTAAGCGTTTAGTATCTTGACGTCCTCATCCACGTTCATGGTTTCTCCGTCAACTACAAAGATGGGTATGTCTGTAGCCAAGACCTGCTATAGCCTTGTCCATTCAATAGCTACAGTTGAGTCTCTGCCAGTGTCTAGAAGACAACTGATGTTCATTGAGTTTTCATCAGTAATGCTCCCTCCTTATTTGTCTTCCTCTGTTAGTGACTTCTCTGTTATGCTCATTTTTCATTTCATAATTTCTGTTTTTATATTCTTATTTGTTTTCAAGTTATTTTTCTTCAGGTTATCTCTTAGATTTGTCCTTTTTGTTATATATTTTTTTTCTCTATGATCACCATGCTGATCTAAGCCCTCAATATCTTAAGGGCCACTTTATATTTCACTACTTTAATCAACTGTGCCTCTAATATTTCTTTGCTTTAATCAACCATGCATCCCATACTCTTTTCCCTAATTTACAGTGAACCCTACACCACTTTTGCATCTAACACTCAAGTCATCCATTACTTTTATGTTATCTTGCCACACGAGAAACTATGGTCAATCTCTATTGGTTATCATGCCATACTTGTGTGGTCTTCTTCAGTTCAGTCAGTTCAGTTCAGTCGCTCAGTCGTATCTGACTCTTTGCGACCCCATGAATCGAAGCACACCAGGCCTCCCTGTCCATCACCAACTCCCAGAGTTCACTCAGACTCACGTCCATCGAGTCAGTGATGCCATCCAGCCATCTCATCCTCTGTCGTCCCCTTCTCCTCCTGCCCCCAATCCCTCCCAGCATCAGAGTCTTTTCCAATGAGTCAACTCTTCGCATGAGGTGGCCAGAGTACTGGAGTTTCAGCTTTAGCATCATTCCTTCCCAAGAAATCCCAGGGCTGATCTCCTTCAGAATGCACTGGTTGGATCTCCTTGCAGTCCAAGGGACTCTCAAGAGTCTTCTCCAACACCACAGTTCAAAAGCATCAGTTCTTCAGCATTCAGCCTTCTTCACAGTCCAACTCTCACATCCATACATGACCACTGGAAAAACCATAGCCTTGACTAGACGGACCTTTGTTGGCAAAGTAATGTCTCTGCTTTTGAATATGCTATCTAGGTTGGTCATAACTTTCCTTCCAAGGAGTAAGTGTCTTTTAATTTCATGGTTGCAGTCACCATCTGCAGTGATTTTGGAGCCCCCCAAAATAAAGTCTGTCACTGTTTCCACTGTTTCCCCATCTATTTCCCATGAAGTGATGGGACCGGATGCCATGATCTTCGTTTTCTGAATGTTGAGCTTTAAGCCAACTTTTTCACTCTCCTCTTTCACTTTCATCAAGAGGCTTTTGAGTTCCTCTTCACTTTCTGCCATAAGGATGGTGTCATCTGCATATCTGAGGTTATTGATATTTCTTCTGGCAATCTTGATTCCAGCTTGTGTTTCTTCCAGCCCAGTGTTTCTCATGATGTACTCTGCATATAAGTTAAATAAGCAGGGTCTTCTTAGGCCCAACTAAACATTCAGACTCACTTTGACTATCAAAGGCTACATTAATGCGAGCCTACTCAAAGGGAGCAAGGCACAAATTGCATAGGGCGGTGGTAGGTCTTCTTCTTCAGAGGTAGTTGTAGCAATCTAATAGCTCAGGGGCAAGGGAACTGTCTGGTTTAGAAATATTGTGCACCACAGGTGCCAATTGCTCTTGCAGTAACCCCACAGTCATAGCTTCCAGGGTCCTTGAAAGGACATGTCAGTTAAAAGAGTGACCGCATTCAGGGAAATCCAAAGTATGGCATCTGTACCAGTTCTTTAGAGTTCATTTATATTCTCTCCTTCAGGCTCATTTTTACTGTAAGCAGTGTTATGTAGTAATATAGCAAACATTTTACTTTTATTAGGGTTTCAGAGGAATGTGATGGCATGTTAATTGAGGGTTAGTGTCTTGTGCAGAGAAGGCAATGGCAACCCACTCCAGTACTCTTGCCTGGCAAATCCCATGGACGGAGGAGTCTGGTGGGCTGCAGTCCATGGGGTCGCTAGGAGTTGGACACAACTGAGCGACTTCACTTTCACTTTTCACTTTCATGCATTGGAAAAGGAAATGGCAACCCACTCCAGTGTTCTTGCTTGGACAATCCCAGGGACGGGGGAGCCTGGTGGGCTGCTGTCTTTGGGGTCGCACGACTGAAGTGACTTAGCAGCAGCAGCAGCAGCAGCAGCAGCAGCAGTCTTGTGCAGAAAAGAAAGGATTTTGTTAACTTTTGTCCAAAGTTACCAATCAAATTGGAACTCTTTTGACTCATTACTAAGGTCAGGTCATTCATAATCTTACTTGACACCCCCTGCCCCATTTATTCAAACCTCTGTTCTGGTACTCCCCAGCTAGCTTTTTCTGATTCCCTCGTCTAATACAGTAAGATTCTCAAATATGTTCTTCCTTCATTATAGCCCCAAATTCAGTGCCTGTTCTAATTCTGTTTCTATAATTCTAATTCTGTAATAGGTAAGTAGTCTGTTTAAGAAATAGCCACATAATAATAGAATCTCAGAATTATGAGCAGCATTCCAAATTGATGGCTGGATTTCAGTGTTTTGCAGTGATATAAATGTAGAAGAAAACAAAACACTTTTTGAATCACTGATGGATTGAGAGAGCTCTGTTGCAAAATTTGTTTAAGGGTGAAAAAACTCATAGCTGAAAGTTTAAACAAAACAAAACAAAAAACTTCAACCCAAATACATAGCTGTATATATCCTAAAAGAAAAAGCACAGTGGGATAAAATGAAAACCAAAGTTGAATCATAAAATTGCTCAGGTTTCAGAAGTGTAGCAGAAGCTCACTTGCCCGTGTGAAGGCAGGGAGCAGTGAGGCCAAGCGGAGAATGTGGAACGTGAGGCCTTAGGAGACAGAAGGCAATGGATGTGGTCCAGGCTGACTGGTTGTACGACTTCTGGCAAGTTAATTACCTTTTTCTGTGTTTTATCACATGTTCATGAATGCACATAGTGATATTTTCTCATTATTTACCTGAAGTAGTATGGTCAAGATTAATGAGGTGATACTGTGGAATGTCTCAACTCAACATGGGAGAGAAATTCAGCAGAATTATAGGATATTTAAATTTTTCCCACTGGAGATAAAAGGAGTAAGGAGATAGAGATTTACAAGAAAGCTGCTTTTAATTGTGTCTACATGGGCCAATTAGAACAGAAATCAACACTTTTGCTATATAAATAAATTTGATCAATATAGACAAATTAAATTACCTCAGACTGTCCTGTATTATTTCATTTTTCAGTAAAGTGTTTTGGATCTAAATTATTCTTACATTTGCTTTCATTCCCCCAAGTTTTACTTTTTTTTGGTGGAAGAATCAAGAGAAAATCTTTGATCCCTTTTTAAGTATCATAAAATTATATTTGGACAAACAATATGGGAAAAAGTACTTTTTATAAGAAAGAACAAAATATAAAATTTTGTGAGCTACACACCTGATGCTTGTGTTGCCAAGGTAAAAGCCAAAGTAGATGGATGAGTTGAAAGATATGTACATCTTAAACCAGTGCCCAAACTAAATTATATTCCAAGTTAAAGATGCATACTAGAAGTGCACTTAATATATTGTAGTAGGTGGTTTTGAAAGGAAGTAATTAACATACAATACACCCAGATAACCTTCCTTTCTTAAATAATAAGTTTTCTCAATTAGCAAAAACACAGAGAAGATCCACACTTTGTATGGTATTCTACAGTTGTTAGCTATAGTCACTGGAAAGTAATTAGTCCAATTCCCACTTCTAAAAAACTTGAGCCCCTGCTCACCTCTTCCTTGTTCACACCAGCTTCAGTAGGTATAAGTAATACAGTAGACAGAGTTGCTTCCCAGATTGCCTTTATACAGTCTGTGGAGTTTATTACCACAGGAGGTCATCAAGTCAGTTATAACAGCTGGATTCAAAATGAGATTGGGAGAATTTTTATGACCAATAACATTTATATAGTAAAGCAGATGATTTAAGAGCTTTATGTTTTAGGTCATAAGATCATACTCCAGTTCATAAAATATTAAACCATGGAATTGGAAAGGAAATTTTCCTTGCAAAATATCTTTGAAGACTTTTGATAGAGGCCACTTCTGGTGTCTTATGATAGACAAAAAATGATCTTACAACAAAGGAATAGGAATGTTGTTAGATGGCAAGTCCAACACTTATATAACACTATAACCAAATATAACAAGCAAAACATGAAGTGAAAATTGAAGTTCTGCTTGGCTGTGTCTATATAGAAACAAAATGACTGGTTAAAAAGGGTGAAAATTCAGTTGAACAAATTATTGATAATATGGAGACATGAAAAGTTCTTTCTGTTTGCTGAACTCAGCTTTAAAATATGAATTCAAGTGAACTTGCTTGTATGTATAAATATAGCCTGCATGCGTATGTACTCAATTGTGTCTGACTCTTTGCGACCCCATGGACTGTAGCCTGCCAGCTGCCTCTGTTCATGGAATTCACTAGGCAAGAATACTGGAGTAGGGAACCATTCCCTTCTTCAGGGGATCTTCCCAACTCAGGGATCAAACCCAGGTCTCCCTCATTGCAGACATCTTCTTTACTGTCTGAGCCAACAGAGAAACCCCCCCAAAATGATTAAATTTTTAATGTAAAAATTTCCCAATTTTATTGATTTAGTTGAGGTGTTCAGATACGACTTTCTAGTTAGAATTATTTCATGGTTCCTCCGCTAGCTAAACCTATAGTGCAATTACTCCTTCCTCAGAGTAAGTAGCTTGACTAGGAATCTGATGATTTTAAACCTAATGAAATGCCACTCAGTTTTCAGAACTCCTGACTTTTAGAAAAGGATGGGATATTGTCCGAGTTTAGGGACTGTGGGAGCCTAAAGTGTTGTTCTTGAAATAGGAAAACTTTTATGTTGATGCTGACAGAAAAAAGTCTTGCTTTTTTATTGCACTTTGGATACACAGAACTGTTGTGGATCAAAATTTGTGATATCTGATACTATATGCTGATACTATATGATACTGATACTCTACTACAAGTAAGTTGTTTTTGATCTATACATATGAAGTGCCAGTAAGTAAATGGAGAACTCTCTTTGGTTTCTCCATGTTTAGGTCCTGCTCTCTAATTAAAGTGTGGAGACTACTGAGCAGACACATGTTTTAGTGGGTGAAGCTTCATATTTCCATTCTCTATATTTGCTTTTTATGTTGCCTATATTGCTTAATTTTTGAGCTTTATTCTCAAGTATAGAGCGCTTCCCAGGTGATGCTAGTGGTAAAGAATCTGCCTGCCAATGCGAGAGACATAAGACACGTGGGTTCAATCCCTGAGATTGAAGACCCCCCTGGAGGAGAGCATGGCAACTGACTCCAGTATTTTTGCCTGGAGAATCCCAAGGACAGAGGAGCCTAGTGGACTACAGTTTATAGGGTCCCAAAGAGTTGGA
This sequence comes from Bos taurus, assembly GCF_002263795.3. Lineage (NCBI taxonomy): Eukaryota > Metazoa > Chordata > Mammalia > Artiodactyla > Bovidae > Bos > Bos taurus. The sequence continues at coordinate 74,294,618 of NC_037331.1, read as the reverse complement.
CATGACTAAACCGACGTAGCATACATGCATAGAGATATGCACTCTGTTGATTTGATTTTAATGTTGGGCAAGAACAGAGCTAATGACCATTAAAAACAGATAGCTTTAAAATTGTTTTTTATGTCTATGATGTGTGCTCAGTTGTGTCCGACTCTTTGTGACCCCATAGTCTGTAGCCTGCCAGTCTTCTCTGTTCATGGAATTTTCTAGGCAGGAAAACTAGAGTGGGTTGCCATTTCCTTCTCCAGAGGATCTTCCAGACCCAGGGATTGAACCCACATCTCTTGTATCTCCTGCATTGGTAGGAGAATTCTTTTCCATCAAATAGCATTTATCTCCCACACTCTGATGGTACAAAGCCTAGTAGTTCCAGAGAGACATCAAGTGAGTTGTTTAGAACAAGCTAGTGTGATTGTTGACTTTATGTGTCAACTTGATAGGATTATGGGATGCTTAGAAATTTCAGTTCAATTCAGTTCAGTCACTCAGTTGTTTCTGACTCTTTGCAAACCCATGGACTGCAGCACGCCAGGCCTGTCCATCACCAACTCCCAGCATTTACTCAAACTCATGTCCATTGAGTCAGTGATGTCATCCAACCATCTCATCCTCTATCATACCCTTTTTCTCCCATCTTCAGTCTTTCCAAGCATCAGGGTCTTTTCCAATGAGTCAGTTCTTTGCATCATGTGGCCAAAGTATTGGAGTTTCAGCTTGAGCATCAGTCCTTCCAATGAATATTCAGGACTGATTTCTTTTAGGATGGACTGGTTGGATCTCCTTGCAGTCCAAGTGACTCTCAAGAGTCTTCTCCAACCCCACAGTTCAAAAGCATCAAGTCTTTGGCACTCAGTGTTTTTTATAGTCCAACTCTCACATCCATACATGACTACTGGAAAGACCATAGCCTTGACTAGATGGACCTTTGTTGGCAAAGTAGTGCCTCTGCTTTTTAGTATTCTAAGTTGGTTATAACTTTTCTTCCAAGGAGCAAGCATCTTTTAATTTCATGGCTGCAGTCACCATCTGCAGTGATTTTGAAGCCCCCCAAAATCTGTCACTGTTTCCACTGTTTCCCTATCTATTGGCTATGAAGTGATGGGACCAGAGGCTGTGATCTTAGTTTTCTGAATGTTGAGTTTTAAGCCAACTTTTTCACTGTCCTCTTTCACTTTCATCAAGAGGCTCTTTACTTCTTCTTCGCTTTCTACCATATGGGTGGTGTCATCTGCATATGTGAGGTTATTGATATTTCTCCTGGCAATCTTGATTCCCGCTTGTGCTTCATCCAGTCTGTAATTGCATGATGTACACTGCATATAAGTTAAATAAGCAGGGTGACAATAATCAGCCTTGACATACTCCTTTCCCGTTTTGGAGCCAGTCTGTTGTTCCATGTCCAGTTCTAACTGTTGCTTCCTGACCTGCATACAGATTTCTCAAGAGGCAAGTCAGGTGGTCTGGTATTCCCATCTCTTTCAGAATTTTCCACAATTTGTTGTGATCCACACAGTCAAAAGCATTGACATAGTCAATAAAGCAGAAATAGATGTTTTTCTGTAACTCTCTTGCTTTTTCGATAATTCATCGGATGTTGGCAATTTGATCTCTGGTTCCTCTGCATTTTTTAAATCCAGCTTGAACATCTGGAAGTTCATGGTTCATGAACTGCTGAAGCTTGGCTTGGAGAATTTTGAGCATTACTGTACTAGCATGTGACATGAGTGCAATTGTGCGGTAGTTTGACCATTCTTTGGCATTGCTTTTCTTTGGGATTGGAATGAAACCTGACCTTTTCCAGTCCTGTGGCCACTGCTGAGTTTTACAAATTTGCTGGCATATTGAGTACAGCACTTTCACACATCATCTTTCAGGATTTGAAATAGCTCAACTGGAATTCCATCTCCTCCACTAGCTTTGTTTGTAGTGATGTTTCCTAAGGTCCACTTGACTTTGCATTCCAGAATGTCTGGCTCTAGGTGAGCGATCACACCATCGTGATTATCTGGGTCATGAAGATTGTTTTCTGTGTATTCTTGCCACCTCTTCTTAATATCTTCTGCTTCTGTTAGTTCCCTACCATTTCTGTCCTTTAATGTGCCCATCTTTGCATGAAATATTGCCTTGGTATCTCTGATTTTCTTGAAGAGATCTCCAGCCTTTCATTGAGGAAGGCTTTCTTATCTTTCCTTGCTATTCTTTGGAACTCTGCATTCAAATGGGTATATCTTTCCTTTTCTCCTTTGCTTTTGGCTTCTCTTCTATTCACAGCTATTTGTAAGGCTTTCTCAGACAACCATTTTACCTTTTTGCATTTTTTTCTTGTGTATGGTCTTGACTGACCCAGACTTGCCCATAAGAGTCCAGGAGACTCTGGTAGAGGCATGGGTCTGTGATGGCCTGCTGCAGGGCTGGGGGCACTTAGTGTAGCAGTCCATGCATGGGAGCTTTTGAAGGAGGTAGCCATTATCTTTCCATAATTATTTCTCCACTGATCTCCAGTAGCATATTGGGCACCTACTGACCTGGGAAATTCCTCTTTTAGTATCCTATCATTTTGCCTTTTCATACTATTCATGGAGCCAAAGCAAAAAAAAAATACCCAGCTGTGGATGTGACTGGGGAGAGAAGCAAGGTCTGATGCTGTAAAGATCAATATTGCATAGGAACCTGGAATGTTAGGTCCATGAATCAAGGCAAATTGGAAGTGGTCAAACAGAGACGGCAAGAGTGAATGTTGACATTCTAGGAATCAGCGAACTAAAATGGACTGGAATGGGTGAATTTAACTCAGATGACCCTTATATCTACTACTGTGGGCAGGAATCCTTTAGAAGAAATGGAGTAGCCATGATGGTCAACGAAAGAGTCCGAAATGCAGTACTTGGATGCAATCTCAAAAACGACAGAATGATCTCTGTTCATTTCCAAGGCAAACCATTCAATATCACAGTAACCCAAGCCTATGCCCCAACCAGTAATGCTGAAGAAGCCGAAGTGGAATGGTTCTATGAAGACCTACAAGACCTTTTAGAACTAATACCCAAAAAAGATGTCCTTTTCATTATAGGGGACTGGAATGCAAAAGTAGGAAGTCAAGAAACACCTGGAGTAACAGGCAAATTTGGCCTAGGAATACGGAATGAAGCAGGGCAAAGGCTAATAGAGTTTTGCCAAAAGAACACACTGGTCATAGCAAACACCCTCTTCCAACAACACAAGAGAAGATTCTACACATGGACATCACCAGATGGTCAACACCGAAATCAGATTGATTATATTCTTTGCAGCCAAAGATGGAGAAGCTCTATAACGTCAGCAAAAACAAGACTGGGAGCTGACTGTGGCTCAGATCATGAACTCCTTATTGCCAAATTCAGACTGAAATTGAAGAAAGTGGGGAAAACACTAGACCATTCAGGTGTGACCTAAATCAAATCCCTTATGACTATACAGTAGAAGTGAGAAATAGATTTAAGGGACTAGATCTGATAGACAGAGTGCCTGATGAACTATAGACAGAGGTTTGTGACATTGTACAGGAGACAGGGATCAAGACCATCCCCATGGAAAAGAAATGCAAAAAGCAAAATGGATGTCTGGGGAGGCCTTACAAATAGCTGTGAAAAGAAGAGAAGCGAAAAGCAAAGAAGAAAAGGAAAGATATAAGCATCTGAATGGAGAGTTCCAAAGAGTAGCAAGGAGAGATAAGAAAGCCTTCCTCAGCGATCAATGTAAAGAAATAGAGGAAAACAACAGAATGGGAAAGACTAGAGATCTCTTCAAGAAAATTAGAGATACCAAGGGAACATTTGCATGAGCCCATGCAAAGATGGGCTCAATAAAGGACAGAAATGGTATGGACCTAACAGAAGCAGAAGATATTAAGAAGAGGTGGCAAGAATACACAGAAAAACTGTACAAAAATATCTTCATGACCCAGATAATCACGATGGTGTGATCACTCACCTAGAGCCAGACGTCCTGGAGTGTGAAGTAAGGTGGGCCTTAGAAAGCATCACTACGAACAAAGCTAGTGGAGGTGATGGAATTCCAGTTGAGCTATTTCAAATCCTGAAAGATGATGCTGTGAAAGTGCTGCACTCAATATGCTAGCAAATTTGGAAAATGCAGCAGTGGCCACAGGACTGGAAAAGGTCAGTTTTCATTCCAATACCAAAGAAAGGCAATGCCAAAGAATGCTCAAACTACTGCACAATTGCACTCATGTCACACGCTAGTAAAGTAATGCTCAAAATTCTCCAAGCCAGGCTTCAGCAATACGTGAACTGTGAACTTCCAGATGTTCAAGCTGGTTTTAGAAAAGGCAGAGGAACCAGAGATCAAATTGCCAACATCTGCTGGATCACGGAAAAAGCAGGAGAGTTCCAGAAAAACATCTATTTCTGCTTTATTGACTATGCCAAAGCCTTTGACTGTGTGGATCACAAGAAACTGTGGAAAATTCTGAAAGCGATGGGAATACCAGACCACCTCACCTGCCTCTTGAGAAACTTATATGTAGGTCAGGAAGCAACAGTTAGAACTGGACATGGGACAACAGACTGGCTCCAAATTGGGAAAGGAGTACATCAAGGCTGTATATTGTCACCCTGTTTATTTAACTTATATGCAGAGTATGTCATGAGAAACGCTGGGCTGGAAGAAGCACAAGCTGGAATCAAGATTGCCAGGAGAAATATCAATTACCTCAGATATGCAGATGACACCACCTTTATGGCAGAAAGTGAAGAGGAACTCAAAAGCCTCTTGATGAAAGTGAAAGAGGAGAGTGAAAAAGTTGGCTTAAAGCTCAACATTCAGAAAACAAAGATCATGGCATCTGGTCCCATCACTTCAAGAGAAATAGATGGGGAAAAAGTGGAAACAGTGTCAGACTTTATTTTTTTTTGCCTCCAAAATCACTGCAGATGGTGATTGCAGCCATGAAATTAAAAGGCACTTACTCCTTGGAAGGAAAGTTATGACCAACCTAGATAGCATATTCAAAAGCAGAGACATTACTTTGCCAACAAAGGTCCGTCTAGTCAAGGCTATGTTTTTTCCAGTGGTCATGTATGGATGTGAGAGCTGGACTGTGAAGAAGGCTGAGTGCTGAAGAATCGATGCTTTTGAACTGCGGTGTTGGAGAAGACTCTTGAGAGTCCCTTGGACTGCAAGGAGATCCAACCAGTCCATTATGAAGGACATCAGCCCTGGGATTTCTTTGGAAGGAATGATGCTAAAGCTGAAACTCCAGTACTTTGGCCACCTCATGCGAAGAGTTGACTCATTGGAAAAGACTCTGATCCTGGGAGGAATTTGGGGCAAGAGGAGAAGGGGGCGATAGAGGACGAGATGGCTGGATGGCATCACTGACTCGATGGACATGAGTCTGAGTGAACTCTGGGAGTTGGTGATGGACAGGGAGGCCTGGCGTGCTGCGATTCATGGAGTCGCAAAGAGTTGGACACGACTGAGTGACTGATCTGATCTGATCTTTGAATGTCTGTCATGGCAACTAATGGAAAAGAGGTGGACAATAAATGTTTTTGAAATGATGAATGAATACCTGGTAGCTTAAGAAAACATTTTGACTTTACTTGTACTGAGTAGAGCCTAATAGTAGTTGCACCTCTTCATTGTTCCATTACTAAGTCACTTCAGTCATGTCCACCTCTGTGTGACCCTACGGACTGCAGCCTGCTAGTCTCCTCTGTCCATGGGGATTCTCTGGGCAAGAATAGAAGGTTTGCATGTCCTTCTCCAGGAGATCCTCCTGACCAAGGGATTGAACCTGCATCTATTACATTTCCTGCATTGACAGGCAACTTCTTTACCACTAGCATTCAGTTCAGTTCAGTTCAGTTCAGTCGCTCAGTTGTGTCCGACTCTTTGCGACCCCATGAATCGCAGCATGCCAGGCTTCCCTGTCTATCACCAACTCCCGGAGTTCACTCCAACTCACGTCCATCGAGTCAGTGATGCCATCCAGCCATCTCATCCTCTGTCACCCCCTTCTCCCTGCCCCCAATCCCTCCCAGCATCAGAGTCTTTTCCAATGAGTCAACTCTTGGCATGAGGTGGCCAAAATATTGGAGTTTCAGCTTTAGCATCATTCCTTCCAAAGAATACCCAGGACTGATCTCCTTCAGAATGGACTGGTTGGATCTCCTTGCAGTCCAAGGGACTCTCAAGAGTCTTCTCCCACACCACAGTTCAAAAGCATCAATTCTTCGGTGCTCAGCTTTCTTCACAGTCCAACTCTCACATCCACTAGCATTACTGTTACTAAATCAAAAAGCTCTCTTCTCCCATTAAAATATTAAGAAAATAACTAGAGAAAAATTGAAAGCCAGCATCATCACATGCCTTTCTCTTGTGTTAGGTATTAATTTACTTATCAAAACAGAGATAATAGCCTCTGACAAGTCTTTTATAGGAATTTTTATACTTATATATGGCCAGTTCTTGGCACAGGTGGGTAGGAAATTTGAAAAAACTGACCACATTCTGAAGCCTATAGGCACATGAAGTTTATTAACCATATCTGCAAGATCTTTAGAGGTAACAGTTTCAATCAGTGTAAGCAACATCTTGTCATGAACACAAGGGATAGAGCACTATTTCCAAATTATACCGTTCATATGTATCACCTGGGGAGCTTTTTGAAATGCAGATGTTATGCCTCATACATCTGTCTGGGCACTGAGACCTTGAATTTCTAACAAGCTCTCAGATGTTGCTAAAGCTTCTGGTTTGGGGTTCACATGGAATAGGAAGAAGCTAGCTCCTGGAGAATCTGACTGTCTGACTCTTGTCGGATTATCTGATTTGCCTCTGGCCTTCTTGGTATTTTGTCAAAGATCTTATATGCTAATAGTGGGACTCCATACCTGCAGCATTTAATAAGGCTGAAGACTCTTACTGGTCTTAAAGTTGTCATTTTCTCCTCTAAGCTACGTGACTGATGGCCTCATTATTTTTTTTTTCCTCTTTGTATATGTAGATCCAGAGTCATGTTCTATCTCATTCTATGATCATTTTGTGGAATAATGTCAGAATTTAGAAGAAAACCTTTAAATATATAGATATGCAAGTATATTTGGAAATATAGTTCACTTAAAGATGCATAGTTTAATTTAACAATGAAAAAGTAAAGGGTTTGTTTGATCTAAAGTGGCTGCTATTGGGAATATGGGTAGTATTACTAAAAATTACTCTGGAGCAGAAATTTACATTTTCATTGAAATGACATCCGCATACATACACACATAGACATACACATTTGTAAAGAAAAAAGAAAGAAAAACATTTTAACCACAAGGTGGCAGTAAGATACATTAAAAAAAAAGGGATTTCAAATGAATAATGATTTTAGACATAACTGAGGAAATGATTGTCAAAATAAATAGCATTTCTTAGTGCAGTGGTGTTTCCCTTGTGGCTCAGCTTATAAAGAATCTGCCTACAATGTGGGAGACCTGGGTTTGATATCTGGGTTGGGAAGATCCCCTGGAGAAGGGAAAGGCTACCCACTCCAGTATTCTGGCCTAGAGAATTCCATGGACTACACAGTCCATGGGGTCACAAAGAGTCGGACACAACTGAGTGACTTTCACTTTCAGTGCAGTGGTATGCAGAAACACCTCACAAGCAACTTATTTGTGGCATTCTTGGGTAACCAGACTCTAAATTGTAAGCTGTATAAACTGGATATCTTCTGAAGTCCTTAGTGAACATTTGCAGAATCAATTTTCAATAACAAAACAGTTGTGTTGTACTATTTTTTATTTATTTTGGTTCCGCTTAGTTTCAAAAGTTATTTGTAAATATTTCCAAGATATGAACTCTAGAAGTTTTGAGGAGTCATCAATTCCACATGACCTAGTTAATTTAAACTTCCTTTCTATATAAAGAATGTTTATAACAGTTTTGAAAATATTTAACTGTTCCTCTCTTTGCAGCACTACATTATTTTAGTCTTAAAATATCCTTCATTTTCTTTAGCCTTTTTAATCTTAGTCATGAAGACACCTGTACTGTCTGCTAAAAATCAGATTGATTGCATTGTGAGTACTGTGTCAACAGTTCATTGGAAAGCTAAGTTTATGTAAATAGTGTTTAAAGAAAGGTGAAGTAAATGTTGCAAAAGTCACAAAGATATCCAGATGAATGAGACATTCTTTTCCCTTTGGGAAATGATGGAAAAGGTCATGGTGGAGGATGTTGGCAAGGGTTCACTGAAGGACAGAGAGACAGATTGAATTATTCAATACCTGTTTCTGTCCTTTAAATCACTTTTCATGATGTGATACTCTGCTCTACATATATCCAGAACTTGAAAATACCCTCAGATGCCACCTATAAGCCAAAGCATTTGGCAGTCAGCTGGTGATGAGGAAAGGAAAAATGTTCTGGCTGGAGTAGGGGGTGGAATTTCTTCTGTTTCTGGTCATTGGCAGGACTCCCACATGTCAGTTGTTCTGGGGCTGGAAATCAGCTAGAGTGAAGCTGATACCAAAAAGCAAAGAGTGACACCTGGACGGGTATGCCTTGTCTCTTACTCAGGTACACTCTATGCAAGGCAGTAGGGACTGTATTTCTCTTTGTTTTAGACTCTGCTGAATAGTTAAGCAGCTAAATATGTTTAAATATGAGTGAGTTTTCCTTAAAATCATCGCCCAGAAATGAAGGAGTAGTCTTTTTGGAATTTATGAATACTAAAGACTTCAGGTTTATGAAGTCTGCCATACTAGAGTGCCCTTTCAATTACTCCATTTTGAATAAAAAAGTTGTGTTTTTTGAAAGAGTTCAACAACATCCATCAATGCTATATTAGCATGCTTATCGCGGTTACCTGACAGAATAGAAAAATAAAGAGAGAAAAAATTTAACCTAACATCTAGGGGGTATTATGTCATAATCTGAAGTGATGCTGGAAGTTTATGTTGATGTGAGCTTGAAACCACTGACAAGTGGGGAGAAGTGCTGAAATCATGGCATGTTATTTTGTAGTGATGGCAGCAGTTAAGGAAGCAATGAAGCTTTCAAAACTGAAGCTTCATTTACATACAAAACATGAAGTCCTAAGTACAAAACTGAATTTAATATATATATCAGACTTTCAAGTAAAACTATCCTTATCATTTAGTTTCCTCTTACTGCCACATTCAGAAAAGTGAATCTTTTCTGAAAATTAAAAAGCTCCAGTGACCAAGTTTGCTTTGCCACCCTTAAGTTAGGTTGTAAAATAAATAATACAAATTTTACTATTTTACTTTACCAATTAAGCTGCTGAAGTTAAATTGTTAATTTAAAAATAGGCTTGATTAAAAATTGAAATTATGATGACTACAGCCCTAAACGCCTACAAGGCTGCCATCCTTTAGGACACCAATGTGGAGACCTACAATACATAACTGACAAATGGCCTATATTGGATCCTTCTCTATAAGCCTGAGTAAATAATTTATCTTGAGCAGAATGGACACCAACTTATGATTTGAAGTGGCAGCAGACACCACTATTATGGCTCTCCTTTAGTGAAAGTCACTCAGTCGTATCTGACTCTTTGCGACCCTATGGACTGTAGCCCGCCAGGCTCGGTCCATGGATTCTCTAGGCAAGAATACTGGAGTGGGTTGCCATTCCCTTCTCCAGGGGATCTTCCCAACCCAGGGATCAAACCCAATTGTCCTGCATTGCAAGTGGATTCTTTACCATCTGAGCCACCAGAGAAGCCCAAAACACACAGTGCGGTGCATTGGCCAGGAACCAAACCCAGGCCTCCGGTGTGGCAGGCGAGAATTTTACCACTGAACCACTGATGCAAGCAATTACATTGTAATCGTCTCTAACCAATTACAAACGTGTACTCCAGAATCATAACCAGAGACTATGGGGACTCATCATGGCCAGAGACATCCAGCACTGGGAAAAAATACATGAAAGTTGTCTGGGTTTCCCATCCACCTTATTACATTCTGAAAATAGGTGGCATTTAAATGGTAAATGGAATGATAAAAGATCAACTAGGTATTCGCCTGTCATCCTTAAAAAAGTGGGACTGTATTCCTGGCTGAAGTGATCATAGGAATCAAACAGACCCAGAGGTTGCCTCTAGGAAGAGGGCAGTACATGGAACACTAAGAGACTGATTCCCTAACAGTGACTGACACAGTGGGGATATCAGGGTTACATGTAGCTGTCGTGGGTGTGGGCCCAGTTCATTCCAATGCTAATGGATTCAGTTTAGTTTCCTTCAAAGTTTAAAATACATTTTTCTCCAGAATTGCTTAGATAGTTAAGAATAGGCTTCAGATTGCTTAAACAGAGCGTAATGATTGTGGGAGTTATTAACCTTGATTACAGTGAGAAAGATACTTCCTAACCAGGGCTGAACACCTTTAGGCTGGAAGCAGATAAGTCTTGCCCGACCAATACTTGTTCCCCAGTCTGTGGATTACACAAGAGGATGGGAAATCCTATACTGTGAGTTAGGAGTGAGGGGGTGGGGATAAGTATTTAGGAATAGAATTCCTATTCATCAGGTGAATATGTGTAGCTTTATAAAAATTCTGATCTTCAATTTTTTTTATAAAGCAAAAACTTTGTAATTTATCTGATTTTTTCTTGTGCTCATATTTTCATAAATAAGTTACTTTCTTGTGGGAGAATTCAGAACTATCAAATGTGGCTACTGCATTCATTGTCAATCATGCAGGTATAAAAATTTAGAAATAACATAAACACGGGAAAAGCTCCCTTTTCCCAAAACTCTGTGACTGAATAATGGACTGCTCCTGGGGCTGCTGAGTGTTATCAAATGAACCTACACATAAAAAAGTGCTTATCACAGCGCCTGGCAAATAGTTCATGTTCAGTGATGTCAGTTGTGCTTTTTATCTGAGTTTATTAATAAAGTAGGACAGGAGAGAAGATGCAGCCCCAGTGCTATGGAAGTTAAACTCTGTAGTATACTGTGGTCACCTTTCCTGAAAGGCATACCTCACAACACCTGCACTAGCTTATTCACCTGCCTTATTGGCTAATGATGTGTATTCATCTACACTAAACACACAAAAGCAAGTTCAGAGGGTCAAATCATAGAGAAAGGCAGAAGCCAATAATATTGAAAACTACAAAATAAGAAAATTCAATAAAACCAGAATCATGAGGTGGGAAATTATGATAATCTACAGCTGAATAGATACTTTTGTAAAGATTTCCCCATTTTATAAAACAAGATTGTTTCAATAAAAGCCATGACTGTGTTTAACTTTGGCAAGGTCAACCTTCGTGCTTAACCTTTTCTTTCTGGTGAGAGAATCATACTGACAGGATACAGCGAGCTTCGATTTTCTGCCTTTATTATTGAGTTATAATAAGTTAAGACTCCTTATTCTATGGGAGGTACTGTTAAACCCAGAGGTGAAGAGAAGAAAACATGTTCAAGTTCATAAAGAAGCTGCTTTCTACAACAAAGGGAAACCCTTCTAGTTAGAAGTACAGACAGCAGGTGGTTTTGTTTTTCAGCAAGTGGTCTTTGTGAGAGCTGATGCTGATCTCCAGACTCGAGATAGCCAAGGTATTGTGGGCAGGCTCTCAGTTCAGTTCAGTTCAGTCGCTCAGTCATGTCTGACTCTTTGTGACCCCATGAACCGCAGCACGCCAGGCCTTCCTGTCCATCACCGCAGCACACCAGGCTTCCCTGTCCATCACCAACTCCCGGAGTCCACCCAAACCCATACCCATTGAGTCGGTGATGCCATCCAACCATCTCTTCCTCTGTCATCCCCTTCTCCTCCTGCCCTCAACCTTTCCAAGTATCAGAGTCTTTTCAAATGAGTCAGTTCTTCGCTCAGGTGGCCAAAATATTGGAGTTTCAGCTTCAACATCTGCTCCCAGCCAAAAAGAGTAATTGGATACCTCTGATATTCAGCATAGAAGAAAACCTTCTGTGTAATGTTTTCATTTCTGATGAGAAATCAAGTTAGAGTTAAACTGACTTGATAGAAATAGTTGTAAACAATACCTTCCAAAATGAAGTTGAATTAAGATCAAAGGGATTACAGTGGTTAATTGTCTCATTAACCAAGTGCCATTTGAAAAGGGTTTTATTTCTGTAGTGAACTTCACTGAAGATTGTCAATTGGCAAAATGCATGCATTCTTTATCAGAGTTCTTTCATGACATAATCTGACTAAAATTGGAGATAGAGAACAGAATAACCTCCTCTTCACGCTGTGAGGGAGGAATTCCTATCCTAGGGAGATGACTGAACACCGAGCACTGGACAGATGATACTGACAACTCTTGGAATTAGTGATGTGTTTTGAGGAAGCCTGGACTAGCATACTTGAGGATGGAGGAACACAGGGAGGGTGAGGCCCGTAGCAAAGCCAAAACCAACTGCCAGATAGGAAGATATACACGCATTCACAACCTGATAGAAAAGGACAGGGCCTTGTCACACAGGGCCTCATAGGGGTTGTGCTCAAGACTGGAGTAAACAAGCGGGGGCTGTGGGAGGCAGGCTGTGTAGTACAAAGAGGATAAGATACCTCATGGTTGCAGTGGGACAGTGTCATTGGCTTGTTTGAAGAATTCCGCAGACTGGCAGAGAGCTGAAACTTGCTGCTCAGAGATTAGCAGGAAACTGTACCTTGTGCATTTGATGAGTAACCATGAACTTCCAGATGTTCAAGCTGGTTTTAGAAAAGGCAGAGGAACCAGAGATCAAATTGCCAACATCCGCTGGATCATGGAAAAAGCAAGAGAGTTCCAGAAAAACATCTATTTTTGCTTTAATGACTATGCCAAAGCCTTTGACTGTGTGGATCACAAGAAACTGTGGAAAATTCTGAAAGAGATGGGAATACCAGACCACCTGACCTGCCTCTTGAAAAACCCATATGCAGGTCAGGAAGCAACAGTTAGAACTGGACATGGAACAACAGACTGGCTCTGAATCAGGAAAGGAGTACGTCAAGGCTGTATATTGTCACCCTGCTTATTTAACTTATATGCAGAGTACATTATGAGAAAGGCTGGGCTAGAAGAATCACAAGCTGGAATCCAGATTGCTGGGAGAAAGATCAATAACCTCAGATATGCAGATGACACCACCCTTATGGCAGAAAGTGAAGAGGAACTAAAAAGCCCCTTGATGAAGGTGAAAGAGGAGAGTGAAAAAGTTGGCTTAAAGCTCAACATTCAGAAAACAAAGATCATGGCATCTGGTCCCATCACTTCATGGGAAATAGATGGGTAAAGAGTGGAAACAGTGTCAGACTTTATTTTTTTGGCTCCAAAATCACTGCCAATGGTGACTGCAGCCATGAAATTAAAAGACGCTTACTCCTTGGAAGGAAAGTTATGACCAACCTAGGTAGCATATTCAAAAGCAGAGACATTACTTTGCCAACAAAGGTCTGTCTAGTCAAGGCTATGTTTTTTCCAGTGGTCATGTATGGATGTGAGAGTTGGACTGTGAAGAAGGCTGAGTGCTGAAGAATTGATGCTTTTGAACTGTGGTGTTGGAGAAGACTCTTGAGAGTCCCTTGGACTGCAAGGAGATCCAATCAGTCCATTCTAAAGGAGATCATTCCTGGGTGTTCTTTGGAAGGAATGATGCTAAAGCTGAAACTCTAATACTTTGGCCACCTCATGGGAAGAGTTGACTCATTTGAAAAGACTCTGATGCTGGGAGGGATTGGGGGCAGGAGGAGAAGGGGACGACAGAGGATGAGATGGCTGGATGGCATCATCAACTCGATGGACATGAGTTTGAGTGAACTCTGGGAGTTGGTGATGGACAGGGAGGCCTGGCATGCTGTGATTCATGGGGTCGCAAAGAGTCGGACACGACTGAGCGACTGAACTGCTTTAGCTCAAGGACCTTATGCGCAGGAGCAGAGTGGGAAGGGGAACTTGTGGGTAGGCATTTGAGTCCCTCCAGACTTCACCAGATATCAAGACAGAACATAATATTGGATCTTAATTTTAAACCATATACCACGCTGTGCAATAAATATTTAATAAGTTCTGTATGTGCCAGAAGCTCATATGTGTTGTAGAAGCTGAGTATAATTAAGACAAATAATACATCACTTATGCATTTGAGAGGTTTCAGGCCCTCCAGTTTAATATAAAGAGTCAAACATGTAAATATGTAAGTGCTAAATGAGCTGTAGTAGATATAAAAAATAGAACCTAAGGACACAAGGGAAAAATAATCAATCTTATCTAGATAAGTTGAGAATAACTTTCTCAGCAAAATACTTGTTTTCTGTTTTCTATATAAATAAGGAAGATTATAGCAGAAGATCTCCCAGAAAATATCCCCTTATGAATTTTTTGTCAATGAAAATTCTGTATTGTATGCCAATATCTAAATCCGTTCTTATTTAGGGGAATTTTAAAAATGAGTTTATTTATTTTAATTGGGGGCTAATATATTGTGGTGGTTTTTGCCATACATCGACGTGAATTTGAGAACTGATTTATTTAGGCAAGTCATTATTCAGCCACTGGGGTTGGAGAGGAGATCATGAAGCACATGGCTGCTCAAACAGTCAACAAAATAACTCTAATTTAATTTCTGTTCTACATCTCTTCTCCTCTTTTTCCTTTCTTTTCTCTCTTCTTATCTTTCTCTTCCTCTTCTTTTTCTTCTTCCAGGATGTGGGGGAGATTCATCGCTGAATAGGCATTTACAGCTTTTGCCTCATCTTTCTGTCTGACCTGTCATTGAGTCCTGTCAAGTCTAAATAATCCAGAAAGTTTCTACAGTCTTTCCACTTCTCTTCATGTCCACTGTCAGCACCTTAGTTAGGCAAGTGGGGCTCTTTGTCTGTCCCTTTGGAGGGCTCTGCATATCACAATCAGTTGATTAATGTGCATAATTTATTAATTGGCTCTGGTACTTAAAACAGGCACAGCTTAATCCTTAATACTAAGTGTTTAATCATAAGATTAGCACTGTTCTTTTTCTAGGGAAATACTTTTCCACAAATCTTATCTGATATTCCTTAAGCCAGTGATGACCATGTAAAACGGTGTATGAAGGCTGATGGGGTACGTGTCCAGTCATGTCACAGATTTAGTATATTCAAAGAGTTGTGCAGCCATCACCTCAATTTAAGTTTAGAACACTTTTATCATCACAGAGCATTCTTGCACCCATGAGCAGTCATTCCCTGGTCTCTTTCCCCAGCCCCACCCTTTTCCTAGTATACTAGGCAACCATTAGTGAACTTTGTTTCTTTATAGATTTACTTATCATGGGCACTTCATATAAATGGATCGTATAGTATGTGGTGTTTTGTTATTGGCTCTTTTCATTTAACTGATTCTTGCACAATGGTATTGTTCTTCAGTAGTACTGAGTGTTCGTCTCTTTACTCATGAAATGGGAAATTCCTCAAACATAGGAAGATGATTCAAAAGGTACTAAGTAGCCCTAGATATGGCAAATTTCCATTAAATGTGGCTAGCAACTTCTTTTTCTTTGATCTCAGTTTACATGTCACCAATGAGAGATCTCTTTCCACATCCTAGTTGAAGAGGGATCATCCTTGTTATTCTCTCTCTCAGATCCTTTTTACAAAGCACTTATGATAACTTGAAATAATTTCAATTGTCAGTCAATGTGTGTGTGTGTTTCTGTCTCCCTCCATGTCAACTTGCCATCATGGTACTTCCAGCATTTAGCACCGTGCTTCAAAGTACGCACTCAATTTTTGAATGAATGAATAAATTAATGCATTAATGAATGATAAAAAGAACATAGGCAGAAGCACATGCTTGATGGAAATGATGATGATGAATTCAACATGGAGATTTTTAAGTGTGAGCAAAGCTATGGGACATGCACATGACCATATCTTCTGGGTAGCTGATAAGTATAATTTATACACACAATTTTAAAGCTAAATAGTGTAGAAGGGCCTATAGGAAAAGGTGATAGTTGTTGAGCTATTCTACTCTCAGTCCATCTCCCTAGAGATGAACATTTTAAATTATATATAACTCCTTTAGTGGTAACTCCCATTGTCTGTATCTTTAAATATGATGCTGTATTGCCTGTGTATGTGCTCAGTTGTGTCCAACTCTGCGGCTCCATGGACTGTAGCCCATCAGGCTCCTCTGTCCATGGGATTTTCCAGGCAAGAATACTGGAGTGGGTTGCCATTGCCTTCTCCAGGGGATCTTCCAGACCTAGAGATTGAACCCAAGTCTCTTACGTCTCCTGCATTGGCAGGTGGATTCTTTACCAGCTGAGCCACTGGTGCTATATTGCTCTTTCTTAATTTGTCAACTTCTAATTATCTGTTGCTATCCTCCATGACCCTTTAGTCCATTTAGTCCACTAGATGGAATGATTTCCATCTTTCTTTTCACCTCCTTACAATAGTTATATCTTAAAAAAATCTTTTTAGTACACTTATGAATTTAAATAAGTTCCTTAAGTCGTCTGCTTTTATGCAGTATAAACAGTTCATCTTGCCTCCCAAGTTATAAGTTGTCTGTGTCTAGCCTTACTCTTGCCTGGAAAATCCCATGGACTGAGGAGTCTGGTGGGCTGCAGTCCATGGGGTCGAGAAGAGTTGGACACGACTGAGTGACTTCATTTTCACTTTTCACTTCTCACTTTCATGCACTGGAGAAGGAAATGGCAACCCACTCCAGTGTTCTTGCCTGGAGAATTCCAGGGACGGGGGAGCCTGGTGGGCTGCCATCTATGGGGTCGCACAGACACGACTGAAGCGACTTAGCAGCAGCAGCAGCAGCCTTCCTTCTGCCTCCATTTCCTAGTTTCTGGAAGTTTTAGTTTTTCATAGTCAAGATTGATAACATTTACATTATCCTGTCATATGTTCTACTGGTTGATCAAAATCATGTCACATTTGAATTTGTTTCATATAAATTAGGTTGCTTGTATCATTTTTGCATTATTCCTGGAGAAACTGATTTTGTTTTTTTTTCCCCTGATGGATGAAGAAGCATGTGTCTTCTTTACCATAGTGCAAATATCTTCTAGCTTCTTTCTTATTCTTTATACTTTTTAGAATCAATTATTTTCTTTATCTTGAAGACACTGATATCCTGTTTTAAAATGCTGCTACTGCTGCTGCTAAGTCGATTCAGTCGTGTCCGACTCTGTGTGACCTCATAGATGGCAGCTCACCAGGCTCCCCTGTCCCTGGGATTCTCCAGGCAAGAACACTGGAGTGGGTTGCCATTTCCTTCTCCCATGCATGAAAGTGAAAAGTGAAAGTGAAGTCGCTCAGTCGTGTCCGACTCTTAGCGACCCCATGGACTGTAGCCTACCAGGCTCCTCCGTCCATGGGATTTTCCAGGCAAGAGTACTGGAGTGGGGTACCATTTATGGCTTTATTGTACAATGTTCAGCTTTTCTGGAGCTTGACCCTCCCTCCCTCTCTTCCTTCCTTCCCTTCTTTCTTTCTGATTGTAAAGGCAAGAACATATATTGATTCAAGATTCCCTCAAGTTAGAAATTGACTAAATTCTACAGGTGTGTAAATTACTTTGTATAAATTACTTTATGTTCTAGAATTTGACTATGGCTTATAATTAACATTTAATTATATAAGAAATTCCATAAATATGGATGTCTTTACAGCTTAAACAGTTCCAGACTAATCAAGCATTGTGTCTCCAATCCTAATTCCAACTATATTGTAATCAAAAGAAAAAGACAAGCAGAGAATCTCCCTGACAAAATTACTGCTAGTCAAAACCATAGCTGTTAGAGACGGAATGCAAGACTTAATTCAAGTACTATTTTCTGCTGAGAAAGGAATAGACTGTATAGATGATGACTTGATCTTTGTCATTTATCAAATATATAAAACTATTTAGATATTGAAAAATAGGTAGTTTATAGGCAAAATATGAATAATTAGATATCCCATAGATAAATTTATTATAGAGTCTGTTTCATTTTGGCAAATAGTATTTAATGGTATAAAATAGAAATTATGAAACACGCACACAAAGGCATGTATATGAAAGGCCTGATTGGCAGCGGGACCAAACTGACATAAGGTACAGTAATTGTGCCAGTGTAACCATCCTTATCACATTAATGTGCCCCATTATGTAATGATCAAACCTTTCCATTTATCTAGCTTGCCATAATGTTTGCCTTCTAGGCAGAAATGAGGGATAAAAATTATGCTTAGGCAAGAGGAAAAGCTTACATTGAAATAATTATGACAACTTACAGTATACAATGTGTAGAAACTTTGCAGTGTGCTTTTCACATAGATTTGTTCATCTGCTTTCTATAACAACCCTGAGAAATGCATGTTGCTATATTAACTCCATTTTATCACTGACAAAACCGAGAATCAGAGAAAGTTAGGTTTTTCAAGGGAACTGCTGATAAGCAGTAGAGGAGGAGGATTCAAACCCAGGAAATATGGCTGTCAGTCTCCTTACTATACCACAAAATTATCTGTTTATCACCTATTAATATTTATCATACAGTCTGTATCTGCATAATAAAGGATAGACGCTGGAAACTTGCCACATCCAAGTTACCCACACTAGGTGTGATTTATACCCCACCATCCTTTCTAAAGGTCAGAGCATAGTAAGGACAGAAGACCTGACCTTCAATCCTGGCTATTCCCAGAAATGTCTGTGATTAAGAACAATACCCTGTGAGTCTAGCATTCATCACCACAGCCCCCAGATAAATTCTGGGGAAAAATTAATACCCAGAAAAGCATTGAGGCAGGAAAGAAGTCATCAGATTATTAAAGCACATGCCCACTGCTCTGCCTCAGTGGTGTTTATGTGTTGATTGGTTGCATTCTTTTATTCACTATATATATTTTGAGCAACTACTATAGGTCAGAATGTAAATAAAACTACAGTACAACAAAATGGATACAGATTGTGGTCAGTAATATGAAGGAAATAAGCAGAGAATGGCGGAGTGTTTTCAAGTGAAGGGGTCAGGAAGGCATCTTTGGGAAAGTTATGTTTAAGAAGATGGACTGGAGTTTGCGGAATAATATTCTATAGGTGACACAGAAAGAGAAAAGGCCCTGAATGGAGAAAGAACTCAGTGTCCTGGGTACTGACCAGACTCAGGAGGCAATGAGAGAGTGAGCAGAATGTGAGTGGAGAGGTTGGCAGGACCTTGTAGACAATGTAAGGAGATTAGATTTTACTTTGAATGCTACTGGAAAGCCATTGATGTGGCTTAAGCAGAGGTGACATGATTTAATGTATATAGAAAAAAGGTTGCTGTGGAGGATCTGCTAAGAGTGAGTGGAGAGGCTCGAGCTGAAGTGGGGTGGTGGGGTGGTGGAGGTGGCTCCTCTCTCCCGTGGCTCCTCTCCTGACCTCCCCAATTAACCGCTATCCATCATAGACTAGCTTTGTCTGATTTTATACTTTACATGAATAAAATCGTACAGTATACACTTTGTACTTTGTACTCCCTCAGTATATGCCGTTCATCCAACTTGTCGGAAGTGGTTTGTTCTCACTGCTGTATTGTATTCCACTTTCCAACTGTGCCAAGGGAGTAGTTTCATAAGTTTTCATTCCACTCTAACGGACATTTTTCTTTTCTTCCCATGAGAATAGAGTTGAATCACACTCTACTGGATGGCGGTCTTTATGATAATATTGAGTCTTGTTAATATTTAAGGGAGTGGATTCAGTTCAAATGAAAATTGAAGCTTACTATTTGATATGGACCCTATTTACAAATATTAGTACAAATTTGTAAATATTGGTACACATTTGAGATGGCAACATTCATGAAAAATTAATTTATCACATGACAAGAACTGTGCTAAGTGTTTAAGCATGGTATTTCATTCAGTTCTTATAGGCACTATATGAGCTGTGTACTAACTCTGTCCCCATTTCCCTCAGGAGGAAACTGAAACCTAGAGGCATAATTTAATCCCATTTTCTGTTGATTAAATACCAATAGCCTCTTGAAATATTGAAATATCAGTGGCAGAAAGTGAAGAAGAACTAAAGAGCCTCTTGGTAAAAGAGGAGAGTGAAAAAGCTGGTTTAAAACTCAACATTCAAAAAACAAAGATCATGGTATCTGGCCTCATCACTTCATGGCAAATAGATGGGGAAACAATGGAAACAGTGACAGACTTTATTTTTGGGGCTCCAAAATCATTGCAGATGGTGACTGCAGCCATGAAATTAAAAGGCACTTGCTTCTTGGAAGAAAAGTAATGACCAACCTAGATAGCATATTAGAAAGCAGAGACATTACTTTGCCAACAAAGGTCCATCTAGTCAAGGCTATGGTTTTTCCAGTAGTCATGTATGGATGTGAGAGTTGGATTATAAAGAAAGCTGAGCATTGAAGAATTGATGCTTTTGAACCATGGTGTTGGAGAAGACTCTTGAGAGTCCCTTGGACTACAAGGAGATCCAACCAGTCCATTCTAAAGGAAATCAGTCCTGAATATTCATTGGAAGGACTGATGTTGAAGCTGAAACTCCAATACTTTGGCCACCTTATGTGAAGAGTTGATTCATTTGAAAAGACCCTGATGCTGGGAAAGATTGAGGGTGGGAGGAGAAGGGGATGACAGAGGATGAGATGGTTGGAAGGCATCACCGACTCAATGGACATGAGTTTGAGTAGGCTCCCAGAGTTGGTGATGGACAGGGAAGCCTGGTGTCCATGGGGTCTCAAAGAGTCAGACACGACTGAGTGACTAAACTGAACTGAACTGAGACAATTTGTTTCAGAGCAGAACTGCACCAGAGAAACAGATCCAATAGGCTTTATTTGTATTTATATATGTATATTCATGTATGGATTAGATTGATAGATTTACCTTAAGATTTGATTTACGTGATTGTGGGGGTTGGCAAGGCAAGCCCTAAATCTCTGTAGGGAGACCTTCAGGAAGGGCAGGCCAGAACTTTCAGGCATGGGCTGAAACTGTAGTCAACAAGAAGAATTTCTTGTTCCTTGGGGAAACCTCAGTTCTGATCTTAAGGTTTTTCAATTAATTGAAGCTGGCTCACTGAGATTATCTAGGATAATCTTCTTTATTAAAGTAAGCTGATTATAGACTTTAATCACATCAAAATATACTTTCATAGCAACCCCTAATTTGATTGAATAATCTGGCTCAGTTGACACATAAAACTGATCATCACCATCAAATAGGTAGTAGATACCAGACTGAGATATAAATCTAAGTCTTTATGATATTAAAACTCAGGATCTCAATTTCTATGATCTGTTTAAAAAAATGTTCTGGACTGAGGACACAGCATGTTCTTCAATTCTGGAGTGGTAATATACTGGGGATAATTCAGAAATAAAAAGAAGTAAATGTGTTGAAGCACATGGATCTGGAGAAAGCAAGAGATAAAAGAAGAGTTCTGAATTTGGGAGGCTTTCAACAGGATCTCTGCCAAATACTAGCTGTGTGATTATGGGAAAGTTAACTAAATTCACTGTTATTCTCCCCTTTATGGGGCTTCCCTGGTGGCTCAAATGGTAAAGAATCTGCCTGCATTGTGGGAGACCTGGGTTCAATCCCTGGGTTGGGAAGATCCCCTGGAGGAGGGCATGGCAGCCCACTCCAGTCTTATTGCCTGGAGAATACCCATGGACAAAGGAATCTGGCAGGCTGCAGTTTATAGGACTGCAAAGAGTTGGACAAGACTGAGTGACTAAGCACATTCTCCTTTACAAAATTAGTAATGAAACCTCTTTCCTAAGGTTGACTGAATAAATACATGTAAAGAGCTTGGAATAGTGCCTGGCACAGGTAAGAACAACATAAATGTTAGCCATTAATTTTACTGGACTTTGGGAGGGGTCAGAGGGGCGTTATAAACTCACTCTTAAGCAGTCATCTTTGCTCCAGTCTTTACATAATTTAATATATAAGAAAGGAAGAATCACAGTTTTAGAAAAGGCAGAGGAACCAGAGACCAAATTGCCAACATCTGTTGGATCATCGAAAAAGCAAGAGAGTTCCAGAAAAACATCTACTTCTGATTTATTGACTGTGTCAAAGCCTTTGACCGTGTAGACCACAACAAACTCTGGAAAATTCTGAAAGAGATGGGAATACCAGACCATCTGAGCTGCCTCTTGAGAAATCTGTATGTAGGTCAGGAAGCAACAGTTAAAACTGGACATGGAACAACAGACAGGTTCCAAATAGGGAAAGGAGTACATCAAGGCTGTATATTGTCTATTGTCACCCTGATTATTTAACTTCTATGCAGAGTACATCAGGAGAAATACTGGGCTGGATGAAGCACAAGCTGGAATCAGGATTGCTGGAAGAAATATCAATAAGCTCACATATGCAGATGACACCACCCTTATGTTAGAAAGTGAAGAAGAACAAAAGAGCCTCTTGATGAAAGTGAAAGAGGAGAGTGAAAAAGTTGGCTTAAAGCACAACATTCAGAAAACTAAGATCATGGTATCCAGTCCCATCACTTCATGACAAATAGATGGGGAAGCAGTGGAAACAATGTCAGACTTTATTTTGGGGGGCTCCAAAATCATTGCAGATGGTGACTGCAGCCATGAAATTAAAAGACGCTTACTCCTTGGGAGAAAAGTTATGACCAACCTAGACAGAATACTAAAAAGCAGAGATGTTACTTTGCTAACAAAGGTCCATCTAGTCAAGGCTATGGTTTTTCCAGTAGTCATGTATGGATGTGAGAGTTGGACTATAAAGAAAGCTGAGCACCAAACAATTGATGCTTTTGAACTGTGGTGTTGGAGAAGACTCTTGAGAGTCCCTTTGACTCCAAGGAGATCCAATCAGTCCATTCTAAAGGAAATCAATCCTGAATATTCATTGGAAGGACTGATATTGAAGCTGAAACTCCAGTACTTTGGCCACCTGATGTGAAGAACTGACTCATTTGAAAAGACCCTGAGGCTGGTCAAAGATTGAGGGCAGGAGGAGAAGGGGACGACAGAGGATGAGATGGTTGGAAGGCATCACTGACTCAATGGACATGAGTTTGAATAGGCTCCAGGAGTTGGTGATGGACAGGGAAGCCTGGTGTACTGCAGTCCATGGGGTTGCAAAGAGTCGGACATGACTGAGAGACTGAACTGATTGACTGATTGAAGGTAGTGTTGCATAACTCAGTCCGTGCTGTTGGGAACACAGGCCAGTTCTTAAAAAAAAAAAAAAAAAAAAAAAACAACTAAAGAGACTCGTCTTTAATAGTGTATCAAAAGAAAACCTGGGAGAGTTGAAAATAAAGAAAATACCATAAAAAGGAAGAAAACATTAGGCGAATTTAGGCAAGGTATGAAATTACTTCTTTTGGAAACAGACTTATGATTACCAAAGAAGAAATGTGGTAGGAAGACACTGGGAGTTTAGGTTGACATATACTCACTGCTATATTTAAAATCACTACAGATGGTGACTGCAGCCATGAAATTAAAAGATGCTTACTCCTTGGAAGGAAAGTTATGACCAACCTAGATAGCATATTCAAAAGCAGAGACATTACTTTGCCAACAAAGGTTCATCTAGTCAAGGCTATGGTTTTTCCTGTGGTCATGTATGGATGTGAGAGTTGGACTGTGAAGAAGGCTGAGCACCGAAGAATTGATGCTTTTGAACTGTGGTGTTGGAGAAGACTCTTGAGAGTCCCTTGGACTGCAAGGAGATCCAACCAGTGCATTCTGAAGGAGATCAGCCCTGGGATTTCTTTGGAAGGAATGATGCTAAAGCTGAAACTCCAGTACTTTGGCCACCTCATGCCAAGAGTTGACTCATTGGAAAAGACTCTGATGCTGGGAGGGATTGGGGGCAAGAGGAGAAGGGGATGACAGAGGATGAGATGGCTGGATGGCATCACTGACTTGATGGACGTGAGTCTGAGTGAACTCCGGGAGTTGGTGATGGACAGGGAGGCCTGGTGTGCTCCAATTCATGGGGTTGCAAAGAGTCAGACACGACTGAGTGACTGATCTGATCTGATCTGATATTTAAAATAAATAACCAACAAGGGCCTACTGTATAGCATGGGGAACTCTGCTCAGTATTCTGTAATAACCTAAATGGGAAAAGAATTTGAAAAAGAGTAGATATATGTATATATATCTGTATAACTGAATCACTTTACATCTGAAACTAAAACAACATTGTAAAACAACTGTAGTCCAATATAAAATAAAAAAATTTAAGAAGTTACTTCTGCAATTCAATTTTTATTTAATCAGGTGTATTATTTTTTATATGATAATGCATCTGACTATATAAAAATTAAAACTTAAAAAACAACTGAACCAATATGATCAAAATTCAGGAGCAAATGTCAGTCCTGTTTGTCATAAAGATAAGGTGTGATAGCCTAAAATACTTAAATCAATACCCCAATACATAAATGCTGAGGTATATGAACATTCAGAAAAGTGAAAAAAAGTTGGCTGATAAATGTATGAAAAGATTTCATCATAGAGATAGCGAAAATTAAAATATAATTTGAGCTTGCATATTTTTTGCCTAGCAAATTAGTAAAAATAAAAATATTTTTATGTAGATGAGGGTATGGGAAGATAGGCACATATCTACATTCAGTTTCTTTGCAGGGTAAATTGGTACAACTCTTCCAGTAACAATTGTGGCAGTAATATATATTAGAAAATTTAAAAGTGTTCCTTGCTCAGTAATTTCACTTAGTCTCCAAGGAAATAATCTCTAATTCTGATAAAGTATGACACATAAAGATATGTATCACAGCATTATTTATCATAAAGAAGCATTGTTCAGTTCAGTTCAGTTCACTTGCTCAGTCGTGTCCGAGTCTTTGCAACCCCATGAATTGCAGCACACCAGGCCTCCCTGTCCATCACCAACTCCCAGAGTTCACTCAGACTCATGTCCATTGAGTCAGTGATGCCATCCAGCCATCTCATCCTCTGTCATCCCCTTCTCCTCCTGCGCCCAATCCCTCTCAGCATCAGAGTCTTTTCCAATGAGTCAACTCTTGGCATGAGGTGGCCAAAGTACTGGAGTTTCAGCTTTAGCATCATTCCTTCCAAAGAAATCCCAGGGCTGATCTCCTTCAGAATGCACTGGTTGGATCTCCTTGCAGTCCAAGGGACTCTCAAGAGTCTTCAACACCACAGTTCAAAAGCATCAATTCTTCGGCGCTCAGCTTTCCTCACAGTCCAACTCTCACATCCATACATGACCACTGGAAAAACCATAGCCTTGACTAGACGGACCTTTGTTGGCAAAGTAATGTCTCTGCTTTTGAATATGCCATCTAGGTTGGTCATAACTTTCCTTCCAAGGAGTAAGTGTCTTTTAATTTCATGGCTGCAATCACCATCTGCAGTGATTTTGGAGCCCCCAAAAATAAAGTCTGACACTGTTTCCACTGTTTCCCCATCTATTTCCCATGAAGTGATGGGACCAGATGCCATGATCTTTGTTTTCTGAATGTTGAGCTTTAAGCCCACTTTTTCACTCTCCACTTTCACTTTCATCAAGAGGCTTTTCAGTTCCTCTTCATTTTCTGCCATAAGGGTGGTGTCATCTGCATGTCTGAGGTTATTGATATTTCTCCCAGCAATCTTGATTTCAGCTTGTGTTTCTTCTAGTCCAGCGTTTCTCATGATGTACTCTGCATAGAAGTTAAATAAGCAGGGTGACAATATACAGCCTTGACATACTCCTTTTCCTATTTGGAACCAGTCTGTTCCATGTCCAGTTCTAACTGTTGCTTCCTGACCTGCATACAGATTTCTGAAGAGGCAGGTGAGGTGGTCTAGTATTCCCATCTCTTGAAGAATTTTCCACAGTTTATTGTGATCCACACAGTCAAAGGCTTTGGCATAGTCAATAAAGAAGCATTGTAAAGAGTCTAAATGAACAGCAATAGTGAAATGTTTCATAGTCAATAAAG
Organism: Bos taurus; assembly: GCF_002263795.3. Lineage (NCBI taxonomy): Eukaryota > Metazoa > Chordata > Mammalia > Artiodactyla > Bovidae > Bos > Bos taurus. The sequence goes on along the minus strand of NC_037331.1, from coordinate 74,268,671 downwards.
AAGCATTGTAAAGAGTCTAAATGAACAGCAATAGTGAAATGTTTACATCTACTCTGATCACTACATAGTCATGTAAAAATGCCTCTGAGAGTGGGAGAAATGAGATGTTGGTCCAAGGATGTAAAGTTTCAGTTTTATAAGCTGAGTAAATTCTGAAGATCCAATGTTCTGGTGTCTATAGTTAATAAAACTATGTTATACATTTGAGAAGGTTTCCCTGGTGGTTCAGTGGTAAAGAATCTGCCTGCAGTGCAGGAGCTGTAGAAGACTCGGGTTCAATCCTTGGGTTGGGAAAATCCCCTGGAGGAGGCATGGCAGCCCACTCCAGTATTCTTGCCTGGAGAATCCCATGGACAGAGACACCTGGTGGGTTCCAGTCCATAGGGTCCCAAAGAATTGGATATAAATAAAGCGACTTAGCATGATGCTTGCACTCATGCACATACACTTGAAAATATTTCAAGTAGATTCTAAACATTCTCACTGTTGCTGCTGCTGTTGCTAAGTTGCTTCAGTTGTGTCCAACTCTTTACGACCCATAGACAGCAGCTCACCAGGCTCCCCTGTCCCTGGGATTCTCCAGGCAAGAACCCTGGAGTGGGTTGCTATTTCCCTCTCCAATGCATGAAAGTGAAAAGTGAAAGTGAAGTCACTCAGTCGTGTCCAACTCTTAGCGACCCCATGGACTGGAGCCTACTAGGCTCCTCTGTCCATAGAATTTTCCAGGCAAGAGTTACTGGAGTGGGGTGCCATTGCCTTCTCCGAATGTTCTCACTACCTACACATAAAAATCGTAACTATGTAAGGTGTTGGATATGGTAATTAGTTTGATTGTAGTAATCATTTTACAATGTTTATATATATCAAAACATCACATGTGTACCTTTAATATACGTAATTTTTATTTGTCAATTATATATTAATAAAGTTGGAGAAAATAAAATTATTTCTGTAAATAATTTTGAATACAAAGGAAGATAATTATGTTAAGTGAAATAAGAAAAGTGGGATGTCACTATGATTGATATATATCTCCATCAATCCATAAAAAATATTTATATTCATACAAAAGTAACCAATAGTGATTATTTCTGGGTGGTAGAAATACAGGCAATTAAAATATGTTTTTCTTTATTTTATTATTTTCTCAGTTTTCTGCACTTTAAGTTTAATTGGAACAAAATTGTACAGAAAAAGAAACTACTCCCCTACTAAAAATGGCAGGCAGGAAATACCAGTGTACTCAGAGTGTGCTCAGGCTATATATAAAGAATAAATTCTAGGCAGTTCCCAGATGCTTGGTACATTCTTTTATCTGTATTGTTTTGTTGTCCTTCCAACAAGGAAATGTTCCCTCCATTGTCTATTTCCCAAATCCCTCTATCATACTTCTACATTCAATTATTATTTCCTTTGTAACATATTCCCTGACATTTTCTTCCTCAAGACTTGCAATCATCCTAGTGGTCCCAAGCACCTAGTACATATATATATATATATATCAGTTCAGTTCAGTCCCTCAGTTGTGTCTGACTCTTTGTGACCCCAGGAATCGCAGCATGCCAGGCCTCCCTGTCCCTCACCAGCTCCCGGAGTTCACTCAAACTCACATCCATTGAGTCGGTGATGTCATCCAGCCATCTCATCCTCTGTCGTCCCCTTCTCCTCTGCCCCCAATCTCTTTCAGCATCAGAGTCTTTTTCAATGAGTCAACTCTTCGCATGAGATGGCCAAAGTACTGGAGTTTCAGCTTTAGCATCATTCCTTCCAAAGAACACCCGGGACTGATCTCCTTCAGAATGGACTGGTTGGATCTCCTTGCAGTCCAAGGGACTCTCAAGAGTCTTCTCCAACACCACAGTTCAAAAGCATCAATTCTTTGGCGCTCAGCTTTCTTCACAGTCCAACTCTCACATCCATACACGACTACTGGAAAAACCATAGCCTTGACTAGACGGACCTTTGTTGGCAAAGTAATGTCTCTGCTTTTGAATATGCTATCTAGGTTGGTCATAACTTTCCTTCCAAGGAGTAATCCTCTTTTAATTTCATGGCTGCAATCACCATCTGCAGTGATTTTGGAGCCCCCAAAATAAAGTCTGACACTGTTTCCACTGTTTCCTCATCTATTTGCCATGAAGTGATGGGACCAGATGCCATGATCTTTGTTTTCTGAATGTTGAGCTTTAAGCCAACTTTTTCACTCTCCTCTTTCACTTTCATCAAGAGGCTTTTTAGTTCCTCTTCACTTTCTGCCATAAGGGTGGTGTCATCTGCATATCTGAGGTTATTGATATTTCTCCCAGCAATCTTGATTCCAGCTTGTGCTTCTTCCAGCCCTGCGTTTCTCATGATGTACTCTGCATATAAGTTAAATAAACAGGGTGACAATATACAGCTTTGATGTACTCCTTTTCCTATTTGGAACCAGTCTGTTGTTCCATGTCCAGTTCTAACTGTTGCTTCCTGACCTGCATACAGATTTCTGAAGAGGTAGGTCAGGTGGTCTGGTATTCCCATCTCTTTCAGAATTTTCCACAGTTTATTGTGATCCACACAGTCAAAGGCTTTGGCATAGTCGAGAAAGCAGAAATAGATGTTTTCCTGGAACTCTTTTGCTTTTTTGATGATCCAGTGGATGTTGGCAATTTGATCTCTGGTTGCTCTGCCTTTTCTAAAACCAGCTTGAACATCTGAAAGTTCACGGTTCTCATATTGCTGAAGCCTGGCTTGGAGAATTTTGAGCGTTACTTTACTAGCCTGTGAGATGAGTGCAATTGTGTGGTAGTTTGATCATTCTTTGGCATTGCCTTTCTTTGGGATTGGAATGAAAACTGACCTTTTCCAGTCCTGTGGCCACTGCTGAGTTTTCCAAATTTGCTGGCATATTGAGTGCAAATTTGGAAAACTCATATTGAGTGCATATATATTGAGTGCTGGTATATTGAGTGTATATGTATATGTATGTATATATATATATATATATGTATATATATGGGTGACATTAAAGTCTGGAAACACAGGCAATATACATAAACATTTATCAATAATATATTCAAGTACATGTAAAATAATATCTATTTCGAGACTGGATGGCCATGCTTTATGTTAAAATATTTACTGCATTCTATTGTACTTGTTATATTGTTTTTCCACACCGTGGCCCTTCTGAGGCAGTTACATTTGCTTTTCTCGTCTCTATTCTGGAGGCTACCTTTTACAGTATCTAAGATGAAGTGGGTCCTCAGTAAATGTTTATTGAATAAATAAACATTTGGCCTAAAATATATTTTTTAAACAAAATGGTCTTTAATGTTTATGTTGTTTATCAGTATTTGAGAACTAGACTTTGAGACATTTTAGCCATCTCTTTTTACCTGATGGCATCCAATCTCTTTGATGTTTCTCATTAGTTTTGACTATGTTGGTTGAACTTCTCGTCTCTTTTTGGTCTCTTATATTGTCTCAACATGTGAAAAACAAACAGAACTGAATGAATTATTTCAGCTTTGGGTGTGCTGCTCTTCTATATAAAGGTTTTGCTTCTAAACTTTTGTAATGATGCTCAACATATGTGAATTTAAGCATCTTAGGGTCCTACTCCTTGTATTCAAAGAACATTCCAAATCATATTTATTTATCATGGTATTTATGAAACTAAGTTGGGGCTTCCCTGGTAACTCTGCTGGTGAAAAATCTGTCTGAATTGAAGGAGAACCTGGTTCGATTCCTGGGTCTGGAAGATCCCCTGGAGAAGGGATAGGCTATACACTCCAGTATTCATGGGCTTCTCTGGTGGTTCAGATGGTAAAGAATCCACCTGCAATGTAGGAGACCTGGGTTCGATTTCTGGGTGGAAGATCCCCTGGAGGAGGGCATGGCCACCCAATCCAGTATTCTTGCCTGGAGAATCCCCATGGACAGAGGAGCCTGGCAGGCTATAGTCCATGGGGTGTCAAAGAGTTGGACATGAATGCGTGACTAAGCACAGGACAGCATGAAACTAGATTATACATTCTGGACAACATTTTTAAGTTTTTATGCTAACTTTCCTTTCAAACCTTGTGGTAGTTGCCATCTACTGCCATGTAGTTTTCCATTTAGTCTAGAACTTAGTATTATCCTAAAAATGATGTTTGTTTGTTCAGTCGCTAAGTCGTGTCTGACTGTGCGACCCCATAGACTGCAGCACCCCAGATTCCCCTGTCCTTCTCTATCTCCCAGAGTTTGCTCAAACTCACGTCCATCGTGTGGATGATGCCATCCAACAAACTCATTCTCTGTCTCCCCCTTCTCCTGCCCTCAATCTTTCTCAGCATCAAGGTCTTTTCCAGTGAGTAGGCTCTTCACATCAGGTGGCCAAACTGCTGGGGCTTCAGCATCAGTCCTTCCAGTGAATATTTAAGACTGATTTCATTTAGGATTGACTGGTTTGATCTCCTTGCTGTCTGAGGGACTCTCAAGAGTCTTCTCGAGCACCACAATTTGAAAGCACCAATTCTTCAGTACTCAGCCTTCTTCATGGTCCATCTCTCACATCTGTATATGACTACTGATTAGTTTTGAGGAATATTTAAAGTGGGATCTTAAAAAAATATTTGTTTTGAATATGTATCCTTTGATGTATAACATCAAGTGGATATTTTCCCACTCATTCTCAAACAATATCCTTAACTCAAGTCCTGGTAATGTGTTTTAAGATTTGGGGTAATAGTGTGTTTGACTACTATTATGACATGGCTCGCTGCATCTTGAACTCATGTCCAATGTAATTATGTGACCTAATAATATGACTTAATAATATTAAAAACCCTGTTAATTTCTTGATATTTTGATTTTTATTCTGATAACTAATCCAAGATAATATAACAGCTAGTTTCTTTTAAGACATTTTCTTGTTTATCTGCAGTTTTGTTATTTTTTTAGGGGAAATTTTTGTTCAGTTGGTATTTAATTATTGTGGTTTTAGTTATGTCTGAATCTAAGGTAGTACTTAGTAGGATGTACCATGCCTGAGAAAACTGTTATTTATTTACTTGTCTTTGAAGTTTTTGCAAGTAACTAACAACTGGGTGAATTAGCACACTTTCATTTGAGCACTAAATTTTCACCAGAAAAACACTGGATATTTATTTAGATTTGTTTAGAGTTTAGAGTTTAAAAAGTAAATTCACACAACTAAGTTGTTCCAAATATATATAAAAGTTTTCTAATAACTGTATTGAGGACTGTTTTTTTTTAAATTCAAAATTAGATCTAATTAAACATTAATTAAAATTAAATAAAATTAAACATTCAGTTCCTTTTTTAAATAATAAGAAGTGCTATCTTTATTGAAAAATTTAAAAGATTAACTTTTTTGGTTGTGTCACACAGCATGTGGGATCTTAGTTCCCCTACCAGGGATTGAACCCATGCCCCCTGCAGTAATAGGGTGGACACTTGACCACTGGACTGCCAGGGAAGTCTCAAACATTCGGTTCTCAGTTGCACAACCATATTTCAATACCCACAATGCAACTGGTGACTACAGTATTGGACACTGAAGATTTGGACAGTTTGCACAATTCTGTACAGTTTCACCTATTGTTTTCCTAGTAAGACTTCAACTTCTATAGTACTCTGCTTTTTTAACTTATTTGGTTTATAGTATCACTTTTCCTTTCAAGTTATTTCAAGTCAGAATGAGCACACTCTGGTTCAAGCAACGTTTTGTTCTTTGCCTTTATAGTTTCAGGGTCCTTCAAGTCACCAACTGAAAATGTATTCATAGAGCCGGCATACACTATCAGTTGCCCATGAAACTGTACTCATACTACGGAATGACATTTTCATCTACTGGCTAGATGACTGGTTATGCTCCCAATTTGGATGCATACATGCTTGCATTGTATGCTTATGTATTCTGGTGTTAATTGCATTCTCAGAATTTGCCAGAAGACTTTAAAAGGCCAGTGTTTGTTAGATAACTCTTTTTAGATGGTATTTCTCAAGCCTTCAGGCTTCTTGATACATTTGCTCATAATGAATGCACATGTACTGATGGAGATTTAGTGTGAAATTTACTTTGTATGGTTTATATCATTATTCTGAAATGAGTCCAATCTACCTGTCATGTTGATTGTTGACTGAGGGAATTTGTGTGTGTGTGTGTGTTTTAAACTCTGCACTTTCTTCAAATTAAAACAATTTCCTTTGATCCAGGGGATTCTGGGTACCTATATGCTTGAAATTTGTGTGTGATATTTTTTCTAGCAGAATAATTTTAAAGCCTTGAAGACTGTAAAAATGCCAAGCTTAAATTGATAATCCATTTATTTATTCTTTCATTTATCATACATTTATGGGGCGTTCAAAGTAATGCATTCTGTAAGAGGGAATCCATGACCTCTCTGCAAGTAACTGATTTTTACCTTCATATTCAGTTTTTCTGTTAAAGTATTAGCCATAGGAGTCATAGCACTATGCTAGTTGTCCGTATTGGCCAGGGAAATCTGTCTGCTCTTGTCAGAATATAAAGTGAAAACACAAGAAAACAGTGTAATTGAGTTTTGTTTATCACCCTGTCACAAAATTATTGACTGTCCATGGACAAATCACTTCCCCTTTCTGTTTCTCAGTTTCTCCGTCCACAGAGATTATGATAAATGTCCTATTCATCACAATAACCAATTTTAAGGGTCAATTGTAAGGATCAAATGAACCTTGCCTGTGACTGAATGGTTTATTTTAGGATGAAGATAAGCATAGTGCCTGGACTTGAGGTTGAATAGAGGGATCCATCATAGGTTGAGTGATTAAGTTTGCAGCAGCTGCAACATGCCAACCAAAAGGTAGGAAAAGAGGAAGCCAATAGAAGCACAAGCTGTGTGCAGCATTAGAGGGAGGACAATGAATTTTGCACCTTCTGTACCCCTGTGTTTCCCCTGACTTCAGTGAGTTGCAAAGACTATCTTGACTTTTGTTTTCATTTTCTGGGCTTCCCAGAAAGCAAATCTTCAGGCCAAAGCTAAAGTTTGAGTGCTAGGCAGTAGAGGTAGCAGGTTCAGGGTGAGCAAAGAAGGAAGATGCATTGTAAAATGAGCCATGGGATTTTCCAGACAAGAGTACTGGAGTGGGGTGCCATTGCCTTCTCCGGATCTCTGGATAGCAAACTGTTATTACCCATGATAGGATAAGTACAGAAATTGTAAGTAAGTGGTTAGAAACTTTTATAGCATTTTGATTAATTTTATGTCTGTTGAATTTAATAGTAAAAAGTTGGGCTTTTTTTTTTTTGTATGCTTTTGTTTTTTATTTTTTTCAGTTAATTTTTACAGCAATTCTCTTTTCTTGTATTTTATAACATGTCAGTTGGCAATGGATTGCATTAAAAAATGACCCTTCACTAAACATAGCTTGAAAATGATTGCCTTAGTTTAAACAGAGAAGGCTTGTGTGGGAGGTGAGAGGCGCACCAGGCAGGCAAAAGGCAGAGTAGTACCAGGTTTCACTGGTGACATGAGTGAGACCCCACCCAGAACTGGTCACTGCAGAGGTGGTTGGAACAAATGACCCAGACCCCCAGAGAAGTGAGACTGGGAAGATTTAGAGAGACACTGAGGGGTGTTGGGACTCATGGTATATCCAGATGATTTAGAACAGGAGTTCTCAAACTTTCCAGTCTTAAGATGCTTTCAGAGTCTTCAAAGTTATTAAGGACACCAAAGAGCTTTTATTTATGTGGGTTATTATTTACTGATTTTCACCATATCAGAAATAAAACTGAGACAAAATTATGGGTAAATTTATATAATATAAAGATAATCCACAACATTGACCTACATAAAATAATTTTAATGATTATAACTATAATCTAAAATATAATATTTAGTGATTATATTTTCTTAAACAAAAGTTAGTGAGAAGGGTGGCATTATTTTACCTTTTATCAAATTTCTTTATGTTTGGCTTAGTTGAAGACATCCGGATTCCCATACCTGCTTCTGAATTCATGCATTGTGGAAAGTGGATCCTATATCTACCTTTATTGTTGTTCAGTCTCTAAGTTGTGTGCAACTCTTTGCAACCCCATGGATTGCAGCATGCTAGTCTTCCCTGTCCTTCAGTATCATCCAGAGTTTGCTCAAATTCATGTCTATCGAGTCAGTGATGCTATCCAACCATCTCATCCTTTGTTGCCTCCTTCTCTCCTGCCCTAAATCTTTCCCAGCATCAGAGTCTTTTCTAATGAGTCAGCTCTTTGCATCTAACATAATTATTCAACAGCTGTCATGTGCTGGTTTCTGTGATAAATACCGATGTTATAAGCATTAACAGAACACATTCTCCATTTGGATTTCAAAGTTTACAGGGAAAAGTATATGGAAAAAACCAAGAAATGACAATATGGTGTTTTCCAATCAAGACAACATCTGGAGGGAATTGGTAGGATTGGACTTTTATTCCTTATAAGAACTGGGTTTGATGCATGGCAGGTTCTGTCATAGCCTAGTATATTTATCTTTACATTTTTAGTAGGTAGAGGGTCACAATTTTGGTAAATTAGAAGCATTCACATTTTAGTAGCCCAAGGCTGGTAGAGTGAGCTACAAAGAAGAAGAATTTAAGAAACAAAAAAGGCATTAACAAAAAAAAACTACTGGAAAGAAATACTGAGGAAAGTACTGGAGTAGGGTATAAAGGCAAAGATTAAAGAAAAGATAATCAGAAAATGATCACATAAAGGAACTAGCAGAGATGGTCTGGACTGGAGAATAAGGACATTAAAAAAGACTTTTAAGAGGCTACAGGGATTTTAAAAACTAGGACAAGACAGATGTCATGTATAATTTATTACCTAGAAAACTGTTAAGTTAGAATGGATGTAAAATTGCAGGGTAGGAGAGTCAGGTGTGGAAAAAGGGTGGCCCAGCAAAAGTTAATGTGCTAAAGCAATATGCTTTCAAAGTCAGTTAGTCAAGATTATTGAGAATAATAGGAGGTGGACTGGACAGTTGTGGTTAGAATTTATGGGCTTGTAATAAAAAAGAAGAGAAAAAGGAAAGTCAGAACTTTTTCTTTGGGAAAAAATATTGAGGTTTATAAATGTTAGAAAATAAAGAATAGAGGCAATCTGGCCTGCAGGTTAAAACACATTTTTAGAAAAGAAGAAAGGAAATAAGGTTAAAAAGAAACAATGACCACTGGAGACTCTTAACGTAATCAAGCAGGAACCTATGGGGGTCCCCCTCCCAGAGCCGTGTCCTCCACCTGCCTCTTGTTTGTAGAAAGGCTTTGGTCTCCGACTAGGAGAGTGAGCTGAGGCAGAAACAAAGGAAAAGCAAGTCCAACACAGTCTTTTTTCATGATTATTAAATAGAGCAAACTGATGCCCTGGTTTATGACCCCAAACTGTTGAGATAAGGTTCTATGGCTTCAACCAGCTGGCCCCAAGCAGACTTAAAATTTATGATACTAGGAGGATCATTTAAAAACGGAAACCCCTGAACCATCACAAAGGCTCTAAGTAAATAACAAAATGCCTCAACCCTTGCTTTTGCTCTCTTAGAAAGAAGGGAGGGATCACAAGACCATGATTTACTAGCTTGCTTTGCAGGAACACATAGATCAGTCACAATCCCCAGTGATGCATCGAAGCACAAGATGGAGATTTGAAACTGATGCCTTATCAGGAAGCTGAAACCACAAAAACACACTGCCTTCCTTTACCATTTTTGTTTTTAAAACACTTGCACCCGGTCAGCCAGCAAGATGGATTTCAAATGAGTCTAGGTCTCCCATCTTTGGGGTTGGTACCTCCTCAACTAATAAATCTTTCTTTGGTGCAAACTCCATTTCGGTTGGTTCTTCCTCCTGTGCCTCACATTAACTTCTGTTTGACGATGGTAATTTGGAGATTTATTTTTACTTTAAAAATTCTATTGTCATAAACTCCCTAAGAAATTAATTTTAAATGTTTTCTTTATAAAGTAATATACTCTCAGTTTTAAATATCCACGAAATGTAGGAAAATCAACCATAGTTCCACCATTTAATTTTAAAACAATGTACTTTTTCCATTTTTCTTCAGTGCATGCTTTTCTTTATTCTGACTTTGGCAAATCTTGATGAAATCATCTAATTAGGTTTAATTTGATCATAGGACAAAGCTTATAAATACAAATACTTTGTAAAATCTTTTTATAGACAAAAGTTGTGAAGGTCAAATGGAGCTTAAATACTTTTAAATTGTTTCTCATATCATAGCCATTTTGCATATAGCTTTATAGAAACTCACATGCTCAGTCTTGAGCAAGTTTAACTTATAGCAAGCAAGGAGTTAGTTCTGGTAATGTCTTAGTTCTTTGGGCTGCTGTAACAAAATACCACAGACTGGGTACTTACAAACAACAGGAATTTATTTCTCACAGTTCTGGGGTTTGGAAAGTCCAAGATCGACCTCTTCTTGGCTTGATCGTAGCAGGAGGCAAGGGCACTGTCTGGTATCTCTTTTATATGGGTATTAATTTCATTTGTGAGGGCTCTACCCTCTTGACCTAATCACATCTCACAGGCCCTGTCTGTTTACACCATCACAATTGTCATTACAGTCTCACCGTATGGATCTGGGGGACATAAATGCTCAGACCATAGCAGGTGGTATGTGTGCAGCAGTTTTAATGTCTGGAGTCTGTTTCAGCTGAGTTCATGGATACTTCATGGAAAAATCAATCATGATTTATACATCATCCTTTTATCCTTTCTTCATAATCTTGTTTGAAAACAGCTTTTAGATCTCTGCTTCGAAAGAAAGAAAGGACAGATCAAAAGTTCATCAGCTCTCTGATTCTAGTATAAAGAACTGACTCCAGTTGGGATGGGAATCATGTCTAAGCTCTGATCTCTTATTTTAAGAGATCTTTTTATTTTTAAAATGGTCATGTACTTGTCTCTCTACCCTCCACACTGTTCTTTTCCCTGAAGAGAACTAGATTCATGTAATCATATCCTATACACACTTTGTAATGTTTGTCTTTATTAGGATAGTTCCACTTCAGCAGAAGTGTAATTTTTTCTGAATTCTCATTTTAATTCCTAGTGATATGCATATTGCAAGATCTGAAAAGAATTCAGAAAATCTAAAATTATAATGTATGGCACTACTAGACCCATTCTTTTAATCTTCTATGCATTATATTTTGAATCTACTGTATTTAACACAGGGTCTGGATGTGGAAGGAACATGATAAGATATTTATTGAATGAATAAGTTGTAGTTTTCTCTTGTGAAAAATACTGTTTCCAAATAAAGGTCAAATGAATTTTGTCAAATTTTTCTTTTGAGCTTGATCTCCAGATTATGACTCTGACCTTGTTCCAATATAATGGTGTAACAGGAGTTCTCAAATTCTTGTATGCATTAGAATCACCTGGTGAACTTACTGACCATGGACTCTTAGTCTCATTCACTAAATGGTGTCTAGCCATGCACATTTTTAGCAAGTGCTTGGAGTGTTTACATGGTCACAGGACCAGACTTCGTAAAGAAAAGAAAGTGAAGTTGCTCAGTCCTGTCTGACTCTTTGTGACCCTGTGGACTGAAGCTCCTCCATCCATGGGATTTTCCAGGCAAGAGTACTGGAGTGGGGTGCCATTGCCTTCTCCAGGGGATCTTCCTGACCCAGGGATTGAACCCGGGCCCCCTGCATTATAGGCAGATGCTTTTACCGTCTGAGCCACCAGGGAAGTTCGACTTTATAAAACCCTGTTAAAGGTATAGGTTCAGGAAGACTCAGATGAACAGAGATCTGTGTTTTTCTTAGCTTGCTTAGGTTTTATTTCAGGCAGATACCCCAGGAAATGGTCATTTTAGGAAATGGTCTTAGGGTAGTCTTTACATCATCAGTCTAGATAAGTTCTAAAAGACTGCTTTGTCTCAGTTGCATAAGCAGAAATGAACAAGCTGTCATATGATCTTGTTATGAGTAAATCTCCATGATATCAAATTTACCTCATTAAACAGGTGACCATTGTTTTATAAATAAAATTCCTTAGCAACATTATCATGTTTCCATAAAGGAAGGATTAGTCAATTACTTAAATGAAACTGACTGGCTGGGAAAAGACTGACACTCCTTGAAAAGTCAATGCTCCTTCCATAAAAATCTGTGATTTGCATATTGTGGTCACTGCTGAAGTCACCCAAAACATTTCACGGAAGAATTGGAGTCTCCATGGTTACATTTGCTTCTTATGCTCTCTGGGTCTTACTGTAACTCCTTGGTCTGAGTTCCTAGGTGCTTTCTGTCCTAAGTGGCTGACAAAGCAGCCTCCCTTCTGTGGTAGAATGCTATTATTATTATAGTGTCAAGAGGTACGCACCTGAAAGGGGAATGAGGGGAATCAGTCTGGTTGCTGAATTGCCACTTGCAATGTATATTTCTTTGCAACTGAGTGATTAAAATCCCCTCTGTGACTTTTGCATTAAGACAGAAAAGAATTCAGAAAATCTAAAAAAAAAAATTTGTTATTTAGGATTTGGTAAATAAATCTATTTCTTTACATGCAATTGCAACAAGAATAAAAATTCAAACTCCAGTTCCTCTTCCAACCACCAAACAAACCAACTCCCTGGTCCCCAACCTTTCAAATGGAATATGTATACCTGAGAGTTTTGATTTATGATTATAATCTGGAGACCTAAAAATGATAATAAGCTAGCTATGGCATCACCGACTAGATGCACATGAGTTTGGGTGAACTCCAGGAGTTGGTGATGGACAGGGAGGCCTGGTGTGCTGCGATTCATGGGGTCTCAAAGAGTTGGACACGACTGAGCGACTGAACTGAACTGACTGATACTGCCTTTAACTGACTGTCAAGTTCTCTGACTACGTTGGTGGAGGACAGGGAGCACCACTCACCTCTGTTCATGTGGAGGGTCACCCTTACTAACACATCACCCCTGGTCTGTGTGTATATCTCTGTTCTCAATTGTCTCTTTTTTGGTGAATGTGGGAGCAGAAATTGGCATTCATATCTCAATCTCTTCCTTTATTTCTTTTTTAGAGTCCAGCTGCTAGTGAAAACCATCTCTATACTATGAATTTTCGGTTTTCATTCTGTAAACGAGGTGTGAGGTCTGTGATTACTTAGTGTCCTATCGGGAAGTCTATTGTTGCCAAGCATCTTACCATGCTCTCCAGCTTGGACTGGGGTAGACATGAAGATGTGCTCCCAGAGCCTCTGAGAGGAAGGACTTGCTGTCCAGCTGGGAAGGGGGTGATGGGCAGGGAGCCTCCAGCTTCCTGTTCTTTTAGGGTCTGCCTCAGCCGTGTGGAGCCAGATGCCTGCTCACAGCTGTGCTCTTCTGGGGGCAGCCCACATGTGGTGAATGAGCTAGGAGGGGGTTTGAAGGCTCAGATCTTTCAGTCCTTTCTGGGATGACTCTCACGGGCAGTGTTTCTTTACTCCACAGCTTCTTGCCAGGTTGGACAGATTTTCCTTGGGTCTGCACCACAGTGTGACTCTTTCCTCTGCTCAATCCTGCTTCCTCGCCCTTCCTTTAGTCTCTTCTTACATCTTGAACTCAAACTCTGTCTCAGTATCTGCTCTTGGAGAATCCAACCTGTGATGTGGCATCTTTTGGTTCCAAAGTTTTAAAAAATATCTTTTTGCCTAAATTTTTGGTTTTCTGAACTGGTTCAGAGTTCAAGTAGGGAAACAGGGGTACCATTTCCAGACTCCCTTAGGATCGAACTGTGGAAATAACTCAGTCTAGGTGAGGAAAACTTTTGTCTCTTCTCTGTGGAGCTTTGAGGAGTAGATAATATGGATGATATTTGGCCCTGAGTGGAGTTTCCTGTGAGTAATTGGCACTCTAGATCATCAGAGGTTAATATATTTCTGACTCTTATAAACAAACAAATAAACAAATAATGTGACTTTCTCTACTGACACTAGTGAAACAGTGAAAGAGCCTTATTTTTAGGGAGACATGAAGTAGGGTTATGATTACATGGATATTCTAGGAGAGCAAACATATACTCCATATTACCAAAGAAGAGTTGTGCTCAGTCACTCAGTTGTGTCAGACTCTCTGTGATTCCATGGACTGTAGCCCACAAGACTTTTCTGTCCATGGAATTTTCCAGGAGAGAATACTGAATTTAAATAACCCCAATTTCTATTGAATACATGTATTCATTCATAAAGTGTAAGAGGTTGACACTATCCTGATTTCTTATAGAACAGAGCGTTAGGTGAATCATCAAAATAGTGTCAAAAACACTTCTGTAAAGAATCCCTATCCTTCATGTATGGTGCCTTATCAAGGTAGCTCTGAGTTAGTCATTGTGAAAAGTTAACAGTAGCTTGGGCTTCCCTGGTACTCATATGGTGAAGAATCTGCCTGTAATGCAGAAGACCCTGATTCGATCCCTGGGTTGGGAAGATCCCCTGGAGAAGGGAATGGCAACCCACTCCAGTATTTTTGCCTGGAAAATCTCATGGACATAGGAGCCTGGTAGGCTACAGTCTATGAGGCTGCAAAGAGTTGGACATGACTAAGTGACTAACATTTCACTTTTCACTCTCATTTCCATTGAGAACAGAATAAATAGAATATGATTATAATATAGGAGAACTAATGTTTTACTGGTGATGCTATCAAAAGGGGCTATTATATGTAAGATGTTTATTTAAAATGTAGCATGAAGAGGAGGAGCCAAGATGGCAGAGGAGTAGGACGGGGAGAACACTTTTTCCCCCACAAATTCATCAAAAGAGCATTTAAACGTCGAGTAAATTCCACAAAACAACTTCTGAATGCCGGCAGAGGACATCAGGCACCCAGAAAAGCAACCCAACTCTTCGAAAGGAGAGAGAAGAAATACAGCTCCACCCACCAGAACACCGACACAAGCTTCCCTAACCAGGAAACCTTGACAAGCCACCTGTACAAACCCACACACAGCGAGGAAACACCACAATAAAGAGAACTCCACAAACTGCCAGAATACAGAAAGGACACCCCAAACTCAGCAATTTAAACAAGATGAAGAGACAGAGGAATACTCAGCAGATAAAGGAACAGGATAAATGCCCACCAAACCAAACAAAAGAGGAAGAGATAGGGAATCTACCTGATAAAGAATTCCGAATAATGATAGTGAAATTGATCCAAAATCTTGAAACTAAAATGGAATCACAGATAAATAGCCTGGAGACAAGGATTGAGAAGATGCAAGAAAGGTTTAACAAGGACCTAGAAGAAATAAAAAAGAGTCAATATATAATGAATAATGCAATAAGTGAAATTAAAAACACTCTGGAGGCAACAAATAGTAGAATAACAGAGGCAGAAGACAGGATTAGTGAATTAGAAGATAGAATGGTAGAAATAAATGAATCAGAGAGGATAAAAGAAAAACAAATTAAAAGAAATGAGGACAATCTCAGAGACCTCCAGGACAATATTAAACGCTACAACATTCGAATCATAGGGGTTCCAGAAGAAGAAGACAAAAAGAAAGACCATGAGAAAATACTTGAGGAGATAATAGTGGAAAACTTCCCTAAAATGGGGAAGGAAATAATCACCCAAGTCCAAGAAACCCAGAGAGTACTAAACAGGATAAACCCAAGGCGAAACACCCCAAGACACATATTAATCAAATTAACAAAGATCAAACACAAAGAACAAATATTAAAAGCAGCAAGGGAAAAACAACAAATAACACACAAGGGAATTCCCATAAGGATAACAGCTGATCTTTCAATAGAAACTCTTCAAGCCAGGAGGGAATGGCAAGACATACTTAAAATGATGAAAGAAAATAACCTACAGCCCAGATTATTGTACCCAGCAAGGATCTCATTCAAGTATGAAGGAGAAATCAAAAGCTTTTCAGACAAGCAAAAGCTGAGAGAATTCTGCACCACCAAACCAGCTCTCCAACAAATACTAAAGGATATTCTCTAGACAGGAAACACAAAAACGGTGTATAAACTCGAACCCAAAACAATAAAGTAAATGGCAACGGGAACATACTTATCAGTAATTACCTTAAACGTAAATGGGTTGAATGCCCCAACCAAAAGACAAAGACTGGCTGAATGGATACAAAAACAAGACCCCTACATATGTTGTCTACAAGAGACCCACCTCAAAACAGGGGACACATACAGACTGAAAGTGAAGGGCTGGAAAAAGATTTTCCATGCAAATAGGGACCAAAAGAAAGCAGGAGTAGCAATACTCATATCAGATAAAATAGACTTTAAAACAAAGGCTGTGAAAAGAGACAAAGAAGGTCACTACATAATGATCAAAGGATCAATCCAAGAAGAAGATATAACAATTATAAATATATATGCACCCAACACGGGAGCACCACAGTACATAAGACAACTGCTAACAAGTATGAAAGGAGAAATTAACAATAACACAATAATAGTGGGAGACTTTAATACCCCACTTACACCTATGGATAGATCAACTAAACAGAAAATTAACAAGGAAACACAAACTTTAAACGATACAATAGACCAGTTAGACCTAATTGATATCTATAGGTCATTTCATCCCAAAACAATGAATTTCACCTTTTTCTCAAGCGCACATGGAACCTTCTCCAGGATAGATCACATCCTGGGCCATAAAGCTAGCCTTGGTAAATTCAAAAAGATAGAAATCAATCCAAGCATTTTTTCTGACCACAATGCAGTAAGATTAGATCTCAATTACAGGAGAAAAACTATTAAAAATTCCAACATATGGAGGCTGAACAACACGCTGCTGAATAACCAACAAATCACAGAAGAAATCAAAAAAGAAATCAAAATTTGCATAGACACGAATGAAAATGAAAACACAACAACCCAAAACCTGTGGGACACGGTAAAAGCAGTCCTAAGGGGAAAGTTCATAGCAATACAGGCACACCTCAAGAAACAAGAAAAAAGTCAAATAAATAACCTAACTCTACACCTAAAGCAACTAGAAAAGGAAGAAATGAAGAACCCCAGGGTTAGTAGAAGGAAAGAAATCTTAAAAATTAGAGCAGAAATAAATGCAAAAGAAACAAAAGAGACCATAGCAAAAATCAACAAAACCAAAAGCTGGTTCTTTGAAAGGATAAATAAAATTGACAAACCATTAGCCAGACTCATCAAGAAACAAAGGGAGAAAAATCAAATCAACAAAATTAGAAACGAAAATGGAGAGATCACAACAGACAACACAGAAATACAAAGGATCATAAGAGACTACTATCAACAATTATATGCCAATAAAATGGACAACGTGGAAGAAATGGACAAATTCTTAGAAAAGTACAACTTTCCAAAACTGGACCAGGAAGAAATAGAAAATCTTAACAGACCCATCACAAGCATGGAAATTGAAACTGTAATCAAAAATCTTCCAGCAAACAAAAGCCCCGGTCCAGACGGCTTCACAGCTGAATTCTACCAAAAATTTAGAGAAGAGCTAACACCTATCCTGCTCAAACTCTTCCAGAAAATTGCAGAGGAAGGTAAACTTCCAAACTCATTCTATGAGGCCACCATCACCCTAATACCAAAACCTGACAAAGATCCCACAAAAAAAGAAAACTACAGGCCAATATCACTGATGAACATAGATGCAAAAATCCTTAACAAAATTCTAGCAATCAGAATCCAACAACACATTAAAAAGATCATACACCATGACCAAGTGGGCTTTATCCCAGGGATGCAAGGATTCTTCAATATCCGCAAATCAATCAATGTAATACACCACATTAACAAATTGAAAAATAAAAACCATATGATTATCTCAATAGATGCAGAGAAAGCCTTTGACAAAATTCAACATCCATTTATGATAAAAACTCTCCAGAAAGCAGGAATAGAAGGAACATACCTCAACATAATAAAAGCTATATATGACAAACCCACTGCAAACATTATCCTCAATGGTGAAAAATTGAAAGCATTTCCTCTAAAGTCAGGAACAAGACAAGGGTGCCCACTTTCACCATTACTATTCAACATAGTTTTGGAAGTTTTGGCCACAGCAATCAGAGCAGAAAAAGAAATAAAAGGAATCCAAATTGGAAAAGAAGAAGTAAAACTCTCACTATTTGCAGATGACATGATCCTCTACATAGAAAACCCTAAAGAGTCCACCAGAAAATTACTAGAAATAATCAATGACTACAGTAAAGTTGCAGGATATAAAATCAACACACAGAAATCCCTTGCATTCCTATACACTAATAATGAGAAAACAGAAAGAGAAATTAAGGAAACAATTCCATTCACCATTGCAACAGAAAGAATAAAATACTTAGGAATATATCTACCTAAAGAAACTAAAGACCTATATATAGAAAACTATAAAACACTGGTGAAAGAAATCAAAGAGGACACTAATAGATGGAGAAATATACCATGTTCATGGATTGGAAGAATCAATATAGTGAAAATGAGTATACTACCCAAAGCAATTTATAGATTCAACGCAATCCCTATCAAGCTACCAACAGTATTCTTCACAGAGCTAGAACAAATAATTTCACAATTTGTATGGAAATACAAAAAACCTCGAATAGCCAAAGCGATCTTGAGAAAGAAGAATGGAACTGGAGGAATCAACCTACCTGACTTCAGGCTCTACTACAAAGCCACAGTTATCAAGACAGTATGGTACTGGCACAAGGACAGAAATATTGATCAATGGAATAAAATAGAAAGCCCAGAGATAAATCCACGCACATATGGACACCTTATCTTTGACAAAGGAGGCAAGAATATACAATGGATTAAAGACAATCTCTTTAACAAGTGGTGCTGGGAAATCTGGTCAACCACTTGTAAAAGAATGAAACTGGACCACTTTCTAACACCATACACAAAAATAAACTCAAAATGGATTAAAGATCTAAACATAAGACCAGAAACTATAAAACTCCTAGAGGAGAACATAGGCAAAACACTCTCCGACATACATCACAGCAGGATCCTCTATGACCCACCTCCCAGAATATTGGAAATAAAAACAAAAATAAACAAATGGGACCTAATTAACCTTAAAAGCTTCTGCACATCAAAGGAAACTATTAGCAAGGTGAAAAGACAGCCTTCAGAATGGGAGAAAATAATAGCAAATGAAGCAACCGACAAACAACTAATCTCAAAAATATACAAGCAACTCCTACAGCTCAACTCCAGAAAAATAAACGACCCAATCAAAAAATGGGCCAAAGAACTAAATAGACATTTCTCCAAAAAAGACATACAGATGGCTAACAAACACATGAAAAGATGCTCAACATCACTCATTATCAGAGAAATGCAAATCAAAACCACTATGAGGTACCATTTCACACCAGTCAGAATGGCTGCGATCCAAAAGTCTACAAATAATAAATGCTGGAGAGGGTGTGGAGAAAAGGGAACCCTCTTACACTGTTGGTGGGAATGCAAACTAGTACAGCCACTATGGAGAACAGTGTGGAGATTCCTTAAAAAACTGGAAATAGAACTGCCTTATGATCCAGCAACCCCACTGCTGGGCATACACACTGAGGAAACCAGAAGGGAAAGAGACACGTGTACCCCAATGTTCATCGCAGCACTGTTTATAATAGCCAAGACATGGAAGCAACCTAGATGTCCATCAGCAGATGAATGGATAAGAAAGCAGTGGTACATATACACAATGGAGTATTACTCAGCCATTAAAAAGAATACATTTGAATCAGTTCTAATGAGGTGGATGAAACTGGAGCCTATTATACAGAGTGAAGTAAGGCAGAAGGAAAAACATAAATACAGTATTCTAACGCATATATATGGAATTTAGAAAGATGGTAACAATAACCCTGTGTACGAGACAGCAAAAGAGACACTGATGTATAGAACAGTCTTATGGACTCTGTGGGAGAGGGAGAGGGTGGGAAGATTTGGGAGAATGACATTGTAACATGTAAAATATCATGTAAGAAACGAGTTGCCAGTCCAGGTTCGATGCACGATACTGGATGCTTGGGGCTAGTGCACTGGGACGACCCAGAGGGATGGTATGGGGAGGGAGGAGGGAGGAGGGTTCAGGATGGGGAACACATGTATACCTGTGGTGGATTCATTTTGATATTTGGCAAAACTAATACAATTATGTAAAGTTTAAAAATAAAATAAAATTAAAAAAAAATGTAGCATGCATTCTTTTGCAGTTTAAACTTGTAGTCATAACAATATTTTATCAAGGAAATGGGAACAGAGTTTTTATCTGGAAGGTCCAACTTTGGGAAGGTTTCACTTGCATGTTTAATAAACTAGATCAGCTAATTTTAACCCTGGAACTCAAAAGAGTGACAGATATTACAACCAGATAGCACTTATATGCAGCTGTGCTTTTAAGTTTGTTTTGATCAGTGGCTTTCAACCTTATGAGAGTGTAAAAACAGGTTCTGGTAAACAAATAGAGAAAGGGAAATTGGCATTACTGAAAAACCAGACTGCAGTCTTTGCCAAAAACCATAAATACACCACATTTAGAACAGGGCAATGACGAGGCCACATCTTAACTATGAAAATGATTGCTTCTTGGCACATTGCTAACAACTTGCCTTCTGAGTGATCTCCATTCTTTAACAGTGATAGCACTGCTCTGGAGAAGGCAATGGAACCCCACTCCAGTCCTCTTGCCTGGAAAATCCCATGGATGGAGGAGCCTGGTAGGCTGCAGTCCATGGGGTTGCAAAGAGTCGGACACGACTAAGCGACTTCACTTTCACTTTTTACTTTCATGCATTGGAGAAGGAAATGGCAACCCAGTCCAGTGTTCTTGCCTGGAGAATCCCAGGGACGGGGGAGCATGACGGGCTGCCGTCTATGGGGTCGTGAAGAATCGGGCATGACTGAAGCGACTTAGCAGCAGCAGCAGCAGCAGCAGCAGCAGCACTGCTCTAACCTTTCTGCTTCTTGTATGAGGATAATTGAGATACCCAATCACTGAATTTCCTCCTTTTCTTGATGTCATCCAATCCAGAATGGTCTCATGCTTCCCTTGGCTTTCTTAAAAAATCACCCAGTTTGAAGTTCTTCCAAACTTCCTGAGATTCTCATAAGGGTCTCCCTGTGCTGCAGCAAGCTAAGTAAATCTGACTTTTCTTGATTGACTACAGGTGTTTTCTTGGTGGTCTTTGATGGGCTTTGACACTCAGCTGCACATTACAATCACCTGGAGAGATTTTAGGCCACTTGACATTCACGCTGTACTCTAGACCAATTAAATTAGAATTTCTGGGGTTTAAGGCTGGGCAGCAGAATTTTAAAAAGCCTCTCAGATGATTTCCATGTGCAGCCAAAGTTGAGAACCACTGGTTTAAATGATTATATCAGAGGAGGAGGATGTACCGTATAATAAATAGCTGAAAGTCACTTGCAGCCCTGTGATTTCAACCCTGATATTATTTTACATTGGCTCTGCTTGTTGATGCTTGTGAAGTTGTCTTCATCTATCGAAGAGAGGGAGCTTGATGAGCTGGAAGAAATGCTTTCTAGATGATATTCATGATTAGCCTGGAAGAAGGCAAAGAGTGATATTGACAGCACTCATATTTGGTTCTTGGAGTGAAAGTAAATGAGGTTATTTGAAAAGCTCTTTCAGTCTGACTGAAATGGCAAGAGGTATATATGGTATTCTCTTTTCACATCACCTCACTGGACCATCTACATCTTAATGTTTTGTTTTAACTGTTGATTCCTTGAATCTGTTCTTTTAGAACTGATGGTTAACCATTTAAATATGTTTGTTTCTAAGTATTTCTGTTAAAAATGTAGATTCATTTCTTCATCAGGGCAATAGTAATTATGTAATAGAGGTTTAGGTGCATGAAACATTTATATTAATACTCTGTAATATAATGCTTAATTCATTTGTGTTACCATGTGTAGGATTTAATATAGTAGGGAAGAATTGGTGACAGAGGCAGAAAACCAACACAATCAGTTGCATAAAATATGCCTCCAGCTAGAACATTGAGATAAAACCAGATGACTTTAACTTTTTCAGGCTTTAACTGATTAAGGCTTAAAGAACATGCTTGTTTCTGGAGTATTGGGCTCTTTTGAGTCAAGCAGCTTCATACACATGGCCTTTCTTGATCATTTGTACATGGTCTTTCAGATTTAGAATACTTGATATTTGGTATTAAATATGATTTAGTTGCGTTACCCTGATGGCTCAGATAGTGAAGAATCTGCCTGCACTGTAAGAGATCTGGGTTATATTCCTGGGTTTGGAAGATCTGCTAGAGAAGGGAATGGCAATCCAAACCAGTATTCTTGCCCGGAAAATACCATGGAGAGAGGAGCCTTGTGGGCTACAGTCCATAGGGCTGCAAAGAGTTGGACACCACTGAGTGACCAACACTTTCACTTTTCATAATTTTAGTTAATATTTGACTCAAGTCAGTTCTGATTGTGCAAGGAGGCAGACAAGCATGTGGCACTACTGCTGTCTGAGCTTTGTTCATGCTTCCCCTGGAAGTGTAAATGTCCTGCAGGCTGAATCCACAGAATTATCAATTTTTCCACCATGGCTGCAAGAGTTGAGGAAGAATTGTGAGAGATGAGGAAGCTATCCTTGTTGATAATCTTATCCCAACAAGTAAATTTTATCTTTCTCACCTCTGAGGTTCAAAACAACCCAGATTCAGCTTTGTTCCTTGAGGATTGGGTTGAAATTGAGGAAAGTTATGTCCAACCTAGATAGCATATTCAAAAGCAGAGACATTACTTTGCCAACAAAGGTCCGTCTAGTCAAGGCTATGGTTTTTCCTGTGGTCATGTATGGATGTGAGAGTTGGACTGTGAAGAAGGCTGAGCGCCAAAGAATTGATGCTTTTGAACTGTGGTGTTGGAGAAGACTCTTGAGAGTCCCTTGGACTGCAAGGAGACCCAACCAGTCCATTCTGAAGGAGATCAGCCCTGGGATTTCTTTGGAAGGAATGATGCTAAATTTGAAACTCCAGTATTTTGGCCACCCCATGCGAAGAGTTGACTCATTGGAAAAGACTCTGATGCTGGGAGGGATTGGGGGCAGGAGGAGAAGGGAACGACAGAGGATGAGATGGCTGGATGGCATCACTGACTCGATGGACGTGAGTCTGAGTGAACTCCGGGAGTTGGTGATGGACAGGGAGGCCTGGCGTGCTGCGATTCATGGGGTCGCAAAGAGTCAGACATGACTGAGCGACTGAACTGAACTGATTAAGTTCACCTTTCGGTTGCTAAAGTTGTTGTGGGATGGTTAAACTGGCTTCTGACTGATTTAGAACTTTCTTTAGTATGAAAATTTCTGACTCTGTTTCTCTCCCTTGCCATAATGTCTAAGAATCTACTTAAACTATGCTGCTTCTAATTTCATGAGCTGGTGAACAGATGACCATACTTTGTATAAGAGTGATTGAGTGATATGATGAAAGAAACCAATCAACAATCTGATACATATTCTTGCAAATTTGATTAGCTATTTATGCATGCTCAGTCACGCCCAACTCTTGAACTCTTCAGGGTCCTCTATCCATGGGATTTTCCTGGCAATAATACTGGAGCAGGTTGCCATTTCCTCCTCCAGGGGATCTTCCCAACCTAGGGATCAAACCCAAGTCTCCTCTGGCTCCTGCATTACAGATAGATTCTTTACCTCTGAGCCACCAGAGAAACCCTTAGTTGTTTATACTAGTGCCTATAGGAAATTCTACCTTGATATAGCTAAGTTAATTCTTTTTTTATGGTTTTCTAGTTCTTATGTATCCATAAGGTGTTTCACTGACAATACAGGTTGCCAAGACCATGTACTTTCATATTCTCTATCTTCCCTGTTTTATTTCTCCCTTTTCAAGAATCTGGGCTCTCAGAATTAGGTTCTTGATGTCTAGGGTATTAAAGGACCAAAGAGAGTCAGAAACACTGGGAAATGAGGCTGGGACTGCCAGCCTGGTAACCTAAGCCATTTAAGGAAACGAGAGTGAGAAACCACTTCAGTAGTTCTCAGCCTGGCTGCATATCGGAACCTCTTGGGAAACTTTTAAACATTGCTTGCTACTGCACTGCTCATTCCCAGAGACTCTGAAGGGAATTCTTTGGTGGTCCGGTGGATTAGAACTCCATGCTTTCACTGCTGAGGGCCCTGGTTGGGGAACTAAGATTCTGCAAGCAGAGCTGCACAGGTAGAAAAAAGGTTAGGGATAGGGATGAGGCTGAAAGATAATTGAAGTTCTGTGCTTAGATGTGGTAGCTCCTGGATTCAGGACTGGGAGAAGCCAGGTCCTCCCATCCACATTGGACCCAAAGTCCTGGGTGAGTCCACATGGTAAAGTGGGGAGCTCACTGGCCTGAGGGTCCAGAAAACCTGATTCTTTCCTAGCATCACCACTAATAAAATCTGCTGTTTTCAGTCATATTATTTCAGCTGTCTGACCTTTACTTTTCTCATATATAGCATTAAGAAGTTTAACTATGGTCCCTTTTTAGAACTGAGTCTATGCTTTTAGTTTTTCATTAAAAAAAACTTTGCATATGGCTAGTATGTATACTAAGGAAAAAAATCCCTTAAATAACGTTATATATTTGAACAGAGGTGCTACCAGGGCTAATTTAGCCTAGAAGGTTTAAAATAATTTAATTTTAATTTATAATCAATATTTAAATAAGTTCTAACTTTGGTAGAATTAGTGATCCTGAGAGATTTCTGGATATATAAATTCTTGAATTATATCTATTCCAAGAAGAGTGGGAGTTAAAATAAATGATCACATAATCCAAATGACTATTCCATGAGGTATATGATATTACAGTGACAATTTTTGCAATTATATATATTCAATTATAGATATATATATTCAATTATAGATTTTTTAAAGTTCATTTCTTTAGCATCTGAATATACTTTATTTTAAGAAGTTTTAGATCTTTTGGTTTTCATTGTAGAGAAGGAGTGGAGGAGGATGCCATTTAGGCCATTATATTAACAGTCTTTATGCATTTACATCAGGATTTTTTAAAGCAATGTCTTTAAAAATAGAGAAGAAGCAATTTGACCTTTTATTTTGGAGAAGGATGAGGGTGGGGCTGGTGAGTAAAATTCTGCCTTTCTATCTCAAACAGAAGGGAAAAAAAAAAACCTTTAAAAACAATCCACCAATTTCAAACCATTGTATTTTAAGCCACAGGAGCTTGTGAGTTATCTTTCATCTTGCTCCTATCACATAACCAGAGAAATTACATAGCATCTCTCAAAGGAGAGGTCTAGCTGGGAAGCAATTCAAACAAAAATATATTATAGAAATGTGATTGTTCACGTGTCATTATAACACTTATTCATCTTTGTCCCTTAGTCTAGAGTTTTCACACTTCTCACTTTATCTTTTATGTATCTGTGCTTTTCTATGGATGCGTGTGGCAGGACGAGTGGCCGTGAAACAATGCTCAAGAAATTTGTTGGACTTAAATGTCACTGAATAGTACCTACAACACCCCTCAGATAGAAGACATTTAAACTTGAATATTCTCCCTCTCCTTTTGATTTGCATCCCTGGAAGCAAAGCTAGCCTTATTCAGGATTGCTGCTGCTAAGTTGCTTCAGTTGTGTCTGATTCTGTGAGACCCCATAGATGGCAGCACAACAGGCTCCTTTGTCCCTGGGATTCTCCAGGCGGGAACACTGGAGTGGGTTGCCATTTCCTTCTGCAGTGCATGAAAGTGAAAAGTGAAAGTGAAGTCGCTCAGTCCTGTTGGACTCTGCGACTCCATGGACTGCAGCCTACCAGGCTCCTCCGTCCATGGGATTTTCCAGGCAAGAGTACTGGAGTGGGTTGCCATTGCCTTCTCCAAGCCGTATTCAGGATTAAAAAGACTTTATTTTAATACTAGATTACAGTGACAGTTGCCCTTTCTAAAAGGTGAGTAATGTTCATTCTGGTCAACCATCACTGTAATATATATTTTAGTACTTGCTTTCTTATAGGACCATATTTCCAACAATAACAACAAAAGACATCTACTTGACATATCATGTAATGACAGCACATAATATTTACAACATGGGTTGTATTAGAAAATTAGGAAATGTGGTGTTCACTGCATCATTTATTACTGTATAAGAAACCACCTGAAACAATAGGCATTTTTCCCTTGTGGGTAAACAAATTTGGGCTGGGCTCTGCTGGTGGGTTCTTCTGCTGATCTCTCCTTTGGTTCACTCATATGGCTACATTATATATTTCTAGAGGGACTGGATAGTACAAGATGACTTCACTGATATGTTTGGGCATTTACCACTGGCTACTGGCTGGTTGGCTAGATGTCTTAACTGAGATGATTCATTTCTACTCCTTGTGGTCTTTTATCCTCTAATTGACTAGACTGGGTTTCTCTGTGGCAATCTCAGGGCAGCATTCCAGAGGGAGGAAAAGAAGCTGAAGTGTCTTTTGATGCTTAGGATCTGGAGCTTCCACTAGGCTTGCCCAGCATCATGGGGTGGGAAAATAAATTCCATCTTTATCTGGGAGGATCACAAAGTCACATTACAAAGGTACATGAATACAGAGGCTTGACAAATTTTTTCTGTAACCGTCTTTGTTACAACCTACCATAATCTGGCAAAGACTAACAGAGTTTTGCTAAGAGAGAGCACCAGTCATAGGAAACACCCTCTTCCAACACAACAGGAGACAACTCTACACATGTACATCACTAGATGGTTAATACCAAAATCAGATTGATTATATTCTTTACAGCTGAAGATGGAGAAGCTCTATACAGTCAGCAAAAACAAGACCATGAACTGACAGTGGCTCAGATCATGAACTCTGTATTGCAAAATTCAGACTTAAATTGAAGAAAGTTGGGAAAACCGCTAGACCATTCAAATCCCTTATGATTATACAGTGGAAGTGATAAATAGATTCAAGGGATTAGATCTGATAGATAGAGTGCCTGAAGAAATATGGACAGAGGTTCATAACACTGTACAAGAGGTAGTGATCAAAACCATCCCCAAGAAGAAGAAATGCAAAAGGCAAAATGGTTGTCTGAGGAGGCCTTACAAATGGCTGAGCAAAGAAGAGAAGCGAAAGGCAAAGGAGAAAAGGAAAGATACTCATGAAAAGTTCCAAAGAATAGTGAGGAGAGATAACAAAACCTTCCTAAGTGATCAATGCAAAGAAATAGTGGAAAATAATAGAATGGGAAAGACTAGAGATCTCTTAAAAAGAGAGATACCAAGGGAACATTTCATGCAGATGGGCTCAATAAAGGACAGAAATGGCATGAACCTAACAGAAACAAAGGATATTAAGAAGAGGTGGCAAGAATACACAGAAGAACTACACAAAAAAGATCTTAATGATCCAGATAACCATGATGGTGTGATTACTCACCTAGAGCCAGACATCCTGGAGTGCGAAGTCAAGTGGACCTTAGGAAGCATCACTATGAACAAAGCTAGTGGAAGTCATGGAATTCTAGCTGAGCTATTTCAAATCCTAAAAGATGATGCTGTTAAAGTGCTGTGCTCAGTTCAGTTCAGTCACTCAGTTGAGTCTGACTCTTTGTGACCCCATGTACTGCAGCACTCCAGGCTTCCCTGTCCATCGCCAACTCCTGGAGCTTGCTCAAACTCATGTCCATCGACTCGGTGATGCCATCGAACCATCTCATCCTCTATTGTCTCCCTCTCCTCCTGACTTCAATCTTCCCCAGCGTCAGGGTCTTTTCCAATGAGTCACTTCTTTGCATCAGGTGGCCAAATTATTGGAGTTTCAGCTTCAGCCCTTCCAGTGAATATTCAGGACTGATTTCCTTTAGGATTGACTGGTTTGATCTCCTTGCAGTCCAAGGGACTCTCAAGAGTCTTCTTAAACCCCATAGTTCAAAAGCATCAATTCTTTGGCACTCACCTTTCTTTATGGTCCAGCACACACATCCATGTGTGACTACTGGAAAAACCATAGCTTTGACTACCTGAAACTTTGTCAGTAAAGTAATGTCTCTGCTTTTAATATGCTGTTTAGGTTTGTCATAGCTTTTCTAATATGTCAGCAAATGAGGAAAATTCAGCAGTAGCCAGAGGACTGGAAAAGGTCAGTTTTCATTCTAATCCCAAAGAAAGGCAGTGCCAAAGATTGTACAAACTACTCCACAGTTGTACACTCATGTCACACGCTAGTAAAGTAATGCTCAAAATTCTCCAAGCTAGGCTTCAGTGGTATGTGAACTCTGAACTTCCAGATGTTCAAGCTGGATTTAGAAAAGGAGGAGGAACCAGAGATCAAATTGCCAACATCCATTGGATCATAGGAAAAGCAAGAGAGTTCCAGAAAACCATCTACTTATTCTTTATTGATTATGCCAAAGTCTTTAACCGTGTGGATCATAACAAACTGTGGAAAATTCTGAAAGAGATGGGAATACCAGACCACCATACCTGCCTCCTGAGAAATCTGTATGCAGGTCAAGAAGCAACAGTTTGAACCAACGGACTGGTTCCAAATTGGGAAAGGAGCATGTTAAGGCTGTATATTGTCATCTTCTTATTTAACTTATATTCAGAGTATATCATGTGAAATGCCAGGCTGAATGAAGCACAAGCTGGAATCAAGATTGCTGGGAGAAATATCAATAACCTTAGGTATGCAGATGACACCAGCCTTATGGGAGAAAGTTTAGAGGAACTAAACAGTCTCTTGATGAAAGTGAAAGAGAAGAGTGAAAAAGCTTGCTTAAAACTCAACAGTGAAAAACTAAAATCATGGTATCTGGTCCCATCACTTCATGGCAAGTAGATGGGAAAACAACAAGAACAGTGACAGACATTATTTTTTGGGGGGCTCCAAAATCACTGCAGATGGTGACTGCAGCCATGAATTTAAAAGACACTTGCTCCTTGGAAGAAAAGCTATGGCAAACTTTGACAGCATATTAAAAAGCAGAGACTTGACTTTACTGACAAAGATTCGTATAGTCAAAGCTATGGTTTTTCTAGTAGTCATGTATGGATATGAGTGTTGGGCCATAAAGAAAGGTGAGTGACAAAGAATTGATGCTTTTGAACTGTGGTGTTGGAGAAGACTCTTGAGAGTCCCTTGGACTGCAAGGAGATCCAACCAGTCAATCCTACAGGAAATCAGTCCTGAATATTCATTGAAGGACCGAAGCTGAAGCTCCAATACTTTGGCTACCTGATGCAAAGAAGCAATTTTCTAGAAAAGACCCTGATGCTGGGGAAGATTGAAAGCAGGAAGAGAGGGAGATGACAGAGGATGAGATGGTTGGATGGCATCGCCAACTCAATGGACATGAGTTTGAGCAAGCTCCAGGAGTTGGTGATGGACAGGGAAGCCTTGCATACTACAGCCCATGGGGTCACAAAGAGTTGGACATGACTGAGCGACTAAACTGACCAGAAGCTGAACAACAGCCATAAGGTACCCTCTGGGAATAATAATTCATATGTAACTTTACATTTATTTCATCCTTGAAGTCGAGGATTTCATCATCTAAAACAAGTCCAGACATGGATGAGGTTTGTTCAGTGCAACTCCTTGGTTATGACTCTTCTTGATCCAGAAACCTGTGAAAGAAGAGGCTAAGTATTTTTAACACAACATGTAGTGGTGAAATTGGACAAAGTAGTAGACTTTGACATTCAAAAAGGGATAGACATACACAGCAGTCATCTGCCCATGAAATTCTGAAATCTAGGTACATGTTGCCAGGTTTCTCTATTCTAAGAGCCAAGAATGTTTCCTGATGAGAGACTCTTAACCCCAGTGAATTGATTCTCTGTCCATTGTTCTCAACTCTTGGTTCAATCCTATGAGATCTTCCCTTTTTTTTTTTTTTACAAAAATAGTCTGTCTTTGTAGCTGAGTTATTTTCCCAGTCTGCTTTTTGCCAATGTAAAACTCGCAGCCCATTAATCTTTTTTTTTTTCATTTGAATTACTTAGTCCTTTTTAGTACAAACAGGGGGCTTTTACTGTACTTTTACTGGTACAGCTGTTTTGCTGCTGCTGCTGCTAAGTCACTTCAGTTGTGTCCGAGTCTTCGTGACCCCATGGACTGCAGCCTGCCAGGCCCCTCCGTCCATGGGAGTTTCCAGGCAAGAGTACTGGAGTGGGGTGCCATTGCCTTCTCCGACAGCTATCTTAACGACTGTGTATTTTCTTCAAATCTTATCGGGGTTTACCACACACCCCCAAAGTCAAACTGTAATTTTTTTTCAGACCTGTGTTTCTGTGCATAGAGGAGGAAATGGTAACCCACTTCAGTATTCTTGTCTGAAGAATCTCATGCATAGAGGAGCCTGCTACAGTTCATGGGATCATAAGAGTCGGACATGACTTAGCAACTAAACTACCACCACTACCACCATTTCTGTGCATCAGTATGTTGCAGCCATGAAATTAAAAGATGCTTGCTCCTTGGAAGAAAAGTTATGACCAACTTAGCATATTCATAGGAAGGACTGATGTTGAAGCTGAGACTCCAATACTTTGGCCACCTGATGCGAAGAGCTGACTCATTTGAAAAGACCCTGATGCTGGGAGAGATTGAGGGCAGGAGGAGAAGGGGATGACAGAGGATGAGATGGTTGGATGGCATCACCAATTCAATGGACATGAGTTTGGATAAACTCTGGCAGTTGGTGATGGACAGGGAGGCCTGGCATGCTGTGGTTCATGGGGTCACAAAGAGTTGGACACAGCTGAGCGACTGAACTGAGACAGTATATTAAAAAGCAGAGACATTACTTTGCCAGAAAAAGTCTGTCTAGTCAAAGCTATGGTTTTTCCAGTAGTCATGTATAGATGTGAGAGTTTGACTATAAAGAAAGCTGAGCACCAAATAATTGATGCTTTTGAACTGTGGTGTTGGAGATGACTCTTGAGAGTCCCTTGGACTGAAGGGAGATCCATTCTAAAGGAAATCAGTCCTGAATATTCATTGTAAGGACTGATGCTAATGCTGAAACTCCAATAGTTTGGCCACTTGATACAAAGAACCCACTCCTTGGAAAAGACCCTGATGCTGGGAAAGATTGAATGCAGGAGGAGAAGGGGGTGACAGAGGATGAGATGGTTGGAAGGCATCACCAACTCGATGGGCATGAGTCTAAGTAAGCTCCCGGAGTTGGTGATGGACAGGGAAGCCTGGAGTGCTGCAGTCCATGGGGTCACAAAGAGTCGGACACGACAGAGTGACTGAGCTGAACTGAATGGTATGTTGTAGGGTAGTGCCCTTAATGTTATTAGAAGTTCTTTATCTGTCTGAGAGAATCTTATCAGGTTCCACCTTCCTGAGGTCAAATACCCACAGCTTTGATTTGCTTGAGGCCTTTTTCTTAATTTTGGAATCTTGCTCACTGGATAGGTTTGTTTTCTAATCCAGTAACTTTCTTTAAATTCTGCTTCCAAATGGTAAGTTCCCTTTTATATTATTTTTTCGCCTTTGACTTTGTCATGTGCTGTTAGAAACACTCAGTGTTCTGACTTCCAACATAATGACTAGCCATCTATTCTTCCGGATCAATTAATTCACTAGGCACAGTTTCTAACATTCAAGTTATTGTATTTTTTTGTCATGCAGTGGTATGGTATTACTGCTATGATTTATCATATTATACATTTATTATGATTTATACAGTCTGCCACTGTATAAATGACATAGACTGTATAAATAATAAGAGAAGATGGTGCAAGTATATACACATAAAAGAATATTCTGTTCCTTTGGGAGATGAAATATGGAGGGAGAGAAATGATTCAAGATAGTATTAAAACTGGACTAGAAATAAATAAATGTGTATCTGTTTTTAGACAAAGTTATGAAAAAGTATCACTCCATTTTTATTAAAGCTAAGATTTTCCATCTAGTCTCTGTCTACATGCTTTTGAAATAGTAGTTTCTGATTTTCCCAATCATTCTAATTCTTCTCAGTAGCTTAACATAATACAGTTCTTCATTAGCTCATTATCTCTTGGTCTAGTTTTCCATGAAGCTACAAAACCGTTTTCTAGAGTTTCCAAATAAGTTTTTCACTTACTTTTAATAACTGAACATTAAAATTATCTTCCATGAGACTTTGAAATGTCTTTTTTGGCACTTTATCACATGATGTATTTTTGTTAGTTACTTTTGGGAAATACCAATTGACATTTGTTTATTGAGGTTCCTTTTGGTAATAAATTTACTTATTTGATGAGAACACTATGTTTTCATAGCTGTTGTCTTTTTATTTTGGATATAGTGTACACTTACATGCCCTCAGCATGAGACTTCTAAAAGGTTATGCTTTCAAAACGGTTTCAAAGAGATTAGAAATGAGGAAAACCTGCAAATAGGGTAGAGGCTGAAATGAGAAAGAAAAGGACAAGGCACAGTGAAAACTCTGTGATAACAGGAAGTGGGAAAGATTCTGAATAGAATGATGCTAATTTCATTTAAGTGCAAGGGAGGCAGTAAGTAAGTTTTATTTTTGCTTTGGCAACAATATATCGCCTTTAAAAATGCTCTTAGTTTTGAAGATGTTTAAAGCAATGATTGTTCAACTAATGGTACATCTTAGCCTTATCTCTGTGTTAGTCTCTATAATAAAAAGCCTTCACTTTTGTGTCAGAGTGCTGTCAGATTATGTTGAGTTGAGAAACTGAGAAGTCAGCTGCTGTCTTGGAATATAAGACACTTAATCCTTCATTTTATAACCTTGCAGCTTGAAAAAAGTATTTAAGAAAGGTGAGAGATTGGAAAACTATAAATTTTAACTTTCTAGTACAAGTAACATTAAGTCATTGTTGCAGTCCTGGAAATGGTTTGTTTGGAGTCATTTATTATGTTTGATGAACTCAATGAAAATCATGAGAAAAGCACTCTTTTTCTTTCCTTGCCCTTCCATAGTGATATTTACTGTTTGCACAGCGATCATTGAATTTTCAGAGACGCTCACCACCTTCTCCAGCTGATTAAATTCCTGTTTGGTTTCACTGCCAAGTCTGTTGGATTAAATTAACAAGTTCTGTTTGCTTTTGTGAGAATGACCTGCACCAACCTTCAGTTTGTACAAAATAATAATCTCTTCAATGATATATTGATTCAGTGCTCTTTATCATCTAAAGAAATGTGCAGTGAAAATGTTATCTTCCATTTCCTAGAATTTGTAGTCCTTCATTGCTAATTTTAATATGTTGGAGACCTTGATCTTGCACATCTAATACCTCTTTTCTCTTTGCTGTTTTTAATGATTTCTGTTCTAAAGGATCACTAAATCTTGATTAGTCTAAGGAAAGATTTTAACATGGTCTTTTTAGTCTATAAAATGTCCCACTCTTGGAAATTATCTACATCAAAGGGCCAATTAAGAAGATTAAAACCTTTCTTTTTAAAAAGTAAATCCAATTTTTATTGAATTGCTTTGTTCTCTCCCACTTTTATTTGCTTTATAGTTAATAGCTAAGAGGTTTTGAGAAGTTTTTGAAGAAAATGAATTAAAATTTTTGATATAAAAAGGTTTGAAAGTATAACAAGATTTCATAAATTGTACATGGTGCCTAAGCCATTGCAAACATTGTAGCAAGCATTAGAAAATTAAAATGACAGTCTCTGAAATTTCAGTAAAGAAAGAATAGCACTGGAATAGGAGCTGAGGGGAGACTAATGTGGAAAACAATAGTTGATACATTTCAGGGATTAAGCTATGGTATATATTTTGTGTATTTTCTAATGTGTTACTGATCTGTATCCCCCTGCCCACCCCCTGCCCCCAATATTTCACTGGCACAGATAAGATAAGTGAAGAACAAGGAAATTATGCAACTTGCCTAAAATCTCTCATGGAACACAGGGAGTCTGAGATCTACTATTTAACCTTAAGTCAATTTAGCTCTAAAGCTCATTCTCTTCTTAACATATTCTGTCTCTGAGATGTAATCATGTCCAAATTCTCAACCCTCTATTCTATTTTCTGTACAAAAATATGACCCATGATTTTACATACCCCGTAATAACCACACAATGACATAGGTTATTGGGGACATTTTCTCCCTATAGAGGTTCTTGCTTGTTGCATTTATCTTCTAATCTAGTTGGAGTCTTTTCATATAGTTTAGTAAAATTCAACTCTGTTGTCAGAGAAAATTTAAGAAAAATCCTTGTCCTCACCTCTGTGGGAAGAAGATGACACTGATGGTGAGAATGAAGTGGAGGGTATATTTCTGCTGCTCCATCATTCAGGTTTAGCTTCCAAAGTGTGAGCGTCTAGATGAGCTGAGTGTGCATTGCATAGATGTTTTTGTATAACATCATCCCTTATTGCAGTCCAGGACCTTAATCTGGGGCTCAATGGAAGAAACCATGATCTGTTCCAGTGTTGGAAGAAAACTGTCTGATTTGGATTTACTGAGAGATTATGTTTGCAGACTGGACATAATGGGCATTTATTTGAAGGCTTTGTGAAGGAAAATTGTGACTACAGAGATACTGCTGTCTCCATCTGCCTGATCCTCCCTGCCTTCCCCCACTTCTTTCTTGCTTCCGTGCTTGCCTTGGTGTATGATGTTCTCAGTTATGGTGCTTTACCCCACGACCTGTACCAACTTGCCTTTCCATCTGAGGTCCTGCCATAATTTTTTTTAACTGAGTGAGAAATATGTGTACTGAACTTATACAGAAAATAAAGAAACCAACCTCGTTTAATACTGGTAGTCAAAGCAATGTGTTTATTTGCAAAACCAAAGTAGTTATCACGGGCTTGACAGGGATACCTTAACCAGCAGAACTATTTGTACGCACAAACCACACTGATTCATAGATCAGATGAGATAAATAAATTGCTGCTACTACTTTACCTACAATATAATTAATCCTCTGTTTCTTGTCCTTGAGCAAATTGTTTGTCCAATCTGAATATCCAACTTGACTTGCAGTGCTTGTTCTTGGATATTATGAAAAAATACTGTATTTTTCTCAGTCGTGATTTTCTGGCTCCACAAAAACCAGTCCCCACTTTTCTTGTTTGCTATCCCTCCCTATCATCCTGATTGTCTGTGGGCCAACCTGATGTTCTTGATTTTCTATTGCCCCTTTTCCTGCTTCTGTGTTCAGAATTTGCCAGCCATGGTATTTTGCTCAATTGTAATGTTTCCCCATCCTAGCTGCAGAGTTTCTTGGATTCAGTACTGCTCTGTTTTTTGTTTGATGTCACACAGAATAAATAAAAGCATGTTTTCTACTTTTTTTGGTTTGTTTTCTACTTTTAACCCAAGTGGAATAATGTTCTTCAATGATATCAATCTTCAGGAATTTCCTACTTAAATTTTGTTGACTCATAATTAATCCTAAGAATGTAATGGTGACGCTAGCCTACAAGGATCCTCATATTGTGGCCTAGGCTGCAGTAGAAGGTGAGGGAGGGATTTAGAGGGAGTGGCAGTTGGACAATGGATATCCCTTTGTGGTGCACCTCTGACATGGTGCATCACTGGAACTTAGTGATGACTTCTTAACTCATTGATGATTATTGCCTGGAATGGATTTCAAGTCTTGGATTTGCCTTTGGTTACTTAAATTCTTAAGTATGAATGTTGCATTTCATTGGTGTTAATAACCTCTCAGTACTTTTATTTTTCCTTTGAAAAGTTAGAGTTTGATACTCATGTACTGTGAGAGAGTGATGGGGTTATTAGCACTTTTCTAAGGCCCCATTTATAAATATTCTTCTTTCAGTTCAGTTCAGTTCAATTCAGTCACTCAGTCATATCTGACTCTTGGCAACCCCATGGACTGCAGCATGCCAGGCTTCCCAGTTCTTCACCATCTCCCGGAGTTTGCTCAAACTCATGTCCATCGAGTTGGCGATACCATCCAACCATCTCATCTTCTGTCGTCAACTTCTCCTCCTGTCTTCAATCTTTCCCAGCATCAGGAAAGAACTGTCTTTTCTAATGAGTCAGTTCTTTGCATCAGGTGGCCAAAGTATTGGAGCTTCAGCTTCAGCATTAGTCCTTCCAAGGAATATTCAGTGTTGATTTCCTTAAGGATTCACTGGTTTGATCTCCTTGCAGTCCAAGTGACTCTCAAGAGTCTTCTCCAACACCACAGTTCAAAAGCATCAATTCTGAGGCTTTCAGATTTCTTTGTGGTTCAGCACTCATATCCATACACTGACTACTGGAAAAGCCATTGCTTTAATTATATGGACCTTTGTTGGCAAAGTAATGTTCTGCTTTTTAATATGCTGTCTAGGTTTGTCTAATTCTCAGGTTATCTACAAAAGAATTTCAATTCTTTCTTTTCCACCTTTCTATTGTACTTGAACATAGCTCATGAGAGTATTTCTTTTTTCCCCACCAAAGTGAGCATAGGTTTTTTTTCTTAAACCGTCATTTTCACTGATACTACAATAGCATCAAAGAAATGATTTCCAAGTAGTTGTGTATAAGTTGAGGTTTCTAACTGATTTTTGCCATTCTATCCTGTAAATCGAGGTGGAGGAGGAGATAAGAAAACAGTGTGTAACACATTGAAAAGTGTTTTTAACACATTGGAGCAGAAAGCACACGGGTTATAACTGGGGCTGTGTCCTAACCAACTGATTTGGGATTAACACTGATGAAGGACAACATTCTGCAGTAAAGAGTGATGTGCTGACTAGCTATTACTCAGATAGCGGTGTTTTTGAACTTTATTGCTGTCTGTGAGCAATGATAAGGATTGAGGTGGCTTTCCCAACTATGCCATAGCAACTGTAGCTATACTTCGCCTTGACCAAGCCTTATTATGGGTTGGCTGTTTTATCCTTTCAGAGATAATTAAAATATACCTGGCAAGGTCCTATGATTAATTTTTGGTTCGACACCTTGACATGAAAACAAAACAAAGTGAAGTAAAATAAAAATGATCCATTGTTTGAGATCATCAGAAGCAGTTGTGATGCATTTTGTTTTTCTTTCTTAAATGGAGAGATTTTCAGAATTTGGGGATGGTGGCATAAACTGTCATGGGTTTGATTTGTGTAAAAATTATCTGTTTTGGGATAAGAACCTTCTATGGGTAATTCAATAAAAGGTTAAAAGTAAAATGACAAAAAACTGTTAAACCTTCTACTTTGGAAATGCTAGCTGGGATTTATTAACACTAGACCCTTTTCCTCTTCATTATTCCTAGGTGTCTTGGCATTCAACATTTTAGTTTCAGCTCTTTTTCTTTTCTTACTGTAATAATTTCTCTCCCATCTTCCTTGGTTATTTGACATGTTCATTTCTCTTGGGAATGATATTGCTTATTTTGCCTCAACTGCTATGAATTTTATTCTTTCTATCATTCTTTATGTTCCATATAGTTTTGCCTTATATTTCAAGCAAAAAACCAATGACTACTTAATGTATGTGCACTCTGTTTCTCATTTTATATATATTTTAGGTACTTCATATATGTGATTTAGTGAAAGGTGGAAGAGGCAATTTTTTCCTTTTTTTAGTCTTTGTGAAGCTGAGCACAAACACTGCTTCCCACAAATTATCATGAATTTGTTGACAAAAAATGAACTATAACTCTGTCTCCTAATTCTTAAGTCTGTGAATTTGAGTGAATATGACTGACACCATGCTGAGTGAGAAGTGAGTAAACAGCAATATCTTCTGTGATTTACTGCTGGAGAAGATGGCAGAAGATGTTACAGTGGTACTTGGAGGTGTCGTAGAGACACACAAATGAAAGCTACCACTCTAAATGGATGTAACTTTCTTTGCAAAAATAAGTTTAGA
This sequence comes from Bos taurus, assembly GCF_002263795.3. Taxonomy (NCBI): domain Eukaryota; kingdom Metazoa; phylum Chordata; class Mammalia; order Artiodactyla; family Bovidae; genus Bos; species Bos taurus. The sequence goes on along the minus strand of NC_037331.1, from coordinate 74,230,873 downwards.
ATCCCCATTCTGTCTTATTAGTGCTAGAAAAATGTTGCGTCTTGCAGAGAGGCTATCACTGTTATAAGAGATAGCTGCATTTGGAGCCCTCAATCTACAGAGGCAAAGAACTTTAGCACCATGCACCCTCCACAGGGTTAACAAGAACAGAAGGCTGTAAGTCATCTGGTGTAATTTCCTTGAATTTCTCCTTGCTGTTCACTTCAAATATATTCTGACTTGATTTGCTCCATTTCTTCCCCTTATAGGATTTCCAAAGTGGACTATGTTGGACCATCAATATTTGAGGTTTTGCGCGGGAGAATTAGAAAAGTGAAACTGGTGAGAAACTTTTAGAAGTTTTTGCTGTTGTGGGGTAGGACTAGGTTAGAGCACAATCATTACGTGAGAGCAGCAATAGAAAAGGAAAATGGTGATGAAAACGATGTCGCTATATCTTTTTCTTTTCCACCATGTTTGACAAACACAAATAAAAGATTTAAAATCTTTTAGTTTGAAATCACTTTTGGTTGTGTGACCTGTGTTCCGTAAAGATAACCCCAGTGTTCTCTTGCACTATGTGGGTCAAAGCATAAGCTTGTGTTACGTTAGATCTGGAGCTGAGAGATAAGAGCTTTATATTAGCACAATACGAACAATCATTTAAAGGTATTTTAAGGTATTTATTTTTGATCTATCTTTATTTTTTTTTAAATTTTATTTTATTTTTAAACTTTACAATATTGTATTAGTTTTGCCAAATATCGAAATGAATCCGCCACAGGTATACCTGTGTTCCCCATCCTGAACCCTCTTCCCTCCTCCCTCCCCATACCCTCCCTCTGGGTCATCCCAGTGCACCAGCCCCAAGCATCCAGTATCGTGCATCGAACCTGGACTGGCGACTCGTTTCATACATGATATTATACATGTTTCAATGCCATTGTCCTGAATTTAGAGTTTTTAACTTTAGATCATAGCTTAGATCTGAGAGCAGTCCTTATAAGTGGTCAAAAACTTGACAGAAGGTAGACAGGGCAAGGAAACCAATTTAAGTGGAATATAGCCTTTACTAGTTACACAAAATTATTTTTTTCCAGAAAATGATGGATCCATTACCTTCAAGTATTAATTTGATTAATGGTGAGGATGTTTCCACTTCCTAGATTTAGTTTATAAAAATGACTTGGAAGATATTACTTATTATTATTAACTCCAATGCCAAGATTTAGAACAATTTTAAACACATTATATACAGAAAATACCACAGTAATATGTAGTGGGGTTTGTGTTCTCATGAACCTAGAATCCCATTTCTATATCTGTCATCCAGTGCTCTGAACAAAGACATCTGGCCTGGGTTTTCTTGGGTGGCTAAATCACACTGTGGTGGCCTTGCTGCAACATTCTTATGCATGTGTAATCAGTGTAACATTAATTTTATCTCTATTATTTTATCTAAATGTCTATATCATGAGTAGCCTTAAGTGAGACATGTCAGAGGAACAAAGTACATGTTTGGCATTTTCCTTAACAGCAGTGCCTAAGAATTTTAGTACTTTGCACCTGCTTTTTCTGTGCTGTTTCCTGGGCCTTCAGCTTTTTGGTCACTGTATGGTATCTGTGTATAGATGAGAGCAGGAACGAAGAAGGATCTTGGTTGGCTTGCCGATTGTATTAGTCTGCTAAGCTGCCGTAACAAAATATCGCAGACTGGCCATTTTAAACAACAGAAATATATTCTGTCACAGTTCTGGAGGCTGGACATCTGAGATCATGGTGCCTGCTTTGTTGGTTTTGAAGAGGGCTGTCTTTCTAGCTTGCAGATGGCTGCCTTCTCACTATGTCCTCATATGGCTGTTCTGTGATGCAGGAAGAGAGAGATGGAGCTCTCTGGTGTCTCTTCGTATAAGGACACTAATCCAATCAAATCAACTTCCACCTTCTCCTAAACCAGTGCGCCCATGACCTCCTTTAACCTTAACTACTTCCATACAGGTCCTATCTCCAAATTCAGCTACAGTGGGGGTTAAGGTTTCAATATATGAATTTTGGGAGGACTTAAACATTTAGATCACAACACTGATGAATTCTGCTTCTTTGATATTCTCTGCACAAGCTCTCAGTACCTCATTTTCTTCATTTGTAAAGGTCAGGGGAAGCACTTAAAATTACTTGAGAGCCAATGATGAAAGTTATAGCCTCTGCAGTTAATTTCTCTACTGATAACTGCAATGTCTGCTCTTAATTTTTCTCTAGAGTAGTCTCATTTTACTTTTGATTCTTATTACTGAATTTAAGTGAAACTAAAAGGTAAATTCATCTTTGGCCATTTAATATTCTCTGTGACATGATTTTACACAAAACATTTCTAGCTTGGTATTTAAAAAGGTGTTGCTAGTTTTATTACATCTTAGTTTCCCCCTTAATCACACCTCCAGTGGACAACTGGGTATTTGTATGGAATCCAAAGGAGTATCATATGTCTCTAGGATTTTTTTTTTTGTTTGTTTAACCTATGATTTGGTGGTTAAGAATCACTGGACTGTACTTAAGCATGTTGTAGAAGTTGATCTGTCTTACTCCAGAGATATAAGAAGCTAGACACAGACATTCTTCCTTACTCTCCACACTCTAATAAAGAAATTATTGTGAGTGGAATATAAAGATATATTCTGAATCTTATTTGAATATTCTTTTGATACTTAATCTATATTAGAACATAAATTCAAATTGCTTGCTGTGTTTTTACTAGTGAGGCTTATAAGCATGCCCAGAGGTTGTTTAACCCAATGCATAAATGAAATATAATTTAAATAAGTGCAATAAAATGCCTGATTTTCTATCCTCTGTTGGGAAGAGAAAATTGATCACTGGAGAGTACAATGAGTAGAATATCTACTAGAACCAAAGAATCCTCAAATTTGCATTTTAATTGAATAAAATCCTAAGATATTATTCTTCTGTGGAAAAAAGAATTTGCGGAAATCTCAAGAGAGTTCAATGTCACTGCTTTCCAACTCTGTATTCTTTGAATCTATTGAAGAGGAGATTGAAACTGAAAATCTTGAAACTGAAAATCTCACTTTCCTAAGTTAATATTTTTGTAAATTAAAGTGCTACTTAATAATATTTGAAATAAAATATGGAGATATATTATGTGTCAGAGACTATGCTAGGCACTAAGGATTTAAGAAAGATGAATAAAATAATGATTGGGCATTTATAATATATGAACTATATGTGTATCCACATATTTTGAAATATGGTAAGACTACTAAGATAATAGAATAGTATGCTTAGTAAAGAACAGAGGGAATATGGTGGAGGAAATGATCACCCAAGACTTTTAGGGGTGGAAGGTCCAAAGAAGGGCTTGACAGAGGATACGATTCCTAATATTATTTACTGCTGTGTGCTCAGTTGCTCAGTTATGTTTGGCTCTTTGAGACCCCATGGGCTGTAGCCTGCCAAGCTCCTCTGTCTGTGGAATGTTTCAGGCAAGAATACAGGAGTGGGTTGCCTTTCCTTCTCCAGGGGATCTTTCCCATCCAGGGATCAAACCCATGTCTCCTGCATCGCCTGCATTGCCCAGTGTATTCTTTACCACTACGCCACCTGGGAAGCCCGTATTATCTACTGATCCTTGCACCTGTTTCCTCCTCATCCATGTCCCTATACTCTATAGGGGTTGGAAGGCTAAAAAGTGTAATGAAATGCTCTAGTGAAAAATTTGCAGAGAAGGAGAGAATAGAGTCATTTTTCCTTTTGTTCTGATGGCATCTGACATACAAGGATCCAGCAAACATTATTTTTTATAGTATTCACACTCCTTGTTTCACCACCCGGTCATCACCCTTGACTGTGTGGGTAGGTATGATATAGATGGTAGTTCTTGTAGCTTTCCGACCTGTAACTGTTAGCAGCAGCTCCCAAACTCTGGATCAAACCTGCAGTGTTGTGACCTGAAAGCTTATTGGTGGCCCCTGACTTGTGTTCCTTTAATCCTTTCAACAGTTTCGTTGGCACTTCATTCCTTGCATTAGATGCCTTCCTGTCTGATATGCAGAGTAGTTTCTGTTTCATTTCAACTCTGACTGATACAAAGGGTTTGGAAGATGAACAGGAGTGCACCAAGTGTTCATTCCACTCATTGCAAACAGAGTGAATGAATAAATGGTGGGCATGAAATGCTATGGTACATTAATATGAATCAAAGTAAGTCATTATTGCTGGAGTGTAAGGTGAGAGAGAAGAAATGAGGTTGGCATAGTAAGAGATAATATAGTGAGTTGTGTGCTTTCCTAAAACTGGCATTAGGTACTGTTGATTTAATTTAACCAGGGAGTGATGCTTTAAAAGCTGTATTTTCATGTGGCCTGTTCTTGTGACTCCATGGAGGATGAACTGGGGAAGGTGGTTTGGATAGGAGAGAAGGCTCAGGGAAGCATATGAAGTAAGAGAGCATCAAGAAAAAAGTCTGATTCAGGCTTAGGTTTTTGAATTAAGTTGTTATCTTTTCAAGGAAAATGCTCTTAAGAATATGCCCTGTGCTAATTTGTTTTTCAGCTGTTTTCCAGTGTAGAAAGAAGGTAGGTTTAAGACAAATTTTCTCTTATAAGCACAGAGTACATCTCCTTTCTTTGCTATCTCCAAAAGAATCTCCAGCCTCATGTATTTTAGATTTTCTGAAAAAATGTTTTAAAGTGGAAAAAGAGATACTCATCTGTGTAGAAAGGGGATGTTTTTGTCATCCTTTGACGTTTGCATCAGTTTAAATGAAAATTTCTTTTTAAAGCATAAATACATTTATCCAAAACTTCTCTTGTGAATTATTGCAGCACAGGATGGGAAGAAGAGGATAATGAGAAAAGAAGGGGAGACAGTGAGGAGGAAGGAGTCACTTGGCAATGAAAATCGGTATTGGCATGGTTAGTCCTGGGCACACAGAGCTGCTACTAAGCTGTTGAAGGAAGCTGTTAAGTTTGATTCATTTGCTTGCCCCACACCTTTTCTTCACAGTTTTCTCTCTCTCTCTCTTTTTTTTTTTTCACACAGTGCTGTCTTGGAAATGAGACTTCTATACTCTAGCCCAAGAGAAGCTAAACAGACAACACAAGACACTAAGACACCTGAAAAATTTTGAAAACTATTCATGTCTTTAAACAGGCAAGCAAAAGCAAGGAAATATATTTCTTTTCTTAGAGTCAGGCTCTGTAATTCAAACTTCCAAACAGGAGACAGTAGGAACTGGTTTAAATTCGTATAGGTATCTTAGTTTGGGCTGCTATAACAAAATACCAAAGACTGAATGGCTTATAAACAGCAGACATTTGTTTTTCACAGTTCTGGAGGCTGCAAGTCCATGATCATGGTGTGGCATGGTTGAGTTCTGGTGAGAACCCTCTTCCAGGTTGCAGACTGCTAACTTCTCAGAGTGTCCACACGTTGAAGAGAACAGAGGTTGTAGGCAAGCTCTTTCCTGACTCTTAAAAGGGCACTAATCCCATTTATGGGGACTTCCCCCTCAAGAGTTCCTCTGTTTCAAATTGCCTCCCAAAGGCCTTACTTACTAACACTATCACATGAGATGTAGGGTTTCCACATATGGATTTTGGGGAGACATTCAGTCCATAATAGTGGGTCTCTTCTGCACCCTTGCCAAAATGGACCATGAAGAAAGGAGAAAATTCTCTTTTTGTGGACAAGACCTATCTAGGCTTTTGTAGAGAACTGGAGTAATTTGCCAATGGACATTTGTCTGTAATGGGCAGTTCTGCCCATAAACTAAAATGTAGTGTTTTCTAGATAAGTGTCATTTGTTGAATAGTCCTTCATTTGTCAATTAAAAAATTCCTAAAAGAATGAGTGTGTTTATACCATGGAATGAAAATTATTCATAGTTTTCTATATCATCTCAAGCATAGAACAACATTGAAGAATAAGTGTTTTATAGTAGGATTCTGATCTTAACTTTCAATCCCTTCAAAATAAGGTTGGGGGATTCCTTAGCCATAAGTATTCCCTTTTCTAACTCATCTTGGTTTTCTAGTCACTTTTTGTGATCTATCAGTCTCTGAAAGAATGCTTATTTATCAGATCTTTGAATTTTAAGATCAGAGTTTTAAATTTTATTCATAAAGCTGAAGAAAGCTCTGTCATAGGTATAGCAGTATTTGCCCAATTATTGCTGACAAGTCTACAGATGCATGCATTTTGGGGATTGGAGGATTTCTGTCTCTTTCATCATGCTTCTTGAGAAATGTTAATTTCTAGAGGAAGCATTTCCATTTTGACACTGGCACTCAGTGGGTATGTGCTTTGTGTCTCTCTCTGTCTGTGACCTTTCAGATCTTTGAAATTCTTGTATCACTCTCTCATTATCTACGATGGTAATAGAGACATTCTAGTACCTGGATTTTTGGAAAGAAGAGAAAAACTTTTAAGTTGAGGTAACCTTCCCCAGTACATGTCGTCCCCTCCACAATGCCAAAGCCGTGGCTTTATAATGTACATGTTAGGTTATCGGTAAGTGCTGAACTATAGCAACCTGGGAGGTTCAGATTAACCATTTCACAGTTGCTTTTGGGCAGGCTATAATTCTTTATGCAGATACTGGCTTTTTCTACATCATTACACTTTATTTCCTCCCTCTTGATCACACAGTTCCCTCAGCCTGAAATGCCTTCAGCTTCATTTCTTACTTGTCATACTGCTATCCATCCTTTGAAATCAAGTTAAAAGGCATTTTCTCCATGGGGCCTTTTCCAATAGCTCTAGATTTAACTGATCCTGCTCTTCTTTGAAACCCAGATCTTTTTCTCGCTATGTTGATGATATTCTAAAGTATAATTTGGGGTTACTTTCCTTATTGCTGCTGCTGCTAAGTCGCTTCAGTCGTGTCCAACTCTGTGCAACCCCACAGATGGCAGCCCACCAGGCTCCTCTGTCCCTGGGATTCTCCAGGCAAGAATATTGGAGTGGGTTGCCATTTCCTTCTCCAATGCATTCATGCATGCTAAGTCGCTTCAGTCGTATCCGACTTGCGTTATTACCTTGTATAAATATGTCTCATTTTTTTCTCAAAAATGATTTGAAGTAACTCAACATTCAGAAAACTAAGATCATGGCATCTGGTCCCATCACTTCATAGCAAATAGATGGGTAAACAATGGAAACAGTGACAGACTTTATTTTCTTGGGTTCCAAAATCACTGTGGACAGTGACTACAGCCATGAAATTGAAGGACATTTGCTCCTTGGAAGAAAAGCTATGAGAGACCTAGACAGCATATTAAAAAGCAGAGACATCACTTTGCTGGAAAAGGACTGTATAGTCAAAGCTGTGGTTTTTCCAGTAGTCACGTACGGATATGACAGCCAGACCATAAAGAGGGTTGAGTGTCAAAGAACTTATGCTTTCAAACTGTGATGCTGGAGAAGACTCTTGAGAGTCCTTTGGATAGCAAGAAGATCAAACCAGTCAATCCCAAGGAAAATCAACCCTGAATATTCAATGGAAGGACTAGTGCTAAAGCTGAAACTCCAGTACTGTGGCCACCTGATGTGAAGAGCTGACTCATTGGAAAAGGCCCTGATGCTGGGAAAGATTGAGGGCAGGAGGAGAAGGGGGTGACAGAGGATGAGGTGATTGGATGGCATCACTGACTCAAAGGACATGAGTCTGAGCAAACTCCAGGGGATGGTGAAGGACAGGGAAGCCTGGTGTGCTGCAGTCCATGGGGTCACAAAGAGTTCGAGTTATTGAATAACGACTGAGTTATTGAACAGCAACAACAATAAATCATCTCTTTTATTAAAGGTAAGCTCCTGAGAATAAGATTCCTATATATGATAGTGTTAATTATCATAACACATAAGTCCTTAAATAAAAATATTGGGTTGGCAAGAAGTTCATTCAGTTAGTGAATACATTATTCAATAAAGTTCTTGGTGAATCTGAAAAATACACCTTTTAGTTTTACTTAAAGCTGAATGAACTTTTTGGCTAACCCTATAGTTTAACACAACTGAAGTTTACTTTCACTCTTACAATACTTAAGTGTGGTCTCTGGCAGGCAGTCTTCTGTATGGTGATGTAGCAACCAGCCTCTTTCCATCTCTAGGCAAATTTCCCTCTTCAGTATATAATTTCCAAGGACACCAAGTAAGGCCAAGAGAGAGTAGAAAGAAAGCATTTGCTTCTTAACCAGGGGCCCCGAAGAGTTTATGCACTCTGTAGTCATCTGTCCATGGCCAGATGCAAAGAAAGCCCAGGAAATATAACAGGCTTCCCTGGTGGTTCAGATGGTGAAGAATCTGCCTGCAATGCAGGAGACCTGGGTTCAATCCCTGGGTCAGGAAGATTCCCTGGAGAAGGGAATGGCTACCCACTCCAGTATTCCTGCCTGCAGAATCTCATAAACAGAGGAGCCTGGTAGGCTACAGTCCAGGGGGTTACAAAAAGTTGGACATGACTGAGCCAACTTTCATGCATACACAGAAGATGCTTCACTAGACCCTATGGGATAGGAACCCAGATTTTGTTGAACAGGTAGCTCTGCCACAACAGTGCAGGAAGTCATAGGTCTCTACAGCTCCTTCACCCATTGGATGTGCTTTGATATATGCTGGAGAAAAAAAAATGGATGAAAAAATGGATGAATAAATATTGTGTACCAGTTCAAGGGTAAAGGCGATTAGGTGAGAGCCACAGGTTAGCATGTATTTTGTGGCTACTACTACTACTACTACTACTACTACTACTAAGTCGCTTCAGTCGTGTCTGACTCTGTGTGACCCCATAGACGGCAGCCCACCAGGCTCCCCCGTCCCTGGGATTCTCCAAGCAAGAACACTGGAGTGGGTTGCCATTTCCTTCTCCAATGCTTGAAAGTGAAAACTGAAAGTGAAGTTGCTCAGTCATATCTGACTCCCAGCAACCCTATGGACTGCAGCCTACCAGGCTCCTCCATCCATGGAATTTTCCAGGCAAGAGTACTGGAGTGGGGTGCCATTGCCTTCTCTAATTTTGTGGCTACTGAGAGTAATAGTTCACAGACTTAATGTCAGTGGGAGAGTAGCTGTTTATTCTAAGGGAAAAATAATCAGTTTGGGATTTATCTCTGTTCTCTAACTGTGCCTTGATCCAAAGGCCATAGAGTATTTTATAGAGATTGTGATGAATAGTTATGAAAATATTGAGTCATCTTTTTTTTTCCACTGAGTACATTTTGTCATTTATGTACTTTCAACATCATTTATTTGCCCCAAGAACATTCTAGAAGGAATGTTTCTATTTTAGAAAATAACTGTTCTCGTTGGACAAACATCCATTTATTCAAATGACTAAAGAAGTGTTCTATTACCTTGGGAAAGACTCAGATTTTTAAGAGGCAGGGACAGGATAACATAATTTTTTAAGGAAATGAAATTGTTTTTTTCTATGAGAAAGATTCATTGGTACTGCTTTTGCTATTATTTTTTTCTTATCAAGCAGCAGTATAGATAGGATATCTATGCAAAAGTATGTAATGTTACAAAGTGACAAGATGTCAAATGTCCAGGCTGAGGGAGAATCTCTCTTAATGCAACATGTTTCTTGGGAGCCTCTAGTATCCATTACATTGTACAAGTGAGTAAAATTGATAGCTGTTAAAAAAAATTAAGGCATCACCCATGTTATGTTTAGCATCTGCAAATAAAACGAACCACTTTAGATCTGAGCTTTCACTTCATTTTATATGTGTGTTTACTCAGGAATTGTTATGCCTTATCACTTTTATCGTTCTTTTATCACAGCCCTGTGAAAAATTACAGTTGGAGCAGTGTTCATGTTTTTACTGAAATGCATTTTATTTCATGCTATGAAGCAGATTGCTAACGTTTGCTACTTTTATTATTATGGCTGCACAACTCCCTCCATTCCAGTTAAAGGTTTGTCAGTATTTCTATGAAAAAAAGTCCTTTTTATTTATATATTTGTTTTTATTCTATGATTACCTTAGCCAAACAGAGGTGAATCTCAGAAGAACTCATGCTAAGTTAAAAAATTGGACAAATAAAACCTAAGCACCAAACACTGACTATAAATTTTGCACAACAAATACTGCATCTAAAATCAAGATAAAGTTCAGAGAAGATCATTTCCGCAGGATTTGGTAAGAAGGGACCTTTCCTTGTGAATTAACCACTCAGGTTCTTGAAACAGAGTGATATTATGATACTTCAGATATCAAGAAATCAGATGAACTGTTAGCAGGTACACTCTGGGTGGAAATTGGGTGCACAGATCTTTACCTAGAAGCTTACTTAAAACTTGAGATGATAGGACTTCTATCTGTGTAATAGACTTTGGATGGGGGACTGAGTTTTCTTTCTCACTACTGTAGTTTAAAAGGTGTATTGCTCATTCAGGTTTTCTGGAGTCAGAACCACCATTGGTGCTTCTGAGCATGATTTTAGCTGTTTTTCTATCTTTGGTATAGAATGGGCTGATACTGTTGTACTTTTCAGTCACTCTGCTTGCCATGCCCCCTCCCCCTGCTAATAAAACAACAGGGAAATGTAGTCCAACAGACAGACATTTTATAGTTTCAGATTTAAAGAGCATTTGTCTTTGCCTGGGATAATCCACTCATCCATAAATGTGGACAGGCATGTGGCAGGGAAAGTGACAAGTTGTGCCTGAGAGAATGGGCTAGCAAGCTTGCCAAGGGTAAATGCCTCGTCACTTTGCAGTTGTTTTTGTTCTTGTCTTTCTTTGCAATCAAGATCCTGAATTTTTTAGGCATGGAGATATGGATAAAAGTATGGAGTAGGCAAGTCTTAGCTTGACATTCCAGTTCTTTTAACTTCCTTTGGTCTTTCTCAGAGCCTGGTAAAGAATAAGCATAAGGAAAAAGGTAGAGCCTACATCTTGGGGTTAGGGCTCAGATGCCCTCTGCACTCTGTAATCCTGAAGTCCTGCAGACTTTGGTTACTGCTGCCTCCACCCAGCATTCCAGATATCCACCATCGATTGTGTTGATGCCTGTTTACTGCCTTGGCTAGTTCAGTAGCACCACATTCTGTGTGTTTCTTTACAGTATGGGATACTGTATTGCTATTCTAACACAGTTAGAGCACCCTTTTAAACCATAGCCCTGAAGGTATCTTAGCAGCACCATCCCTAAAACTAAGACAGGGCTGTGTGATGAGAGATGGTGGCTTTATTCAATAAGCAAACATTTCTTAGGCACCAACACAAATAAGACTGGTCAGTGAGAATGTATACCACATGTGAGAAATTTTGAGAATCTGTGGTTATTTATAACTATTGTGGTTCAAAGTCTAAAACAATAACCATTTCAGTGCATTAGAGGATAGTCTAATAACTGTGATCAAACAGAACAGTCAGGCTGGGACACTTGCAACACAAATTTGATTGTTTTCTAAGGCCAAGGGAAGTAATACAGCCTAAGGCCATTTAGGAAATCATTGTAGCAAATGTAGATAGATAACTAAAGAAATCATCACAGAGGCATGAAATGCCTTAATTTTCATAGGAGGAAGGGGAAAATAATTCTGTTTGCATTTCCAGCCTAACTCTCCACGACTTCCTTGCATCTACACAGAAAATGGTTTGCATTTGAGATTTGCTCTGCAGATTAGGGAGGGAAATTATGTACTCTGCCTCGAGGCTGCAAACCGAACATTACAAATAGATGCATCTGGGTTGTGTTGGAAGAAGATACACTCAAAACTGTCCAAGGAGATAGAGAGAAGCCCATCTGTGTATAAAAGCCAGAATTGGGCTGCTATTGCTTTTGTTGTAAAAATCCATTCTGTTCAAATCCCCGCTAATGAAAATGTGCATCTGTAAATAAAAAATAAATCAAGGGAATGTATTAATCCTGCAGCTGCTGTCTACTTAACTTTACTTATAAAAAAATAACTCAATTTTGTGGTCTGAATGTTATTGCTCTTTAGCAATGCGATGGCAATTTGATGGGGACAAAATACGTATTGAAATCTATTTATGTATAACAACCTTTGTGATAAAAGCAGCTATACCATAACTGTACCGTTATTTGCTTTTGTAACTGTGTAGATATTTGAGTGCCAGAGTCTGACCCTAGAAATCCTTTACCTGGCTGTTTAAATAGCTGTTTTCTTTGCTGAGGCTTTTAATTAAGTTGTTTCTCCAGCATAGGACTGGCACTGTGTGTAGGTCAGATGGGTAACCATACATGTTTTAAAATTTGGAGAATAGAAAGGGCCACTGATAAAAAAATTCCTTCTACCTGCATTTCATAGTGATGAAAATATTTGTCTTTTAATTTGTTAGACAATTAGTTTCTCTAGGATGGATAATATATTAGTTAGAATTCAGTTCACTTCATTCAGTCATGTCCGACTCTTTGCAATTACATGGACTGCAGCACACCAGGCTTCCCTGTCCATCACCAACTCCTGGAGCCTACTCAAACTCATGTCCGTTGCGTTGGTGATGCCATCCAACCATTTCATCCTCTATAGTCCCCTTCTCCTCCAGCCTTCAATCTTTCCCAGCATCACGGTCTTTTCCAATGAGTCAGTTCTTTGCAACAGGTGGCCAAAATATTGGAGTTTCAGCTTCAGCATCAGTCCTTCCAATGAATATTCAGGACTGATTTCTTTTAGGATTGACTGGTTGGATCTCCTTGCAGTCCAAGGGACTCTCAAGAATCTTTTCCAACACCACAGTTCAAAAGCATCAATTCTTTGGTGCTCAGCTTTCTTTATAGTCCATCTCTCACATTCATACATGACTACTGGAAAACCATAGCTTTGACTATCCAGATCTTTGTCAGCAAAGTAATATCTCTGCTTTGTAGTATGCTGTCTAGGTTGGTCATAACTTTTATTCCAAGGAGCAAGTGTTTTTGAATTTCATGACTGCAGTCACCATCTGCAGTGATTTGGGAGCCCAAGAAAATAAAGTCTGTCACTCTTTCCATTGTTTCTGCATCTATTTGCCATGAAGTGATGGGCATGATCTTAGTTTTTGAATGTTGAGTTTTAAGCCAGCTTTTTCCCCTCTCCTCTTTCACCTTCATCAAGAGGCTCTTCAGTTCCTCTTCACTTTCTGCCATAAAGGTGGTGTCATCTGCCTATCTGAGGTTATTGATATTTCTCCCGGCAATCTTGATTCCAGCTTGTGCTTCTTCCAGCCCAGTGTTTCTCATGATGTACTCTGCATAGAAGTTAAATAAGCAGGGTGACAATATACAGCCTTGATGTACTCCTTTCCCAATTTGGAACCAGTCTGTTGTTCCATGTCTGGTTCTAACTGTTGCTTCTTGACCTGCAAACAGATTTCTCAGGAGGCAGGTCAAGTGGTCTGGTATTCCCATCTTTTTACGAATTTTCCACAGTTTGTTGTAATCTACACAGTCAAAGTCTTTGGTGTAATCAATAAAGCATAAGTAGATGTTTTTCTGGAATTCTCTTGCTTTTTCTGTAATCCAGCACTGGTTGGCAATTTGATCTCTGGTTCCTCTGCCTTTTCTAAATCCAGTGTGAACATCTGGAAGTTCATGGTTCACGTACTGTTGAAGTTAGAATTATTAATAGATAAAAAATGAATTCATCTCGTCTGTCATAACCCATTGTAACTAGAAATGAGGCAAGACCTCAAAATGAAAGGAAACAAAATATTTCAGTTCTGATGAAGCAAGATAAAGATCTGGGAATGGTGCTGTCTTTAAAAGATCATCTCTCCTTGATGGTTGGAAATCTTTACAGATCCTGGCATACATCCCATTGCTCATACTACCATGGGAAGAGGGTAGGAATAGGTGCATCTTATCAAGAATAATTTTATCCTAAGAGAGAATATGAATGCAGATAGGCTGTCTGGCTAGAGCACAGTATACGTGACATTGAAGGAAAAGCCTTAAAGAATCTTCCAAATCAAGAATGGAATGTATGATATAGAACTAAATGTATGATATATAATGTACATCTATATATCTATGTCTATATATAGAATGTATGATATAGAACTAAAGTGACTGCATGGATAACAACAAACTATGAAAAATTCTTAAAGAGATGGGAATACCAGACCACCTCACTTGCCTCCTGAGAAATCTGTATGCAGGTCAAGAAGCAACAGTTAAAACTGGACATGGAACAATGGACTGGTTCCAAAATGGGAAAGGAATATGTCAAGGCTCTATATTGTCACCCTGCTTACTTAACTTACATGCAGAGTATGTCATGCGAAATGCCAGGCTGGATGAAGCACAAGCTGGAATCAAGATGGCTGGGAGAAAGATCAAGAATCTCATATATGCAGATGATACCACCCTTATGGGAGAAAGGGAAGATAAATTAACAAGCCTCCTGATGACGGTGAAAGAGGAGAGGGAAACAGCTGGCTTAAAACTCAACATTCAAAAAACTAAGATCATACCATCCATTCCCATCACTTCATGGCAAATAGATAAACAGTGGAAAGAGTGACAGACTTTATTTTCTTGGGCTCCAAAATCACTACAGATGGTGACTGCAGCCATAAAATAAAATAAAAAAAAACCACTTTCTCCTTGGAAGAAAAGATATGACCAACCTAGACAGCATATTAAAAAGCAGAGACATTACTTTGTCAACAAAGGTCTGTCTAGTCACAGCTATGGTTTTTCCAGTGGTCATGTATGGATGTGAGAGTTGGACTGTGAAGAAAGCTGAGCGCTGATGAATTGATGCTTTTGAACTGTGGTGTTGGAGAAGACTCTTGAGAGTCCCTTGGACTGCAAGAATATCAAACCAGTCAATCCTAAAGAAAATCAGTCATAAATATTTACTGGAAGCTGAAGCTCCAATACTTTGGTCACCTGATGCGAAAAACTGACTCATTGGAAAAGACCCTGATGCTGGGAAAGATTGAAGGCGAGAGAAGTGATTGACAGAGGATGAGATGGTTGGGTGGCATCACTAACTCGATGTACATGAGTCTGAGCAAGCTGCAGGAGTTGGTGAAGGACAGGAAAGCCTGATGTGCTGCAGTCCATGGGGTTGCAAAGAGTTAGACACGACCAAGTGATTGAACTGAACTGAAAGAGACTGGCTTTTGAATACTGACAAAGTAAATGAAATTAAATAGTTACTGAGCCTCTTTTCTTGGTTGTTTGTTTTTGCATTTTGATTATTTGTTTATATATGTCTTACCTTGTATTAATAATGCTAAGACTCTCTTAAGAGGAAGGATCCTACATTTTAGCTCTCTGAGACAAATTCAGAGAGCTGTATCTTCTAACTTTTCAGGACATATGTCTCTTGTGCTATTAAGCTACATTTGGTTTTAATTGATATTGGTCAAAATGCATCAGTGAGGAAGACTTCAAAGTTCAACAAATAGTTCTTGCCATAGGAACAATTGTTTTCATTTTCTTATCTTTAAAAATCTTTAGATCATCAGCAATCCTCTTATTGAAATGGCTGTTTTATCTGGCATTCCTCATGGCTTGAAAAGTTTGTGCTGGTGAAATTTCATGGTGATTAGAGAAAAGTCAAGGGTTTCTTTTAGTGTCTCATCTCTTCATCTCTTTGCTTATAATTTCTAATTTTTGTCTGGAGATTTTTATCAATGTACATTCAGTGTACAGTATCAAATGTGCATATCAGTGTACATTATCAATTGTACATTCACTTGTGCATAGTTTCTGCTCATTCCTGGTGTTGCCTGTTTCCTGGTGGCCATGGCTGAAATGATTTTTCTTCTCTGTTAGGCCTGATTGTGCCCACCATACCCATTGCCTCCTGACACAATGAGATTGACAGCATTATGTTGTATTCCCCTGACTGCTCCTGCCAGCTCTACCAAGCCATTTTCATTTTTATATCCTTTCATTAGAGGCAAGCAGAGGAAATCAAACTTGCATAATTCAATTTTGAAATTCAGCTGATTACTCACAATTTAGAAGTTGGTAACTAGACAACAGGATGCAGTTGGATGAAGTCCAGGTTTCACTGGGTACTGGTGGATTTTAAGGTATGCTTAATAGTTTCTAATGCTGTTTTTCTAGATTTTACTTGATAATGGTAATTAAACTTTAGATAGGTACCTTGGATAATTGATTACTTTGTTTTTCCTATAAGGGGAAAAAAGTACTGTCGGTGTGCATTGAACTTGTAATTGTGTTATTTTTTTTTTTTTTCAAAGATAGGAAAAAAAGCCTCATGTAAACATACCTTTTCCCACCATACTACACTAATAAAAATGCTAACATTTATACTTCCTTTCAGGTTACAAATCAGTTTACTACAATCGCCTATAGCTTCACTGAACTGTTAAAAACTTAAATTATGCATTTATATTAAATAATGTCTCTCAGCCTGATACTTTCTAATAGATAGACAAATAGATGTGGAAACAATGGAAACAGTGACAGAATTTATTTTTTTGGGCTCCAAAATCACTGCAGATGGTGACTGCACCCATGAAATTAAAAGTCACTTGCTCCTTGGAAGAAAAGCTATGAACAACCTAGATAGCATATTAAAAAGCAGAGACATGACTTTACCAACAAAGGTCCATCTAGTCAAAGCTATGGTTTTTCCAGTAGTCATGTATGGATGTGGGAGTTGGACTATAAAGAAATCTGAGCACCAAAGAATTAATGCTTTTGAACTGTGGTGTTGTAGAAGACTCTTGAGAGTCCCTTGGACTGCAAGGAGATCAAACCCATCAATCCTAAAGGTAATCAGTTCTGAATATTCCTTGGAAGGACTGATGCTCAAGCTGAAACTCCAATACTTTTGGCCACCTGAAGCAAAGAACTGACTCAATGGAAAAAACCCTGATGCTGGGAATGATCGAAGGCAGCAGGAGAAGCAGGGGTGGAGAGTGGGGTGGGGTGTATCAGAGGATAAGGTGATTGGATGGCATCATTGACTCAATGGACATGAGTTTGAGCAAACTTCAAGAGGGAGTGAAGGACAGGGAAGCCAGCCGTGGTGCAGTCCAGGGGGTCTCAAAGAGTCAGACACGACTTAGTGACTGAACATCAACATGGACCTTTCAGTATTTAAAGCATAAGTGACTTTCAGATTCTTTCTGTATAAAACTTTAAAAACTCCCCAGCACCCTTCCCCCATTCCACTTTTTCTATTCTACTAAGAACTTCAATTTTCAAATGATAACTGTGTTCAAATTTCTCTTTGAACTGTGTCTTACTTTATTTATCATATAGCTTGCAGCCCACTATCTGTGAAAAGTTGATTTTCTTTCTTTCTTTGGATGGGATTCTAACTCTTCTATCAATCTCTTTGAGTCCATGATTTCTGTGTTAAGAAATATGCTAGTGAATATTTTAGTCATCGATTGACAAGGATTTATTGAGTGACTGCTACATGTTAGTTATGATTTAAAGCATTAGACATTCAGCAGTGAAAAAGACAGTTTCTTATCTCTAGATGAGACAGATGAATACATAGAGAATACATAAAGTAATGCAAAGAAGAGGATCATTTTTAGTACTGATACCAATGGACGTGGTAGCAGTGAGAAACCTGGGTGAGGCAGAAAACCTTTGGAAGGAGGACCAAGCCCATTGTGGGAGGTGCTGACTTACCAGCATGCTCAGCTATTGAAGGAAGAGCTTGGATGGTTGTGCTTATTCCTTGTAGCGGAATATTTCTCTGCATTTAAAAAAAAAAACTTACCCCAGCATCTTTAATTTGACATTATGCCTGCTAAAGTGATTTTTGATAATATTATTGTCTTTCTTTCAGTTCTAAGCTGTAATACATGTTTTGTAAAATTCAACCACTAAGTCAGATTATTCCATTGTCAAGTATGTCTTTATTGTAGGCTGACATGTTTCACGAGGCCGACTTTTGTTATTTAGAGGTATTTAGGTAATGGTTTCTCTAATGACTTTCTGAAAAGCCTCTAAGACTTAATGTTAAATGAGACAGTACATATTTAAAATTCCTACCTCCCTTCTAAGCAAAAAGACTACAATTTGTTTAACGTGTTGATAAATCATTTGAGTTGCCTATTGGTACATGATTTGATTTACCTTGGAAATATATCCTTTGACTATTGTAGCATGTAACTGGACAATATTTCTAGTTATTAAGATTTTCTTCTAATATTTTCTACTTTCCCATCCTCATATTTAAGGAATTAGCTGGTACTGGGCTTTTTACCCAAGAGCAGGTATAAGGCAGTTCAGAAAGTGAAGTGTTTCACAAGTCTTTGTAGCCATTTATTTATTCAGCAATTGTTTATGAATCCTTCTAAGTGCCAAGAACTGATCTGGGTGCTGCAATATAGCACTGAACGGAAGAGATGAAAACAGACAAACCCAGCTCTGGTAGACTTGACGGGGCTACTATTTTTAAGAAGCCCTGAAAGCACTGGAAAAATGTAGGGGGCTACTGCAGAGGAGGCAGAAAGAAGGAAATTCATGGCATAAAGCATTTTGATAAGAGACATGAAGGGACATGGTGTTTTTGAGACTGAAAATCTAAACCTTTCCCAGATTGAGTAGTGTTATTGGTTGAATTGTGTACTCCCAAAAGGTACATTGAAATCCTCAACTTTGGTGTATATGTGACTGTGATCTTATTTGGAAACAGGGTCTTTGCAAATATAATCAAGTTAAAATGAGATTATTGGGAGTGGGTCCTAAATCCAATATAATTGGTGTCCTAATAAGAAGACAGCATTGTGAGGAGACAGAGAATGATGGGAGAGCTCCATGTGACAACAGAAGCAAAGACTGGAGTGATGCAGCTGCAAGACAAAAAGTGCCAAGGATTGCCAGCTTAAAAATTAACAGAAACTTCAATTAAATAGAATTGGGAGACCAGCAGAGGGAGGGAGCTCTGTTACCCTGTGATGGTAGCAGAGTCCCACAGGAAGAAAATATTCCTCTTTCCTGGCAAGGACTTGGCCAATGAAATAGCATAATCTGGGTGGCTTGAATAACAGAAATTGACAGAAATTCTCAGTTATGGAGGCTCAAAGTCCAAAATCAAGGTGTTGACAGGTTTAGTTTCTTCTGAGGTCTCTCTTGGCTTGCAGGTAGCCGCCTTCTTACTAATGCTTTCACATGATCCTTGTACATATATGTGTCTATGTCCAAAGCTGCTCTTTTTATAAGGACCCCAGTCAGTTTGTATTAGGGCCCACCCATATTACCTCATTTCACCTTACTTCTTTAAAGACCCTTTCTCTAAGTACAGTCACATTCTGAGATGTTAGGGGTACCTCATAATTTCAACATATGAACTTCAACAACAGAATTCAGCCCATAACATGCGGGAGGGGCATGTCTGCACATTCAGGATCTATGTGGGAACTGAGTCACTGGCTTCTCAGCTTACTTCAGAGGCAGCCCACCTTCACCTACATGCATGAATGACAATTCTTTTAAATAGCAGATGGTTAAGCTTTCACTTGTCTGGAAGCCAGTACTTTATTTGGTGCCCCCTCAACAGGAGCAAGTTCTGTCATTGTCTAAGACTTGCTCAGTTTCCATGAAATTTATAATTTATCTCATGTAAACATTTCCTGTTAGTCTTAGGGCCCATGTAAACATAAGAAAAAATACCCATAGGGAATTTCCTGAGTGAAAGACCTTTACATGTATATTGAGGAGGTCTAATAGATGAGCTTGGAATCCATAATATAGGACAATCATTCATGATATCCCAACCATAAGTATTCCAGTATATTTTATTTATGAAAAATTTTACCAGTAAGTGGACAGATACTCTGAACCAGATGCTGCAAGACAATTTAAGTTTTTAGAATATGCTTGATTAAAGAAGAAAAGAACCAATTGTAGTCAATGAGAAATGTAAGATACTAGAAGCATAGTTAAAGATATAGAAAGCATGGAGTACTTACTTTTCTGTTTATCAAAAGTGCAATGTATTAATACCAGACCTTGTTTATTCCCTGAAAATAGTACCTTGGTGTGTTTTTGCAAGAGATGGTTAGAAAAGCTTGCTTCTTAGGAGTTTTGGGGGTGTGGAGATGGGTACTTAACCTGACCTTGAAACACAAAGCTGGGAGCCATGGCCTAGGTCAGTGCTGGGACTACTTGGATGGCATTGGTGCCACGTGGAGGTTAACGGAGTCTTACAGCATATATTGTGTTTGGCCAAGACATTTAAGTCTGTGTATGGTAGGAATAAGAGTACAAAGCCTGAGCAGCCCTGCTGCTGTGAACTGTGGGAAATCTCAGTAGTTACCAGGATGGTGCCAGGCGGCCCCACTGGTGGAAGGGGGAGGGAAATGAAATTGCAGAAGCAGTAAGTGTTCCTCACTCTGTATTCAGTGAGATTTGCCACTTTTCTACATTGCTCCTTTATGCTTTCTAATCAGTTTAAACTGAAACCTAAGATACTCATGGTTGGATAAGGTATAGTTATACCTTAGGCAGGAGTGAGGTGCAAAGATTTAGATTTAGTTAGCTCTTGACATTCACCAGGATATTGTATTTGAACATTTGAAAAGTTCAAATTCCCACTAATAATATAGTCATGGAATTTTTTTGATGAGAAAAAGATTATATACCTATGTTGAGAGGCATTTACCTCTGGGCTCACTGGCTTTTTATTACTTTTTAAAAAAATGTACACAATCACCTGAAGGCTGGTGAAAAATATAGTTTCCTTGACCCCACATCAGATCTACTGAATCAGAATCTGCATTTTCTCCAAACACTTCGAGATATTCTTAAGCACACTGTAATTTGAGAAGTACTATACATATACATATTACTTACATTTACATCTGAGCAAAATTATGCAAAATTATGACAACTTGTGAACCTTCTCTAGCTTGTTCTCAAATAGATGTGGTTATGAGTGCAGTATATTAAAATCCCTAGGTTCCAGGGACTGCTTTATTTCTCTCAGCAACAGAAGCAACAGGGAAGACTGAGAGATGTATTTTTATTTGCCCATTCACTTTCTGTTCTCTTTCTTCTTCCCCTCACCAAAATAACAACATGCAATCTAAAATAAATAGGAAAAAAGCAAAAGACTCTCTTAAAGAAATTCATCTTGAATAGGGATGAACAGAGCACCCTGGATGTTGTGAGACCTTTCAGTTCAGTTCAGTTCAGTTTAGTTCAGTTGCTCAGTTGTGTCCGACTCTTTGAGACCCCATGAATCACAGCACGACCAGGCCTCCCTGTCCATCACCAACTCTCCGAGTTCACTCAAACTCATGTCTATAGAGTCGGTGATGCCATCCAGCTATCTCATCCTCTGTCGTCCCCTTTTTCTCCTGCCCCCAATCCCTCCCAGCATCAGGGTCTTTTCCAATGAGTCAATCTTCGCATGAGGTGGCTAAAGTATTGGAGTTTCTGCTTTAGCATGAGTCCTTCCAATGAACATGCAGGACTGATCTCCTTTAGGATGGACTGGTTGGATCTCCTTGCAGTCCAAGGGACTCTCAAGAGTCTTCTTCAACACCACAGTTCAAAAGCATCAATTCTTCAGCATTCAGCTTTCTTCACAGTCCAACTCTCACATCCATACACACTGGAAAAACCATAGCCTTGACTAGACGGACCTTTGTTGGCAAAGTAATGTCTCTGCTTTTGAATATGCCATCTAGGTTGGTCATAACTTTCCTTCCAAGGAGTAAGTGTCTTTTCATTTCATGGCTGCAGTCACCATCTGCAGTGATTTTGGAGCCCCCCAAAATAAAGTCTGACACTGTTTCCACTGTTTCCCCATCTATTTCCCATGAAGTGATGGGACCAGATGCCATGATCTTTGTTTTCTGAATGTTGAGCTTTAAGCGCACTTTTTCACTCTCCACTTTCACTTTCATCAAGAGGCTTTTTAGTTCCTCTTCACTTTCTGCCATAAGGGTGGTGTCATCTGCATATCTGAGGTTATTAATATTTCTCCCAGCAATCTTGAATCCAGGTTGTGCTTCTTCCAGCCCAGCATTTCTCATGATGTACCCTGCATATAAGTTAAATAAGCAGGGTGACAATATACAGCCTTGACATACTCCTTTCCTATTTGGAACCAGCCTGTTATTCCATGTCCAGTTCTAACTGTTGCTTCTTGACCTGCATTTGGTTTTCTCAAGAGGCAGGTCAGGTGGTCTGGTATTCCCATCTCTTTCATAATTTTCCACAGTTTCTTGTGATCCACACAGTCAAAGGCTTTGGCAGAGTCAATAAAGCAGAAATAGATGTTTTTCTGGAACTCTCTTGCTTTTTTGATGATCCAACGGATGTTGGCAGTTTGATCTCTGGTTCCTCTGCCTTTTCTAAAACCAGCTTGAACATCTGGAAGTTCAGGGTTCACGTATTGGTGAAGCCTAGCTTGTAGAATTTTGAGCATTGCTTTACTAGCATGTGAAATGAGTGCAATTGTGGGGTAGTTTCAGCATTCTTTGGCATTGCCCTTCTTTGGGATTGGAATGAAAACTGACTGTTCCCAGTCCTGTGGCCACTGCTGAGTTTTCCAAATATGAGACCTTTATAGGACTTAAAAAAACAAATCTCTGGTGAAAAAAATTTTATTAATTATAGCAATCCTTGGTGGTGACACATTATCATCATTAATCTATGTATGACAGTGTCTTGCCCCCTTTCCTGAAAATCACTGCTAACAAAGAACTAGAAATCAATAACTTACATTTATTTCTGTGTGCCTCTTCAGTTGTCTTTCCACAGACATATATGCTATCCTAAATTTTGTTATCCTTTGCTTTTCATGAAATGTATTTATCCCATATATTTATATGCCTAAAAAACATATTGTTCTTATATATGAACAATATATATGTATAACTGATTACCTTTGCTGTACAGCAGAAACTAAACAACATTGTAAATCAACTATACTCCAATAAAAATTAATAAGAAGTAAAGCGGAAAACAAAACAAAAACCAAAAAAAAAAAAAAGCCAATGTTCATGTACTTTACTTTTAACTTAATAAAAGAGTAATAATAAAAACTGTAATAACTTTACCACTCTATATTGCTTTCTGGGAAATGCCATTTTGTCCCTGTATTCTGTCATTCATTCCTGTTGTTACCTGTTGTTCACTTGTTAAGTACTGTGTGGCTCTTTGAGATTCTGTGGACTGTAGCATGCCAGGCTCCTCTGTCCTTCAGTATCTCCCAGAGTTTGCTCAAATTCCATGTCCATTGATTCGGATACCATCTAACCATCTCATCCTCTGCCACCCCTTCTCCTCCTGCCTTCAATCTTTACCAGCATCAGGGTCTTTTCCACTGAGCTCCCTCTTTGCATCAGGTGGCCAAAGTATTGGAGCTTCAGCTTCAACATCAGTCCTTCCAGTAAATATTCAGGGTTGATTTCCTTTAGGATTGACTGGTTTGGTTTCCTTGCTATCCAAGGGACTCTGAAGAATCTTCTCCAGCACCACAGTTCAAAATTGTCAACTCTTTGGTGCTTAGTATTCTTTATAGTCCAACCCTCACATCCGTACATGACTACTGGAAAAACCAGAGCTTTGACTATATGGACCTTTGTCGGCAAAGTGCCTGTAGGTGTGTTTTTTTCATTCTTATTTTGTATGACATTATATTGTTATATGTACCACAGTTTATTTATCTATTTGTTCATAGATGGGTATTTAACTTGTTTTTCCAGTATTTTAACATTTTGAACACTATGTCTATACATATTAGCCCAAGTTTCTCTTGTGCAAATTACTGGGTCACAGAATATCATTATATGTGCAGCACACTTTATGTGCTGTGTCCTAAGTTGTGTGACCCTATGGATTGTAACCTGTCAGGTTCCTCTGTCCATGGGATTCTCCAGGCAACTCTACTGGAGTAAGTTGCCATGCCCTTCTCCAGGAGATCCTCCCAACCCAGAGATCAAACCCACATCTCTTATGCCTCCTGCATTGGCAGGCAGGGTCTTTACCACTCGCACCGCCTGGGAAGCCATGTGTGATTTTATAAGATAATGCAAATTGTTTTCTAAGTGTCTTCATCACACTAATCTCCATTGTTTCCAGTATTTCAAATTGTCAGATTTCTTGTTTTTCTCCAATCAAATGGATTTAAAATAATGATTCATTATGCCTGTGTTTATCCTTCAATGGGTGTTTCTTCTATAAAACATGTTTGTATCTTGTTTATTTGTATGTTTTATGTTTTTTGTTATTGGTTTCTAGAGATTCTTTATATATTTTTATTATTAATCCTTTGTCAATTTTATATCCAAGTTTTAGTTTGGCTTTTTCTTTTATTAATGGAAGTTCTAATATTAATATAATCAAATACATCAGTATTTTTTTTTTACCATTTGGAAATTTTCTGTCTTTCTGAAGCTGTCCTTTCATACCTCAAGGGCAGAAAGATATTAACTTGTATTATCTTCTAGTTTTAAAGTTTTGCTTTCCACATTAATGTTTTATGCCTTTTATGATTATATAAATGGCATGAAATATAAAGGATGAAATATAAATCTTTTAAATTTTGTATATGATTAATCATGTTTTAGCTTCTTTTGTTACATAGTTTTTCTTTCTCCACTGATTGGCCATATGACCTCTACTGCCCATCAAAATTTCTTATATGGTGTGGACTTATTTTTGGTTTCTGTTCTTTTCTATTGGTTAGTTTTTCTTTCTTTCCTGATGATAATGCTACACTGCCTTTTTGGAATAGCATTATAATGAGTCTATACATATAGTGGGGGCAAATCTCCTTCCTTTTCTTCTGAAGTGTTATTCTTGGCTCTTCAATCTTTCTTAGAAATTTTGCAACCAACATTTTTAATTCTATGAAAAGCCTTATTGGAATTCTGATTGGAGATACATTAAGTTTATAAATCAATTTGAGGAAAACTGACACTTTTATGATATAAAACCAGACACTTTTATGATATAAAAACTGACATTTATTTGCTACATCTACAAGTGTGAGATCGATTTCCATTTATTTAGGTCTACTTCAATGTTTCCAATGAGGGTTTATTACTTATCATTTGTAATATATTTTATAGCTTTGTGGTGCTATTTTAAATACTGCCTTAGACACGTTTTCTAATTCTTTGCTATGATCTTGGATCGGTGATACATCTTTCTCAGGATATCACATACAGTAAGTTACACATATCCCCTGCTAGTTACAGCTGATGATAATTTTGATCACTTGATTTATTCATGGTATAATTACATTCTATCCAACCCCTGCAACCAGTAAACAGTCTGTGAGGAGACATTAAGACCATGCAAATATCCTATTCCTCATTAAGTGTTTGATATTGGAATAAGTCTCAGGTTCATCTTACTCTGTTCAGGGATTAGTGTGCACCTGTACTATGGGGCTTGCGGTTACCCTGGGTGACTTTACCCTTTCCTGGTCTGCTAGTCTGATCTGACTGTGTGCCATGTTGTTGTTATTCAGTTACTCAGTTGTGTCTGACTTTTTGTGACCCCATGGACTGCAGCATGCCAGGCTTCACTGTCCTTCACCATCTCCCTGAATTTGCTCAGACTCATGTCCATTGAGTTGAAGATGCCATCCAACCATCTCATCTTCTTCGTCTCCCTTCTCTTCCTGCCTTCAGTCTTTCCCAGCATCAGGGTCTCTTCTAATGAGTTGGCTCTTTGTATCAGGTGGCCAAAGTATTGGAGCTTCAGCTTCAGCTTCAGCATTAGTTCTTCCAATGAGTATTGAGGGTTGATTTCCTTTAGGATTGACTGGTTTGCTCTTCTTGCAGTCCAAGTCAAGAGTCTTCTCTAGCACCACAGCATTAATTCTTTGGCTCTCAGCCTTCTTTGTGATCTGACTCTCACATCCATACAATGACTACTGGAAAAACCATAGCTTTAACTATATGGACCTTTGTAGGCAAAGTAATATCTGCTTTTTAATATGCTGTCTAGATTTGTCATTGCTTTTCTTCCAAGAAGCAAGTGTCTTTTAATTTCATGGTTGTATTCATGGTCCACAGTGATTTTGAAGCCCAAGATAATAAAGTTTGTCACTGCTTCCATTGTTTCCCCATAAAGTGATTTCTATTTGCCATAAAGTGATTAGACTGGATGCCATGGTCTTTGTTCTTTTGAATGCTGAGTTTTAAACCAGCTTTTTCACTCTCCTCTTTCACCTTCATCAAGAGGCTTGTTAATTTCTCTTTGCTTTCTGCCATAAAGGTGATGTCATCTGTGTATCTGAGGATATTGATATTTCTCCCAGCCAACTTGATTCCAGCTTGTGCTTCATCCAGCCCGGTATTTCTCATGATGTGCTCTGCATATAAGTTAAATAAGCAGGGTGACAATATACAGCCTTGACATATTCCTTTCCCAATTTGGAACCAATCCGTTGGTCCATGTCTGGTTCTAACTGTTGCTTCTTGATCTGCATACAGGTTTTGCAGGAGGCAGGTAAGGTGGTTTGGTAGTCCCATCTGTTTAAGAATTTTCCACAGTTTTTTGTGATCCATACAGTTAAAGGCTTTAGTGTAGTCAATGAAGCAGAAGTAGATATTTTTCTGGAATTCTCTAGCTTTTTCTATAATCCAATGTATGTTGGCAATTTGATCTCTGGTTCCTCTGCCTTTTCTAAATCCAGCTTGTATATCTGGAAGTTCTTGGTTCACGCATTGTTGAAGCCTAGCTTGAAGAATTTTGAGCATTCCTTAATAGCATGTTTGTGCAGTAATTTGAACAACTACCACACAGTTGCACTCAAGTTTGGCCTTGGAGTACAAAATGAAGCAGGACAAAGGCTAACATGGATTTGCCAAGAGAACATGCGCTGCTTGGTCCCTATTTACTGACACATGCAGAAGCTCAGGTACTAACTCCTCACTTCTGCCAGCTGCTCCCAGGTATTTCTATTCTTGGCCCTCAGCAGTTTTGCTTAGAGCTCTAGGCTCTTAACTATCCCCATTTCCATTATCTGAACCTCAAGTCTGGTAGTCTGTTTGTTTATGTGTTGGTAGGGGAGGGCACCTTGAAAGCTTTTCTACTTCCTGTAGGACCAGAGTGCCATATGCCTGAGGTGGGTGGTAGCAAAACAGAAAGGTCTCTCAGAGCTTCTAGTTAGCCTTGACCTTGCAAGTCAGTGAGCTCTGGTACTCTTAGAGTATAATTTGTCATTTCATGAAAATATTTTTCTCAATATTAAATTAACTCTTTAATATCCAATACCATATTTGAAGCACTCAGCATTTAAGAAAAATGAAAAGCAAAATTAGGCTATTTGCTTCTCCAGTGGACAGGTCTAATGAGTTATGGAAACCAAGATATATCTGAAATGTTATAATGCTTTAAAGTTGAGGTTAGCAAGCACATTCCCTGAAACCTATGAAAGGCAGAAAATGATTGTTAGATGATCTCTAGATCAAACCTAGTGTAATAAAATTTAGGTCTATTTAAAAGTTTTGAAACACAGTTATAAGTTGAAAGAGGCTGTAACGTGAATTGTTATTTCTTTCACAATTTTTCTTGACTTTTAAGAAAATTTCCTTTTTTGTGAGCTTGATGAATAAAAGTGAAATGGGTTTAGAGGATTTTAAATTGTTGAACACATTAAGACAAATACTAGAATTTTCCATCCTCTCTTTTATTAAGGAGACAGCCACATTACAGTTTCTCTCACTTATTTTGTGATAGCACTATCTTATTGGAAAGATTTTATGTTGAAAATCTATAGCAGTGAACAGAAAATACCATTGGGATGATTTGAATTGCTGGAGTCTGGCATTCTATAATGTTAGAAACACAGCACTCAAGTGAATATCAATGTAGCCACAGGTTGTCTTTTGGGTAAAAAACTGAGTCATTATTAGGAGAAATTGATTAGCTATGGAAATTTAATGATGTAGTAATTTTTAAAGCATTTTTTGATTCTTGAAACTCTCATATAACTTCGACAATTAGAAACAAACTCCAACTAAATAGCAATAATTTTTTGTACTTAAAAACCTGTTTGAACTAGGACAAATGAGTCTGTACCTACGTCCCCCCCTCTCCTTCTTGGAGGCAGAAATACAAATCCTTTGGCTATTAATTTTATTCCCTCCAAATCTGGATTTATTTTAACAGGGTTACCAGAGCACTTCATGCACTGTTACTTTGTTATATTTTGGGAACTGTAGTATTTCCCAGAGCTGCTCTAACTAATTACCACAAACTTAATGTCCAGAAACAACAGAAATGTATTCTGTCACAGTTTTGGAGACTGGAAGTCTGAAAACAAGTTGTTGGTAGGGCTGTTCTTCTCTGAACACTCTAGGGAAGAATCATTTCTTGTTTCTTCCAGCTTTTTGTGACTCTTGCCTGATAGTCCTTGCTTGTAGCTGCATCAGTCCATTCTCTGCCTCCATGATCATATTGCTCCTCTCTTCATGTGGCTTCTCCTCTATGTGTCTGAGTCAAAACATCTGCCTTTTTCTGAAGAGTGTATATGATTGCATGTAGGGTCTACTTGGATAATAATCTGGAATAAACTCCTCTCAAGATCATTAATCACATCTTTTGCCACTTAAGGCACTATTCATAGGTTCTTAGGGTTAGACAAATCTTTGGGGATCAATTTAGCTGATTGTATTCTGTCCCCTTATTTGCCCCCAAATCATGTTCGTCCTGTAGGCAAAATGCATTCACCACATCCCAACATCCCCAAAAGTCTCAACTCATTTTAGCATCAATTCCAAGTCCAAAAATCTTACCTAAACATTGTTGCTAAAAAAAGCTTCAAATCTAATAATCTACATAATCTAAATAACGTACAGGTGAGACTCTGGGTATGGTCCATCCTGGAGCAATATTTCTTTCCATAAGAGGACCTGTGAAACTAGAAAACGTTTTTGTTATTGTTCAGTTGCTAAGTCCTATCTGACTCTTCATGACCACATGGACTGCAGCACGCCAGGCTTCCCTGTCCCACACTGTTTTCCAGAGTTTGCTCAAATTCATGTCCATTGAGTTGGTGATTCCATCCAACCATCTCATTGCCTGTTGTGCCCTTCTCCTGCCCTCAATCTTTCCCAACATCAGGGTCTTTTCCAATGAGTTGGCTCTTCACATCAGGTGACCAAAGCACTGTGGATTCAGCTTCAGCATTAGTCCTTCCAATGAATATTCAAGATTGATTTCCTTTAGGATTGACTGGCTTGATCTCTCTGGTGTCCAAGGGGTTTTTCAGGAGTCTTCTCCAGCACCAAAATTTGAAAGCATCAATTCTTCAGCACTCAGCCTTCTTTATGGTCCAACTCTCACATCCGTACATGACTACTGGAAAAATCATAGCCTTAAGTATACAGACTTTGTTGGCAAAGCAGTGCCTCTGCTTTAAATTTGCTGTCTAGATTTGTCATAATTTTTCTTCCAAGGAGCAAGTATCTTTTAATTTCATGGCTTCAGTCACCATCCACAGTGATTTTGGAGCCCAAGAAAATAAAATCTGTCACTGTTCCATTTTTTTCACCTTCTATTTGCCATGAAGTGATGGGACACCATGATCTTAGTTTTTTGAATGTTGAGTTTTCAGCCATCTTTTTCACTGTCCTCTTTAACTTTCATCAAGAAGCTCTTTAGTTCCTCTTCTCTTTCTGCCATTAGAGTGGTATCGTCTGCATATCTGAGGTTATTGATATTTCTCCCATCAATCTTGATTCCAGTTTGTAATTCATCCAGCCCAACATCTCACATGATGTACTCTGCATATTAGTTAAATAAAAGTGAAAGTTGCTCAGTCATGTCTGACTTTTTGTGACCCCATAGACTAAACAGTCCATAGAATTTTCTGGGCCAGGATACTGGAGTGGGTAGCTATTCCCTTCCCCAGGGAATCTTCCCAAACCAGGGATCAAACCCAGGTCTCCTGCATTGCAGGTGGATTCTTTACCAACTGGGCTACTAAGGAAGCCTAAGAATAGTGGAGTCAGTAGCCTATCCCTTCTCTAGTGGATCTTCCCCACCCAGAAATTAAACTGGAGTCTCCTGCATTGCAGGCATATTCTTTACCAGCTGAGCTACCATAAGCAGGGTCCAATATACAGTCTTGATGTACTTCTTTTCCAATTTTGAACCAGTCCGTTGTTCCATGTACAGTTCCAACTGTTGCTTCTTGACTCACATACAGGTTTCTCAGGAGGCAGATAAATTCTGTTCAAGAATTTTCCACAGTTAAGCTGTTTGCAAAATACAGTGATGGGGTGACAAAATAACTATAGGTATTTCTGTTTAAAAAGTAAGACTATAAAAGGAATTAAGGTGTAATTTGAGGGTTGACTAGAGTGGGCTACATGGTAGCCCCTCAAAAGATATGTCCATGTTCTAATTCCCAGTTTCTTTCAATACTACCTTATTTGGTAAAAGAACTTATTAAATTCAGGAACTTGAAAGAAGGCATCATCTGGATTATTTTGGTGGATGTGAAATGTAATCCTGAATATCCTTATAAGAGACAGGCAGAGGAATTTTGAGACAGACACACAGAACGGACACAAAGATATGGAAACAACATGACCTCAGAGGAAGAAACCGACGTGATCAGGGCCCAAGGCAAGCAAAGCCAGGGATGAAGGTAGCCAGAGGCCAAGAGCAGATTCTCCCATAGAGCCCTCAGAGGTTACACATCCCCATTCACACCTTTTTTTACCTCTAGCATCTGGATGTGTGAGAGAACACACTTATAATGTGTTAAACACCTAAGTTTGTTGTAATTTGTTACAGCAGCTGCAGGAGATGAATACAGGAACATTTGAAGTTTTCATAGCTCTGTTTTCCTGCTCAACATTGAATTACTTTTCTTTTATGGGAAATAAATAATTTTGACTAATAAAATTTTTAGCATTAGAGTTTAACTCCAAAACATTCATCATTAACAGCCAACAACAAAGAAAAAAGCAATTGAAATGTAGGTCCTGGTATCAGTTGTGTGTTTTCTGTCACTGTCAATAAGAGGGACAGAGTATTTGTTAGTTTGTTGAAAAATTGCACTGTCACCTACTATTGAAAATCCACTAAATATCAAATTTTGCTTTCTTTCCTTTTTTGGTGTTTAGACAAATTACAGGACAAAAAAATTAGCTCACATGTTATATCTGATACGGTTTGCTGAGGAGAATAGTAACTAGTTATTAAGCTGGCTTATGGCCTTGGACTGCAAGGAGATCCAACCAGTCCATCCTAAAGGAGATCAGTCCTAGGTGTTCATTGGAGGGAATGATGTTGAAGCTAAAGCTCCAATCCTTTGACCACCTGATGCAAAGAGCTGACTCATTGGAAAAGATTCTGATGCTGGGAAACATTGAAGGCAGGAGGAGAAGAGGGCAGCAGAGCATGAGATGGTTGGATGGCATTACCGACTCCCAAATCCACTGGGACATGAATTTGAGCCAACTCTGGGAGATAGTGAAGGACAGGGAAACCTGGCATGCTACAGTTCATGGAGTCTCGAAGAGTTGGGCATGACTTATCGACTGAACAACAATGACGAGGTGATACAAGTTATTGTGAGTGTAAAGCACTGAGTTTTATTTTCTGAGTTCTGCAGCATCATTTAATTCATTTGCAGTGAGTGAAAGCCAGGCTGCTTAGGAATGGATGCTGCTTGTTTATTGAGAGTAGAGCAGACAGTCATTCTAACTGCTCATGTGACCCAGCTGCTGGACAACTGAGGTAAAGAAGTAACATTTCCAGAATGAGATAGCAGCTTTCCTGGGGCCTCCGGGACCTATTGGTAGGGGACGAGGTTGGATGGAGGGATACAATAAAGTTATAAGAATATAGTGCTGGCTGCATTAAAGGAAGATGCTTTTGCACAGAAGGAGCAGCCACTGTGCTTAGTCCTGGGAATCACTTAGAACTGCTGCCAAGTGCCCTACTTAGTCATGAAAATGGATGCAATTTGAGAAAATTATGCTCCTGGCAAGCTATTATACTAGAATCAGAGGGCAGTTTGCTATTTTTCAGTTATGTTTCATCTTGAATGGAGTCTTCTTTTAGTAAAAAAAGGTTTTCTGTTGACATGTCTGAGGACAGATGCTTTCTTGCCCTCCCACACTGCCTTTCCTTTGCACAAGAGGTCCTGCATGCTATAACTTTTCACCATTTAGTCTCAGAAGCTCTCTTTTTGGGTTAATGGAATATCTTGACCTGGACCATTGGCCTCTTGCTCCAAGTACATTTATTTAGTTGGGAAGTTGCAGGCTGCAGTACCACTGAAATTGCCTGGCCTCTCTCCAAGTGGGTGGAAAACCACCCAGGGTACAACCTTTGGCTCATTTGGGATCTTTCAAGGTGCTTGGGGAGCTTGGCTTTGCAATACCTGCTGGGGTGTCCTAGAAGGTATGGATTAATGGCTATAGGTGAGCAAGTCTTAGAATCATTTTTTTCCCAAAGGTTCTTTCTGTCGTCATGACATTTAGGATCTCTTAAAATCTGTTTTCCACTGTGATTTTATCCTTCTCTATCCTTTCACGTTCACCCCACTGTATCTGAAAATTTTAAATGTATTCAAAATGTAAATGACCCCAAAAATGTGTACCTATGACCCCACACATGAATGCCCTCCTCTGCCTGCTTAGGCTTTGCCACTCTTTTCTCGGCCACCATGACTACCTCTCCTCTCAATGTCTACTGTTTCATTAACTTCCTTGCTCTGTGCTACCTGATTATTTTGTTGTTGAATTTTTAGGACAGGAAAGTAGTAGCAATGGAAGGGAAAGGAAAGGAAGAATAGGAAGAAGTAGAAAAATTGAATCAGAAAAATTTTTATGTGTTCACTAAAGGTGGTTTGTTTCGGTTTGTTTTCTTCTTTCAAAGAGTTTAAAATGCAAGGCTGGAGGTAGGAGAGGGGAGACAGAAGAGATCAGAGGGAAAAGAGGAAATGGAGGAACAGGAGGCAACAAAGGTCTCCATTCTAATCAGCAGGGAAGGGATTACAAAGCCTTCATAATGAAAGCCTTCATACACTGCCAAGCCTTCCTAAATTGAGGACCATCCAATGACATATGTCTATGGACAAGCCCCTCTGAACAGAGCGGAAGACTCAAGTCTCAAATGGTTACTCAGTACTGCCTAATCCTTCCACATCCCCCCTGTATATTTGCCCTCAACCTCTTCCTTTTTCATTCTGTGCTGATGCAGTTGCCGCTGGTGCTTCAGTAAGAGAGATGGAGTAAATCTTATAATCCCATTACCACCTCTATCCACTCTTATGCATTACTGGCATATTGTTTTTAGCTTTGCTGTTGCCTAAGGCAATGGCAACCCACTCCAGTACTCTTGCCTGGAAAATCCCCTGGATGGAGGAGCCTGGTAGGCTGCAGTCCATGGGATCGCTGGGAGTCTGACACGACTGAGCGACTTCACTTTCACTTTTCACTTTCATGCACTGCAGAAGGAAATGGCAACCCACTCCAGTGTTCTTGCCTGGAGAATCCCAGGGACGGGGGAGTCCTGGTGGGCTGCCGTCTCTGGGGTCGCACAGAGTCGGACACGACTGAAGCGACTTAGCAGCAGCAGCAAAGCATCCTCACTTCTTCCACACCTTTTGCCCTGGAGGATCTCATTTCTTTTCATCTTCTATAAACTTCACTTCTCTGGTTTTCCTCCTTTCTCTTTTGTCATCAGTTCTTTTTACTCTACTGGTTCATACCCATCATCACCCTACCTTAAAAGTAGCACGAAATACTCCTGCCAAATGCCTCCCAGAGGCATTCTTACATTCTGCTTAAGTCTGAGGCATGTTCAGTCCTGGGTAATTCTCTGTCTTCTGCACTTCTCATCCATGGTGTCTTGATGCAGTGTGTTTTGGCAAGATGAAAGTGGTGTTGCACATAATTGCTACTGTTTGTTGTTGTGTTAAAATTTGTAATGGATTTAGTTAAATGTTAATAATTATAGCACTCACTAGCGTTCTGATATACTTCCTTTAGTATGAAATAAAGAGATGAAGTGAAAGCTATCACAGTAAAGAACAGAGTGTGTGTCCTGTGTGGGAGTAATTCTTATGACTGAAGAAAAGTATTCATAATTACTTTGCCAAGCCATTTTGATACTTTCCCCAACTTCTCATTTGACATAGTAAGTTCCTTCTTTTCACGAGGCAAGTAGTTTCAGAATTTTATTTTCTTCTAAAGTATTTATAGACATTCCAAGAAGACTAATTTGCTTTAAACAAGTGGTGTCACTAAGCATAGTGTATTGCAAAAAGGTTTTTTTTTTTTTTTGGTGTGTGTGAATTTTGTACCTTGATAATTTAAAACAATGTGATTAAGGACTAAGAGCCAAACTGTGAACCCTAAACTAGAAAATAATAGCTGAAACTTAAACTCATTAAATTATCATTATTTTTTTACTCAGCTACAAATCATAGTAATTAAAAAGTAAACAAACCAAGAATGAAAATTAACCAGAAACTGGCTTTCAGTTTTCTAAAACAATTATGGTAGAAATCAAAATATTCTATGCACTAAACCAAGATCTAACACTCAAGTTCAAAAAGTGTTTTAACATTGACACAAAATCATGATATTTGAAATATAAGATAAGCACAAAACAGGTGAAGGTCCTGGATGACACAGCTTGTTTGTAAACTCCTTGAGGGTCAAAGATGTGACAGCCTTTATTACATGCTCAAAAAATGGCCAACTGACTCAAAAAAAGAATCCAGACTGCTATGGTTGGCCAAATTCATGACCACCCCTCAACTATAAATAGTATGTGGCATTCAATCAGGTAAACATTGGGGTGGCATTTATGTATCCCTTTAATTATTATTTTTTCTCAGCTTTAACCTCTTTCTTCTCAACTCCCCACTTATCCCTGGGGTAGAGAGTGGGACATATAATTCTCCTTACTAATGCAGCATTATTATTAAGATTTACAGCTTTTTAAAAAAGTTGAAGTATAGTTAAAGGTGTCATGTTAGTTTCAGGTATACAGCAAAGGGATTCAGTTCTATATGTTATGTATATATAATATGTTATGTATATATAATATACATATGTTATGTATATATAATATATATACATATCCTTTTTCAGATTCTTGTCTCTTGTAGGTTATTATAGAATATTACATATAGTTCCCTGGACTATACAGTAGATCCTTGTTGGTTATTTTATATTTAGCAGTGTATATACTCTCCCCAGGTCGGTAGGTTCATCTTTCAGTGTCCTATCTTTTTGCCTTTTCATACTGTTCATGGGGTTCTCAAGGCAAGAATACTGAAGTGGTTTGCCATTCCCTTCTCCAGTGGACCACATTCTGTCAGACCTCTCTACCATGACCCGTGCCCCACACGGCATGGCTTAGTTTCATTGAGTTAGGCAATGTTTAGTTTCATTGAGTTAGAACTGACACTCCCCCTTGCAAAAGATGTCCTTTTCATTATAGGGGACTGGAATGCAAAAGTAGGAAGTCAAGAAACACCTGAAGTAATAGGCACATTTCTCCTTGGAGTACAGAATGAATCAGGGCAAAGGCTAATAGAGTTTTGCCAAGAGAATGCACTGGTCATAGCAAACACCGTCTTCCAACAACACAAGAGAGGACTCTACACATGAACATCACCAGATGGTCAATACTGAATTCAGATTGATTATATTCTTTGCAGCCAAAGATGGAGAAGCTCTATACAGTCAGCAAAAACAAGACCAGGAGCTGACTGTGGTCAGATCATGAACTCCTTATTGCCAAATTCAGACTGAAATTGAATAAAGTGGAGAAAACCACTAGACCATTCAAGTATGACCTAAATCAAATCCCTTATGACTATACAGTGGAAGTGACAAATAGATTGAAGGGATTAGATCTGATAGGCAGAGTGCCTGAAGAATTATGGAATGAGGTTCGTGACATTGTACAGGAGACAGGAATCAAGACCATCCCCAAGAAAAAGAAATGCAAAAAGGCAAAATGGCTGTCTGAGGAGGCCTTACAAATAGCTGTGAAAAGAAGAGAAGTGAAAGGCAAATGAGAAAAGGAAAGATATACCCATTTGAATGCAGAGTTCCAAAGAATAGCAAGAAGAGATAAGAAAGCCTTCCTCAGTGATCAGTGCAAAGAAATAGAGGAAAACAACAGAATGAGAAAGACTAGAGATCTCTTCAAGAAAATTAGAGATACCAAGGGAACATTTCATGCAAGGATAGGCTCAATAAAGGACAGAAATGGTATGGACCTAGCAGAAGCAGAGGTATTAAGAAGAGGTGGCAAGAATACACAGAAGAACTGTACACAAAAGATCTTCAAGACCCAGATAATCACGATGGTGTGATCACTCACCTAGAGCTGGACATCCTGGAATGTGAAGTCAAGTGGGCCTTAGGAAGCATCACTACAAACAAAGCTAGTGGAGGTGATGGAATTCCAGTTGAGCTATTTCAAATCCTAAAAGATGATGCTGTGTAAGTGCTGCTGTCAATATGTCAGCAAATTATTAAAACTCAGCAATGGCCACAGGACTGGGAAAGGTCAGTTTTCATTCCAATCCCAAAGAAAGGCAATGCCAAAGAATGCTCAAACTACCGCACAATTGCTCTCATCTCACACGCTAGTAAAGTAATGCTCAAAATTCTCCAAATCATGCTTCAGCAATACTTGAACTGTGAACTTCCAGATGTTCATGCTGGTTTTAGAAAAGGTAGAGGAACCAGAGATCAAATTGCCAGTATCTGCTGGATCATTGGAAAAGCAAGAGAGTTCCAGAAAAACATCTATTTATGCTTTATTGACTATGCCAAAGGCTTTAACTGTGTTGATGACAACAAACTGTGGAAAATTCTGAAAGAGATGGGAATACCAGACCACCTGACCGGCCTCTTGAGAAACCTGCATGCAGGTCAGGAAGCAGCAGCTAGAACATGGAGCAACACACTGGTTCCAAATAGGAAAAGGAGTATGTCAAGGCTGTATATTGTCACCCTGCTTATTTAACTTATATGCAGAGTACATCATGAGAAACGCTAGGCTGGAGAAAGCACAAGCTGGAATCAAGATTGCTGGGAGAAATATCAATAACCTCAGATATGCAGATGACACCACCCTTATGGCAGAAAGTGAAGAACTAAAGAGCTTCTTGATGAAAGTGAAAGAGCAGAGTGAAAAAGTTGGCTTAAAGCTCCACATTCAGAAAATGAAGATCATGGCACATGTCCCATCACTTCATGGCAAATAGATGAGGAAACAGTGGAAACAGTGTCAGACTTTATTTTTTGGGCTCCAAAATCACTGCAGATGGTGATTGAAGCCATGAAATTAACAGATGCTTACTCCCTGGAAGGAAAGTTATGACCTACCTAGACAGCATATTGAAAAGCAGAGACATTACTTTATCAACAAAGGTCTGTCTAGTCAAGGCTATGATTTTTCCATTGGTCATGTATGGATGTAAGAGTTGGACTATAAACAAAGCTGAACGCAGAAGAATTGATGCTTTTGAACTGTAGTGTTGGAGAGGACTCTTGAGAGTCCCTTGGACTGCAAGGAGATCCAACCGGTCTATCCTAAAGGAGATCAGTCCCGACTGTTCATTGGAAGGACTGATGTTGAAGCTGGAATTCCAATACTTTGGCCACCTGATGCGAAGAACTGACTCATTTGAAAAGACCCTGATGCTGGGAAAGATTGAGGGCAGGAGGAGAAGGGGACGACAGAGGATGAGATGGTTGGATGGCATCACCGACTCAATGGACATGGGTTTGGGTAAACTCTGGGAGCTGGTGATGGACAGGGAGGCCTGGCGTGCTGCAGTTCATGAGGTTGCAAAGAGTTGGACATGACTGAGCGACTGAACTAAACTAAACAGAGTGTGATAACAGGCTTCCTTGGTGGCTCAGACAGTAAAGAATCCACCTCAATGCAGGAGACCTGGGTTCAATGCCTGTGTTGGGAAGATCCTCTGGAGGAGTGCATGGCAACCTACTCCAGTATTCTTGCTGTAGAATCCCCATGAACAGAGGAGCCTGGCAGGCCACAAAGAGTCAGACGCAACTGAGTGATTGAGCATAGCACAGTGTGTATATGTTTAGGATCTGCAACTTTAAGTTTGAGCTTCAGTTTATGGAGGAAGGAAAAATTGAGAGATAGCAGGGTCAGAGTTTTGAGTGGGCCTTAATTGTTCTTATGTTCAGTAGCTAGTATTTGAAGCACATAATAAGCTTTTTAGAGAATTCTTGTTGCATTCTGGGTTAAAAGATCTGCCTTAAAGTGCTTCTGTGCTTCACTGATGTGCTAAGAATGATTTTTCTTAAAGGGAAGACTGAAGTTAAATGTTGATAAAATAGAGTTTGGTTCTCCCTTCTTGTTTTTAATTATTCTTGAGATCACTAAGTACAGAGGAGTCTGGCCTACTGGCAAGATTTTTTCATAACAATTGTGCATAAATTCCATTTACAACAATTTATTTTCAGTGTCATTCAGAGTGGATGGTATCTGCTAATGCACATGCCAACAGTGTCTATAAAGGAAGATACTCCTTTAGAGTGTGGAAGCCTAAGTGATAACAAAGTGTAAAAAGCAAAGCAAAATCACTCCATTGGTCAACTCACTTGATTTATTCTTCAACAAAGAAACTGCTTGTATTGTGAAGGCTAAATCGGTAAGTCTGGAGTTAGCCTGAGGTAGCCTACTGAAATATGAAATGTTTCTGTACTACACTGACTCCTGGTCAAGGCATGAAACACAGTGATGGGCCAGTGAGTTTTGGAGTGGTTTATATAAGCTTGTGAGTATTATTTATTAATAACAGTGAGACTGATGATTTGCACCTGGCTTCAGTGAGACCCAGGACCCAGCTGTACAGTTGAAGCTGATTGCATATTAGGATTATAGCCACATGACCAGCAAAATTGAACAAACAAGCAAAACAAACAAACAACAAAAACCCAAAAATACCCTAAACACCCAGCTGAGACTCTGTTTTAAGCTTTTAGGCTTTTTGGTTCCGAAGTGTCCCATGCAGATATTGGTGGTTCCTGATCCAAGAGAGAAGGTGCACCCTCAGAGAAGGAGGCTAAAGGAGCCCATACCTAACTCCCTAGGTTCCTTGCTGAGAGGCATATCCCTATTTAATTTCTTTTTCTATATTGTGCTTAAAAAAATTTCTGGCGTTGTACGTTTATTCAAAGAATATCAGAATCTTGTAGGACACTCAGATGGGCTCTACTTGAGATTTTAAAAAAACTTTTGACTCCCAATTGTTAACAAATGACATTTTTAAGAGTAGTTTTAGCACCACTGAAAAATTGAAGGAGCAATTATGTGCCATATACTCCAGCCACACATA
This sequence comes from Bos taurus, assembly GCF_002263795.3. Taxonomy (NCBI): domain Eukaryota; kingdom Metazoa; phylum Chordata; class Mammalia; order Artiodactyla; family Bovidae; genus Bos; species Bos taurus. The sequence continues at coordinate 74,191,639 of NC_037331.1, read as the reverse complement.
CATAGCCTCACCATTATCAACATCACCCACCAGAGTGGTATATCTGTTATAGTTGATGAACCTGCATCGACACATTGTGATCACCCAAGGTCTGTGGTTTACTCTAGAGCTCCTTCCTGGTGTTGAACACTCTAGTGGTTTGACAAATGTATAATGACATGCAACCACCATTATCGTTTCATGCCGAGTATTTTCACTGCCCTAAAAATCCTCTGTGCTATGCTATTCCTTCCTTCCCTTCCAATCCCTGGCAACGTCTGATCTTTTTACTGTCTCCATAGTTTTGCTTTTCCTAGAGTGTCATGTCACTGGAGTCATATAGTATGTAACCTTTTGAGAGTGGCTTTTTTCACTTAGTAATACATATTTAAGTTTCCTCCATGTCTTTTCATTTCTTTTTAATGCTGGATAATATCTCATTGTTTAAATGTACTGCAGTTTATCCATTCCCCTAAAGGCACCTTGCTGCTGCTAAATCACTTCAGTCGTGTCCGATTCTGTGCGACCCCATAGACGGCAGCCCACCAGGCTCCCCTGTCCCTAAGATTCTCCAGGCGAGAACGCTGGAATGGGTTGCCATTTCCTTCTCCAGAGGCACCTTGGTTGCTTCCAAATTTTGGCAGTTATAAACACAGCTGGTATAAATATGCATGTGCAGGTTTCTGTGCCGATGGAAGATTTTTTATTCCATTAGGTAAATGCTGAGGAGCATAATAGTATGGTAAGAGTATGTTTGGTCTTGTAAGAAACCACCAAACTGTCTTCCCAAGTGGCTGTACCATTTGGCATTCCCGCCAGCAATAAATGAGAGTTTCTGCTTCACCACATCCTCACCTGCCTTTGGTATTGTTAGTGTTCTGGATTTTGGTCATTATAGTATATGTGTTATTGTTGTTGTTTAGTCACTAAGTTGTGTCCAACACTTTGCGACCCTATGGACTGTAGCCCACCAAGCTCCTCTGTCCATGGGATTTCCCAGGCAAGACTACTCGAGTTACCATTTCCTTCTTCAGGGGATCTTTCCCACATGGGGATTAAACCTATGTCTCCTGCATTGGCAGGCACTGGCAGGTGGATTCTTCACTACTGAACCACTAAGGAAGCCCAGAAGATGTGTACTGGTATCTTATTGAAAGTTGCATTTCCTTGATGACATATGATGTGGCGCCCCAATTGTATCCTTTTCCTGTAAAAAAAAAAAAAAACATAGATTTTTAAGTCATTTTGGGTCCTCTGTGTCTTCTTGATTAAGTAAATCCAGCCTAATGGTCACTATTAGAGCAGTATTATTGGTGGCTTCTTTTTATCCTCACAGAACATATTATTTGTATATTATTTAAAAGTTCTTACAAATTAAAATTATATCACTGAGAACATTTGATACTTAAAAAAATCATGTGAGTATGTATATTATTTTTAGTTTTAAGAGAAACTATTAATGAAAGAAACAGCAAACTAAAGCAAATATACTTGGTGTAAATTTAGAAATTTTTACAATTTTGTGTTAAAAAATATACTCTTTTCTGAGAGTTTCAAAATTTACAACAAGGAAAAGTTAAATATTGTGCATGGTAATTTCCCAGGTGCTTCTAATGAAAAAATGGTTTTAATTAGCAATGTCTGTAGAACACATGAAAACCCAGATGGCAGTAATATTTAGGGCCCTTTTAATCTGCTATATATTATTCATGGTATTTCATGTGTTTCCCCCCATTTTCCTTTAGAATTCTCACAGAAATTTTTCTCTAAAAGTACCTATTCTCCTGAAGTCCATTCTCTGAAATTGTATTTGCCTTCAGCTATTCCTCATGGCTTTGCTTAGGTGAGGCTCTGAGCAGTTGCCCATTTGTTCAGTGTCTAATGGACTGCATATGTGCTTGTGTGGTTGGCTGCATTTCATGACTCCCCATGAGGCTACATATCTTTAAGTGGTTGTTTTGTTTTGTCAAGAGCCAGGGGTATTTGTCTGTGGGCAGTGGGAACTGAGAGTAGGTGCAGGATTTGAGTGGCGGCATGACGGACAAGTGGTAGATAAGGAATCTGAAAATCATCATCCAAAAGGCATAAGCAGATACATTCTAGCCTGCGTTACTACATGATGTGGTGGTGTAATAGAAGCTCAAATGGCTAGGCTCTTTTCACTATTCTGATACACAATAAAATATCAAATCTTCCTTCTAATATTTTCACAAGTCTCTCACATGGTGTTGTTACTTTGACCTAACACACAAGGGATATTTTGGTGAATTGCTTTTCAGTATCTAATTTGTGGAAAGTAGAGGAACATGCAGGTGTGTGTGTGTGTGTGTGTATGTGTGTGTGTGTGCGTTCACCGTTTATATTGTGTCATCTGGCTCACACATGTACTATTGTCTATGAAAGCAGGCTCATTCAATTTTCCCATGACATTTTCTCATTTATAAAATTTTGCATGGGATTAGCTTTTGATTTTAAATGTTAGAATGCATTCATGGTTCGGCTGGCTTCCTTTAGGACTTCTGTCCTGTGGATCAATGGAATTCTCTCTTATGTGTATAATAATATCTCTTACCTTTAACAGTTCTTTTAAAATCTCTCTCTGATATGTCGTCTGAGCTATTTAATAGTGCCTATTGTACTGTCATATGCATGAATGTGGTTTTATGAAAAGGGTCAGTCTGACAGAAGCATGGAGTCAAGATCCCCTAAAGAGATCCACAATACCATTAGAAATGGAAAGGGCAGTGAGGGTATTAGGGCAAATTTGGGAGTCTTGTGGCATTCATCAATATAGTATAGTGAGGAACATCAAAGACTGTTGGAGGCAATGATGATCTTCTTCCTTTGAGTCCTTGTTCACTAAAACTGCACTGAACTTCCAGTTGAACACCAACCATCACAGTTACTTCTCACTCTGCTCAGGAGATGGTTGGCGAAACACAAGTGAGTGTGAAGTTCTGTTCTCTCCTTCAGCTCCTGTCAGTCCAAATTCTTCAGGGAAGATAACACAGATAGGGGATGGAAGAAAGAACACAGAGAGGAAATGGAAACAATGCATACTTAGGCAACTAGCAAATGCCAACATGGTTCACTAAAATCATGCTTTTCCTTTGAATCAGGAGAACCTCGTTGGTACACTGTTGGTGGGAATGCAAACTAGTACAGCCACTATGGAGAACAGTGTGGAGATTCCTTAAAAAACTGGAAATAGAACTGCCTCATGATCCAGCAATCCCACTGCTGGGCATACACACTGAGGAAACCAGAAGGGAAAGAGACACATGTACCCCAATGTTCATCGCAGCACTGTTTATAATAGCCAGGACATGGAAGCAACCTAGATGCCCATCAGCAGATGAATGGATAAGAAAGCAGTGGTACATATACACAATAGAGTATTACTCAGCCATTAAAAAGAATACATTTGAATCAGTTCTAATGAGATGGATGAAACTGGAACCTATTATACAGAGTGAAGTAAGCCAGAAAGAAAAACACCAATACAGTATATTAACACATATATATGGAATTTAGAAAGATGGTAACAATAACCATGTACAAGACAGCAAAAGAGACATTGATGTATAGATCAGTCTTATGGACTCTGTGGGAGAGGGAGAGGGTGGGGAGATTTGGGAGAATGGCATTGAAACATGTATAATATCATGTATGAAACGAGTTGCCAGTCCAGTTTCAATGCACGATACTGGATGCTTGGGGCTGGTGCACTGGGATGACCCAGAGGGAGGGTATGGGGAGGGAGGAGGGAGGAGGGTTCAGGATGGGGAACACAGGTATACCTGTGGTGGATTCATTTCGATATTTGGCAAAACTAATACAATATTGTAAAGTTTAAAAATTAAATAAAATTTAAAAAAAAAGAAAAATAAGAAAAAAAAAAGAAAAGAGAGAGAAAAAAAAAAGTTTAAACAATTCTCTTTCCATAATCATTAACCCAGACTTTGAGTTAGCAGAAAAATTTTGAAAAAGTTTAAATAAGATTTATCTAAAATCAAGGGAACTTTTAAAATGGTATGAAAAATGTATACAGAATATATCAGCTTTATGTTCATCCATCTGTATTAAAACAAAATGCATAAGACAAATAGGCAATTCGTAATTTGGAAATTTATTAAGTGGTCAGGAACAAAACAAGGGTGCCCACTCACATAGTATTGGAAATCCTGTCTGCAGCAATCAGACAAGATGAGAAGATCTGTTTACTGGACTGTAAGACTTTATTAAGCAACAGTAATTAAGACAATGTGGCAATGCCTCAGGAAAGACAAAGATAAATGAAATAAATCAATTGAATAGACAGTCCAAAAACAGACCCACACATATGTAAATACATGTGTTATAACAAAGGTTATATCTTTGTTGTAAAGGTGAGTAAAGAACAATCTTTTAGATTAATGATGTCTATACAATTTATATACAAATAGAAAAATTAGTATTACACCCCTGTGTTAAACATAAGGCAAACAAATGAAAAAATAAACTTTAAGTAAATTGTATGTCTACTGTGAAAAGTAACACTGTAACTCCTACATAATAACATAACATAAGAGAATGTATCATGACCTGGCAGTAGGGAAAAGACACAGAAAGCATTAACAATGGAGGAAAAGGCTGATAAATTGAAGTACACTGAAATTTAAAATTCTATCCATCAAAAGATACCATTATTGTAGTAAAAAAGCAAGCTTAAAGCAAAAAATATTTGCAACATGTAGATCCAATAGAGGACCCCATATCCAGAATATATAAAGAACTCTTAAAAGTCAGTTTTTCAAGACTGTCAGCCAAATGAAAAAGGTAAAGAGATTTGAACAAGCACATCCCAAGAATTGGCCAAAAACTTACTAGTCACTGCTGCTGCTGCTGCTAAGTTGCTTCTGTCGTGTCCGACTCTGTGTGACCCCATAGACAGCAGCCCACCTGGCTCCCTCGTCCCTGGGATTCTCCAGGCAAGAACACTGGAGTGGGTTGCCATTTCCTTCTGCAGTGCATGAAAGTGAAAAGTGAAAGTCAAGTCCAACTCTTGGCGACCCCATGGACTGTAGCCTACTAGGCTCCTCCGCCCATGGGATTTTCCACTAGGGAGATCCAAATTAAAGCACAATGATATGCAACTATCCACTCATCAGAATAGACAAAATTAAAAGATTGCAAGGATATTAAAAAATATGCATTCTCACATGTTCTTGATGACAATATAAACTGATAAACTTCTTTGAAAACAGCTTGTCATCGAATGTAAAAAGTGAAAGATATAACCTATAACCAAGACAATCCAGTCCTAAATAAATAACCAGTGTTCTGCTGATAAATGTTTAACTTTGAGTTTTGTTTTTATCGAATCTGCCCTGAAAGTCTATGTTTTTTAATAGGAACAGTCATCCCATTGACATTTAATGTAATTGCTGACAATTTTGTTGAAATCTATTGACTTACTACATGTTTTATGGGACATGCTGTTTAACATTCTTTGCTCTATTCTTTCCTCTTTTAAATTGATTAAATGCTTTTATTCCTTAATTATTTCCTTCTGCTGTTTGGAAATTAAACCCTCATTTGCTATTCTTTTATTTTCGTGAGAAACTGCACAGGCACCATCCACTTACCAATGTCTGGTATTAATTGGCATTTTTTCCTCTTCTGAGAAAACGCAAGGGCTGTAAAACACTTTAAATCTACTTGCATATTTCCAAATTATGTTTTTATATATTTTGTTGTTGTTGTTTAGTTGTAAATCATGTCTAACTCTTTTATGATCCCATGGACTGTAGCCTGCTAGTCTCCTCTGTCCATGGGATTTTATGGGCAAAAATACTGAAGTAGGTTGTCATTTCCTTCTCCAGGGGATCTTCCCAGACCAGGGATTGAACTTGCAGCTCCTTCATTGGAAAGTGGGTTCTCTTTACCCTTGAGCTACCAGGAAAGCTCTGTCACATATTTTATTTCTGTTCAACTATATATTAATTTTATAGTTACTATACTATATCTTCATATTTATATAGACAGACTATGAATCTGAGATGAACCAATATGTATACAGTGGATACATATAAAATACAAATATACAAAATGAAGATACATATCATATGTAGGTATACATACAGTATATACTTTTTATTTCCTCCTGCATCTCTGAGTTTCATCTGGAATTATTTTTTGAAGAACTTCATTTGTTATTTTCTTTTGTGCAAGTCTTCTAATGAAGAATTTCAGTTTTTCCCTCAAAAATGTCTCTTTTTCTCTTTTGTTTGAATAATATCATCTGTGGGTACAAAATTCTAAGTTAAAAAATAGAGAAATACTAGCACTCTTAAAAGTAATAAATCTATAATATTAAATATTATTAAACAGGATGTAATTTCATTGTCTCCTTCCTGTAGTTGTTGCTGTGTAAAAGTCTTCCATTATTAATATTTGGTTTTTTGGGGGTAATTTATTCTTTGTTCTCAGGTTGCTTTTTAACATTTGTCTCTGTTTTTGATTTCCTCAGTTTCCTTTTGTGTACCTAGATGTGGATTTATTTTCTTAACCTACTGTGATTTATAGTGCTTTTGACTCTGTGACTTGATTTTTTTAAAGTATCCGTTACAGAAAATCCTTAGCTATTACCTCTTCAAATATTTCACCCTCTTCTGTCTTTTCTGGAACTTCTAGTGCACTTATGGTAGCCTTCTTCATTAAGTGCTCTTTGTCTTTCATCTTGTCATTTTTATTTTCTTAATTTTCTTCTATATGAAACATTAATCAAAGCCTATACATTTATGAAAGTTATTGTATTGAATGTGAATTCATACTTGATTGAGTGTTTTTGTTTTTTATTAAGTGGAATGGACATTTTATAAAAATAAGGAAAGTGACAAATGGTTCACAAACATTTTACTTTACAGTTGTATGATGTTTACTTCAGAGCATTTTGTTTTCCCAAGAAAGTATAGATACTGGTGAACTTCCTTTTATTACAGGCCAACTCCATGTTCTCTTTCTACCATAATTAAGTACATTTACTGCTTTGTGTTCCTAATATTTGTGTCTTAAAATATATATAAATGCTACTGTATTATATATAAGAGTTTACATATAATACAATCACTTTGACAATCACATGTATTTAAGACTGCCAAAAATACGTATAGATCTAGTTTCTTCATTTTTCTGGTATATAACATTATATTGTTTGAATCAAACACAATTGTTTTATTGATTTAATCCCTATTCATAGACTTCTGTTTTTTTATGCTTATAAAAATATATAAGTGAATAATTTTTAATTCCCTCCTCATGCTCCTGTATTAGGTATCTTCGGGGAAAACATTTCAAAGAGAAATAACTGAGTTAGAGGGCATGAATATTTTCAACATTTGCTAGCTATTGCTGGAAAATTGTCTGATTAATCTACAAAGTGATGGTCCTAATTTACTTTCTGTATAGAAGTTCTTGTGTTAGCACATCCCTACCAAGACATACCTTGTCAAAATTTTTGTTTTTCCCAATCAGACAAATGTGGAAATGTTATAGGGATATACTCTCACAGATAAGTAATGCTGCTGCTGCTGCTGCTAAGTCACTTCAGTCGTGTCTGACTCTGTGTGACCCCATAGACGGCAGCCCACCAGGCTCCCTTGTCCCTGGGATTCTCGAGGCAAAACACTGGAGTGGGTTGCCATTTCCTTCTCCAATGCATGAAAGTGAAAAGTGAAAGTGAAGTTGCTCAGTCGTGTCCGACTCTCAGCGACCCCATGGACTGCAGCCTAGCAGGTTCCTCTGTCCATGGGGTTTTCCAGGCAAGAGTACTGGAGTGGGGTGCCATTGCCTTCTCCAATTAGTAATGCTAGTATGCATCTTTACATATCCTTATTTGCCATCGTGAATTATCCTGTAAATTGCCTCTTTGTAGTTTTGGCCTCTTTTCTTTTTTTAAATATTGCCTTATAGTTATTGACTTTATATCTTGAGTACTAAGCTTTTACATATTGCAAATTTTCTCTGTCTTTAGATTATTAGTGAATTTTATTTATGATGTATTTTGCTGGAAAATATTTGACTTTGATATGGCCAATTTTTATTATCTATACTCTTTGAGTAGCTTTTTAAACAAAATTTTACTATCTCCATATAATATAGAAATTTCCTTAGTACTCCCATCATTTTTTCAAAGCCTGATAAACTTACAAAATTACATTTAGATATTTATATATGGTTGAAATACATTTTGTTTATTGTTCTTAGAACTTTTGAGTATCTACTTGGAGTTTAGCTTTCCATATGGATAGCCAGTTGTCCCAGCACCTTTTCTTAAGTAGTTCAGCTTTTCTTTTGTGATTCTGAATGCTAATTCTTCTGATACTAAGTTTCTCTGTATATATGTGTGCCCATGTGGTTGTATATCTCTTGGCTTTCTGTTCTGTTCAGTGTTATTGCCTTATAGTGTTAAAATCACCGTATTTTATAATGATTGTTAGTAGCTGGTAGGTTATATCCATTTTCTTTATTATTCTAGGAAATTTTCTTAGCTACTCTATATACTTTTTAAAATCTGAGCATCTGAGGCATTTTTATTATAGAAATAAAGATTCAGAAAACCACACACCAACAAATTATAGCTTAATGAGTTATTGAAAGGCCTTATAACTGCAATAGGGTAGAGAAATAGAAATTTCCAGACTTCCCTATAAGCCTTTTTGTGTCCTTGCCTAATTACAGTCTTCTTCCTCCCCCTCAGAATAACAACTGTCCTGACTTTCATATTGGGGGGAGGTTTCTTTTTGGTTTTATTACCAATTGTGGATCCTAGACAGATTAGTTTAGTCTTACCTGTTTTTATAAAAATTTAAGATTTCTTTAAGTTTCCCATTAAGTTATAGATTTCCCTTCATCCTTTTTATCCTTACAATTTATAGTAGACCTTTGAATAACATGGGATTAAGAGTGCCAACCCTCTGCATAGTTGAAAACCCACTATAATTTTATCTACCATTGGTTATCTTGTATTTGCACTTTGGATTAAACCAACCACAGGTTATGTAGTACTGTAGTAGTAGTTAGTGGAAGATATCTGTGTGTAAGTGGACCTGTGCAATTCAAACCCATGCTGTTCAAAGGTCAACTCTATTCAAGGAATCTTGGTGTTGGACATATAGCATTTCTCATGGATTGGGTTTTTAAAGATGCATGCTCATGTAAGGGCTCAACGCGTTTCTGTGTCCTCTGAACTTTTCAAAATGTTCAGCTTGATCCAGAGGCTGGATCAGACTATGTTTTATTCTTTCGGCAGAACTACAAGTTACTGTAGTGTTATTTCATCAGGAAGCACATAATGACTGGTTGTGTCTCTTTTTAAGATATAAATAGCTATAGGTGCTCAGAGCCTAGACACATTTATTTGTTAGGGAATACAAAATGATGATATTCTGTGTCTATTATTTCTTTTCTACTTATAGTTGAAATAGTTTTATGGCATTTATCTTCATCTACTATTTAGTTATCCAATCTTCTCTGATAGCTTAGTTGGTAAAGAATCAGCCTACAATGCAGGAGACCCCAGTTCGATTCCTGGGTCAGGAAGATCTGCTGGAGAAGGGATTAGGCTACCCACTTCAGTATTCTTGGGCTTCCCTTTGTGGCATTGAGGGAGACCTAGGTTTGACCTCTGGGTTGGGAAGACCCCCCTGGAGAAGGGAAAGGCTGCCTACTCCAGTATTCTGGCCTGGAGAGTTCCTGCACTGTATAGTTAATGGAGTCACAGAGAGTCTGACAAGACTGAGTGATTTTCACTTTCAGCAAAGGGAGAATATGTTTGATTCTTTCCCTTTACTTACTAGTTTTCAAAATATTGAATTGCTTTCCTATCATTATCTGAAGAGAATCAATTAGTTTTACTTTTTAAAAATCACAATGAATTCCTAGACTTGAACATAATTAATAGATTTTAATCCATTGCAAATATCAGTCTTTTAAAAGTTGAAATTGTCCCATTTTTGGCCAGTAGAAACTGCCTAAATTGAAGTTCTGACTGCATCAACATGACCTTCTATGTTTCTGGTGGCTATTTTTGGTCTTTGGTATGCAAAAATTCTTACACATTCATCTCTTACATTTTCTGGTTTCTTTTAAATGGAAATGGTATTTCAAGCACACACTCTGGATTTAAGTGATGTCTCTGCTTTCAGGCTGGCCGTTGTTTCTGAAGCTCTTTAATGGACAGAATTAGGAATCTATTAATATATAATATCTTTTTTAGGAAATTTGAGTAATTCTTTATGAATAAATCATCAACTCTTAAAAACTTATGGCTAATATTATTATGGCAAGAGAATATTCAGAGGTAAAATACACTGTATTTTTACATTACAAAAAATGTGTTAAAGATACAATAATTTCAAATGATAATTAAACAAAAACAACTTTATGCTAACATATTAAAAATATACCTGAAACTAATGACTCATTCAAGAAAAAATATATAATCTAAATAGATTAATATTAAGTAAAATAATTGATGTCTAAATATGCTCTAATTTTAGGTGATTTTGCTTTTAATTTTTAAAGGAGCAAGTAATTTCTGTGCCATTTAATCTGTTATAGAGAAGAGAAAAATATTAAAACCTTCCTATTTCTAAAGATGAAATATTTATGAGTTCCTACTGATATTTCCAAGTCAAAATCAAAACTACAGGATTATTTATTGACCCTGTTTTGTATTGTATTTGTATCTACTTTCATTTACACTGGGAATCTTGAATTGCAAGGACCAAGGAGGGTGGTAACATATATCATCATTTACTTTAATCCATAACAAACACACCACTGTCTCAAAAGAACAATGATAACACATCCAAAAAATTGTTAATCATTTTTAATATGTGTCCCCATTTTCCCCCTCATATTTTTTAATGGTTATACCATGTCTACCTTCTGTGAGCATGTAGCCATTTCACAGTGTACTCTCTTCTGTTTAGCACTCATTTAGTCTTAGTTGTACAGTTAAGTATATTTTAATGCTCACTCTCTGGTATTACATTGATGCTTCTCTAGATACTTTGGTGTCTGAAGCTTTTTCTCTAGTAGATTCCTCAGGAAGAGTTCATGAGACTAATATGGTTCTTGCATCCTGATAAGTGGTTGTCTGTTTATACTCAAGTCAATTTTTCAGGATGTAAAATCTTTGGCTCACTTTTTCTTTCTTTGAGTATCTTAAATATTATTCCAGTTTCTCTTAAGTATGATTGCTTTAAAGTCTAATATAATTTTATTTCCCGTATAAGGCAAGTGCCTAAAATATTTTTTTCTGTTTCTTTCAAATCTGGTGATGTTACCAGACTACTTCTTCATTTGTAGGTCAGTATTTTCACATATGCTATATGCTATGTCATATATAATTAAAATTTTTTTTTCAAGTAAGCTTTCCAAGTTACAGTTTTAGTATTTATTTTGCTTCTCATTATCTATATGTAGGATTTTTCTTGCCTGCTTTCAACTTTTTATTGAATTATCTTTTCCCTGTTGATTTTTGATTTATAAAACTTTTCCCTCCTGTTTTTCTTAGGCATTATCTGTTGTATTTTATGCTATTGTTTCTTCTAGTTTGGTATTCATTTCTTAAATTTACATTTGTTCTTTATTGTTTTCTCTAGGTTCTGTCACTTCACTCCTGAATTATTGCCCTTCTAGTTTTTGTTGCTTTTCTGTATCATGTAATATTAATACTATAATTTACTCTGAAATAGAAGATTACAGTGTTTATCTGTTCTTTGGGGATCTCTTCCCAGTACCTTTTCATTTTTGGCTGAGATTTTACTCTGGTTTTTAATTTTCTTTCATCTTATATCAACTTTGTATGAACTTCAATATTAATACTTATCTGTTGATTGTTATATGAATTTAGTTTTCATATACTTTTAAAAGGAGGCATGGTTAAGAGTGACTTTTCCTGGCACAGAGATCTTTGAACTCTGGCTTTCTTAAGTAATATTTATATTTTTCAAACTGTGCTTGTAGCTTTTTTTTTCTCTTGATGTTCTTCAGATTTTGACATTATCTATGCCTTTGAAGGGGCTTCCCAGGTGGCACTAGTGGTAAATAACTAACCTGCTAATGCAGGAGACATAAGAGACTCGATCTCTGGGTCGGGAAGATCCCCTGGAGAAGGGAATGGCTACCCACTCCAATATTCTTGCTTGGAGAATTCCATGGACAGAGGAACCTGACCAGCTACAGTCCATAGTGTTACAAAGAGTTGGACATGATTGAGTGACGAGCACTTTCACTTTTCCAGGAGGCTAGTGTGGCTGCTGAGAGAGAGTGAGGACGAGGAACATCAGAGAGGGAGTGGGAAGAGAGAAGGTGGGGCTTTGTAGGCTATTGTACAGTTTTTATCTTTTACCTGAATGAGATGGGACTATGATTTACCTGCTTTCCACACTGATTGCAAAAAAGCTATTTGTGAAAGAATAACAACAAAAAATAGATCTAGATTGTCATTCCTTTCTTACATTGCATTATACCAATGGTATCAATTCCTAAACATCTGTTCATGTATCCACTGCAGAAAAAAACATGAGGTGTTTATTAAAAGTATATAATCTCATCCCATAGCTTTGAAGGCTCTTAGGTTTCTATAACAACTACTCAACTTCACCACTATGAGAAGTCTGTTGAGTACAATATGTAAACAAAAGGGAATGGCTGTGTTCTGATAAAACTTTATTTACAAAAATAGACCATTGTCCATGTGTTCTGGTTTGCTAACTCTTGCTTAGACCCTTTTTCATTCATGTGCATTTTCTTTTAGTCAAATTTAATTAACGTTAAATATGAAAATTAATGAAATTGGACTAAAATACACTGGTAAATCAAATAGCAGAGAAGATTTAAAAAATCTGCATCATTAATAACCAAGGTTGCCTTAAATTACTACCAAGTGCTATGACTATTACAGAAACCCCCAATTTTGTGATAGAGTTTCGTGTAGGTGATGCTGATTAATTTTGCCTATTTACTTGGCTTTGGGATGATACGTTTTAATTTTATCTTAAAGAATAAAACACAAAAAGTTCACACCTATTTAATGTTTTTCAATATTCATAGTTTTAGCTAATGTTATTCAAATGATTTAATGATAAAACAGCTTTAAAATAGTTAATAATGAAGGTGTATTTTCCATTCCTGACTTTCAATGTCATTTCAGTCCATTTTAAAAATCTGTGGGGAGAAAATATTGTCAGGAGAAAGCTCATCATCAATTTGCCACAGCTGAAACTGGCACAGCTGGTGAATGAGTGTTTTAATGTATTTCTAGATTAAGCAAGGCAGTTTAAAGAAAACATCATGCAAAAATTCAATCTGCTATGGGTTTAAAATAAAGTCTTCATCTGTGTTGCTGCAGAAAGAATAGCTACCTTATGTTTTGTCATATTGTAGTGGATTATCTTTAATGAAGCGTATATCCCCCACAGCATTATTGTGATATTTTGTGTTTGTCTTGGTCTGCACTAATGCAATGGTTTAATTTTAGTGAACAAAAGAATGGATTTTACTCTTAGTAATGCCATGGCAGGTTTTTTTCTGGAAGTTGTAAATGAAGGCAATTCACACACATTTAGAAGGAGACCTTTGTTCTTGATTTCAATGGGATCTCATAGCAATGATAATGTAGATGTCTTAACCTCTGAAAAATTCTAAGAGGTCTTCACAAAGGAAACCATTCATAGTGAATTTTTTTTTAAAGCATAAAGTAGTATGACTCAATTTGAAAAGGACAAAGAAAATCCATCCATCCATCATCTTTCTTCTATTTACATATCATTCAGTTCAGTTCAGTCACTCAGTCGTGTCCGACTCTTTGTGACCCCATGAATCACAGCACTCCAGGCCTCCCTGTCCACCACCAACTCCCAGAGTTCACTCAAACTCATGTCCATCGAGTCGGTGATGCAATCCTGCCATCTTATCCTCTGTCGTCCCCTTCTCCTCCTGCCCCCAATCCCTCCCAGCATCAGAGTCTTTTCCAATGAATCAACTCTTCGCGTGAGGTGGCCAAAGTATTGCAGTTTCAGCTTTAGCATCAGTCAGTCCTTCCAATGAACACCCAGGACTGATCTCCTTAGGATGGACTGGTTGGATCTCCTGGCAGTCCAAGGGACTCTCAAGAGTCTTCTCCAACACCACACTTCAAAAGCATCAATTCTTCGGCACTCAGCTTTCTTCACAGTCCAAGTCTCACATCCACACATGACCACTGGAAAAACCATAGCCTTGACTAGATGGACCTTTGTTGGCAAAGTAATGTCTCTGCTTTTTAATATGCTGTCTAGGTTGGTCATAACTTTCCTTCCAAGGAGTAAGTGTCTTTTCATTTCATGGCTGCAGTCACCATCTGAAGTGATTTAGGAGCCCAAGAAAATAAAGTCTGACACTGTTTCCCCATCGATTTCCCATGAAGTGATGGGACAAGATGCCATGATCTTCGTTTTCTGAACGTTGAGCTTTAAGCCAACTTTGTCACTCTCCTCTTTAACTTTCATCAAGAGGCTTTTGAGTTCCTCTTCACTTTCTGCCATAAGGGTGGCGTCACCCGCATATCTGAGGTTATTGATATTTCTCCTGGCAATCTTGATTCCACCTTGTGCTTCTTCCAGCCCAGCGTTTCTCATGATGTACTCTCTCATTCTCATGCTGTACATTCTCATGATGTAAGAAGAGGTGGCAAGAATACACAGAAGAACTGTACAAAAAAGAGCTTCACGACCCAGATAATCATGATTGTGTGATCACTCACCTAGAGCCAGACATCCTGGAATGTAAAGTCAAGTGGGCCTTAGAAAGCATCACTACAAACAAAGCTAGTGGAGGTGATGGAATTCCAGTTGAGCTATTTAAAATCCTAAAAGATGATGCTGTGAAAGTGCTGCACTCAATATGCCAGCAAATTTGGAAAACTCAGCAGTGGCCACAGGACTGGAAAAGGTCAGTTTTCATTCCAATCCCAAAGAAAGGCAATGCCAAAGGATGCTCAAACTACCACACAATTGCACTCATCTCACATGCTAGCAAAGTAATGCTCAAAATTCTCCAAGCCAGGCTTTAGCAATACATGAACTGTGAACTTCCAGATGTTCAAACTGGTTTTAGAAAAGGCAGAGGAACCAGAGATCAAATTGCCAACATTCAAAAAAGCAAGAGAGTTTCAGAAAAACATCTACTTCTGCTTTATTGACTATGCAAAAACTTTGACTGTGTGGATCACAATAAACTGTGGAAAATTCTTCAAGAGGTGGGAATACCAGACCACCTGACCTGCCTCTTGAGAAACCTATATGCAGGTCAGGAAGCAACAGTTAGAACTGGACATGGAACAACAGACTGGTTCCAAATAGGAAAAGGAGTATGTCAAGGCTGTATATTGTCACCCTGCTTATTTAACTTCTATGCAGAGTACATATCATTACCATCTATTATCTCTTATTCATATTTCCATCTACCTGCCTACTTAATAACATACCTACCTACCTATCAACTTTCTGAACAATGGATATTGTCTTTTCTCTTAATTTTCACCCTACAGTTTTTGTTCCTGGGGATTTCTCTCTTTTCTATCTCTCTTTCATCCTTTGGAATGCCTTCCAAGGATTTTACTTAGCTCTCCTACCCTTATTAACAGCCTGCTGCCTTACAGGAAAAGCTCTTGTGCATCTCAAACTAGATCTTTCTCAGCTCTGCCTTTCCCATAGGATTTAGCATTTTATCCTGTGTCCTGGGTAAAGATCTAGGGGAAGAGGGACAGACTTACTCTGTGTATGGTGTTCCTAGGGATCCTAACTTGTTATACCTGCCCATACTTAGCCGTTAAAAGATGGTAGAAGTTTAGCTTTTTTTTTTTTCCTTATTGTGTTGGCCAAAAGTTTGTTTTATTTTTGTTCATAAGATGGCTCTAGTAGTGCTTAGCTGTCTTTAACTTCACTTCTACCTACACTGTGTAGGCATTTTAATATTGACAATGGAAGAGAAAAGCAAGATTTTTGGTATGCTATCATTTATTATTTCAAGTAAGGTAAAAATACAATAACATTTACCATGTGAGGTAACTTCCTTCTCTACCTAGGTTGAGAGTTTTATCATGAAAGGAAGTTGAATTCTGTCAAATACCTTTCTGCATCTATAGTGATAGTGAAGTCACTCAGTCATGTCCAACTCTTTGCAACCCCATGGACAGTAGCCAACCAAGCTCCTTCGTCCATGGGATTTTCCAGGCAAGAATACTGGAGTGGGCTGCCATGTCCTTCACCAGGGGATCTTCCAGACCCAGGAATTGAACCCGGGTCTCCCGCATTGTAGGCAGACGCTTTACTGTCTGAGCCACCAGGGAAGGCCTTCTGCATCTATAGAGGTGATTATTTGGTTTTTATTTTTTCATTATGTTAATGTATCACATTTATTATTTTGTGTATTTTGAGCCATTCTTGCATCCCAGGAATATATTCCACTGTGGATATTTGAGGGTCATGTTATAGTGGGTCATGTTATGTTTTTAATGTGCTAGTGAATCTGATTTGAAGAACTTATACCTATTCTGCTCAAACTATTTCAAAAGATTAAAAAGAAAGAAACATTCCCAAATTTTTTCTGTGAAGCCCCATCTCCATATTACTAAGATTTGGCAAAGACACTACAAGAAAAGAAAATTACAGGCCATTATCCTTGATGAATATAGGTGCAAAAATCCTCAACAAAATATTAACAAGCTGAATCCAACAATACACAATAGAATCATACAGCATGACCAAGTTGGATTCATCCCAGGGTTACAAGGGTGGTTCAACATGTGCAAATCAACCACTGTGATACACCATAGTAACAGAATAAAGGATAAAAAACCTGATTATCTCAGTAGTTGCAGAAAAAGCATTTGGTAAAATTCAACCTTCCTTCATAATAAAAACTCTCACCCAAGTGTGTGTAAAGGAAACATATCTCAACATAATGAAAGTGATTTACAACAAACCCACAGTGTAATAGTCAATAGTGAAAAGTTGAAAGCCTTTTTGCTAAATTCAGGAACAAGATAAGGATGCCCAGTCTTACCAATTGTATTCAACATAATATTGAAAGAACTCACCACAGCAATCAGACAATAAAAAGAATACAATCAGACAATAAAAAGAATACAAAGTATCCAAATTGGAAGAGAAGAGGTAAAACTGTGCTATTTGTAGATAACATATGTTGTTCAGTTGCTCAGTAGTGCCAGAATCTTTGTGACCTATGGACTGCAGCATGCTTCCCTGGCCTTCACCATCTCCCTGAGTTTGCTGAAACTCATGTCCATTGACTCGGTATGCCATCCATCACCTCTGTCCTCTGTTGCCCCTTCTCCTCCTGCCTTTAGTCTTTCCCCAAATCAGGGTCTTTTCTAGTAAGTCGGTTCTTCACTTCAGGTGGCCAAAGTATTAGAGATTGAGCTTCAGCATTAGTCCTTCCAGTGAGTATTCAGGGTTGATTTCCTTTAGGATTGACTGGTTTGATTTCCTTCCAGTCTAAGAGACTCTCAAAAGTCTTCTCCAGTACCACAGTTCAAAAGCATCAATTCTTCAGCACTCAGTCTTCTTTATGGTCCAGCTCTCACATCCATACATGACTACTGGAAAAACTATAGCTTAGACTATATGGATTTTTGTAAGCAAAGTGACGTCTCTGCTTTTTAAAATGCTGTCTAGGTTTGTCATAGCTTTTCTTCCAAGGAGCAAGCATCTTTTAATTTCATGGCTGCAATCACTGCCTGCAGTGATTTTGGAGCCCAAGAAAATAAAGTCTGTCACTGTTTCCATTGTTTTCCCATCTTTATGCCATGAAGTAATGGGACTGGATGCCATGATCTTAGTTTTTTGAATGTTGAGTTTTAAGCCAGCTATTTATGATAGTATATGATACACTATATAGAGAACTCTAAAATCTCTACCCCAAAACTATTAGAACTATAAAATGAATTCAGCAAGATTGTGGGATACAAGAGTAATATACACTAATATTGAAATATGAAAAAGAGGAAGCTTAAAAAACTCCCTTTTAAAATGGCGTCAAAAAATAAAATCAGTTCAGTTCAGTTCAGTCACTCAATCGTGTCCTATTATATCTGCAACCCCATGGACTGCAGCACGCCATGCTTCCCTGTCTGTCACCAACTCCCAGAGCTTGCTTAAACTCATGTCCGTTAAGTTGGTAATGCTATCCAACCATCTCATCCTCTGTCATCCCTTTCTTCTCCTGCCTTCAATCTTTCCCACATCAGGGTCTTTTCCAATTAGTTCTTTGCATCAGGTGGCCAAAGTATTGGAGCTTCAGCTTCAGCATTATTCCTTCCAATGAATATTCAGGACTGATTTCCTTTAGGATTGACCAGTTTGATGGAAGTCAATCCTAAAAAAATAAAATACCTAGGAAAAAACTTAGCCAAGGAGGTGAAAAATCTATTTGCTGAAAACAATGAAAGATTGATAGAAGGAAACTTTTTGTTTTCTGCATGGTTTGTAGTTCTTTTGTTTCTCATTGCTTTACTGTTATCCTTTCTTGTGACTTGACGATTTGATTTTTTTCCCTTACCTTTTTTTGTCTTTGATAGGTTTTTCAATGTGGCTACCATGAGGCTTTCATAAAACTTTTTATCATTATAATAGTCTAAACTGATAACTTAATTTCAATTTTATACAAAATTTGTACACATTCTCTAATAGCAAAATCAGTTTTTAGTCAATGATTAGCCTTTTTTTATTCAGCTAATAACTTACATAATAAAATTTTAAAAATTAAATCCCACATCTTCCTCTTGTAAGGCAACAGAATTGAAGGTTAAGAAGTATAAAGAGAAGTTTGTGAAAGATATATGCACTAATGTCATCTGATATGTAGAATAAAGGTGAGCTTTTTGTTAGTTTTTAAGTCTACACATTTACTCCTCTCTATACTTTATGTTTTTATTGTTAGAATTTACTTTTTTATATCGTGGATCTATTAACCAATTTTTGTGGTCACAGTTATTCTTTATATTTTGGTCTTTTAACTTTTTGTACTGGTGTTAAAAATGATTGACTCACCATTCTTACAGTATTACATTATTCTCTTCTATGTCTATCTGTTTCTCTCAAAATTTTTTTTTTCAATATCACTTTTATTTTATTCACCTTTAACTTTTAATGAAATACTCTGTTACTGATCCTTCTGTATATCTACTTTCTACTGTAGCTCTTAAAACTTTGTCTTATTTTTTAAATTGCCCTTCTTTCAGTTTCTTTCTTACATTCTGAACATCCTTCTATTTTCTGGTCTTTCTCCTATGAATTCCCGCATTTCTGTTTTATGTTCTTTAATAACTGCTATTGCTTCCTAAGGAGTGTTTTTCAAAATGTTCATTTGGCAGTGTTATGTTAAAATTTTCATCAGCTTCAAAAAAATTTTTTTTGATGACTTTTCATCAGTTGAAAATTTTAGTTACTCGCTTTCATCCTCTGCTTGTATGGAACCAGACCAAATTATTTTATGTTACGCATTTTGAAGCATATGGATTTTCCTGAACTAGTGATAGGAGATTATTTTAGGTTAGTTGGGGCTTTCTTGGTGGCTCAGAGGTTAAAGCATCTGGCTGGAATGCAGGAGACCCGGGTTCGATCCCTAGGTCGGGAAGATCCCCTGGAGAAGGTAATGGCAACCCACTCCAGTATTCTTGCCTGGAGAATCCCATGGAGGGAGGAGCCTGGTAGGCTCCAGTCCATGGGGTCGCAAAGACTCGGACATGACTGAGCAACTTCACTTTCATTTTGAATCGGAAAAGGACTCAAGTTTCATAATTCAAGTCTTTCCTTCTCTGTAGCCTGAGTCAGGTATTAAAAATATAGCCCGTCTTTCTGGGTGTCACATCTCTGACCCTTAGAACCCAATATGATTTAACAAGGCACCTGCCTCCAATTCTATGTTTCCCACATCTCCTCAGAGCCCTTGACTTACACGATGAGGGATTTACTTTACCAGATGCTTGGTGGCACCCATCAAGATTTTCTCTCTTCACTGCTCTCACTGCCTCAGGAATTCTGCTTGTTTATTCAGGGGCTATTCTAGAAGTTTCCTTTCAGTGTAAGGCCCTCTCCTTCTGGAAACAGTTATTTCTGGAAAATTTCTGAAATCTATTTTATACTGAAGCCCTTTTGCCTCTTCCTCTGGTTATATTCTGCTTAGTTGTATCTTCAGTAGTATTTACCCAGAATCTGGAGTTTATTGGTTTTCTATGTTTCCTAGTTAGCTTTTGACCATCTTACAGAATTTCCTATTCATGTGGGGTTCTATCTATCTAGGGTTAAATATTTGCTGATGATTTTTTTAATCTTTAATCACCTTTTATAACACTAACTTTTCATTAATCCCTCTATATATGTTAACTCGATACTTCTTTTTCTACTCTTATATATTCTGATTACTCTATCTAGGGTTCCCTGGTCAATTTTGCTATTTTGAGGAGTTTTGGATCATGCTTATAGATGTCTAGTAAATTTTGAATTTTCTCTGTCCATTCAGTTCAGTCTCTCAGTCATGTCTGACTCTTTGCAACCGCATGGACTGCAGCACACCAGCCCTCCCTGTCCATCACCACTTTCTGCAGTTTACTCAAACTCATGTCCATTGAGTCGGTGATGCCATCCAACCATATCATCCTCTGTCATCCCCTTCTCCTCCAGCCTTCAATCTTTCCCAGCACCAGGGTCTTTTCAAATGAGTCAGTTTTTTGCATCAGGTGGCCAAAGTATTGGAGTTTCAGCTTCAGCATCAGTCCTTCCAATGAATATTCAGGACTGATTTCCTTTAGGATGGACTAGTTGGATCTCCTTGCAGTCCAAGGGACTCTCAAGAGTCTTCTCCAACACCACAGTTCAAAAGCATCAATTCTTTGGCTCTCAGTTTTCTTTATAGTCCAACTCTCACATCCATACATGACTACTGGAAAGACCATAGCCTTGACTAGACAGACCTTTGTTGGCAAAGTAATGTCTCTGCTTTTTTAATATGCTGTCCAGGTTGGTCATAACTTTCCTTCCAAGGAGCAAGCATCGTTTAATTTCATGGCTGCAGTCACCATCTGCAGTGATTTTGGAGCCCCCCCCCCCCCCCAAAAAAATCTGTCACTGTTTCCACTGTTTCCCCATCTATTTGTCATGAAGTGATGGGACCAGATGCCATGATCTTAGCTTTCTGAATGTTGAGTTTTAAGCCAACTTTTTGACTCTCCTCTTTCACTTTCATCAAGAGGCTCTTTAGTTCTTCTTCACTTTCTGCCATAAGGGTGGTGTCACCTGCATATATGAGGTTATTGATATTTCTCCTGACAATCTTGATTCTAGCTTGTGCTTCATCCAGCCCAGTGTTTTTCATGATGTACTCTACATATAAGGTAAATAAGCAGGTGACAATATACAGCCTTGACATACTCCTTTCCTGATTTGGATCCAGTCTGTTGTTCCATGTCCAGTTCTAACTGTTGTTTCCTGACCTGCATACAGATTTCTCAGGAGGTAGGTCAGCTGCTCTGGTATTCCCATCTCTTTCAAAATTTTCCACAGTTTGTTGTGATCCACACAGTCAAATGGTTTGGCATAGTCAATAAAGCAGAAGTAGATGTTTTTCTGGACTCTTGCTTTTTTGAAGATCCAACGGATGTTGGCAATTTGATCTCTGCTTCCTCTGCCTTTTCTCAATCCAGCTTGAACATCTGGAAGTTCATGGTTAATGTACTGTTGAAGCCTGGCTTGGAGAATTTTGAGCATTACTTTACTAGCGTGTGAGATGAGTTCAATTGTGCAGTAGCTTGAGCATCCTTTGGCATTGCCTTTCTTTGGGATTGGAATGAAAACTGACTTCCAGTTCCGTGGCCTCTGCTGAGTTTTCCAAATTTGCTGGCATATCGAGTGCAGCACTTTCACAGCATCATCTTTCAGGATTTGAAATAGCTCAACTGGAATTCCATCACCTCCACTAACTTTATTCATAGTGATGCTTCCTTGGGTCCACTTGACTTCACATTCCAGGATGTCCGGCTCTAGGTGATCACACCATTGTGATTATCTGGGTCGTGAAGATCTTTTTTGTATAGTTCTGTGTATTCTTGCCACCTCTTCTTAATACCTTCTGCTTCTGTTAGATCTATACTTTTCCTGTCCTTTATTGAGCCCACATTTGCATAAATGTTCCCTTGGTATCTCTAATTTTCCTCAAGAGATCTCTCGTCTTTCCCATTCTATTGTTTTCCTCTATTTCTTTGCACTGATCACTGAGGAAGCCTTTGTTATCTCTCCTTGCTATTCTTTGAAACTCTGCATTCAAATGGGTATATCTTTCCTTTTCTGATTTGCTCTTCATCTCTCTTCTTTTCATAGCTATTTGTAAGTCCTTCTCAGACAGCCATTTTGCTTTTTAGCATTTCTTTTTCTTGGGGATGGTCTCGATCACTGTCTCCTATACAAGCCCCTTCAAATAACTGTGTGCCCTACTTTTGCTAAAAAGTAATTTTTTCAGTGTCATGATTCCCTTTGCTTCATGTGATTTTTAAGAGGAGAACTGACAAGATCTGATTCTAAAAACCTATCATACAACTTTTGCGACCAAAGCATTTGACCTCAACTTCATAGTAAGAAACTGTGAGTGATGACAGATTGTACAGAATCACATTCAAAATCACCAAATCCCCTCTAAACATTCATACATTTCAGTGTAGTCCTATGAAAGAAGTACCGACTAATGATTAGCAGACTTTTTAAAACTTTTAAGTGATGTCCTAAATTTAATCTTCCATTCGTGTTCAAGAACATTCTTTGTATGTAATTTACTTTTCAGTGTATTCTTTCATTTTAGTACTTAGAAAATAGCTTAACATATGTATGATCCAGAAGACTTGTTATGAACTGAATGTTTATATCTCCTTAAAATTTATAAGTTGAAATCATAACATTCAATATGATGGTGTTAGGTTTGGGAAACTTTGGGAGCCCTTGTGAATGGGACTAGTGCCCCTGTATGAAGAGACACCAGAGCTTGCTTTCTTTCTCATACTATCTCTCCCCTCTTCTGTGTGAGGATACAACAACAACAAAAAATGGCTACCAGTAAAATGGGTAGGGCTTCCCAGGTGGCACTGGTGATAAAGAACCTGCCTGCCACTGCAAGAGATGTAAGAGACATGAGTTCGATCCCTGGGTTGGGAAGATCCCCTGGAGAAGGGCATGGCAATCTACTCCAGTATTCTTGCCTGGAGAATCCCATGGACAGAGGAACCTGGTGGGCTACAGTCCACAGGTTGCAAAGATTCAGACCCGATCTGCCAACACCTTAATCATGGACTTACCAGCCTCCAGAACTGTGAGAAATACATGTTTGCTATTTAATCTCTTCACTCTGTAGATTTCTGTTATAGCAGCTGAAATTGATTAAGAGTGTTAAATAGCAAATGGTGATTCTTGTAGTCTATTTACAGCCCATTTATTCTTGCTGCTTGATTTGGTACAAGTTGTTTGACTTTTAGTTCTATGAAATTTTTATTTAAAAATAAAATGTTAAAAAAAATAAAAATAAAATGTTGGCTAAAGTTGCTCTGATGTGTCAAATGACTAATGACATTGATAAAAATATTCTTAAAATAAAATAGTATAGTGTTATAATTAAAGGGACACATAGAGACATAGTCAGACAGAACACCTGGATTCAATTCAATTCAGTTCTATCATTTATTGTATGACCTTGGTAAATTAATTAACCTCTCTGAGTTCAATTTCCTCATTTGGGACATGAAGATAATAACTATCTCTTGTGTTGTTAAGATGTGTAAGATAAGAAATATCAGTACATGATAGCTCTTTTGGGCTTTGTGATTTACATCAGTGACAGAGATCTTGGCTTGACATTCTTTACCCTTTTTAACCATGGTGACATAGACCCCATGGACACTGGATCCATTATTTTCCAGGTTTTTTGAATGCCTTTCTTGATATTAAGGTATCATTGTCGATGCTGGTGATGTAGCAGTGAAGCAAAATATCAGCATTTATAGACTTCTAGTACTATATCTATTGGAGCTTTTCTTGTAAAATGTTCTTAAGTAAAAAAAGATATATTTATTGACCCATGTAATTGAAAATCTGAAATTCAGGCACAACTGGCTATGGACCCTCAAGGTATATGATTAGATTTCTCATCCCCCATTTTTCAGTTTTTCTTTCTATTAAACTGACTTCATTCATAGTCTAGCTCCACATGATTGAAAAGATCATGCCAGCAGCATAAAGCTTCCGAGTTCTTATATGTAGTGGCCTTAGAGGTGCCTCATGCATGGCCTCTGATTGGCCCTCCTCAGGCCCTGTAGTTTCTTTGAAATCATTTCTGGGAAACGTAGTATTTTGGATGATTTGTTCTGGGTGTGGCCCCTTCCCTGTACCCAGAAATGCAAAAAAGATAGAAGTTTAGGGACTGTTTCCACTTCAGCCTCATGGAATGAATTTCCAGTAGGAAAGCAGGCTTATTGTTGGAGAAAACTTAAGATAGACTGTCAGGCTATTACAGTTTAGTTTAAGTTCTAAACTATGTGTATCAAAGTTAGGCAGTGTGGGTTGATAGAATAATTTATTTATATTAGGACTCAGACTCCTCATGCTAATTTGCAGTTGTCAGTGGAGTTCTAATTATACTTTTGTTCTAAAATACCAAGGCTATCTTTTTAAATTCAAGATTGAAGAAAGTAGTCAGATGGACATTAAATTTGTGGAGGAAGGAAGATGATGAAAAATGAATGATGGTCTTGGACTAATTCATCAGTGAAATTGCTCTTTATTGGGGTCATTATTTTCATAAATCAACATGGTTTTTATAAATGTTTATTGAATGTACCTTTTATATGTGTGGTTTCTTGGAAGATATTTGAGCTTGGCTATCTGTGTTGAATAATTAAAATTGTGTGACTTTAAATAACTCAATGTCTCTGGGCCTTTGATTTATCATCTGTAAAACGTACTGCACTATTCTTTAATTCATTTAGCACATGTCTTGGTTGCCTGTTTTCTACCTGTATCTGGATGTGCAGGGCATAAAACAATAAAAAAGTCAAGATAGTGTTCCCAGCATATTGATAGTATTTTTGTGTGGTTAAACTAATACGTAAGTAGATATAAAGTATAATATTGAGTGGTAATAAGTATTCTTTCTAAACAACATAAATATAAAGCTCATGATGGAAAGGATTGTGTCTCGCTTCTGCATTTATATCCCTAGTGCCTAGAACAGTGCCAGGACATAGGAATGCTCAATAAACATTTGCTGAGTAAATGAATCAGCTACACAAATAACATGCAAATCACCTACACTTATTATCAAGGATGAGTGCATTGAAGAGATTAAGAGACTTTAGAACAAAGAAATCCAGTAAAGACTCCTACTTGTCTAAAAACAAAGAACCCACTTGGGATGGTTCAGTTTTAATGCACCCACTTAGCTAGATTATGTACCCAGCTGTTTAGTCAAGTGCTAGTCTAGATTTTTCAGTGAGGGTATTTTGTAGATGTAGTTAACACCCAAAATCTGTTAAATTTAAATGAAGGAGACAACTTTTAATAACATGAGTGGGACTCATCTGTTCAGTTAAAAGTCCTAGGAATGAAAACTAAGATTTCCTGAAGAAAAAAATGTGTCTCAAGACTGTAACACAGATATGCTGCCTGAATTTCCTGCCAGTGAGCCTGCCCTACAAATTTGTGACTCAAGACTGCACCCATCAACTCCTGTCTGAGTTACCAGCCAGTTGACCTGCTCTGCCATTTGCCAGCCAATACAATCTTGTGACCTTGTGATTCAAATATGACCTAAATTAAGTCCCTTATGATTATACAGTGAAAGTGACAAATAGATTCAAGGGATTAGATCTGATATACAGAGTGCCTGAAGAACTAAGGATGGAGGTTTGCGACATTGTACAGGAGACAGGAATCAAGACCATCCCCAAGAAAAATAAATGCAAAAAAGCAAAATGGCTGTCTTAGGAGGCCTTACAAATAGCTGTGAAAAGAAGAGAGGCTAAAAGCAAAGGAGAAAAGGAAAGATATACCCATTTGAATGCAGAGTTCCAAAGAATAGCAAGGAGAGATAAGAAAGCCTTCCTCAGTGATCAATACAAAGAAATAGAGAAAAACAGTAGAATGGGAAAGACTAGAGATCTTTTCAAGAAAATCAGAGAAACCAAGGGAACATTTCATGCAGAGATGGGAAAAATAAAAGACATAAATGGTATGGACCTAACAGAAGCAGAAGATATTAAGAAGAGGTGGCAAGAATACATAGAAGAACTACACAAAAAAGACCATCATGACACAGATAATCACGATGGTGTAATCACTCACCTAGTGCCAACATCCTGGAATACGAGTCAAATGGACCTAAAGAAGCATCACTATGAATAAAGCTAGTGGAGGTGATGGAATTCCAGTTGAGCTATTTCAAATCCTAACAGATGATGCTGTGAAAGTGCTGCACTCAATATGCCAGCAAATTTGGAAAACTCAGCAGTGGCCTCTGAACTGGAAATGGTCATCATTCCAATCATAAAGAAAGGCAATGCCAAAGGATGCTCAAGCTACCACACAATTGAACTCAAGCCACACGCTAGTAAAGTAATGCTCAAAATTCTCCAAGTCAAGCTTCAACAGTACATGCATGGTGAACTTCCAGATGTTTAAGCTGCGTTGAGAAAAGGCAGAGGAAGCAGAGATCAAATTGCCAACATCTGTTGGATCTTCAAAAGAGCAAGAGAGTCAGAAAAACATCTATTTCTGCTTTATTGACTATGCCAAACCATTTGACTGTGTGGATCACAACAAACTGTGGAAAATTTTGAAAGAGATGGGAATACCAGAGCAGCTGACCTACCTCCTGAGAAATCTGTATGCAGGTCAGGAAACAACAGTTAGAACTGGACATGGAACAACAGACTGGATCCAAATCAGGAAAGGAGTATGTCAAGGCTGTATATTGTCACCCTGCTTATTTACCTTATATGTAGAGTACATCATGAAAAACACTGGGCTGGATGAAACACAAGCTGGAATCAAGATTGTCAGGAGAAATATCAATAACCTCATATATGCAGGTGACACCACCCTTATGGCAGAAAGTGAAGAAGAACTAAAGAGCTTCTTGATGGAAGTGAAAGAGGAGAGTCAAAAAGTTGGCTTAAAACTCAACATTCAGAAAGCTAAGATCATGGCATCTGGTCCCATCACTTCATGACAAATAGATGGAGAAACAGTGACAGACTTCTTTTGGGGGGGTGGTGGCTCTAAAATCCCTGCAGATGGTGACTGCAGGCATGAAATTATACGATGCTTGCTCCTTGGAAGGAAAGTTATGACCCACCTAGACAGCATATTAAAAAGCAGAGACATAACTTTGCCAATAAAGATCCTTCTAGTCAAACTGATTTTTCCAGTAGCATGTATGCATGTGAGTGTTGGGCCATAAAGAAAGGTTAGTGCCAAAGAATTGATGCTTTTGAACTGTGATATTGGAGAAGACTCTTGAGAGTCCCTTGGACAGCAAGGAGATCCAAGCAGTCCATCCTAAAGGAAATTAGTTCAGTTCAGTCCAGTCGCTCAGTCATGTCTGACTCTTTGCAACCCTATGAACTGCAGCATGCTAGGATTCCCTGTCCATCACTAAATGCAGGAGTCTACCCAAATCCATGTCCATTGAGTCGGTGATGCCATCTAATCATCTCATCCTCTGTTGTCCCCTTCTCCTCCTGCCCTCAATCTTTCCCAGCATCATATGAGTCAGCTCTTTGCATCAGGTGGCTTAAGTATTGGAGTTTCAGCTTCAACATCAGTCCTTCCAATGATCACCCAGGAATGTTCTCCTTTAGGATGGACTGGTTGGATCTCCTTTCAGTCCAAGGGACTCTCAAGACTCTTCTCCAATACCACAGTTCAAAAGCATCAATTCTTCGGCACTCAGCTTTCTTCACAGTCCAACTCTCACATCCATACATGACCACTGGAAAAACCATAGCCTTGACTAGATGGACCTTTGTTAACAAAGTAATGTCTCTGCTTTTTAATATGCTGTCTAGGTTGGTTATAACTTTCCTTCCAAGGAGTGTCTTTTAATTTCATGGCTGCAATCACCATCTGCAGTGATTTTGCAGCCCACAAAGTAAAGTCTGTCACTGTTTCCACTGTTTCCCCATCTATTTGCCGTGAAGTGATGGGACCGGATGCCATGATCTTAGTTTTCTGAATGTTGAGTTTTAAGCGAACTTTTTCACTCTCCTCTTTCACTTTCATCAAGAGGCTTTTTAGTTCCTCTTCACTTTCTGCCATAAGGGTGGTGTCACCTGTATAATGAGGTTATTGATATTTCTCCTGACAATCTTGATTCCAGCTTGTGCTTCATCCAGCCCAGCATTTCTCATGATGTACTCTGCATATAAGTTAAATAAACAGGGTGACAATATACAGCCTTGACGTACTCCTTTTCCTATTTGGAACCAGTCTCTTGTTCCATGTCCAGTTCTAACTGTTGCTTCCTGACCCGCATACGGGTTTCTCAAGAGGTAGGTCAGGTGGCCTGGTATTCCCATCTTCTTCAGAATTTTCCAGAGTTTATTGTGATCCACAAAGTCAAAGGGTTTGGCATAGGCAATAAAGCAGAAATAAATATTTTTCTGGTATTCAGTGCTGAATATTTACTGGAAGGACTGATGCTGAAGCTGAAACTCCAGTACTTTGGCCACCTGATGCAAAGCACTGACTCATTTGAAAAGACCCTGATGCTGGGAAACATTGAAGGTGGGAGGAGAAGGGGATGACAGAGGATGAGACAGTTGGATGGCATCACCTACTCAATGGGCATGAGTTTGAGTAAACTCACGGAATTGGTGATGGACAGGGAGGCCTGGGGTGCAGCAGTGCGTGGGGTCACAAAGAGTCAGACATGACTGAGCGACTGAACTGAACTGACAATCTTGTGAGCTGATTCCTTAAGTATTATAGGAAAAAATTGAGTTTTCTTTAAATTTTGAGACTTTCATCATATTTGATTATTTGCCTCTGCTAAAATGGAGGTGAATGTTAAAGTGTTAGTTGTTCGGTCATGTCTGACTCTTTGCAACCCCATGAACTGTTCCTCTATCCTCTATCCATGGAATTCTCCAGCAAACATGGAGGTAGTTGAAAAAAGTTAGAAATGTTAATGTAATAAATAACATGGTTATCCTTGAGGCTCTTTGTGTCATGGCTATCGTGACACTATTTTTCATCTCTTTTATTTATTTTTTTGGTCTTTATGAGTGTTTACAACAAACCCAGTGGGAAGTAACAGCAGAGGCAGAAGAGATTCTGTGATTCAAATATAAACTGGCTTTGGGGTATTGGAGAAGGTAGAGTTATGGATGTAGAGGAGGCAGGTTTGCTAGAACCTTCTTGGGTATGAAGTGGGTGAGCAAGAATGTATATAATATAAATTGTCATATATTATAATTAGCTCTTTTATCAAGAATATATGTTGTTCTTTTATCAAGTTCAGTATATAGTTGTTTTATCCAGAACTATAATATAGAAGCTAACTACAGTATATTTCAAAATTTATATTGCATTTGTTCTTGCTCACCTTCTCCCAATGTTTAACACTCAAATAGATGCCAGAAAGTAATCATTAAAATGGCAGAACTTTAAGATGAATGTGGGAGAAAATTGGAATATAACCAAGTCCTAAAATTATTCTTTCAATACAGTGTTTCGTAGGCAAAACAGGGAATCTTATAAAACAGTAAAATGTTATAAAAGGGAAATAAATTTAAAACTTCTGACTCTAGACATTGGAAAAGACTATGAAAGGTTATCTCATGCATTCTTTTACCTCTAGGCAGGATGTGTGTTTTGAGCCACACTTTAAAGCCATCTCACAGGGAGCAAGAGTTCACAACTCTCCTTAGCACTCCACTTTCCTATTAAATGATTTTACTATCAAGAATTCTTCCTTTTAGATAACATAATTTTTCTCTTGTTCTGGCCCAAATTGGAATTGAAGAGTAGCTGGTGATTATTCCCTGTGTGAGAGCCCTTCATGTATTTATAGATTGTTGTTAAATTGTCCCAAATCAATCTTTAATCTTCAAACTGGATAATA
Organism: Bos taurus; assembly: GCF_002263795.3. NCBI lineage: Eukaryota > Metazoa > Chordata > Mammalia > Artiodactyla > Bovidae > Bos > Bos taurus. The sequence goes on along the minus strand of NC_037331.1, from coordinate 74,161,450 downwards.
TCCATTTTCTTGACCTCCTTTAATAGATCATTTTCCAAACCTTCAATCATCATTTATAGCTTTCTGGTAAACCAGCTCTATTTTTTTGTTTTGTTTTGTTTCTTGCTGCCTACTTGTAGATCTCAGAGCCAGAGAGGGTATTTTTGGAAGAGTAGGAGTTTGATAAAAGGATTTTATCCTTTGTATTTATGTGTATGTGCACCTTTCTTTATACAATAGTTATTTAAAATAACATATTTTTGCAAGTCAAATTATATTTTATTTTATTTTTTTTTCCAACACCACAGTTATACTCCAAGCAAGTTTACGTTTTAAAGGTTAGAAGTAAATCTTTTTTAAACTGTACACTTTTGTTAGGTAAATGTTTAAAGAGAGAGAGTTTCTTAAATTCAGATTTTTCTATTACATCAAGCTTTCTTAAAGTAGAGAACATTTCTATTATTATATCATCCTTGTCTTTTTGTTCCATAGCAGTTCGGTAATCAGCTTCCTTTTGTGAAGTATTATGTATTAGGTCTGCTTTTGAATGCTACATTTGCAATGTCAGTTCTGCATTTATTTGGCACCTATGTTAAAGATATTTGTAAAGACATGAAAAATAAATCATATTCTGTTCTTGGATTGCAATCTAAAGAGAGAGAGATAGAGTGCATGCAAATAATTAAAATATAAATTAAGAAGAATGTAAGTATTTTAGGTTGAGATCAGAGACAGATTATCTGGGAACAAGGAAGATTTTTGAGAGAGGTTGAATTTGATTGCAGGGGTCCTGAAGGTGGTGTACCTTTTGTACAGGTAGAGTAAGGAAGGGTCACTACTAGCAGGAAGAAGTATCTGGAAGGTGTAATGGGACTGAACAATGGTCAGTGAAGAATCAGTTAAAAGGCTGGAAAGGATTTGGGGGATGAAGTGATTATTGCTTTGATTTTTTAAACTATGAAAATATATTATTACTGTATGAAGAGGAGGATAGGAGGTGGGGGAGGGAAAAGAATACATGGATAGGTAGCATGCAGAATGAACTAACACCAGGAGCAAATGAGCTAAATAATGGCCAGTAATCATTCATCTTCCTTCTACCAGTCTCTCTGGTGAGGAATGTGAATTCAAAGGTAAAAGTTTCCTTTAAATAAGATGGTAGGAATGTGGATTCAAAGGGGAGGATTTCGTTTAAAGGTGATGGTTAACATTACTCATATGCTTTTGGCCATCCAGAATCCAGTCACCATTCCTGTTTTGGGAGAAGTCCCTATTATGAGATACTAGTTGGAGGCTGAGGTCTGTCTTCCACTATGAAAACCAAAGAGGAGGCAGACATTTCTTCTCCCTACTTGAAGCCAGAGACACATGGCCTTGACTCAGCCATATGCCAATTATAAACTCCCATGAAATTTTTTAACTTGAGGGATTAGCAGAGTGATGTAGTAACCTACAGCAAACTATCATACTAACAATGTATCCAACTGGGGCAATGAGGAGTGTCCAGTGGTATAATATCAATGGCTGTGCCCTTCCCCGACTCTTCTTGAAACATGACCTTGACTGTATTCCCCTCTTTCTGGCCTTCTTTGTTTCTGCCCAGTTTCCTAAAGCTTGTTTCTTTAGCCTTCCAACTGATTTTTGAGGACTTCCTTACATTCTGTGTACAATTTTATTCCTGCTTCATTTAGCCCAAGTCCGTTTTGGTGGCTTACAGTCTATAGTCATGACTGAAACAAATATTCATCTAGAATCTTCACCCAGAATAAAGTGCTGTGGGTAGAGGTGAGATGTTGGCGTAGTTAATAGGCATCTACCACTGTCCAGGTAAGAAGGTACACCATCCACATCAGAGCAGATGAATGAGAACAGTGGCAGTCAGAAGAGGAGGGATTGCACATTGGAGATATGATGTTGGATTTGGATATGAAGTTGAACAGCCTGCATTATCTGTTACTATTTTGTTGCCAAGGTTCATTATGCCTCATCTAACTGGTTAGGTGAATATCTTATCTGTTTTTCTGTAGCACATATACTTTCCTTCTGAGGCTCCAGGGTGAAGAGGATGCATTTTTTTTTTTTAGAAGAAAGAGGGTTTTTATTTTCAATCAGGATTGATACGTCAGGACATTGCAAGTAATTGAAGTGAAAGAGAATGTAGGCTTGAAGAAAGAAAAATAATGGTGAAGTTTACGGTGAAGTGCTTGGTTATGAAGCAGTATTATAAACTGAAATGGGGACGTTGAAAGCGGAACTGGTAGAGGGAAGATGAATGATTATTGGACATTATGTAGCTAGTTTTGCTCCTAGTTCTAGTTCATGATAGTTCTAACTCTATCCATGTATTCTTTTCCTCCCCACTCCTTCCCTTCCTCCTTCCCTTCTCTTCCTATAGTAGTGATACATTTTCATAGCTAAGAAAATTAACCCATCTGAAAGACCATACAACACAGATGTCGACTGGGCTCCCTGGATCATTGAGAGCTGGGCACATGATTTAAACCTTCATACTATGCAATCTTTCCACAGCTTTCAATGAGATTTCTCTAGATGCCTGAGGGCTTCTTACTGTCTGACTGTTCTTATCCTTTCTTGTCAAGGGTGTTCTTTAACACGACTGTTTTATGTTGTATTCCTCAGAGGTTACATAAGACCCATTCACTGTTTTTGTTTGTCTGCTTTTACAATAACTTTGCCCATATAGAATATTTGTGCTATATCAGATTTTTTTGGGATGATGTATGTCATCAGTAAGAACTCCTTTGAGCAATGCTGCATATATCTCAAAATCTCATTTTAAAGATTCTCTCTTCTTTAAAGTACTTCTTTTTTTCTAAATTTTTAAAAATTTATTTTAATTGGAGGTTAATTACTTTATAATATTATGGTGGTTTTTGCCATACATTCACATGAATCCGGAGAAGGCAATGGCACCCCACTCCAGTACTCTTGCCTGGAAAATCCCATGGATGGAGGAGCCTGGTAGGCTGCAGTCCATGGGGTTGCTAAGAGTTGGACACGACTGAGCGACTTCGCTTTCACTTTTCACTTTCATGCATTGGAGATGGAAACGGCAACCCACTCCAGTGTTCTTGCCTGGAGAATCCCAGGGACGGGGGAGCCTGGTGGCTGCTGTCTATGGGGTCACACAGAGTCGGACACGACTGAAGTGACTTAGCATAGGATAGCACATGAATCAGTCATGGGTGTACATGTAAAGTAATCTTTGTAATCACTTCATCACTTAAGTTTGGTCACCTTCCTATCCCTCTCATCCTCCTTGGGTTCTTCTCATTCTGCATTCTTTCTCATCCATTCTGCCACTTCCTGCCTCCCCTATAAATTTATTCTCCTGGGTCATGCTCAGTGATACTACCCCGTTCTCTAAAACCTTGCTATAAACCAACACCCATCCTGTGGGTTTTGCTATTTATTGCAAGTGCTTATCAGGTTTTTTTTTTTTTTTTTAAATAATTTCCTTCTTTGTAAAATGAATCCTTTTGCCAGGTATTAGTTATTTCTCTTCTTGTCAGATATACTACACAGAGATGCTATCTATTAATATCAAAACCCTATATATATATGGGTTTCCCTGGTAGCTCAGTGGTCAAGAGTCCATCTCTAATGCAGGAGGTATGGGTTTGATCCCTGGCAAAGCTCCCCTGGAGAAGGGAATGACTTCCCACTCCAGTATTCTTGCCTGGAAAATCCCATGGACAGAGGAGCCTGGTAGGCTACAATCCATGGGATCACAAAGAGTCAGACAAGACTTAGCAACTAAACAACAATATATACATATACTACATATAGCAAAAATATGAAAATACACTATATATATATGCATACATATACTGTATATGTATATATACACTCTATACATATATATGTTATATAATAATGTAGTATAGTATTTGCAGATTTTTGCATATATGTTTTAAAAAGTAAATTGTCTCATACCATACATATTGTATCTCCTTGTCATGGATCACAACCTTGTCACGACGAAGGGGCTTGTGCAACTCAGTGAAGCTATTAGTCATGCTGTGCAGGGCATCCAAGAAGGATGGGTCGTAGGGAAGAGTTCTGACAAAATGTGATCTACCGGACCAGGAAATGACAGCCCACTCCGTACTCTTGCTGTGAAAGCCCCCTGAACAGCATGAAAAAGGTATGACAGTGGAAGATAAGCCCCTAAGTCAGAAGGTGTCCAGTCTACTACTTGGGAAGAGCAGAGGACATTTGCTAGTAGCTCTAGAAAGAACGAAGCAGTTGGGCCAAAGCAGAAATGACATTCAGTTGTGGATATGTCTAGTGGTGAAAGTAAAGTTAAATGCTGTAAAGAACAATATTGCATAGGAACCTGGAATGTTAAGTCCATGGTGGATCACAACAAACCTGAAAATTCTTAAAGAGATGGGAGTACCAGACCATCTTACCTGTTTCCAGAGAAACCTGTATGTGGGTCAAGAAGCTGCAGTTAGAACCGGACATGGAACAACTGACTGGTTCCAAATTGGGAAAGGAGTATGTCAAGGCTGTCTATTGTCACCCTGCATATTTAACTTCCAGACAGAGAAAAACATGCAAAATGATGAGCTGGATGAAGCACAAGCTGGAATAAGGATTGCTGAGAGGAAAACCAACAATCTCAGATGTGCAGATGATATCACTTAAATGGCAGAAAGCAAAGAGGAACTAAAGAGCCTCTTGATGAAAGTGAAAGAGGAGAGTAAAAAAGCTGGCTTAAAATTCAGCATTCAAAAAATGAAGATCATGGCATTTAGTCCCATCACTTTATGGCAAATAGAAGGGGGGAAAATGGAAACAGTGACAGATTTCTTTATTCCTGGTCTCAAAAACATTGTGGACAGTGACTGCAGCCATGAAATCAATACACTTGCTCCTTGGAAGGAAGGCTATGATAAACCTAGACAGCATATTAAAAAGTAGATATCACTTTGGTGACAAAAGTCCATATAGTCAAAGCTGTGGTTTTTCCAGTAGTCATGTCAAGATGTGAGAGTTGTACCACAACTCAGAAAGCTAAGCACCAAAGAATTGATGTTTTGAATTGTAGTCCTGGAGAAAACTCTTGAGAGTCCCTTGGACTGCAAGGAGATCAATTCTAAAGGAAATCAACCCTGAATATTCATTGGAAAGACTGATGCTGAAGGAAGATCTAATATTTTTGCCTCCTGATGCAAAGAGCTGACTCATTGGAAAAGATCCTGATGCTGGGCAAGATCAAAGGAAAAAAGAGGACGGGGAGGCAGAGAATGAGATATTTAGATAGCACTGACCCATTGGACATGAATTTGAGCAAATTCTGGGATATAGTGGAGGACAGAGGAGCTTGACATGCTGCAGTCCCTAGTGTTGCAGAGAGTTGGACACGACTTAGCAACTGAACAACAACAATAAAAATACATACTGTATGCTGAAAATAGCTCATTAAATCAGTATACCTATATCTTTTTATTATAAATATATAACACAGTTTAAACCATTTACATATCAGTAGATAATGAAGCTGTTTAAAAGTTTCCATTGCAATAAGGAATGCTTGAATGCCTGTTACTGTATATGTCATGTTGCTGCTACGTATTTCTCATTGACTAGATAGCTAGAAATGAAACTGCTGGGACATAGAGATTCAACATTTTGATTGACTAACATACTGCCCTTCAAAAAAGCTGTACCAATTTACACTTCCTCCATAACTCTTTCAGAATTTTTATTTCCTGCATCCTTGCTAACATTGAATCATTTTAATTTTTGTCAATATGTTTGCCAAATATGATCTGTTGCCTTTATTTTAATGTGTTTTTCCTTCAGTATCAGTGAGGCAGAGCATCTTTTCAGATATTTATGTATATTTATTTTTTTTAGAAAATTACACATATTCACATATTTATTTCCATTTTAAATTCAAGTTCTGTGTTTAATAAATTAATTTGTAGGAATTCTTTCTTATTATATAATTGCATAATATATTTGAAAATATTTCCTAATAGTGTCCTCTATTCTATAGTTTTGTGTCACATATTTAATGTTTTCCTTTTTTGAATCTGGGTTTTACATCTTGTTCAGAAAGATATTCCTTTCTTTCAGGTTAAGTGTTTTTAAATATATTGTATTATTATAGTTTGGACTTTCCCTGGTGACTCAGTAATAAGGAACCCACCTGTCAATGCAGGAGACATGAATTTGATCCTTGGGTTGGAAAGAGCCCCTGGAGAAGGAAATGGCACCCCAAGGCAATGGCACCCCACTCCAGGACTCTTGCCTGGAAAATCCCATGGATGGAGGAGCCTGACAGGGCTATAATTCAATGGGTCATAGAGTCCGACATGACTTAGTGACTAAACAACAGCAACAATTATTATACTTTAGCTTTTTTTGCATTTAGCTTTTGAATCCAGGTAAAATTTGTTCTTGTGTATATTTGACAGAATAACATATTTTTTCTGAATGTGTGACTGACTGTATGCATGCCATTTATTGGCGTTCTCACATTCAGCATTTGCTGTAAACTGATTGCTTGTGTCCCCTGGAAAAATTCCTATGTTGCCATTTTAACCACCAAGATTATGGTAAATGGTTAGATCATGAAGGCAGAGTCCTCTCAGAGGCCCCAGAGAGCTCCCTTAGTGAAAGGGTGACCATTTATGACCCAGGAAGCAGATCCTAACCAGACACTGAATTACCCACACCTAGATCTTGATTTTCTAAACTCCAGAATTATGAGAAATAAATTTCTATCACTTAAAAGGTACATAATCGATGGTATTCTATTATAGCACCCTAAATGAACTAAAATACTCATGATTTGAAATATCATTTTTATCTTTCTGAAATCCTAAATTTTCTTTCATTGATCTACATTTAATAATTCTGGACAAATACCATTTGGTTGCATAACTATACCTTGGAGTGACAAATTCTAAGGGTTAAAAAACTATGGTTTTTTTTTTTTTTTTCCACTCAGTGTATTCGTTTTACTTAGATGCTTTGATTTTAATAGCAGTGTTACTTAATTTTATATGTAGGCAAAAAGAAATCAGTATAAAATAAAACAATCTGAATAAAAATGTGATGTTCAGTGTATATTGGAAATAACCATTTGAATTCATGATTTTTTTCCTAATAACAAATTATATTTTCTAGCTCTGTTCAGGAAATGAAAAAGAAACTACTCCTAGCAGTGAACCATTTTCGTGTTCTGCTATGGGTCGCTCAATATATTAATAATTCACCACAAATAACAAGTTTGCTTAAAGGCTATGGCAGTTTTCAAGTGTGAAACAGGTAATGTAAAAGGTGAACCAAGGATATCTTGTACCAAAAGCAGAGAGGCTTTCAAGAACTGATGGAGTCTTGTCAAAACATCATAGAAACCAAGGGCTGCTTGGCTGAAGGCAGGGTGGTTTTATCATTGAAAGAAAAGTCGCTATAATTGATTTTAAACACATGCATATAGTCCATAATGATACATAAAACAAAATGTCTTATTTTTATCAGCAGAGATGACCATTATACTAACTTTTTAAATATATACATTGGTAATTAAAAAGAAAGAAACATTTATTCTTCCATTCTATTTGGAAACAAATTTTGGAGATGTCAACTTGTCTCAGTTGAAAAGAGATTCTTTTGGAAGTCTTATTAGCAAATTTAAGAAGACTGAAATATCTAACATTTTTTTCTGACCAGAATGATGTCAGACTAAAAATTAATAACAAAAAGAAGGACAAATGCTGTATAATATCACTTATATGTAGAACCAAAAAAAGTCAGACTCATAGAAATAGAATAGAGTGATGGTTACCAGGGGCTTGGGGGAGCGGGGCCAATGGGGACATGCTGGTCAAACAATTCAAACCTATGATGTGTTTACATCAGGGAGATCTAATGTAAAAGTGGTGATTACAGTTAATAATACTGTATTGTATGCTTGAAAGTTGCTAAGAGAATAGACTTTAAACATTTACAACAACGTAAGAAAGAAATCGTAATTATGTGATGTGATGGAGGTGTTCAGTTCAGTTCAGTCACTCAGTCATTACAGACTCTTTGCGACCCCATGGACTGGAGCAGGCCAGACCTCCCTGTTCATCACCAACTTCCGGAGTTCACTCAAGCTCATGTCCGGGTGGGTGATGCCATCCAACCATCTCATCCTCTGTCGTCCCCTTATCCTCCCACCTTCAATCTTTCCCAGCATCAGGGTCTTCAAATGAGTAGGTTCTTCATGTCAGGTGGCCAAAGTATTGGAGTTTCAGCTTCAACATCAGTCCTACCAATGAACACCCAGGACTGATCTCCTTAGGATGGACTATTTGGATCTCCTTTCAGTCCAAGGAACTCTCAAGAGTCTTCTCCACCACGACAGTTCAAAAGCATCAATTCTTAAGCGCTCAGCTTTCTTTATAGTCCAACTATCACATCCATACATGACCACTGGAAAAACTATAGCTTTGACTAAATGGACCTTTGTTGGCAAAGTAATGTCTCTGCTTTTTAATATGCTGTCTAGGTTGGTCATAACTTTTCTTCCAAGGAGCAAGCATCTTTTAATAGAATGCAATAGAGATCTTGTCAAGAAAATTAGAGATACAAAGGGAACTTTTCATGCAAAGATGGGCACAATAAAGGACAGAAATGGTATGGACCTAACAGAAGCAGAAGATATTAAGAAGAGGTGGCAAGAATACACAGAAGAACTATACAAAAAAGATCTTCACGACCCAGATAATCACAGTGGTGTGATCACTCACCTAGAGCCAGACATCCTGGAATGCGAAGTCAAGTGTGCCTCAGGAAGCATCACTACGAACAGCTAGTTGAGGTAATGGAGGTGTTAGCTAATGCTATACTGGTACTTATTTTGCAGTATACATGTGTAATTTAACAATTTATATACATCTTAAACTTTCAAAATATAGGTGAGGATGCAGGTGAAGAATTAGAAGGGGAAATTGTCTTCTGAATTTGAACAGTGTCAGCAGTTTAATTGGGAAAGCAGGATGCTTTTTTTGTTTTTTAGATTTACTGAAGGAAGAGAAGAATGTTAAAGAAAATAAAATGAACCTAAAGCCATACTTTCTTACCATATTTCTACATTCAAAAATCCGTAAAGTGAAATAACAGAAAAATGTGTTCAGTCTAAACTGCAGTTACTGACAGGTGCTTAAAGTATCTACAACAGGTATAAAACCCCCAAATCCCAGCATTGTTTTCATAGGAACTGAAGAAAGAGAGCTGCTGTCTCTCTCCAGGAAACATTTTCTGCATAAAGTAATAAGCACATTTAAAATAGATTTGACACTAGATCTTGAAACTGTCCAGTCTGATCTTATATCTGAAGACAAAATGTCACTTGCAGAAAATCAAGCGTTCCTTACAGTGCTTACTTTTCACCTACCCATCTTGAGTGCTGAAGGGTTTGAGGCTGGCAAGCACTACTGGCAGGTAGAAGTGAAACACAGATGACTGGCTCTAAGTGGGTGGAAGGAGTCTTTCCCCAGTGATGCTCTTACGTGAACTTCCTCCAGGGATGGCTGCTGGCAGATCAAGCACTGGACTCGTCTCTGTGGATAGGGAATACAGGGAAATCCATCTGGGTTGGCATTCTTCTGGATTATGAGTTGGGAGAGTTTTCTCTTTACAGTGTGAATAGATCTCAACATTTATACCTTCAGTGATATGTTTATAGAAAAAACTTAGGCCTTATTTTTCCACTGGACTTCAAACATCCTTATAATCTGTAAAATCACAAATGAATGGTGAGGGTTCTGGAAGACTGTTCACATCTGTTTTATTTTCTTTCTGTATTCATGACTTTTTTTTAAGGATTCTGTATAATTTTAGGGCTTCCTTTGTGGCTTAGTGGTAAAGAGCCTGCCTGTAATGCAAGAGACCTGGGTTCGATCCCTGAGTCGGGAAGATACCCTGGAGGAGGAAATGGCTACCCACTAGCAGTATTCTTGCCTGGAAGCTTCCCTAGGCAGAGGAACCTGGCAAGACTAAAGTCCATGGGATCACAAAAAATTTTAGCTTAATTTTGGGCTAACGTGCTTTCCATAGATAGGGAGATATTTTTCTTCAATGAGCTACACAGTTTTTTGGTATTTCTGCTTCCACAACTAATTATAATACATGTAACACCTATTCTACAGGGACAACATATGAATCAATTACAAAATACTTTAGCAATTCCAAAAGTTAGGACATCAAAATCACCACTTCTTCATACTCATTTTGTTTCTCAATGCCAATAAATGCATTTTTATCATATTAAAAAGATAGAAAATATGAGACATTTACTATCTTGCTTTAGCTTATTATTCTTTCATCTTTTGGGGATATATTACATTAATCTATAGTTTTTTTCATTAAATTTTATGGCTTTCTTTGTCTCTCTCTCTATATATATAATACATGTATATAGAATACAATTAGATAAACATATATAGTACTAATGGGCTTCCCTACTTAGCTCAGTTGCTAAAGAATATGCCTGCAATGCAGGAGACCCTTGTTTGATTCCTGGGTCAGGAAGATCTGCTGGAGGAGGGATAGGCTACCTACTCCAGTATTCTTAGGCTTCCCTTGTGGCTCAGCTGGTAAAGAATCCGCCTGTAAAGTGGGAGGCCTGGGTTTGATACCTGGGTTGGGAAGATCCCCTGGAGAAGGGAAAGGCTACCCATTCCAGTATTCTGGCCTGGAGAATTGAAGTCAGACATGACTGAGCAACTTTCACTTTCACTTTCAATGTAACTTTCATATAGTACTAATAAGTTAATTTGAAAAATTATTTTTTTCCTAGAATATATATTCAGGTTTGGTATTAATTTGGTGCACGTAGAGCTAAAGTCTTCCTATAAGAGATAGATATTAAAAAAATTTTCAACTCAGTGTAGAATGATGTAAATAGACCAGCTTTGAGTATCATTCTCAGATATTTAGCCTCCATAAAAGTTATGTTTTACTTTCCTAGGCTATAAGTATTTTGAGGTCAAAATTTTCTTTTTCATTAGTAATTTCCAAAAATAAATCACAGTAAACCACCCGGAGTTGAACAGGTCATCTGGATTTAGTTCAGTTCAGTCGCTCAGTCGTGTCCGACTCTGTGACCCCATGAATCGCATAACGCCAGCCATCACCAACTCCCGGAGTTCACTCAAACTCACGTCCATCGAGTCAGTGATGCCATCCAGCCACCTCATCCTCTGTCGTCCCCTTCTCCTCCTGCCCCCAATCCCTCCCAGCATCAGAGTCTTTTTCGATAAGTCAACTCTTCGCATGAGGTGGCCAAAGTATTGGAGTTTCAGCTTTAGCATCATTCCTTCCAAAGAACACCCAGGGCTGATCTCCTTTAGAATGGACTGGTTGGATCTCCTTGCAGGCCAAGGAACTCTCAAGAGTCTTCTCCAACACCACAGCTCTAAAGCATCAATTCTTCGGCGCTCAGCTTTCTTCACAGTCCAACTCTCACATCCATACATGACCACTGGAAAAACCATAGCCTTGACTAGACAGACCTTTGTTGACAAAGTGATGTCTCTGCTTTTGAATATGCTATCTAGGTTGGTCATAACTTTCCTTCCAGGGAGCAAGTGTCTTTTAATTTCATGGCTGCAATCACCATCTGCAGTGATTTTGGAGCCCCCAAAAATAAAGTCTGACACTGTTTCCACATCTATTTGCCATGAAGTGATGGGACCAGATGCCATGATCTTTGTTTTCTGAATGTTGAGTTTTAAGCCAACTTTTTCACTCTCTTCTTTCACTTTCACCAAGAGGATTTTTAGTTCTTCACTTTCTGCCATAAGGGTGGTGTCATTTGCATATCTGAGGTTATTGCTATTTCTCCTGGCAATCTTGATTCCAGCTTGTGTTTCTTCCAGCCCAGTATTTCTCATGATGTACTCTGCATATAAGTTAAATAAACAGGGTGACAATATACAGCCTTGATGTACTCTTTTCCTATTTGGAATCAGTCTGTTCCATGTCCAGTTCTAACTGTTGCTTCCTGACCTGCATATAGGTTTCTCAAGAGGCAGGTCAGGTGGTCTGGTATTCACATCTCTTTCAGAATTTTCCATAGTTTTTTGTGATCCACACAATTAATCATCTGGATTAATCAGATTTAAATGGGAGGCAGAGTTGAGGGACATCTTATGAATTGTGAGAAGGCTTTGTAATCGAGATGTAAACATTAAATTCTATAGAACTTCTTAAGAATAGGGTAAATCATTACTTTGACTTCCTCCTTTCCAGTATCTCATCAAGATGCAAATATATGGTATTTGGTATTTCTTAATTATAATTTATTAATCAAGTATTAAAAAGCAACTGCATTTTAGGAATTGGCAGGTAGATATTAGTCAGCCCTGGTTCTACAGTGCTCAAAATAAAAGGGAGAACAATTGTAGACATGAGGATTAGCTCAGGTTTGTGCCTACAAATCCAGGGTATAAAGTCTTTCTGAGGAGGACAGCAAGGAAAAATGTTGGCCCATGAAAATGTAGATAGAGCAAAGTGTTAAGAGTTCACTCTTCATCTACATGGAAAGTGAGGTAGACATGTGTCATTTGTTTATCTATAGGCATAAAGACATTGCTTCATAAAGCAGTGCTTGTCAAAGTTTTTTTTTTTCCCACCAAAATGCTCTTAAGAGAAAGCGACCAAGCTGGATCTGTGATTGTAGCTGAAAACTCTCCTCCATGAATGAGAAAACTTCTAAAAATCTAGCTTACTGTTTAAAGAATTCATTGGAATGCTATATTCAGCTGTATAGTATGTCCATGTTTATATCTTAACAAAAAAGTCTTTATTTGCTTTCTTTCCTTCCAGGTAAAATAGCTTTCTGTTAAACAGATATGGGTTTGTCTCAAAAACCCACCCTGATATGTCATTCTCTGTGTGGTGTATATTTTCCGATTTGTAATGCTACAACTCTCAGTGCCCCAAACAGCAATAACCAACAATTATTTAATGCTTAATAAATTCTAGATACTGTTCTGATCCTATTAAATATACTAATTTGTCCCATGCTATGAGTGATGGATAAGGTACTTAAATTTTGATTTAGTTGTGCATATACAGAATTATCATATGATGGAAATTTGCACCAATAAGCAGTAAAGATGAGATATCTTGATGACTTTGGTAATCATATTTTTTTCAGTTCTGGTCTTGGCACTATCCTAGAAAGAGAGGGTTTATACTATTTAGAGCAATTCAAATTGTTCTATACTAGCAACAAGTCTGGAATAGATATCCATATAGATTAAATCTTACATAGCAGTTTTGGTTTAAGATTTCTCATTAATTTTATATCTTGTCATCTTTACTAAACATTTAATTTCTGTTATATATAAAATATTTGATTAAGTATAAACTTAATAATGAAATACTGACATTTGGTGAATTTGTGCCTCTGAATTGCTTTGTTATGGTGATGTTTTACCTTTACTTTTTTAGATTTGGGAATCAAATGGATTAGATAGGAAATGTTGGATATAAGTTAAACTTAATGTGATTGAACTGTTATTCAATAACTGAGGTCTACCATTTCAAGAAGTGTACATCTAATGAAACCACACAGTTTAACCAAATGAATTTTACGTGCATGACAAAAGCTTTGCCGCATAAAAGCGCTAAGTCGCTTGCATACTGCAGGTTTAGTCCAGTTTGCAAAGAGCGCTTTATTCAGGATCAGTGGCTATATATGCCATGCTGGTAGTAAAGTGGCTTTCTTGCTAACTGAGCTTTTAAAAAGTATCCTCAAGAGATAGTAGAGTGGGGGAGCAGTTTAAATAAGGACTTACATAGGTAATTGTTTTTTTTAAGACTGATTTATATACAGTGGAAACCTGAGTTGAGATTTTAGATTACAGCAGAGAAAGTATGCCAAAGAAAGTAGTAGTTTGTAACCTAAATGAATACTTGAATCCCCTTAAAGTCATTAAAATGCATCTTATACTTTAATTTGGGCTTAAAATTTGTTTAAATACATAAAAGCAAGTATTGTTAATGCCTCTGATATCTAAACACCTTTTTAGAAGCCCTTAAGAATCTAATACTGGTGTTCATGGCAAATTCTGTACTGGAGTACAGTCCAATATACGTTTTTGATAGGGTCATGCCAAATTTGAGTATATTGTCCCTTGCTTTTAATGGGTGTCTTATAATGATAAATTTTGAGGGGGATCCAGCCTTAGAGATGTTAAATAAGGATTTGCCATTGGAGATTCAGTTGTAGAATATGGCACAAAGCACATAATCAACAAATTTATCAGGTTCTAGGCACTGTTCGAAGTACTGTAGGTTCTGCAATGAACAAATAAGGCACAATTTCCTGACCTCTTGCAGCTTGGATTCTGGGGGAGAGATAGATGATGAACTCCAAAGCACAACATATTGTATGTCAAATAATAGAAGTGTGATGAATAAAAATGAAACATGAAAGAGGATGTGAATGTTTTGAGGTGGTAGAGTTTGAAATTTTATTTAATTTTATTTTTTAAATTTTATTTTATTTTTAAACTTTACAAAATTGTATTAAATGGCCTCTGAAAATTTGCCATTTCAGCAAAGACCTGAAGCAGAGGAGTGATCTTTGCAAATATCTGTAGGAAGAGCATTTTGGGCACGAGGAACAGCAAATGAGAATGTCCTGAGGTGGAAACTGATCAACATGTCCCAGGAATAGCCAGGCAACTCTGTGGCAAGAGCGTGGTGAGTGGAGATTTTTATATTAAGAGGGGATTTTTCATGCATCGAATCTGGACTGGTGACTCGTTTCATATATGATATTTTACATGTTTCAATGCCATTCTCCCAAACGATACTGGATGCTTGGGGCTGGTGCACTGGAACGACCCAGAGGGAAGGTATGGGGAGGGAGGAGGGTGGAGGGTTCAGGATGGGGAACACGTGTATACCTGTGGCAGATTCATTTTGATATATGGCAAAACCAATACAATATTGTAAAGTTAAAAAATAAAATAAAATTAAAAAAGAAGGGATTTTTTTTTTTTTTACATCATGTAGGGATTTTACACTGCAGATGGTGATTGCAGCCCTGAAATTAAAAGACTCTACTTGGAAGGAAAGTTATGACCAACCTAGATAGCATATTAAAAAAGCAGAGACATTATTTTGTTAACAAAGGTCTGTCTAGTCAAGGCTATGGTTTTTCCAGTGATCATGTATGGATATAAGAGTTGGACTATAAAGAAAGCTGAGCACCGAAGAATTGATGCTTTTGAACTGTGGTGTTGGAGAAGACTCTTGAGAGTCCCTTGGACTGCAAGGAGACCAAACGGTCCATCCTAAAGGAGATTAGTCCTAGGTGATCATTGGTAGGACTGATGTTGAAGCTGAAGCTCCAATACTTTGGCCACCTGATGTGAAGAACTGACTCATTTGAAAAAAGTCCCTGATGCTGGGAAAGATTGAGGGCAGGAGAAGGGGATGACAGAGGATGAGATGGTTGGATGGCATCACCGACTCAATGGACATGGGTTTGGGCAAACTCCGGGAGTTGGTGATGGACAGGGAGGCCTGGCGTGCTGCGGTTCATGGGGTCGCAAAGAGTCGAACATGACTGAGTGACTGACCTGACTGAGGGATTTTAGGCTTTGTGGGAGCATTGCTTTTACTTTGAGGGGAATAGGAGATCATTGCAAGGTTTTGTTGTTCAGTCACTAAGTTGTGTTCAACTCTGCAACCCCATGAACTGCAGCATGCCAGGCTTCCCTGTTCTTCACCATATTCTGGAGCTTGCTCAAACTTGTGTCCATTGAGTCGGAGATGCCATCCAACCCTCTCATCCTCTGTTGTTCCTTTCTCCTCCTCCTGCCTTCAATCTTTCCCAGCATCAGGGTCCTTTCCATTGAATCGACTTTTAGCATGAGGTGACCAAAGTACTTCAGCTTCAGCTTCAGCATCAGTTCTTCCAGTGAATATTTAGGGCTGATTTCCTTTAGGATTGACTGATTTATTCTCTTTGATGTTCAAGGGACGGTTAAGAGTCCAGCACCATAGTTCAAAAGCATCATTTCTTCAGTGCTCAGCTTTCTTTATGGTCCAACTCTCACATCCTGCAGAAGAATAATATAACCTGATTTGTATTTTTATAGTATCATTCTGACTTCTGTGTTGAATACTACCATGGATTCTCTTCTCCCTTCTCTGGGAAAGGGGTTAAGATAGAGCAGATAAGAGGTGATGATGTCACAGACTATCACAAAGAGAAGTGTAGGTTTAGGGACATATTTTTGAATACAGTACTGGAAAGATTCTCTCATGGATTGGATGTGAAATGTGAGAGAAGGAGTCAAGCATGAGTTCAGTGGCTTCAGTCAGTAAATGGTTGAAGCTGCCATTTATCAAGATGGGAAGACTGTGGGAGAAGATTTGGGAAAGGATACAAAGCTTGTCAGGAAGCCTTGATGGACCTGTAGAAATATTCTAGGATGGAACAAGTTGTGGAAGTAGAGCTTCTCTAGACAAAGAGATCATTATGTTCAATGGCACTGAAGCTTGGAAAGATTTTAATTATTGGTAAGTGACGAGGTTCTCAGTGTGGTATAAGCAGTATACATTAGGAGTAATAAACTATAACTCATGGGCCAAATCCAGCACACTTTTTTTTTGAAGTGTGGCCCATGAGCTGTACAAGTGGTTGAGAAAAAATTAAAAGAAGAAGAATATTTTGTGGTATGTGGAACTTAGGTAAAGTTTGATCAGAATGTAACCCCATACATTCATTTATGAATTGTCTGTGGCTGTTTTTACCTTAAAATGGCAGACTTAAGTTGTTACAGAGACTATATGACATGCAAAAATGAAAATCATATCTTGCACTTTACAGAAGAAGTTTGCTGGAGTCAAAACAGAGCATTATTTGGGAGCACGTTGTGAAGTACTTTGTGCACCTTTCTAAGGACTTGAGACTTGGTTCTGTAGGCAGCAGAAAGTCATCAAGAATGACTTCCTAAAGTATTACTAATAATACAGGAAAAATCCTGGCCCAAGTTTATTTCCAGTTGGAGAAACAAGCATGGAGACAGCAAGTGATTTACCCAGAGGTTCGAGGTTCTCAGCACTACAGTGCAAAGACTGGGCAAAGACCACACTGTCCCAACTCTCAGAATCATAATTTTACTCCTATTCCTTATGGTCTAATGTGAAGCTTCTGCATAGAGGGAAATTCCTCCAGAAACCTCATAGAATGTGTATGTCTGCTATAAAATGTCAAGGAGATAATTACTTAGGGTTTAAGGTTTTATCCTAACCTACTTACATATTTATTTCATAATCAATAAAATTTATTTGAGAAAATAAATTTCATAAACTTGGAATGAAATTATAATGAAAATTGAGCCATTATTTTAATAAAGATTGATCCAGGGCAAAGTTGAATTAGGCTAACATTTGTCACGCCTTCCTTTTTTTGTTGGAATATTCTCATCTGCCTGTTTTCCCCTTAATCCCATCCTGTTTCCTTCATGTTTTTAACAGGGTCTCTCATTATGGTCATGAATTCCTAAAATTAATCATTGGAGGCATATCACTAAATTTTAGAAACAGTTGAAGGGAGCAGATTTTATTTACAAATTATTTCAGGGAATGAACCAAGAATCATTAGGAAGCATTCTTTTATTGCCAGATGTACCATGGTTGAATAGTATCTCTGAGCTGGAAAACCTAACTACAGGGAAAAGGATAGGGGTGTGTGAATAGGTAATAAATGGAAACGGAGAAACGTCATAGCAAACAGGTGGAACATATCCTAGGGAAGAATGCAGTAGGAACAAGAGAATTATACTCTAAAGCTCTCTAAGTTCTAAGGCTGACTAATGGTGGATGCTGTGAGAAACTTCTTCATCTTTTTTTTTCTAAAGAAGGAGAACTGGACTCTATGTGAATAATTTGAGAGGAGAATTGATGCAGCATCCTTGTGTCCAACTCTTTGCGATCCCATGGACTGTAGCGCCCTCCTCTCAACCTGCTCCAGCCCCTCTGTCCCAGGATTTTCCAGACAAGAATACTGGATTTACAGGGGATATTCCCAACCCAGGGATTGAACCCTGGTCTCCTGGATTGCAGGCAGATTTTTTTTTTTTAACCAGCTGAGCCATCAGGGATGCCCTTGTGAATCATCCTATTGCAGCTAACTATGGCTCTCACTCAGTTCATTGTTTACAGGCTGTGTTTACCATTCTGGTTATTTCCGGGTTGACCTGAGAGAAATTCTACCACAGAGTCTTATTGAGTACATATGCCAAACAGCAGAACATCAGTATTCTGTGTGGGCGTAAGTCATGAGGATGTATTGCTGAGGCAGCTGCCTGGATATGATGGAAAGCAGATTGCTGCCTTCTGCCAAGTATGTTAGAACTTTATTTGTCCCTTTAAATATTTCAAATGTAAATGTGCATGGAACACATGTAAAGAAAGCTGGAATGGAACCCATGATCCAATATTACCAGCAAGTCTCTTTTGGAGGTACACAAAGGATGGTTATGGGAAGCATTATGGTGCACTAAGTGGAGCTCAATGGAGCTATATTTGAGAGTAGAATATATCCAATTGACAGCCTCATGTGGCACATAGTATTTTTAATTGTAGACTGTATTTCCATTTGCACAGATCCCATACATGTTAAATGGCAATAACATATGTGGTAGCTTGACAAGCAATGACATTGTCACTCTAGATGTTCTGTGGAGGTTTTGGGAGATGGCTTTGGGTATTGAGTCTGTTTGAAATGTTTCTGGATGATCATCATGATATTGAGCAAGACTTGTTAACTCAAATTTTCATCCCAGTTGCAAAGAAAGGCAATGCCAAAGAATACTCAAACTACTACACAATTCTACTCATGTCACACGCTAGCAAAGTAATGCTCAAAATTCTCCAAGCCAGGCTTCAAAAGTATGTGAACCATGAACTTCCAGCTGTTAATGCTGGATTTAGAAAAGGCAGAGGAACCAGAGATCAAATTGCCAACATCCGTTGGATCATTGAAAAAAGAAAGAGAGTTCCAGAAAAACATACACTTCTGCTTTATCGACTATGCCAAAGCCTTTGACTGTGTGGATCACAATAAACTGTGGAAAATTCTGAAAGAGATGGGAATACCAGACCACCTGACCTGCCTTCTGAGAAATCTATATGGAGATCAAGAAGCAACACTTAGAGCTGGACATGGAACAACAGAGTGGTTCCAAATCAGGAAAGGAGGCTGTATATTGTCACCCTGCTTATTTAACTTATATGTAGAGTACATCATGAGAAATGCTGGGCTGGATGAAGCACAAGCTGGAATTAAGATCACTGGGAGAAATATAAATAACCTCAGATATGCAGATGACAGCACACTTATGGCAGAGAAGCACAAGCTGGAATCAAGATCACTGGGAGAAATATAAATAACCTCAGATATGCAGATGACACCACACTTATGGCAGAAAGAGAAGAACTAAAGAGCCTCCTGATGAAAGTAAAAGATGCTGCTACTGCTGCTAAGTCGCTTCAGTCGTGTCCGACTCTGTGCGACCCCATATACGACAGCCCACCAATCTCCTCTGTCCCTGGGATTCTCCAGGCAAGACTACTGGAGTGGGTTGCCATTTCCTTCTCCTGTGCATGAAAGTGAAAAGTGAAAGTGAAGTCACTCAGTCGTATCTGACTCTTAGCGACCCCATGGAGTGTAGCCTACCAGGCTCCTCCATCCATGGGATTCTCCAGGCAAGAATACTGGAGTGGGTTGCCATTTCCTTCTCCAAAAGTGAAAGAGGAGAGTGAAAAAGTTGGCTTAAAACTCAACATTCAGAAAACTAAGATCACGGCATCTGATCCCATCATTTCATGGCAAATAGATGGGGAAACAATGGAAATAGTGACAGACTTAATTTTTTTTTGGCTCAAAAATCACTGCAGATGGCGACTGAAGCCATGAAATTAAAAGACGCTTGCTCTTTAGAAGAAAAGTTATGACCAACCTAGATAGCATATTAAAAAGCAGAGACATTACTTTGTAAAGAAATGTCCTTCTAGTCAAAGCTATGGATTTTCCAGTAGTCATGTATGAAAGTGAGAGCTGGACTATAAAGAAAGTTGAGTGCCGACGAATTGATGCTTTTGAACTGTGGTTTTGGAGAAGACTCCTGAGAGTCCCTTGGACTACAAGGAGATCCAACAGTCCATACTAAAGGAAAGCAGTCCTGAATATTAGTTGGAAGGACTGATTTTGAAGCTGAAACTCCAATACTTTGGCCACCTCATGGGAAGACCTGACTCATTTGAAAAGACCCTGATGCTGAGAAAGATTGAAGGCAGGAGGAGAAGGAGACAACAGGATGAGATGGTTGGATGGCATCACCGACTCAAAGGACATGAATTTGAGTAAACTCCAGGAGTTGGTGATGGACAGGGATGCCTGGCGTGCTGTAGTCCATGGGGTTGCAAAGAGTTGGACACAACTGAGCAACTGAACTTACTTTCTGACTGTTAACCCATACAGGGACACTAGAGGAAGCTCTCTTTCAAAAATCATTCTAGACAAGATAGTAAAGCTGTATGTAAATGAAGGAATTGAGTAATTACTCAACTGGAGCACACTAATCATCAACAACATTAGGAGAGGGTTTGTATCCTCACTAAGAAAGAACTATCAGATATTCTAGTCACTTTCAAATATGAAGTTGTTAAAGAGACCAATGGCCAAGACTGTTGCCAGGCTAGGTAGTGTGGATAACATGGGAACAATATGATAAACCTAAATTATGTCACTGAATAGTGAAGCTTTTATCATTGTCTTCTAATGACCCAAGTGTCATGGATAGAAAATGAATTTGTCTTCCCTTTGTAATTGGTTTGAATGGGACAGATAATGAACACACCATGGGAGTTAGAGGAGTGTACCTATGGGAGTTAGAGGAATGATATTAGAGGAAACCTAACCTGTAAATGATGACGCTGTGAAAGTGCTGCACTCAGTATGCCAGCAAATTTGGAAAACTCAGCAATGGCCACAGGACTGGAAAAGGTCAGTTTTCATTCCAATCCTAAAGAAAGGTAATGCCAAAGAATGCTCAAACTACCACACAATTGCACTCATCTTACACGCTAGGAAAGTAATGCTCAAAATTCTCCAAGCCAGGCTTCAGCAGTACTTGAACCATGAACTTCCAGCTGTTCATGCTGGATTTAGAAAAGGCAGAGGAACCAGAGATCAAATTGCCAACATCTGCTGGATCATCAAAAAAGCGAGAGAGTTCCAGAAAAACATCTACTTCTTTCTTATTGACTGAACATCAAAAGTTTTTATAAATTGAAAACCAGATATCCCATGTTATGGAATTTAGAGCTCTTCTATGTATGGGAAGATGCAAGAGTCTGGGCTCACTGAAATCATTCCTTTGATATGCACATCACCTATCTGGAGTCAGTATTCTGTTTTCACATCCTGAGTTCCTCAGGGCTCACCATATGGAGTGGTTGCAGTCTGATGGCCTATATTAATAGATAGCAGGTACTCTTCTTCCTGAGCACCCTCAGGGCCCACCAGATCACATTGAGGGATGTAATCTCTGATGACTGTAACGTCCTTGTTTACTGATATGGCAGGAAATATTTCTTTTCTCAGTAAGAAAGAAAACAAAAAATAAGCCTGTAAGGAAATATCAAAAAGTCCATGAAGGGCTGTGGCCACAATTGAGTCCATTGAGTGGGTTCAATTTATGGTTGTTGTGAGGGTGTTGGTGGACTTTTTGTATAAAATATTGTAAGAAAATTGATGAACAGAAACTCAAGAAATGTGTTGAGGAAGTTTTGACTAACATCAGAACATGGATTGGAAAGGAAAATGCTAGTCATAGATCTGCAGTTGTCTTCTCCCTTTGCTATGGGATGCTTCTGGAGAGAAAAATATACTAAAATCCCTTGTGAAAACTTAAAATATAGAAATGGCAAGCACAGCAGTGGTATTTTCTAGCAAGAGGATTCTAATACATGGAATATTTTGAGTACATGTATATAATCTGTCTAGGACTGCTTATATTAAACCTGTGTGGATTTATGGGTCATGGCTACCTGGAAAATTCACATAAGCTATTTAACCATCTGTGTATAAAATGGAGTTGTTTCATGACGGAAATACGTCTCTTTTATTAAAGTAATGCTTTTGCAAACTTGAAACTTCTCATGTTCAGTCATGTCTAACTCTGCAACCCTGTGAACTGTAGCCCACCATGGAAAGCCCTCTGTCCATGGGATTCTCTAGGGAAGAATACTGGTGTGGGTTGCCATTTCTTCCTCCAGGGGATCTTCTCAACCCAGAGATTGAACCCATGTCTGCTGCATCTCCTGCATTGACAGGTGGATTCTTTACCACTGAGCCACCTGGGCTTCCCAGTGCTTTTGCATGCTACACTTAAAAGTTGTGTATTAATCTAGATCAGAGAAGGCACTAACACAACATTAAAGAACCTGGGGAAAGGCGTTGACTATTCCAGACTTTTTCATAGTTTTCTTTTCTCATGATGTCCTATCTCCTTGCAATTATTTATATGGCTTAATTCTAGATAACATCTCTGATCCTTTGAATCTGAGTTGACCATTCACTCCTTTAGATCATTCAAGCTACAGCCCTCAATGCCCAAGATTGACCACTATGACCCTTTAAATGGGCTTCCTAGGTTTTTTCAGATCCAAGCCTTTCCTTTCTAGAGCCACATCAAAACTTTTCCATTCCTTGATCCAGGTTCTCTAGATTTTGCTCTCAGTTAATAAATTGAATATTATAATTAATATGCACTTATTATCATCAGTATTATTATTGTTAGTGTTCCCTGATTAAAGAAATGGATTTGGAGTCACATGTCTTCACACAGAACTACGGTGACAGGATATGTTATTTTATTTTATGTTTTTGGTTTTCTTCAAGTGGAGGTGATTTCTTTTGCCTTTTGAATCCTCCATGTGACTTTATTTTTTGCTGCCTCTCTTGACATATTCAGCCTTGAAATAATTTTTTGTAAACATGTCTTATTTCTACAATTAGGACAGAAATGTTTGTCACTATTTTCTAAATCTCCCACAGTGTTTGGCAGAATGTATTTTCTCTAAAGACACTTCATGAATATTTGACAAGTTAAATTGAGTGGACAGATAAGCCTTTTGGCTTTCTTCAAAACAGGGGAGATTGTAATGATAACCTTATTAACATAAATAAGCAAATTACACTCCAGTTTATTTTCTAATATCATACCCTTAGATTAAAGAAGTGAAACCTCTTTCTTTCTTTATATTTTCTTTATTGTGAAGAAAAAGACAAAGATTTATTTTTCTTTTTGATGTGGGTGGGGACTATCTTAAAGGAATTTTATTCTATCTATCGAGCAGATTTCAGAAAATTCCTGAATTTTCAGGCAGTCAAAAATATGGGAAAAAGGAAGAATCAGAGTATCAGGAAAATTAGGAAACCTATTATGTATTACTGACCCAAGGAATCAGGACCTGAGGTTTAATGAAAAGTCACCGAGAAGGCAACAATGGGGAAAATTGGCATGTAGAGAAACTTGTAATTTATTTGTTCCTAAGAAACATTCACTTCAAAGTCCAATTAAGATCAAAATAGTTTTTACTGGTAGTTCATTAAACCCAACAGATGGCCAGTGATTTCTGCTGAGGGAGTTATAGTTTACAAATGAGGATTTTAAGGAGTATTTAGATGCTTGAATGTTTTGAGGGCACTTCCTTTTAATGGCACCTCCTACCTTTCTCCATCCGCTGATGGGCAAAGAGCCTGATTTGTTACTCAGAGGAGCAAGGGCTGTGGGAAGTTCAGAGGTTGGACCTTTGCAGGTTAGGGTTGCCACATAAAACTCTCAAAAAACAGTCAATATTTAGTACTTTCATGCTTTAGTCACTTTTTCCCTACAATTAGGCCAAGGTCGGGATCTTGTGGTATTTTATCTACATGTAATAAATAGCTGAGTGAGGGAAAAAAAAGAAAACAGTTCTGTGAAGAGGGTTGTCTTTAATCCTTTTATCTGAAACTGTCTTTGCTAGGAAAATAGCTTATTATATGTAGCCTTATGCACTTGAAGTAAAAGCCTTCTTTGTTTTCCTAAGAACTTAAGAGTATCTTTGTGAAATAGTTGTATATCAATAATTGTACATTTCATTAACAGGGACTTTGATGTGGGCTCTGCTTTTATTGGATCATCTTCCCTCTAGCTGTTTTACTGGCCACAGACAAAGGAAGTTGTCAGTATGTTTATGTTCTGTATGTGGGTACAATAAGAATTTGTTCAGTCACTAAGTCATGTCTGACTCTTTGTGACCCCATGGACTGCCACATGCCAGGCTTCCCTGTCCTTCATTATCTCCTGGAGCTTGCTCAAACTTATGTCCATTGAGTTGGTGATGCCATCCAACCATGTCATCCTCTGTTGTCCCCTTCTCGTCCTGCCCTCAATCTTTCCCAGTATCAGAGTCTTTGCTGATGAGTTGACTTCTTGCATCAGGTGGTCAAAGTATTGGAGTTTCAGCTTCAGCATCAGTCTTTCCAATGAATATTGATGGTTAATTTCCTTTAGGACTGACTTGTTTGAACTCCTTGAAAGTCCAAGGGACTCTCAAGAGTCTTCTCCAACACCACAGTTCAAAAGCACCACTTCTTCTGTGCTCAGCCTTCTTTATAGTCCAACTCTCACATCCACACATGACTACTGGAAAAACCATAGCCTTGACTATACAGATCTTTGTTGGCAAAGCAGTGTCTCTGCTTTTAAATATGCTGTCTAGGATTGTCATAGCTTTTCTTCCAAAGAGCAAGCATCTTTTAATTTCAGAGCTTCTGTCACCATCTGCAGTAATTTTGGAGTCCAGGAAAATAGTATCAGTCGCTGTTCCCATTGTTTTTCCATCAATTTGCCATGAAGTGATGGGATCAGATGCCATGATCTTAGTTTTTTGAATGTTGAGTTTTAAGACAACTTTTTCACTCTTGTATTTCACCTTCATCAAGAAGCTTTTTAATTCCTCTTCACTTTCTGCCATAAGGGTGGTGTCTTCTGCATATCTAAGGTTATTGATATTTTTCCTGGCAATCTTGATTTCAGTTTGTGCTTCATCCAGCCCAGCATTTCTCCTGATGTACTCTGTATGTAAGTTAAATAAGCAGGGTGAAAATATAGAGCCTTGATGTATTCCTTTCCCAATTGGGAGCCAGTTCATTTTTCATGTCCAGTTCTAACTATTGCTTCTTGACCTGCATACGGATTTCTCAGGAGGCACGTAAGTTGGTCTGGTATTCCCATCTCTTTAAGAATTTTCCAGAGTTTGTTGTGGTCCACACAGTCAAAGGCTTTAGCATAGTCATTGAAGCAGAAGTAGGTGTTTTTCTGGAATTCTCCTGCTTTTTCTATGATCCATCGGATGTTGGCAATTTGATCTCTGGTTCCTCTGCATTTTTCTAAATCCAGCTTGAACATCTGAAAGTTTTGATTCATGTACTGTTGAAGCCTAGCTTGGAGAATTTTGAACATTACTTTGCTAGCATGTGAAATTAGTGCAATAGTGTGGTAGTTGAGCAATCTTTGCCATTGCCCTTCTTTGGGATTGGAATGAAAACTGACCTTTTCCAGTTCTGTGGCCACTACTAAGTTTTCCAAATTTGCTGGCATATTGAATGTAGCACTTTCATGGCATCATATTTTAGGATTTGAAATAGCTCAGCTAGAATTCCATCACCTTCACTAGCTTTGTTTGTAGTAATGCTTCCTAAGGTCCACTTGTCTTCATTCTCCCAGATGTCTGGCTTTAGGTGAGTGATCAGACCTTCATGGTTATCTGGGTCATTAAAATATTTTTTTGTATCATTTTTCTGTGTATTGTTGCCACCTCTTCTTAATATCTTCTGCTTCTGTTAGGTCCATACCATTTCTGTCCTTTATCGTGCCCATCTTTGCTTGAAATGTTCCCTTGGTATCTCTAAGTTTCTTGAAGAGATCTCTAGCCTTCCCATTACATTGTTTTTCTCTGTATCTTTGCATTGATCAGGTAGCAAGGCTTTCTTATCTCTCCTTGCTATTCTTTGGAACTCTGCATTCAAATGGGTATATCTTTCATTTTCTACGTTGCCTTTCACTTCTCTTCTTTTTTTCTCAGCTGTTCCTTAGATAACCACTTTCCCTTTTTGGATTTCTCTTCTTGGGGATGGTTTTGATCACTGTCTCCTGTACAATGTTACCTCTGTCCGTAGTTCATCAGGCACTCTGTCTATCAGATCTAATCCCTTGAATCTATTTGTCACCTCCACTGTATAATTATAAGGGATTTGAGTTAGGTTATACCTGTATGGCCTAGTGGTTTTCCCTACTTTTTTCAATTTAGGTCTGAATTTTGCAATAAGGAACTGATGATCTGAATCATAGTCAGCTATGGATCTTTTTTTCCCCTGACTGTACAGAGCTTCTCCATCTTCAGCTGCAGAGAATATAATCAATCTGAGATTGGTATTGACCATCTGGTAATGTCCTAGTGTAAAGTTGTGTCTTGTGTTGTTGGAGGAGGCTGTTTGCTATGACCAGTGTGTTCTCTTAAAAACACTCTGTTAGACTTTGCCCCACTTCACTTTGTATTCCAATGCCAAACTTGCCTGTTACTCCAGGTATCTCTTGACTTCCTACTTTTGCATCCCAGTCCCCTGTGAAAGGACATCTTTTTTTGTGTGTTAGTTCTAGAAGATCGTGTAGGTCTCCATAGAACCATTCAATTTCAGGTTCTTCAAATTAGTGGTTGGGGCATAGACTTGGATTTCTGTGATAGTGAATGATTTGCCTTGGAAACAAACAGAGATCGTTCTGTCGTTTTTGAGATTGCACCCAAGTGCTGCATTTCTCTTTTGTTGACAATGAGGGCTACTCCATTTCCTCTAAGGGATTCTTGCTCACAATAGTAGATATAATAGTCATGTGAGTTAAATTCGCCCATTATGGTCAATTTTAGTTCACTGATTCCTAAAATGTCAGTGTTCACTCTTGCCATCTCTTGTTTGACCACTTACAGTTTACCTTGATTCGTGAACCTAACATTCCAGGTATCTATACAATACTGTTCATTACAGCATTGGACTTTACTTTCACCACCAGTCACATCCACAACTGGGCAATTTTTCTGCTTTGGCTCAGCCTCTTCATTCCTTCTGGAGCTATTTCTCTTCTCCAGTAGCATATTGGCATCTTCCAGCCTGGGGAGCTCTTCTTTTAGTGTCATATCTTTTTGCCTTATCATACCATTAATATTGATGAATGATAGTTGATCAATACTGTTTATTAAATTTTGCTTTCTTGACCTACAGAGAAAACATATCTTTGTCATTGTATCTTAGATAAAGATATTTTCCTTTCTTTATAGAATGATTGTTTGTGAGGATTATTTCTAGGAGGCTTATCAATGTTTAATGTGATATGCTAGTCTTTATTCTGGAAGTTGGTATTTAAGTGCTGCTGCTTCTGCTAAGTCGCTTCAGTCATGTCCGACTCTGTGCGACCCCATAGATGGCAGCCCACCAGGCTCCACCATCCCTGGGATTCTCTAGGCAAGAACACTGGAGTGGGTTGCCATTTCCTTCTCCAATGCATGAAAGTGAAAAGGGAAAGTGAAGTTCCCCAGTCGTGTCTGACTCTTCTCGACCCCATGGACTGCAGCCTATCAGGCTCCTCCATCCATGGGATTTTCCAGGCAAGAGTACTGGAGTGGGGTGCTATCGCCTTCTCCTTGGTATTTAAGTACTATTATGTAATACTCAAAAAGTATTAAAATTTAGTCTCAGAGAAGTGTTATGATGAAAAACTATATATAACCAATAAATAATTTCATAGAAACTCAAATTTCTCCTTGCATTTCTCAAATATTGAGAAGCAATAATTTTGCTTATGCTAATAATAACTCAAAATTTTTTCTTAATAATAAACTTTTGTTAATTTAATGCTGTCTAGGTGATACAACTCTTTATATAAGGTTGTTTCAGGGATTGGCTGACATCAAAAGGAAGGAAGGAAAAATCATTTTCCATTTATGTCTTAGAACTTGAAGGTTGAACTTATATAGTTTCAAGAACTTATATAGTTTCCCTGTGGCCTATCTTACACAGAAGAACTATATAAAAAAGAGCTTCATGACCCAGATAATCACGATGGTGTGATCACTCACCTATACCCTGGAATGTGAAGTCAAATGGGGCTTAGGAAGCATCACTCTGAACAAAGCTAGTGGTGGTGATGGAATTCCAGTTGAGCTATTTCAAATCCTAACAGATGATGCTGTGAAAGTGCTGCATTCAATATGCCAGCAAATTTGGAGAACTTGGCAGTGGCCACAGGACTGGAAAAAGTCAGTTTTCATTCCAATCCCCCAAAAAGGCAATGCCAAAGAATGCTCAAACTACCACACAATTGCACTCATCTCACATGCTAGGAAAATAATGCTCAAAATTCTCCAAGCTAGGCTTCAACAGTATGTGAATCAAAACTTTCAGATGTTCAAACTGGATTTAGAAAAAGGCAGAGGAACCAGAGATCAAATTGCCAACATCCGTTGGATCACTGAAAGAGCAAGAGAGTTCCAGAAAAACATCTACTTCTGCTTTATTGACTATGCCAAAGCCTTTGACTGTGTAGACCACAACAAACTCTGGAAAATTCTTAAATGGGAATACCAAACCACCTAATCTGCCTCTTGAGAAATATGTATGCAGATCAGGAAGAAATAGTTAGAACTGAACATGGAACAACAGACTGTTTCCAAATCAAGAAAGGAGTATGTCAAGGCTGAACATTGTCACCCTGCTTATTTAACTTATATGCAGAGTACATCATGAGAAACGCTGAGCTGGATGAAACACAAACTGGAATCAAGATTGCCAGGAGAAATACCAATAACCTCAGATATGCAGATGACACCACCCTTATGAGAGAAAGTGAAGAGGAACTCAAAAGTCTCTTGATGAAAGTTAAGAGGAGAGTGAAAAAGTTCTCAACATTCAGAAAACTAAAATCATGGCATCTGATCCCATCACTTCATGGCAAATAGCTGGGGAAACAATGGAAACAGTGACAGACTATATTTTTCTGGGGCTCCCAAATCACTGCAGATGGTGACTGTAAGCATGAAATTAAAAGACAGTTCTTCCTTAGAAGGAAAGTTATGACCAACCTAGACAGCATATAAAAAAACAGAAACATTACTTTGCCAACAAAGGTCATCCAGTCAAGCTATCATTTTTCCAGTAGTCATGTATGGATATGAGAGTTGGACTATAAAGAAAGCTGAGCACCGAAGAATTGATTTGAACTGTGGTGTTGAAGAAGACTTGAAAGTCCCTTGGATTGCAAGGAGATCCAACCAGACCATCCTAAAGGAAATCAGTCCTGAATATTCATTGGGAGGACTGATGTTGAAGCTGGAACTCCAATACTTTGGCCACCTGATGCAAAGAACTGACTCATTGGAAAAGTCCCTGTTGCTGGAAAAGATTGAAAGCAGAGGATGAGATGGTTGGATGGCATCACTGATTCAATGGGCATGAGTTTGAGTAGACTCTGGGAGTTGGTGATGAACAGGGAACCTGGCCTGCTGCAGTCCATGGGGTCACAGAGAGTTGGACATGACTGAGCGACTGAACTGAACTATCTTACAAATTCACTATTTCCTTAAAAATAAGTGATGAAACAAAAAAGCAATCAATAAGCAAAAAAAAAAAAACAAAAAAAAAAAACAAGCTTGCTTAAATAATGCTTTTGTCAGATTTTTTCTAGCTCAGAAACTTTCAATGGCCCTATTTCATGTTCTGTTAGAACCAAATTTCTCTGCATGGGCTTCTAAGTTTCTTTTTACATTCTGGCTACATTGTTAGCTCTCAAATTCAGTTTCTCTAGCCTAGTCTCTTTATGATTTCATGAACATGGCATAAATGTTCATTCTTATACATCTTTAAGAATGGTATTTCTTTGTCCTGGAATTTCATCTCCTCATCTGCTTATTCCAAACTAGTCCAGGAAAAATGTAGGCATTACCGGCTTTTTGAAATCTTCCCTAACAACCTCAACAGTTTTTGAAACATTTCTGCAGTACATTTACATTGTGTTACATAAAATGCTTTACATAATTAGTACAACATTTCATTTATCTGTTACTGTTGCAAATGATTGCTTTCACAAGTGTGAGTTTTCTAGAATATGAAAACACAGAAATCTCTTCATTTTTATATTGCTTTGTATGAAATATTTCTGTCCACTATTACAAGCATCTCTGCATAAATAAAGGATACAAAACATACTTAAAACTATTGATGGTTCAGGATCATTACTATGAACATTAGGTTCAGTTCAGTCAGTTGTGTCTGACTCTCTGCAACCCCATGGACAGCAGCACTCCAGGCTTCCCTATCCATCACCAACGCCCGGAGCTTGCTCAAACTCATGTCCATTGACTCAGCGATGCCATCCAACCATCTCATCCTCTGTCGTTCCCTTCTTCTCCTGCCTTCAATCTTTCCCAGCATCAGGGTCTTTTCCAATGAGTTGGCTCCTTGCATTAGGAGGCCAAATTATTGGAGTTTCAGCTTCAACATCAGTCCTCCCAATGAATATTCAGGACTTATCTCCTTTATGATTGACTGTTTGATCTCCTTGCAGTCCAAGAGACTCTCAAGAGCCTTTTCCAACACCACAGTTCAAAAGCAGCAATTCTTTGGTGCTCAGCTTTCTTTATAGTCCAACTCTCACATCCATACATGACTACTGGAAAAACCATAGCTTTGACTAGATGGACCTTTGTTGGCAAAGTAATGTCTCTGCTTTTTAATATGCTGTCTAGGTTTGTCATACTTTTTCTTCCAAGGAGCAAGTGTCTTTTAATTTCATGGCTGCAGTCACCATCTGCAGTGATTTTGGAACCCAGGAAAATAAAGTCTGTCACTTGTTCTATTGATTCCACATCTATTTGCCATGAAGTGAATGCACCGGATGCCATGATCTTAGTTTTTTGAATGTTGAGTTTAAGCCAGCTTTTTCACTCTCCTGTTTCACCTTCATCAAGAGGCTGTTTAGTTCCTCTTCACTTTCTGCCATAAGGATAGTATCATCTGTGTATCTGAGGTTACTGATATTTCTCCCAGCAGTCTTGATCCCAGCATGTGCTTCATCCAGCCAGGCATTTCACATGATGTATACTGATCAGGGTGACAATGTACAGCCTTGACCTACTCCTTTCCTAGTTTGCAGCCAGTCTGTTGTTCCATGTCTGGTTCTAACTGTTGCTTCTTGCCCTGCATATATATTTCTTAAGAGGCAGATCAGGTGGTTTGGTATTCCCATCTCTTGAAGAATTTTCCACAGTTTAATTGTGATCTACACAGTCAAAGGCTTTGGTGTAATCAATAAAGTAGAAGTAGATGTTTTTCTGGAACTCTCTTGCTTTTTTGATGATCCAATGGATGTTAGCAATTTGATCTCTGGTTTCTTTGCCTTTTCTAAATCCAGCTTGAACATCTTGAAGTTCATGATTAATGTACTATTGAAGCCTAGCTTGGAGAATTTTGAGCATTACTTTGCTAGCGTGTGAGATGAGTGCAATTGTGCAGTAGTTTGAATATTCTTTGGCATTGTTCTTCTTTGGGATTGGAAAGAAAACTGACCATTTTCAGTCTGGTGGCCACTGCTAAGTTTTGCAAATTTGCTGGCATATTGAGTGCAGCACTTCATCAGCAACATCTTTTAGGATCTGAAATAGCTCAACTGTCATTCCATCACCTCCACTAGCTATATTTGTAGTGATGCTCCTAAGGCCCACTTGACTTTGCTTTCCATGATGTCTGGCTCTAGGTGAGTGATCACATCATTGTGAGCATGAACATTAATTATTATATTATACTATTTAGTGTTAGTTGGTCTGTCGTGTCCAACTCTTGTGACCCCATTTACTGGAGCCTGCCAGGCTCCTCTGTCCATAAGATTTTGTAGACAAGGCAGTAAATGGGACTTCCCTGGTGGCTCAGTGGTAAAGAATCCTCCTGCAATGCAGGAGATGCAGTAGGAGCTGCAGGTTTAATCCCTGGGTCACGAATATCCCCTGGTGAAGGAAATGGCAACCCACTCCAGTATTCTTGCCTGGGAAATCCCATGGTCAGAGGAGCCTGATGAACTACAGTGCGTGGTGGTCTCAAAAAAGTCAGATACGACTTAGTGACTAAACAACAACAACAAATAGTAAATATCAAGGCATTTGTTCTGTGTAAACATTCTTCTGAGTTCATGTTTTATTCAGTTTCTTTTCTTGGTAATAGACTTTCAAGCATTATCTCCTCTGTAACTCATATTTCCAACTTTATAATTACACTGCATTTTCCATCTATCTATTCTACTCATTTCAGGTAGACTGGACCTTCCTTGTTGATGACAAGTAAACTGCAGAGCAATGAAGGCAGCCCACTGTCTCAATTTCTAGGGGCTGGAGCTAATTTAGCTGAACTCCACCCTGTTAGGAGAATGATTTCCTACCTTTCCAACCCTGGCATGTCCTTTTATGCCATTCTGACAACCAAATAGAACGGGCAAATGGATATAGGAACATTTCATTGATTGACATCAGTCAACTTATGTATCTTGGAGGACTTTGTTCTACTTGCCTGATCTTCAATTGGATGCAGACTTGCTAGACATTTATTGTTGTTTTATAATATTTCAGGTCTTACTTTCCTCAGTTTGATAAGATTATAAAATGGCTTTTGGACATTTACCATAAAATAAGTACATTCTAGATGATGAAAAATATAATTATATTTATATAGCTGTGAAAAGAAGAGAAGTGAAAAGCAAAGGAGAAAAGGAAAGATATAAACATCTGAATGCAGAGTTCCAAAGAATAGCAAGAAGAGATAAGAAAGCCTTCTTCAGCGATCAATGCAAAGAAATAGAGGAAAACAACATACTGGGAAAGACTAGGGATCTCTTCAAGAAAATCAGAGATACCAAAGGAATATTTCATGCAAAGATGAGCTCAATAAAGGACAGAAATGGTATGGACCTAACAGAAGCAGAAGATATTAAGAAGAGATGGCAAGAATACACAGAAGAACTGTACAAAAAAGATCTTCATGACCCAGATAATCACGATGGTGTGATCACTGACCTAGAGCCAGACATCCTGGAATGTGAAGTCAAGTGGGCCTTAGAAAGCATCACTACGAACAAAGCTAGTGGAGGTGATGGAATTCCAGTTGAACTATTCCAAATCCTGAAAGATGATGCTGTGAAAGTGCTGTACTCAATATGCCAGCAAATGTGGAAAACTCAGCAGTGTCCACAGGACTGGAAAAGGTCAGTTTTCATTCCAGTCCCAAAGAAAGGCAATGCCAAAGAATGCTCAAACTACCGCACAATTGCACTCATGTCACACGCTAGTAAAGTAATGCTCAAAATTCTCCAAGCCAGGCTCCAGCAATATGTGAACCGTGAACCTCCTGATGTTCAAGCTGGTTTTAGAAAAGGCAGAGGAACCAGAGACCAAGTTGCCAACATCCGCTGGATCATAGAAAAAGCAAGAGAGTTCCAGAAAAACATATATTTCTGCTTTATTGACTATGACAAAGCCTTTGACTGTGTGGATCACAAGAAACTGTGGAAAATTCTGAAAGAGATGGGAATACCAGAGCACCTGATCTGCCTCTTGAGAAATCTGTATGCACGTCAGGAAGCAACAGTTAGAACTGGACATGGAACAACAGACTGGTTCCAAATAGGAAAAGGAGTTCATCAAGGCTGTATATTGTCACCCTGTTTATTTAACTTATATGCAGAGAACATCATGAGAAACTCTGGACTGGAAGAAGCACAAGCTGGAATCCAGATTGCTGGGAGAAATATCAATAACCTCAGATAGGCAGATGACACCACCCTTATGGCAGAAAGTGAAGAGGAACTAAAAAGCCTCTTGATGAAAGTGAAAGAGGAGAGTGAAAAAGTTGGCTTAAAGCTCAACATTCAGAAAATGAAGATCATGGCATCCGGTTCCATCACTTCATGGGAAATAGATGGGGAAACAGTGGAAGCAGTGTCAGACTTTATTTTTGGGGCTCCAAAATCACTACAGATGGTGACTGCAGCCATGAAATTAAAAGACACTTACTCCTTGGAAGGAAAGTTATGACCAACCTAGATAGCATATTCAAAAGCAGAGACATTACTTTGCCAACAAAGGTTCGTCTAGTCAAGGCTATGGTTTTTCCAGTGGTCATGTATGGATGTGAGAGTTGGACTGTGAAGAAGGCTGAGCACTGAAGAATTGATGCTTTTGAACTGTGGTGTTGGAGAAGACTCTTGAGAGTCCCTTGGACTGCAAGGAGATCCAACCAGTGCATTCTGAAGGAGATCAGCCCTGGGATTTCTTTGGAAGGAATGATGCTAAAGCTGAAACTCCAGTACTTTGGCCACTCATGTGAAGAGTTGACTCATTGGAAAAGACTGTGATGCTGGGAGGGATTGAGGTCAGGAGGAGAAGGGGATGACAGAAGATGAGATGGCTGGATGGCATCACTGACTCGATGGATGTGAGTCTCAGTGAACTCCGGGAGTTGGTGATGGACAGGGAGGCCTGGCATGCTGCGATTCATGGGGTTGCAAAGAGTCGGACATGACTGAGCGACTGATCTGATCTGATCTGATCTATGCTGTAGAAGATTTCTCATAATCACCAATTTAAACCTCATAGTCATATGGCATTGTAATTTATGATAATTTCATTTTACAAACAAATAAAGGGAAATTTAGAGAAAGAGGTTATGCTGCTGGCACATGAGTTTCAAACGCAAGTCTTCTGACCTCTGTTCCAGTGTGTCCTCAACTATTACTTCACCTTCTGAGTAAGGCATTGAGCTAGGTTTCAAGAAGCTTCTTGCTTCCTCAGAATTGATAGAATAAACACAGAATATCTTCTAATTGGGATGTGGTTAGTGCTCTGCAGAAGTGAGACAGTGTAGTGGAAATTCAAAGGTGTGGTGTATCATTGTGTGTCTGAGTCCTTGCTCAAAGTAAAACATATAAGAAAGTCATTGATATCTATAAGGAAGAAGTATCCTAAGAACTAGGCCTTGGTATGTGTAATATTTGGAAGATAGATGCTGAATGGAATTTGATGGCAGACAAAGGCATAGACTGTGGAAACAAAGACTTGTACAGTTTGATACAAAATACACGTAGGGGATCTGTGAGGGATTAGTGGAGATTTATGGTGTATTTCTAGGGGAGTTGTGATGACTATACTGAGGATAATGTTCTTAAAACTGTTTCCTGTTTATAGTGTATTTGATTTAATGGTGAGAGATGGCTTTAAGTATCATGTTATAATGAATTCATTTTTTTCCTTGGTTGGAGAAATGGTGAGAGCCACATGTAAGCTTTTTGACTGAGAGGTGGACACTAATCAATTTTCTCTTGACTGTGATGTTCCAGGCAGCATTTGTTTATATGCTGGTGCATGGGGAGTTTGGAAGTTGTTTATGTAATCCAATATTCTTGTTTCCACTCCAGATATGATT
Source organism: Bos taurus (assembly GCF_002263795.3). NCBI lineage: Eukaryota > Metazoa > Chordata > Mammalia > Artiodactyla > Bovidae > Bos > Bos taurus. Next base: position 74,125,848 of record NC_037331.1, on the reverse strand, counting down.
CTTTAACAGTCACTAGAAAAGAGATCAGTAGTGCTGTAAGACCCCCAACTGGGATTTTAATTAAAGATAATATATTTATGCACCAAGAAGAAGGTTATTAGAAATTATTAATAACACAATTTAAACTCCATAGGAAGAAGTTCATATTTTTCAATATCTTGTTTTCAATATGGGTAATATTTACATCATTTTCACTTTCATTTTACCTAAAACTTTGGTAATGCTCTTGTTTTCCTAAACAATGATTGTATTGACCAACTTCTTACTTTAAAATTTTGTCTCTTTAAGACAAATCATTAAGATCAGTTACTTGACTATCTTCTTGGTTGATCTGTTCACTCAGGTAAAAGAAACTCTTTAGTCCTTGTACAAAAAAGTCTACAATACCTGAAATATAGTAATCTGTCTGTCTTCCTCTCCATTTTAGTGGGTGCACTAAATGTGCAAAGATTTTTGCTTTGCCTTATCTTCCCATGAGACTTTAAGGATTAAACAATTCCTAGGACAGAAACAAAGGCAAAGACATACTATTTCTCAAATAATTCAAGTGAAACCTGGAAATAAGATGAAGTATAAGTCCAGAACACTGGGAAAAAAACCAACTGAAATTGCCAAAATAGCCCAAAAGTTGGGGAACATTTTTGTGCTGTATTGAATTTAAGCTAGAGAGATACTCTGAAAATATTTTGATGCTTTTGTTTTTTTAAGAAAAATATCAGGTACTAAAGATTAACTTTTATTCATGCATTCAATGAAAAAATTAGAAATATATATGTGGACTGTGGGTTGTTTTGAACTAAGAATAAAATCTGACACATTTTATTTGATGGAGCACTTTTATAATCAAGTTTCCAAATTAGAATAAACATTTTGAAGCTCAAATAATCCTTTGACTATGATTAGATTTAGTTCTGTTGGTACGTAATATTTTTAGGCTTTAGTGGATAATATAAAATAAACTTGATTTCCTCTATGAATCACTTAAAATTTTGAGCCATGGGTTTTAGTTTTTCTCAGAGCTAAAATCAGAAAATACATTATGTGCCCAAAGAGTGCCATCTATCCCTGTTTAAGAAGATTTACAGAAAAACTTTTTGGGTATTAGTTCTAAAAGGTTCTTGAAGGTCTTCATAGAACCATTCAACTTCAGCTTCTTCAGCGTCACTGGTTGGGGCATAGACTTGGATTACTGTGATATTGAATGGTTTGCCTTGGAAATGAACAGAGATCATTCTGTCGTTTTTGAGATTGCATCCAAGTACTGCATTTCAGACTCTTTGTTGACCATGATGGCTACTCCATTTCTTCTAAGGGATTCCTGCCCGAAGTAGTAGATATAATGGTCATCTGAGTTAAATTCACCCAATCCAGTCCATTTTTGTTCGCTGATTCCTAGAATGTTGACGTTCACTCTTGCCATCTCCTGTTTGAGCACTTCCAATTTGCCTTGATTCATGGACCTGACATGCCAGGTTCCTATGCAATATTGCTCTTTACAGCATCGGACCTTGCATCTATCACCAGTCACATCCACAGCTGGGTATTGTTTTTGCTTTGGCTCCATCCCTTCATTCTTTCTGGAGTTATTTCTCCACTGATCTCCAGTAGCATATTGGGCACCTACTGACCTGGGGAGTTCCTCTTTCAGTATCCTATCATTTTGCCCTTTGATACTGTTCATGGGATTCTCAAGGCAAGAATACTGAAGTGGTTTGCCATTCCCTTCTCCAGTGGACCACATTCTGTCAGATCTCTCCACCATGACCGCCCATCTTGGGTGGCCCCACAGGGCATGGCTTAGTTTCAGTGAGTTAGACAAGGCTGTGGTCCTAGTGTGATTAGACTGACTTGTTTTCTGTGAGTATGGTTTCAGTGTGTCTGCCCTCTGATGCCCTCTTGCAACACCTATTGTCTTACTTGGGTTTCTCTTACCTTGGACATGGGGTATCTCTTCACGGCTGCTCCAGCAAAGTGCAGCCACTGCTCCTCACCTTGGACGAGGGGTATCTCCTCACTGCCGCCTCTCCTGACCTTGAACGTGGAGTAGCTCCTCTCGGCCCTCCTGTGCCCGTGCAGCCATGGCTCCTTGGACATGGGATAGCTCCTTCTGGCCACCACCCCCGACCTGGGATGTGGTGTAGCTCCTCTTGGCCACGGTGCTGCCAGGTCCGTCACAGCTGGCACGCTTCTGCCACATGGTCCGTCACAGCTGGCGCGCTTCCTTTTAGAACTAACACCCCTAAAAGAGGTCCTTTTCATTATAGGGGACTGGAATGCAAAAGTAGGAAGTCAAGAAACACCTGGAGTAACAGGCAAATTTGGCCTTGGAATACAGAATGAAGCAGGGCAAAGGCTAATAGAGTTCTGCCAAGAGAACACACTGGTCATAGCAAACATCCTCTTCCAACAACACAAGAGAGGACTCTACACATGGACATCACAAGATGGTCAACGCCGAAATCAGATTGATTATAATCTTTGCAGCCAAAGATGGAGAAGCTCTATACAGTCAGCAAAAACAAGACTGGGAGCTGACTGTGGCTCAGATTATGAACTCCTTATTGCCAAATTCAGACTTAAACTGAAGAAAGTAGGGAAAACCACTGACCATTCAGGTATGACCTAAATCAAATCCCTTATGATTATACAGTGGAAGTGAGAAATAGATTTAAGGGCCTAGATCTGATAGAGTGCCTGATGAACTATGGAATGAGGTTCGTGACATTGTACAGGAGACAGGGATCAAGACCATCCCCATGGAAAAGAAAAACAAAAAAGCAAAACGGCTGTCTGGGGAGGCCTTACAAATAGCTGTGAAAAGAAGAGAAGCGAAAAGCAAAGGAGAAAAGGAAAGATATAAACATCTGAATGCGGAGTTCCAAAGAATAGCAAGAAGAGATAAGAAAGCCTTCCTCAGCAATCAATGCAAAGAAATAGAGGAAAACAACAGAATGGGAAAGACTAGAGATTTCTTCAAGAAAATTAGAGATACCAAAGGAACATTTCATGTAAAGATGGGCTCAATAAAGGACAGAAATGGTATGGACCTAACAGAAACAGAAGATATTAAGAAGAGGTGGAAAGAATACACAGAAGAACTGTACAAAAAAGAGCTTCACGACCCAGATAATCACGATGGTGTGATCACTGACCTAGAGCCAGACATCCTGGAATGTGAAGTCAAGTGGGCCTTAGAAAGCATCACTACGAACAAAGCTAGTGGAGGTGATGGAATTCCAGTTGAGCTATTCCAAATCCTGAAAGATGATGCTGTGAAAGTGCTGTACTCAATATGCCAGCAAATGTGGAAAACTCAGCAGTGTCCACAGGACTGGAAAAGGTCAGTTTTCATTCCAATCCCAAAGAAAGGCAATGCCAAAGAATGCTCAAACTATCACACAATTGCACTCATGTCACACGCTAGTAAAGTAATGCTCAAAATTCTCCAAGCCAGGCTTCAGCAATACGTGAACCGCGAACTTCCTGATGTTCAAACTGGTTTTAGAAAAGGCAGAGGAACCAGAGATCGAGTTCCAGAAAAACATCTATTTCTGTTTTATTGACCATGCCAAAGCCTTTGACCTGTGGATCACAATAAACTGTGGAAAATTCTGAAAGAGATGGGAATACCAGACCACCTGACCTGCCTCTTGAGAAACCTATATTCAGGTCAGGAAGCAACAGTTAGAATTGGACAGGGAACAGACTGGTTCCAAATAGGAAAAGGAGTACATCAAGGCTGTATATTGTCACCCTGCTTATTTAACTTATATGCAGAGAACATCATGAGAAAGCCTGGGCTGGAAGAAGGACAAGCTGGAATCAAGATTGCCTGGAGAAATATCAATAACCTCAGATATGCAGATGACACCACCCTTATGGCAGAAAGTGAAGAGGAACTCAAAAGCCTCTTGATGAAAGTGAAAGTGGAGAGTGAAAAAGTTGGCTTAAAGCTCAACATTCAGAAAACGAAGATCATGGCATCTGGTCCCATCACTTCATGGGAAATAGATGGGGAAACAGTGGAAACAGTGTCAGACTTTATTTTTTTGGGCTCCAAAATCACTGCCGATGGTGACTGCAGCCATGAAATTAAAAGATGCTTACTCCTTGGAAGGAAAGTTATGACCAACCTAGATAGCATATTGAAAAGCAGAGACATTACTTTGACAACAAAGGCCCGTCTAGTCAAGGCTATGATTTTTCCAGTGATCATGTATGGATGTGAGAGTTGGACTGTGAAGAAGGCTGAGCGCCAAAGAATTGATGCTTTTGAACTGTGGTGTTGGAGAAGACTCTTGAGAGTCCCATGGACTGCAAGGAGATCCAACCAGTCCATTCTAAAGGACGTCAGTCCTGGGTGTTCTTTGGCAGGAATGATGGTAAAGCTGAAACTCCAGTACTTGGCCACTCATGCGAAGAGTTGACTCTTTGGAAAAGACTCTGATGCTGGGAGGGGTTGGGGGCAGGAGGAGAAGGGGATGACAGAGGATGAGATGGCTGGATGGCATCACCGACTCGATGGACATGAGTTTGAGTGAACTCCGGGAGTTGGTGATGGACAGGGAGGCCTGGCGTGCTGAAATTCATGGGGTCGCAAAGAGTTGGACACGACTGAGCGACTGAACTGAACTGAACTGACAGAAAAACTATTGTATCTTACTATTATAGCCAGAAGCACCATGTTTGCATTATTTGAGAACAAAAAGTTATATCCATAACCTGATGTTAATTCATTTATGATTCTATTGGGCTTCCCAGGTGGCGCTAGTGGTAAAGAACCTGCCTGCCAGTTTAGGAGATAAAAAATGTGGGTTTGATCCCTGGGTTCAGAAGATCCTCTGGAGGAGGGCATGCAACCTACTCCAGTATTCTTGCCTGGAGAATCCCCATAGACAGAGGAGCCTAGTGAACTACAGTGCATAGGGTTGCAAAGAGTTGGACATGACTGAAGCGACTTAGCATGCATGTATGCACACACACATGATTCTATTGTTGCTTTCCAAAATACAGCTTTCTGTAAAAGTAAAAGAAAATTATGTAAAATTTTTCATCTTTTATACATAGTCACTGTAAGATATATTTGTGTTCAAACATTGTCTCTCTAGTTCCTTGCAAGTGTCAGACAATGATATTTCTGAATTTTGGATTCCATCTTTTCACTGATAATCTCAAATCTGTATCTCTACACTGAGTTACTCTCCTGAGTCCACAGCTACACATCCAGCATCTTATCTGACACCCTCATTTGGAGATCTAATAGGTATTTCAAACTTAATGTATCTAAATAAAAGTAGAGACACTCTCTTCTCTCACCTCAATCCCAAATCTAATTCCTTACAAGCATTTTATATCATATTATACAAATTGCCCAATCAAAAGAAAAAAGAAAGAAAATGAAGAAATCATTCTTGGCTCTTTTTGTTCTTTTATATTTGCATCCAGTATGGTGTTAATAAGCTATTCCCCCCATTCTCTAAAATAAGTATATTCAAAATCTGACCTCTTCTCTTTTTTAACCTTGCCACAGCCAGTCTGAAAAGCCATAAATTTTGCACTGACTTCTGCAATAGCCTCCTGTAACCATTCTGCTGAAAACCTTCCAAAGACTTCACATTGTCTGTGAAAAAAGCCAGTGCCAAAGAATCCTAGCACTCACCAATCTCCTAGTTTCTTTTTCAAAAATAATGAACAGAAATTTCTCACAGTTCTTTTTAAAATTTGAAGTGTAGCTGATTTACAATCTTGTGTTTGTTTCAGGTGTATAGCAAAGTGATTTGGTGCTATACATATTTTTTTCTCATGTCTTGGCTATAGTAAATAGTCCTTCTGTGAACATTGAGTGAATATAGTTTCTTTTCCATTGTGTGTGTATGTACATATACACATACACATTTTTCTTATCCATTCAAAATGCAACACTTAGGTTGCTTCCATATCTTTACAATATACATATTCTTTTTATAATATATATATATTCTTTTTCAGATTCTTTTCCCTTATAGATTGTTACAAAATATTGAGTATAGATAGTTCCCTGTACTGTTATCTATTTTATATATAGGTATTGTGAATATGTTAACCCACACTCCTCATTTATCAAGGCAACCACCACCACCACCACCCCCGCCCCCGCCGCCACATTTCCCCTTTGGTAACCATTAGTTCATTTTCTATATCTGTTTGGATTTATTTCTGTTTTGTACATAAGTTCATCTGTATCCTTTTTTGTTTTGAAGATTTCACATGTAAGCGATATTACATGATATTTGTCTTCTCTCTCTGGCTTACTTTACCTTGTATGATAATCTCTAGGTCTAATCATACTGCTATGAATGCCCTTATTTCATTCTTTTTTATGGTTGAGTTACATAGCTCAGTTGGTAAAGAATCAGCCTGCAATACAGGAGACCCTGGTTTGACTCCTGGATCGGAAAGATGGGCTGGAGAAGGGATAGGCTACCCACTCCATGATTTTGGGGCTTCTCTTGTGCTCAGCTGGTAAAGAATCTGCCCACGGTGTGGGAGACCTGGGTTCCATCCCTGGGTTGGGAAGATCCCCTGGAGAATGGAAAGGCTATCCACTCCAGTATTCTGGCCTAGAGAATTCCATGGACTGTATAGTCCATGGGGTTGCAAAAAGTCAGACATGATGAGCGACTTTCACTTCTACTGTATTTCCTTGTATATATGAACCATTTTGTCTTTATCGAGTCATCTCGGACATTTAGGTTGTTTCCGTGTCTTACCTATTATAATAGTGCTGCTGTGAACATTGAGGTGCATGTAGTTTCTTCTCTTCCAATCTGTGCCTAAACACACACACACACACACACACACACACACACACACATTGTCCCTATCCATTCAGTAAGCAATGCTTAGGTTGCTTCCATGTCTTGGCGGTTATAAATAATGCTGCTATGAACATTCACGTTCATGTCTTTTCAAATTAGTGTTTTTTGTTTTCTTTGGGTAGGTATCAGGAAGTGGAATTGGTAGATCAAATCATAATTCTATTTTTTATTTTTTGAGAAACCTCCATACTGTTTTCCGTAGTGACCGCACCAACTTGTAATGCCAGCAAATGCATAAAAGCGTTCCCTTTTAGCCACGTATTTGTCCACAGTAGTTGTTTGTTGTTTTTTTGATTATAGCCATTTTGACAGGTGTGAGGTGATATCTCATTGTGGTTTTGATTGAGCATAGTTTCATGTCTCTGTTGGTCACCTGTATGTCTTTTTAAAAAAATGTCTATTTAGGCTTTTTGCCTGTTATAAAATTGAATTGTTTTTGATGTTAAGGTTTATGAGTTCTTTGTATATTTTGGGTCATAATCCCTTATTGGGTATATTGTTTGCAAATAACTTCTCCTATATTTAGTAGGCTGCTTTTTTGTTTAGTTGATGGTTTCTTTCACTGTGCAAAAGCTTTTTGGTTTGTTGTAGTCCACTTAAACATTTTTTGCTTTTTTTTCCTTTGTCTTAGGAGACAAATTAAATATCATTAAGACCAATGCTCAGAGAAGGCAATGGCACCCCACTCCAGTACTCTTGCCTGGAAAATCCCATGGACAGAGGAGCCTGGTAGGCTGCAGTCCATGGGGTCGCGAAGAGTCAGACACAGCTGAGCAAGTTCCCTTTCACATTTCACTTTCATGCATTGGAGAAGGAAATGGTAACCCACTCCAGTATTCTTGCCTGGAGAATCCCAGGGACGGGGGAGCCTGGTGGGCTGCTGTCTATGGGGTCACACAGAGTCGGACACGACTGAAGTGACTTAGCAGCAGCCATAGCAGCAGCAAGACCAATGCTAGAGATGATACTGGGTATATTTTCCTGTAGGAATTTTATGATTTTAGGTCTTATATTTAAGTCTTTATTTGAATTTATTTTTGTATATGGTGTGAGAAAGTAGTCCAGTTTGATTCTTGTGCATGTAGCTGTCCAGTTTTCCCAACACTATATATTAAAGAAGCTATCTTTTCCGTATTGTATGTTCTTGTCTCCTTTGTCATAGACTGATTATATATGCATATGGGTTTATCTCTGGCTTTCTATTCTGTTCCATTGATCTATGCGTCTGTTTTTATGCCAGTATTATAAAATTTGTCTGTTTTGGTTATTGAAGCTTTGTGGTATAATTTAAAATCAGATAGCATAATACCTAAGAAAAGGGATTCTAAATGTTCATTATTATGGCCTAAAATATTGCCTGGCATGCAGTATGTACTCAGTATTTTTTAACTGTTTGACTACTGCATGTGCATGCGTGCTCAGTCATATCCAGCCCTATGGACTGTACCCGCCAGGCTTCTTTGTCCATGGGATATTACAGGCAAGAATATTGGAGTGGGTTGCCATTTCCTCTTCCAGTGGAACTTCTTGATCCAGTCATCAAACCCATATCTCCTGTGTCTCCTGCACTGCAGGCAAATTCTTTACCACCTGAGTCACCTGGGAACAAGATGTATGATACTTGAAAATAGGAATTGTATCCTGTAGCTCAAATGTATATAAAGCATATATCTCATATAAATCATAATATTTCTAGTATCATGTCTCATTTAATTGCATGTAAATAAGGTAATAATAGAAGGGCATAAGATTTGGACACAGAAATATCCATTTCAAGTTTTGAACCTACATGTGATCTTAAGAAATCCTTTCTTAGGCTCTATATCTACTATGTACACAATGGCATACTGTGGACACAATAGTATATACTTCATTCTGATGTAATTTTATGAGATATAACATTTGTGAATGAACAGCATAAACTGTTTAGAGTTTTTACAGTGTAAAAGATAAAGCCACAAAACTATTTTAAAGTACTTAAAAGAAATACTTTGTGTGTTGGATAGAGTTGGGTAGGCACCTTATGTCTACACATACTTTGTGGGTAGACAATGCTGTAAGTGTTATGCATTTTAATTAGAAATATTATCCCATATTACTGTAATACAGGGTTCACTAATATGTTTAACAGTTTCTCTCAGTCGTCACAGTTTCCTGGGACTTCAAAATAAATTGCTTTCCATTCAACAGGTATTCCTATAGTTCACAATTTTCTTTAATGTGCTATTATTCCTATCTGGTGAGGGTGAATTAAGTATCAATGCCTGGGTGAAAACTTGCTTTTGTTTCTGGTACAGTTAGTTTCCCTTCAGTGGTTCATTTTACCATCATTCTTAGGGGCCTGTCCTCAACTGTCCCTAGACCTTCCTAGATTCACCAAAGTAGGACAAAGCCGCATCATGGGACCAAATATTTATTTTCCATAAGCAAGATGTACTGTCAAGCTTTTGTCTGTGTGTACTTTTCATAGAAAACAACATATATTATAGCAAATAGAATATGTAATGCTTGTTAAATTCCTATGGGAAAGTTCCTTGGAACATTAGGCATAGTTGCTGTTAAACATTACTATTGAAAAGAATGTGGACTTTTTCCCTGAAACTGCCTCAGTGAGGAAGTGGATTATGATTGGTTATTATCACTGTTCCTAATTCTTCTTCAGAGTATGTAATAAAATGATCAGAATAGTCCTGCCTTTTAAGAAGTCCCTATTTGATCCTCAAATGTAGTTGTAGCTTGTAGGCAGTTCTTTCTGTATCTGCTTTGTAAGACCGAAAGGCCATGCCAACTCAGATTTGGGGCTGGAAAAAGCATCGTATATTACTCAGAATTTTTCCTCTTCAACAAGAGGACTGAAATGCAATGCGAGATATATTGTAATTGAATTTTTTAAAAGCACTGCCTTAGGGGAAGGAGTAAAGGGAAGAGTAGAATATTCCTTTGACTGGTTTCTGTCTCCAAGTGCGCTGAAATATCCATCTTATTGCTTATTAAAAAGACAGTAGGCCTAGTCCTGAAAAGAGATCATTTCTGCTTTTGACAAGGCTCCTAGATAAAGTTGTTTTTAAATGCCATTATGCAGATTTTTCGCAAAGCAGAAGTTAACAGCTTTGTCCTATTTGGTAACACTAGCTAAAATTTTTTTCTTGATTTTGTTAATGAAATCTACAAATCAAGGAACATTTGAATAGAGACCTAGAAGGGCACTCCTATTAATGTTTTATGATACTTATTTAAGAGAACAAAAAGGAACCCAAGAGATTTTGTGTCAGGATGGAATTGAAATGCATTATTGCGTATCAGTATGTACAATACTGAGAATATACAGGAGGTTTTTTCATAAATTGGATTCTAGCTAACCTAATACTCTACTATAAAAGGGCTGTTACCTCATGGATATGTATTATGAGCAAACTTTATGGTGTTAAGTATATTGCATTTATAAGTCTAGTACAGCCTGATCCAGCTTTTAAAAATTGTGCTTAATTAAACACTAGTGCTTCATCGAGCATTCTTACTCTGGAGGTGGGGACAGAATGTGATCCCGTGATCACAGTACTGTGGATATATTGTGAGTTAGGTATGAGTTTTGCTTATGCTTCATTTTGAGTGAAGAAACTCTGTCATGGCTAAACCTGATCTTTCTCTTTCATACTTGACAGTTATTGATGCAGTAAAAAATTAAGTTTTATCAGGAAAATAACAAAAACAAAATTCAAAGTGGTCTCAAATCCCAGCTGCCAGGATAAATCCCATAGACATTTTGAAAACGTTTGTAAATGCACATGGCCAAAAAATTTAGATGCTATAGTGTGTTCTAGGGAACAGCAAGGCAGACTCAAATGTGCCTTCAGGTAGTCAGAAGAAATTTTTCTTGATATCTGCCATGATTTTTGAATTGTTTTCTAGCCAGTTCATTTTTTAAATTTATTATTATTCTTAACCTTTTGCTTCAAAGGAAATTGGGTATTATAGCTACTGTGGCTGCTGCTAAGTCACTTCAGTCATGTCCGACTCTTAGCGACCCCATGGGCTGCAGCCTACCAGGCTCCTCCGTCTATGGGATTTTCCAGTCAAGAGTACTGGAATGGGTTGCCATTGCCTTTTCCCGTTATAGCTACTGCTGTTGCTGCTGCTAAGTCACTTCAGTCGTGTCCGACTCTATCCGACCCCACAGATGGCAGCCCACTAGTCTCCCCCGTCCCTGGGATTCTCCAGGCAAGAGCACTAGAGTGGGTGACCATTTCCTTCTCCAATGCAGAAAGTGATATACTTTCTAGTCTTTTCTTGATAAAGGTCCAGCAAAGTAAGAATAAATCTCTTTATACCAACAGCTATAAAATGAAGAACTTTACAAAAATTGGTTTTACTCCATGGTTTTGTTTATTTTAATTTCAAAGTGGGCATAAAATCTTTCCTTCAAAATTGACTGGTCTTTGAGTTGTTCCCTTGTTGTTGCTAAGTCATGTCTGACTCTTTGCGACCCCATGGACTGTAGCCCACCAGGCTCCTCTGTCCATGGGATTTCCCAGGTAAGAACACTGAAGTGGATTGCCATTTCCTTCTTCAGGGGATCTTCCCAAGCCAGGGGTCAAACCCTTGTCTTCTGCATTGACGGGTTGATGCTTTACCACCGAGTCACCACAGAAACCCAAATTGTTTCATTATCCACACAGGCTGGTTCCAAATAGGAAAAGGAGTACGTCAAGGCTGTATATTGTCACCCTGCTTATTTAACTTATATGCAGAGAACATCATGAGAAACGCTGGGCTGGAAGAAGCACAAGCTGGAATCAAGATTGCGGGGAGAAATATCAATAACCTCAGATATGCAGATGACACCACCCTTATGGCAGAAAGTGAAGAGGAACTCAAAAGTCTCTTGATGAAAGTTAAGAGGAGAGTGAAAAAGTTGGCTTAAAGCTCAACATTCAGAAAATGAAGATCATGGCATCTGGTCCCATCACTTAATGGGAAATAGATGGGGAAACAGTGGAAACAGTGTCAGACTTTATTTTTTGGGGCTCCAAAATCACTTCAGATGGTGAGTGCAGCCATGAAATTAAAAGATGCTTACTCCTTGGAAGAAAAGTTATGACCAACCTAGATAGCATGTTGAAAAGCAGAGACATTACTTTGCCAACAAAGGTCAGTTCTGTCAAGGCTATGGTTTTTCAAGTAGTCATGTATGGATGTGAGAGTTGGACTGTGAAGAAAGCTGAGTGACGAAGAATTGATGCTTTTGAACTGTGGTGTTGGAGAAGACTCTTGAGGGTCCCTTGGACTGCAAGGAGATCCAACCAGTCCATTCTAAAGGAGACCAGTCCTGGGTGTTCTTTGGAAGGAATGATGGTAAAGCTGAAACTCTAGTACTTTGGCCACCTCATGCGAAGATTTGACTCATTGGAAAAGACTCTGATGCTGGGAGGGATTGGGGGTAGGAGGAGAAGGGGACGACAGAAGATGAGATGGCTGGATGGCATCACTGACTCGATGGATGTGAGTCTGAGTGAACTCCAGGAGTTGGTGAGGGACAGGGAGGCCTGGTGTGCTGTGATTCATGGGGTCGCTAAGAGTTGGACACGACTGAGCGACTGAAGTGAACTGAACTGAACTTCAGTGAGGAGTCTGGCTCTGGATAATTTTATAGTTGTAACGTGGTTCTTCATCCCAGGAAGGGTTTCTTTGTTGTTATTATTATTATTGCTTGTATTTGTTCATATTTTATTATTAGAAAAAGAGCAGTAACTATCCTTGTGACTTCTTCTTTTCAAATGTTTCCACTAAATCTAGGGAACTAGTGGGGTTTTAAGAAATTTCTCCGTAAGCTGAAATGAGTTTCAGGGTCACTTTCATCTCTAAAAATGGTGATATTATGAAAAAAGTTTCATTTTGAATTTGTTTTGGAAAAAACTGCATTCATAGGAATCATTTGCATTTTAATCACTTGGAGGGTTGGCCTGTGAGAACCACCTTTTGTTCATAGTTAATTTTAGTGGGTTCTTTCATTTACTGTTATCTAGACAGGCATTTCCACTTGGCTGGCTCTGTCTCTTCTCTCATCTGGCCTTTGATGAAGCCTTGTTGACCTGAATGGGCTCAGTTCTTTGTCTTTTATTTCGTAAGTGCGCCCATGACTCGCTGTGACAGTTGGTCTTGGTGGTGAGCATTTATTTTGTTTTTAGCAGAATTCCTTGAGTGCAGTTGTGGTGCGGTGCTCGTATCTTCTGATGACAATGTTGAATCTCCTCCTGAATATATTCAGCTCCCCTTCAGCCAACCTTCACATCAGGCCAAAAAAACTTTTATTCAGTGGCAACTCGGTCATTTTATAGCAGGAACTGCTTTAAAAATTTTTTAGCTCTGAAAGTTAACTCTAGTGTTGAAATAAAATAAGATAAAGACTTAACTAGTAAAATTTCCATATTTTCTGACTTTTGGGCATGCATAAAATTTAGTATTAGACCTAGTTTTGATGAAATAAAATGAAACTAAGAAAATAACTCTTCTGGTGATAATATGTCTTCTAAATATCACATATCAGTTTTTTCCCCCCAGTTTTTTTACTGAGATATAATTAACAAATAGAAACTGTACATATTAAAAGATTACAACTTGATTTTTTAAAGAAACTTTTTATTTTGTATTGGGGTATAGCCAATTAACAATGTACAACTGATGTTTGATATATGTATGCATTGGGAAATTACCACCACAATTGAGCTATTCACATATCCATCAACTCACACAGTATTTTGTTTCCTTCTTGCTTCATTCCTTTCTTTTACATTTTTTTGTTGGTGGTGACAACACTTAAAAGCTACCCTCTTAGCAAATTTCAAGTGTCCAATACTGTATTGTTAACTATAGTCCCCACTCTTCAGGAATTATCTAATTATATAGATTTGTACAAGATATGAAAGATGAGGTATGCTAAAATATGATAGAATTTTTAAGCTATAATATTCTTTGATTTTCCTGTTATTATATGGTATAGAGTTGACACTAGAACAACATGGGATTGAAGACCACAGGTCCACTTATATGCAGATTTTTTTCAACAAATATATTTGGAAATATTTTGAAGATTTGTGGCAATTTGAAAAAAACTTGCAGGTGAAACGTATAGCTTAGAAATTAAAAATATTAAGAAAATGTATGTTTGAGAATGTATAAAATGCATGTATATAGTAGTCTAACCTTACATAGGTTTAAGGCAAGCGATATTGAGTATAAAACTAATAATGTGTTAGTTTTTATTACTGTTTTGTAATTTTGCTTTCAAAGAATTACATTACCAAACAATATGCCTCTTTCGCACTCTCTCTATGGTTTAAGAAACTATCAGCCTATCATCACAGGGAAGATTTTTATTAATGTAACAAGTTTTCAGTACTGTATTATGACTAGGGCTGTGTATTGTATGTCATAAAAATTCTATGACAATGTATTCACTAGTGTATATTCTAGGCTACTATGAAGCAGGTGTATCAGTTATACTAGGTAACCATAAAGTGATCATATGGCTACTTCTTTGAGAAATAAAAGCTATATATATCAAAGGGTTATAACAAATGCATTAATCATTATACCTGTAAATAGATACAAATGTTTTTCATATTAAATTTTCATTTTTGATGTCTAGTGTTAGTAATGGGAATAGCATCTATAGCATTTTGTATCATATAAGACAAATTGCCATAGGTACTGACAAGTAATCTTGTAGATAGGCAACATTAACTTATGGTGTCAATAATTATAGTATGGACTGTAAGTGTATTTTCTCTTCCTTATGATTTTCTTAATATACAGAAACCAACCCTTTGTATGAATATTTATACCAAGCTGTGTGAGAAGTTCTGCAGAAAAGAAAACACCTTAGTTTATATAAGCTGGAATTTTGCACACATTGGGCTATGACATCTTTTAACATGGAAACAGTGATCGGTATGAGATGCTTTGTGAAGCAGTACATTAATGAATTAATTGTAAAACTCTGATAAATATGTTCTTTAGTAATTCTGAAGGAATTCCATATTCTTAAGTATCAGTTATGATATGGTCTCTGATCACCTCAAATCAAAATAATCTCTCTGGGTATTATTACTGTAAACCAGCAAATAATTTCTGCTCAGGGCCTTTGCATAAACCTTCCCAATCTTCTCAGACTGTTCTTTACTAAACACATCATATGTCTAATAACCATTCATTTTTCATTTCTCTATTGAAATTTCATTTCCCCTCAAAATTCATTATTCTATTTTATAGAACGCTGTTAGTTTCCTTTATATAATTTATTATAGTTGGTGCCTTTGTTTAATGTTTGTCTTGCTCATTAGACTCTATGCCAGTATTGGTCATAAATATTTTGCTCACCATTTTCACCTAGCTCCTAGTCAAAACATGAGTTTAAGAAATATTGAATGAGGATAAATATATTTATTTTTTAAAATGATAAATGTTTGTCTCCCCCTTTAGATAATAAAGTGCAGGAGTTTAGGGATTGTGATTGCCAAAATCACAATAGGGATATTAGGGATATTATTGCCAAAAATATGAGTGCAGTAAGTAGTGTTTGCTAAATATGTGTTAAATAAACTAGTTGTTTATTCTACCAGTTTGAATAAACTATTTAATAAATTGAATGATTAACTTTTTCTCCAGCTTGACTGCAGAATAATTGACAGAATTGTAAGTTTTTTTAAAAGTACATGACATGAATCAATATATGTATATATCATGAGATAATTCCCCCTTCCCCATCAAGTTGATTAACACATGCCATATACCTCACACATTTATTTCCCTTTTTATTTGTGGTCAGGACATTTACGTTCTAGTCTTAGCAAATTTCAATTATACAATAGAGTGTTAAAACTATAGTTACCATGTTATATGTTAGAGTTTATTCATCTTATAACAGAGTTATTCATTGTATAACAGAAAGTTTGTACTCCTTTACTGATCTCTTCTCATTTCCCCCACCACATGCTGCCTGGAAACAACTTTTTTACTCTGTTTCTATGATTTCAACTTTTATTTTTAGATTCCTCATATTAGTGATGCCATGTGGTATTTGCCTTTCTCTGTCTGGCTCACATCACTTAGCATAACGCCCTCCAGGTTCATCCATGTTGTTGCAAATGACAGAATTTCTTTCTTGCTTTTTTTTTTTTGAGAAAGATGAATAATATTCCATTGTGTGCAACTTTCTGTAGCCATTCGCCCATTGATGGACTCTTAAGTTATTTCCATACCTTGGCTATTGTGAATAATGCTGCTGTGAATATGAATATGGGAGTACAGATATCTCTTTATGATAATGATTTCATTTCCTTGGGATATATACTCAGAAGTGGAATTGCTGGATCCCATGATAGTTTTATTTGTAATTTTTGAGGAACCTCTATATTGCTTTCCCCAGTGGCTGTACCAGCTTACATTCCTACAAGCAGTGTAGGGGTTTTCTCTATATCTTCAACAGCATTTGTTATCTCTAATGATGAACTTTAAATGGTGAATTTTGGGTGATTTTTTTATTCTTTAAAATATTTATTTAGAATTCTAACTGATAGAGCGGAAAATAGGATTTTCATGGAGTATGAGAATAGAAAAATGAAGCAAACAAGTTGTCTGGTTTATAGCTTAATAGAATGGAATTTTTTCATTAGAACAGAATTTAAATAGAACCCCACAATTTAGAAGACTGTATGTTATTTCTATACTAAGAAATGCCTATGTGAAATTGAATGAGCAGGAAATAGAGAATTCAGAACTGTGAGAGCTTTATTATTTTATCAAATATTTGTTGAGACTACAAGGAATTTTACAGTGTGTTCAGATAGATTGGGTAGAGGGTGAGTATCCAGACTACAAAGGATCACAGTTTATTTTTCATTATTAACAATGATAATATAAACACCAAAGTATCAAGAGACTGTAACAATTTTCTCAAATATAAGTGTCAGGAATTTCATTATTTCTGAGGCAGGTCGGGATGAACAACAGGTTAGCCCCTTTGAGGAAGAGGAAAGCTTGGGCCCAGAGGAATTGTGACTTCATTCTTATCAGCAGTGGTTACGGGTACAATTGGAAATAGCCCTGTATTTGCTGATCTGTTCCTTTTCTGCTCTACTGATGAGTTTCTCTCACTCTCCAGCCTTCCCATGCCCTAACCTTTCTTATCTGCTTGGTACTTCAGAAAATATTTTAGCCCAATATTTTAGTCAAGGTGGAAAGTTCAGGAGCTCTTATTTCAAGATTTATTTCCTGGGGAGAATAATGGAATTATTGTAGGAAAGTTCTCTTGAGACAGCAGACAGTTGGGAGTGGGCTGGATGCCATTCTGAGTGCTTTAAAGCAATTGTTGCAAATGAGAGCACTTCCATAATCATATGTCAGCTTCTAATACCCAAGATGAGAAATTTGCAAAGAAAATATTAAAAAAGTATTTATGCAAGAGAGAGGTTAAAGTCAGTTTATTTCCAATTTCTGGGGAATTTTACACACACACACACACACACACACACACACACACACTTTCTGGAGGTTTCTAGATGTCTGGCAGTCCTGAAAGCCCTGAATGCCCCATGAAAGAAAATATGAGCTTTTCTCCAGGGGTTTCTTTTGTCTAAAGTGTGAGGTGCAGAGAGCATATCACTATTTTGTTGTGAATCACACCTTATCTGGGTTGTTTTCATTTAACCAGTTTTGGTTTAGAATGTACTTAATGATGATGATCATGACTGAAGTCTCATTATTGGTTCTTCAATGCTGACTCAAAGCTCTTTAGCAGGGTTTTTATTACTTGAAAACATCATTTGTTTATTTAGTAAACATTTCTTGAGCTCTGGCTCTGTGACAGGCACTCACTGTTTCATGAATGGGGGCCCTGCACTTAATGAACAGGCAGAAAGCCCTGTCCATGTGGAGCCTAAGAAAGAAAAAAAGAAAGTATACTCTCTTTTGGATATCAACTGTTGCCGAGAGTCTAAATCAGGGAATGGAGCTATAAAATGTCAGGGGTGGCCGGTATAGGGTCACTGAGGAGTAGACTATTATGTAAAGACCTAGAGAAGTAAAAAAAAAAAAAAACTAACTTTCTTGGAGAAAGCAACCCAGGAAGATGGAAGAGCCAATGTACTGGCCAGTATGGGAGTTTGCCCTTTGGCTTCAAGGAACAGAGAGATACGGCTAGTGTGTCTGGAATGGTGTAAGTCAGGAAGCACAGCCAAGAGATGAAATCAGAGGGAATGTGGACCTCACACTGGGACTTAAGATCTGATCGGGGAACTCAGGGCACATCCTGGACCAATTAAATTAGATATGTGGGGGCATGAACCCAGGCATTTAACTGAGTTTGAAGTTACTCAATGTGCAAACAAGACCAAGAAACATCACTATTAGGGGTGAAATGACATGATCTGAATGGCATGAAGGGATGTCCATTTAAAAATGTTCATAGTAGCTGCTAGAAACTAGAAACTAGTTGCTAGAAACTCGCAGCTAATACATACATTTTAAAATTGACATCCCATCATGCGATTTGTATCATAGATATGATGGTTTAACATAGGGAGAAACTGCCATCAAAGGTTCTGACCACATTCTGATTCCTGATCTGGATAATTATCACAGGTGTATTAGCTTGTGAGAATCCATCAAATCATACATTTATAATTTCAGCACCTTTCTGTATGTATTTTATAATTTTACATTTCACAAAGTAGAAGATCCTATCCTAGATAAAAGAGACTGCTGCTGCTGCTGCTAAGTTGCTTCAGTTGTGTCCGACTCTGTGCAACCCCATAGACAGCAGCCCACCAGGCTCCGCTGTCCCTGGGATTCTCCAGGCAAGAACACTGGAGTGGGTTGCCATATCCTTCTCCAATGCATGAAAGTGAAAAGTGAAAATGAAGTCGCTCAGTCGTGTCTGACTCTGCAACCCAATGGACTGCAGCCTACCAAGCTCCTCCATCCATGGGATTTTCCAGGCAGGAGCACTGGAGTGGGTTGCCATTGCCTTCTCCAGATAAAAGAGACTAAAGATATTTAAAAATACACCGGTTTGCAGCAACATGGATGGACCTAGAGACTGTCATTCTGAGTGAAGGAGGTCAGGCAGAGAAAGACAAATGTCACACAATATCAGTTATATGTGTAATTAAAAAAATGGTACAAATGAACTTATTTACAAAACAGAAATAGAGTCACAGATATAAAAACAAATTTAAGGTTACAGGGGATAAGGGTAGGACAAATTGGGAGACTGGGATTGATATATATACACACTACTATATATAAAATACAAAGTAGGGAAAACCTCTAGATCATTCAGGTATGCCTTAAATCAAGTCCCTTATGATGACACAGTGGAAATGAGAAATAGATTCAGGGATTAGATCTGATAGACAGAGTATCTGAACAACTATGGACAGAGGTTTGTGACATTGTGCAGGAGGCAGTGATCAAGACCATCCCCAAGAAAAAGAAATGCAAAAAGGGAAAATGGTTGTTTGAGGAAGCCTTACAAATAGCTGATAAAAGAAGAGAAGCTAAGGCAAAGGAGAAAAGGAAAGATATATCCATTTGAACGCAGAGTTCCAAAGAATAGCAAGGAGAGATAAGAAAGCCTTCCTTAGTGATCAATGCAAAGAAATAGAGGAAAACAATAGAATGGGAAAGACTAGAGATCTCTTGAAGAAAATTAGAGATACCAAGGCAACATTTCAAGCAAAGATGGGCACAATAAAGGACAGAAATGGAATGGACCTAACAGAAGCAGAAGATATTAAGAAGAGGTGGCAAGAATACACAGAAGAACTGTACAAAAAAGATCTTAATGACCCAGATAACCACGAAGGTGTGATCAGTCACCTAGAGCCAGACATCCTGGAATGTGAAATCAAGTGGGCCTTAGGAAGCATCACTATGAACAAAGCTAGTGGAGGTGATGGAATTCCAGTTGAGCTACTTCAAATCCTAATAGATGATGTTGTTAAAGTGCTGCACTCAATATGCCACAAATTTGTAAAACTCAGCAGTGGCCACAGGACTGGAAAAGGTCAGTTTTCTTACCAGTCTCAAAGAAGGGCAATGCCAAAAAATGTTCAAACTACCACATAATTGCACTCATCTCACATGCTAGCAAAGTAATGTTCAAAATTCTCCAAACCAGGCTTCAATAGTACGTGAACTGTGAACTTCCAGCTGTTTAAGCTGGATTTAGAAAAGACAGAGGAATCAGAGATCAAATTGCCAACATCTGTTGAATCACTGAAAAAGCAAGAGAGTTCCAGAAAAAGCATCTACTTCTGCTTTATTGACTATGCCAAAGCATTTGACTGTGTGGATCACAGCAAACTGTGGAAAATCCTTAAAGAGATGGGAATACCAGACCACCTTACGTGCCTTCTGAGAAATCTGCATGCAGGTCAAGAAGCAACAGTTTTTTAGAACTGGACGTGGAAGAATGGACTGGTTCCAAATTGGGAAAGGATTACATCAAGGCTTATATTTCACCTCGCTTATTTAGCTTATATGCAGAGTATATCATGTGAAATGCTGGGCTAGATGAAGCACAAGCTGGAATTAAGATTGCCAGAAGAAATATCAATAACCTCACGTATGCAGGTGACACCACCCTTATGGCAGAAAGCAAAGAAGAACTAAAGAGCCTCTTGATGAAAGTGAAAGAGGAGAGTGAAAAAGTTGGCTTAAAACTCAACATTCAGAAAACTAAGATCTTGGCATCTGGCCCCATCACTTTATGGCAAATAGATGGGGAAACAATGGAAACAGTGAGACACTTTATTTTGGGGGGCTCCAAAATCACTGCAGATGGTGACTACAGCCATGAAATTAAAAGATGTTTGCTCCTTGAAAGAAAAGCTATGACCAACCTAGATAGCATATTAAAAAGCAGAGGCATCACTTTGCTGACAAAGGTTCATCTAGTCAAAGCTATGGTGTTTCCAGTAGTCATGTATGGATGTGAGAGTTGGACTATGAAGAAAGCTGAGTGCCGAAGAATTGATGCTTTTGAACTGTGGTGTTGGAGAAGACTCTTGAGAGTCACTTGCACTGCAAGGAGATCAAACAATCAAGAGTAAAGGAAATCAGTCCTGAATATTCATTGGAAGGACTGATCATGAAGCTGAGACTCCAATACTTTGGCCACCTGATGCAAAGAACTGACTCTTTGGAAAAGACCCTGATGCAGGGAAAGATTGAAGGCAGGAGGAAAAGGGGACGACAGAGCACGAAATGGTTGGATGACATCACCGATTTGATAGACAGGAGTTTGGGCAAGCTCTGGGAATTGGTGATGGACAGGGAAGCATGGTATGCTGCAGTCCATGGGGTCACAAAGAGTCACACTGAAACTGAAATGAATAGGAAGCTTCTTTATAGCACAGAGAACTCTATTCAATACTCTGTAATGACTTATATGGGAAAAGAATCTAAAAAAGAGTGGAGATATATATGTATATATATAACTGATTCACCAGGACGGGAGTCTGGGGAGGCCAAGGTTGGAGGATGCCTGTGAGCAGAGGGCTCTCCAGCCTTACTGCCTCCACTGTCTGTCCTGGGGCATTTCTGCCGCCCACGTGGCCCAGTGCTAGGGGAGCTCTGGCTCCCGCCTTTCCTGCTGCTGACTCCTCCGGGATATTGTCCAGGCCTGGGGAGACTGCCCCCTGCTGAGGGGGATGGCACACAGTGCTTCCTAGGCTCCTGCCCTGCCACAGTAGGTACTTGGGGCGCTAGTCATTACCCTGCCCCTGCCACCACCATCATCTCTGTGAATCAACTTCCCATGCATTGCCACCTCCTCAGCTCCTGTCATGTTATCCCACTGTCACCATCATCCTTCCAACTTTCCCAAAGGGAAAGATATACCCAACTGAATGCAGAGTTCCAGAGAATAGTAAGGAGAGATAAGAAAGCCTTCTTTAGTGAATAGTGCAAAGAAATAGAGGGAAACAGTAGAATGAGAAAGACTAAAGATCTCTTCCTGAAAATTGGAGATACCAAGGAGACATTTCTTGCAAAGATGGATATAATAAAGGACAGAAATGGTATGGACCTAACAGAAGCAGAAGATATTAAGAAGGGGTGGCAGGAATACACAGAAGAACTGTACAACAAAGATCTTCATGACCCAGATAATCACTATGGTGTGATTGCTAACCTAGAGCCAGACAACCTGGAGTGTGAAGTCAAGTGTGCCTTAGGAAACATCACTATGAATTCCAGCCTGCTGCTGCTGCTGCTAAGTCACTTTAGTCGTGTCCGACTCTGTGCGACCCCATAGATGGCAGCCCACGAGACTCCCCCGTCCCTGGGATTCTCCAGGCAAGAACACTGGAGTGGGTTGCCATTTCCTTCTCCAATGCATGAAAGTGAAAAGTGAAAGTGAAGTCGCTCAGTTGTGTCCAACTCTTAGCGACCCTATGGACTGCAGCCCACCAGGCTTCTCTGTCCACAGGATTCTCCAGGCAAGAGTACTGGAGTGGGGTGCCATTGCCTTCTCCGATTCCAGCCTAGCTATTTCTAATCCTGAAAGATTAGGATGCTGTTAAACGGCTGCACTCGATATGTCAACAAATTTGGAAAACTCAGCAGTGGCCACAGGGCTAGAAATGGTCAATTTTCATTCCAATCCCAAAGAAGGGCAATGCCAAAGAATGTTCAGACTACCTTACAGTTGTGCTCATTTCACACAGTAGCAAGATTATGCTTAGAATCCTTCAAGCTAGGCTTCAGCAGTATATGAATCAAGAACGTCCAGATGTACAAGCTGGATTTAGAAAAAGGCAGAGGAACCAGTATCAAATTGCCAACATCTGCTAGGATATAGAAAAAGCAAAGGAATTTTGAAAAAATATACCTCTGCTTCATTGACTGTGCTAAAGTCTTTGACTGTGTGGATCACAACAAATTGTGGAGAATTCTTCAAGAGGTGGGAATAGCATACAACCTTACTCATCTCCCAAGAAGCCTGTATGCAGGACAGGAAGCAACAGTTAGAACCAGACATGGAACAACAGACTGGTTCAAAATTGGGAAAGGAGTACACTAAGGCTGTATATTGTCACCCTGCTTATTTAACTTCCATGCAATGTACATCATGTGAAATGCCAGGCTGGATAAAGGACAAGCTGGAATCAAGATTGCTGGGAGAAATATCAACAACAACAGATATGTAGATGATACCACTTTAATTGCAGAAAGCTGAGAGGAACTTTCATGCATTGGAGAAGGAAATGGCAACCCACTCCAGTGTTCTTGCCTGGAGAATGAATCCCAGGGATGGGGGAGCCTGGTGGGCTGTTGTCTATGAGGTCCCACAGAGTCGGACACGACTGAAGTGACTTAGCAGCAGCAGCAGCAGCAGCAGCAAGAGGAACTAAAGAGCCTCTTAATGAGTGTGAAAGAGGAGAGTGAAAAATCTGGCTTAAACTCAACATTCAAAAAAGTAAGATCATAGCATCCAGTCCCATCAGTTCAGTTCAGTTCAGTCGCTCAATCGTGTCCGACTCTTTGCGACCCCATGAATCGCAGCACGCCAGGCCTCCCTGTCTATCACTAACTCCAGGAGTTTACCCAGACTCACGTCCATCAAGTCAGTGATGCCAGTCCCATCAGTTCATGGCAAATAGATGGGGAACAATGGAAACAGTGACAGGTATTATTTTCTTGGGCTCCAAAATCACTATGAATGGTGACTGCAACCTCAAAATTAAAAGATGCTTGCTCCTTGGAAGATACACTATGCGAAACTATACAGCATATTAAAAAGCGGAGACATCACTTTGCTGACAAAGGTCTGTATAGTCAAAACTATGGTTTTTCTAGTAGTCAGGTATGGATGTGAGGGTTGGACTATAAAGAAGGCTGAGCACCAAAGAATTGATGCTTTTGAACTGCAGTGCTGGAGAAGACTCTTGAGAACCTTTGAACAGCAAGGAGATCAAACCAGTATATCCATAAAGGAAATTAACCTTGAATATTCTTTGGAAGGACTGATGCTGAAGCTGAAGCTCCAATACTTTGGCCACCTGATATGAAGAGCGGACTTACTGGAAAAGGCCTCGATGCTGGGAAAGACTGAGGGTAGGAGGAGAAGGGAATGACAGAGGATGAGATGGTTGGATGGCATCACTGAATCAATAGAGATGAGAAACTCTGGGAGACAGTGAAGGTCGGGAAGGCCTGATGTGCTGCAGTTCATGGGGTTGCAAAGGGTTGGACATGACTTAGTGACTGAGCAACAACAAATAACTGATTCACTTTGCTTTTACACCTGAAACTAACACACTGTAAATCGACCATACTCCAATGAAAATGTAAAAAAATGTACTGTTGATGCTTCTCTTGTTCAGTTATGAACATTTGGACAGCCTTGTTTTACACCCCCCTGAACAGTGACACCTTTCTATGTGCCAGTTTTCCACAAAAACTTTTTCCATAATAATAAATGTGTAAGATGTCTGCTCTTTTGTAATACGGTTACTGAAGTGAAGGTATCTCTCTCCGTGTTAGTGTTGGACCTGGTGGGATTGAGATCCTTGTCGATGTGTGATGAGTCTTGTTGGGAGGGAAAAAGGGGCATGTCAAAGGTCACCAGAAGAGCAGAGAAATCAGTTCATTTGAGAATGTTGCTGTCTTGACTGCTGACTTTGCTATACCTAGAGTGACCTTGTTTTCCTAATATTGCAGTCTTAAAAAGTGACTCTATTTTGAGGGAGTTCAGCAAAAGTTAATGTTTAGAAACAAGCAGTGGACCCCAAAGACTTAACTAGTGCAACTGATACACCTTCTAGAATGTACTAATGTGCATTAAAAAAAAAAAATAGCTTTATGCAGAGTTTGCATTTATAAGCAAAAATGAGTAGACTGAAATTCTTCTTTTGTAGAAAGAAATTGACATGCAAGACATAATTCATGGGACATTCATTTGTTGGTGACTACAATGAATTAAAAGAGGTTGCTTGCAAGGAGCCAAGTCACAGCAAATACCTTGGCACAATTTCATGACTTTATTACCTAGAAAGAGTAAGCTTGGAGGGACCTGCCAGCATTTGCTTGGCACTGTGAGTAGGGCCCTTGAAGGGGCAAGTTGGATGTTAGTGCTTTGTTTGATATTAAGGAGAGCATCGTTTGGATAATGGCACTAAATTCTGTGGTGTTCTCTATTCAAGTACCTTAATGCTTGATTTTGAAGGTAGAGTTCTTTAGGGCCTGAAAGGAATGCCTGCTGCTGCTGCTGCTAAGTCGCTTCAGTCGTGTCCGACTCTGTGCAACCCCATAGATGGCCTCCCACCAGGCTCCCCCGTCCCTGGGATTCTCCAGGCAAGAACACTGGAGTGGGTTGCCATTTCCTTCTCCAATGCACGAAAGTGAAACGTGAAAGTGAAGTTGCTCAGTCGTGTCCGATTCTTAGTGACCTCATGGACTGCAGCCTACCAGGCTCCTCCGTCCATAGGATTTGAAAGGAATGCCTACATGTGTGTAATTATCTTCCACTGTAATATTGATAATCATTACATGTCAGCTAATCACCTTAAGAGCAATCTCAAAGAGGATTTTTCTGCTGTTTTTTTAACCTTGCCTTTAAAACCTTCAGAGGAAGCAGAAAGGAGATCTTTTCTATATTGAAAGAGATACAAAGGTACTAATCATTGGCCTTTGCTGGGCTGACAGTGCATTAAACTTCTACTGCAAATGCATTTTATTATAATAAGATGATGTGAAAAAAAGATGTGCCACACACATACAGGCAGATATTACACCACAGGGCTTGTATTAATTGCCATCCAGACCACCATGCATGCCATCCAGATTAAGCTCTGCTTAATCAAATGCAGTGCCTTGTGAAAATTGCTTTCCCTGGTAAACCTGCTGTAGCCATCTTTCATTTATTTCCTTTTTAGGATTTTGTCTAGGCACTCAAGCTAATCGGTAATACTAACATTTAATATATTGAAAACATTGTCATTTTCTAGACCTTTGTAGACTTGAAACATATAATAAAGAAAACATTTGAGGTTTTGAACATGGTTTATATTTTGCTTAATTACTTAATTGAGTGGGATTTTGTAAATAACTTTGAAATTTAAATTAATTTCCTATCTGTTTTTAACCCTCTACCTACTGAGTAAACTTTAGATCTTTCTGAACAAAATTCAAAATAGAAGCAGCATTTTTTCCCTTCAGTTCTCACTCAAGGATACCAAATGTGGTCTATGTTTTTGGATCTTCTGTAGTAACAGAAACTTGAAGATACGGTATCTGTACTTGTTCTGGATTATCTGAAAGTATTTTTCTGATCTGATAAAATTCAACAGCATTAATGGCAGCATTGCCAGTGACAAAGGGGATACTCATGGTCCGTGACATGCTATGGCAAGATGTTCATGCTCGGTGTTGGGAAAGGCAGTTTGGTGCCTAAGTCTTTTGACTCCCACTCAACCTCTACACGGAGAAGGCAATGGCACCACACTCCAATACTCTTGCCTAGAAAATCCCATGGATGAAGGAGCCTGGTGGGCCGCAGTCCATGGGGTTGCTAGTAGTCAGACACAACTGAATGACTTCACTTTCACTTTTCACTTTCATGCAGTAGAGAAGGAAATGGCAACCCACTCCTGTGTTCTTGCCTGGAGAATCCCAGGGATTGGGGAGCCTGGTGGGCTGCTGTCTATGGGGTCACACAGAGTCAGACACGACTGAATCGACTTAGCAGCAGCAGCAGCAACCTCTGCAAGATGGGCCTGGGCCAGGGACACTTTCATGCCAGAAGGAGCTCACATAGCCTGTTCCCAGCTTATCATTTTGTATGGGAGTATCTTTCTCTGCTTTTAGCCCAATCAGTATACACACTTTCGTTCTGCTTGAGTGCAAGCGTCATATAAAACCTGGCTGACCCCAGTGCTGTGTCTGCTCTCGGAGAGTATTGGGATAGAACCCATTCGCGGAGGCATGGGAGGGTGACTGTGAGTCCAGTGCCTGCGTCAGCGGACAGGAGAAACCTTTTGGCCACGCGTGACTGATGTCCACTGTTGAAGCTTATCTTGTTCTGTCTTTTCTCTGTATGAATAAAACATTGTTCTGTCCAGTGCCTGACCCTGTTGTTTTCTCCCTAGTCACTTTGATACCAAGATGTAATGAGCAGAGTGTTTGGAGTCCTCCCAGGGACTGGTAACTGCGTTCTGCTAGACTCTAGGCTATTTCTATGTGTAGGAGAGAACTTGAAGAAAGAAAATGGTGCTCTCAAGATTCAGAGAACAGACTAAAATGTGTCTATGACTGCCCTAAAATAAACTTTTATTTTCTGCAAGGATAGGGGTGAGAGTTCTGAAAATCAAACGTGAAGTCTAGTCTTAAAGTTGCCTGAATTTCAATGCAAACTAAATTCACAAACTTGCAGAATTTCTGTTTTTTTTTTTTTTAATTTATTGGAGTATTGTTGTTATTCAGTCACTTAGTAATGTCTGACTCTGTGATCCCATAAACTGCAGCACACCAGGCCTGCCTGTTCTTCATTATCTCCCAGAATTTGTTCAAATTCATGTTCATTGAGTCGATGATGCCATCCAGCCATCTCTTCCTCTGTTCCTCCCTTCTCCTCTTTCCCTCAGTCTTTCCCAGCATCAGGATCTTTTAAAGTGAGTCAGCTATTTGCATCAGGTGGCCAAATTATTGGAGCTTCAGTTTTAGCCTCAGTCCTTCCAATGAATATTCAGGGTTGATTTCCTTTAGGATGCACTAATTTGATCTCCTTGCTGTCCAAGGGACTCTCAAGAGTCTTCTTAGCACCACAGTTCCAAAGCATCAAGTCTTCAGTGCTCAGCCTTTTTTATGGTCCAACTCTCACATCTGTATGTGACTACTGGAAAAACCACAGCTTTGACTATATGGACCTTTGTTGGCAAAGTGATGTATCTGCTTTTTAATATGGTGTCTAGGTTTGTCATAGCTTTTCTTCCAAGGAGCAAATGTCTTTTAATATCATGGCTGCAGTCACCATCCATAGTGATTTTGGAGCCCCCCCCCCCCCCAAATTAAAGGCTATCACTCTTTCCATTTTTCCCCATCTATTTGCCATGAAGTGATGGGACCAAATGGCATGATCTTAGTTTCTTGAATGTTGAGTTTTAAGCTAGCTTTCTCACTCTCCTCTTTTACACTTATTAAGAGGCTCTTCAGTTCCTCTTCGCTTTCTGCAATTAAAGTGGTATTATCTGCATATCTGAGGTTGTTTATATTTCTCCTGGCAATCTTAATTCCAACTTGAACTTCATCCAACCCAGCATTGTGCATGATATACTCTGCATATAAATTAAATAAGCAGGGTGACAATATACAGCCTTGATGTACTCCTTTCCAAATTTGGGACCAGTCTGTTATTCCATGTCTGGTTCTGTTGTTTTTTGACATGCATACAGATTTCTCAGGAGGCAGGCAAGGTGGTTTGGTATTCCATTCTCTTTCAGAATTTTCCACATTTTTTTTTTTGTGATCCACACATTCAAAGGCTTTTAGTGTAATCAATAATTATAGTTGATTCACAATATTGTGTTAGTTTCTGCTGTATAGCAAAATGAATCAGTTATACACATATCCATTCTTTTTTTATTGCTTTCCCATAAAAGTCATTATAGAGTATTGGGTAGAGTTCCCTGCGCTATACAGTAGGTCCTTGTTAGTTTTTCATTTTATATATAGTAATGTGTGTATGTCAGTCCCAGTCTCCCAGTTTATCCCTTCACCCTTCACCCCTGTAACCATAAGTTTGTTTGTTTGTTTTGGTTTTCTATGTCTGTGACTCTATTTCTGTTTTGTGAATAAGTTCATTTATACCATTTATTTTTAGATTCTGCATATAAGCGATATCATATGATAGTTGTCTTTGTCTGATCTTCTTCATTTAGAACAACAATGTCTAGGTTCATTCATCTTGTATAATTTTTTTTATGTTGATTATATTGAATTGGAAGAAGTGAAAACCAAAAGAAATTGAAATGAAGGCACACGGACAGATCCTAATAAAGTGGAAGACATTGGGCTCAAAATTCTGCTGAGCCTCCTTTGCTAAAAGAAAATCTTTTTCCATTGTCTGTAGAGGATAGTCTCTATTTGTCTGAAGAAGCTGAAGTCTCCTTGGAGGTAAAAGCTTTACAAAGCTCTGCTGATTCTTCTTAGGACCTACCTCCATCCAATACCTTCTAGATCTGTGTTGGGGATTTTCTCCCCGGGACTTGGAAGCGACAAACCTGAAAGAATGACACTTGGACAGTCTCTTGCAAGGACTGACAAGTTTAGCTCTGCAGTCAAGCCTTTTTATAGAAGCAGGAACAAAGAGCTTAGAATATACAGCCAGCAGAGCGCGTACGGGGTTAACACATAATCAGTAAAAATATTTCAAGGACAGCGCACTCTAAGTGACCCATGTGCTTAACCCATAACCCGTTTTCTCAAGCAACATCCTTAATATTTATTATTAAATCTTGGCGCCGGGCATAACCAAAGGCAGGAGATGTTTTTCTGCCCGCAGCACCAAGCCGGGGGTACTTCTGGCCCTTCGCCATTTTCCCAAGGACTTCCTCCAACCGGCTATTTTGTACTGGGCTTCCCAACATAGCCTCCTTTTGTTTTTAATTTAAGCACAGCAGCTGCTAGTTAGACTCCGTTGTGGGAGGCATGGAGTCTTGAGTAGGGACATCTATATCCTACAAGCAATGACAGAGAAAGCAGGGTGATTAATACATATATAAAAATGTTGCTTCCTGAAAACCAAGTTCTAGGGTCTAGAGACAGGGTTTTGGTTAAAGTATCATAAAATTGAGTGCTGTACAATTTCTTAGGTACCTTAACTTGAAAATTAGCAACTTGTTGTTTCAACAAATTGATGTCTAAACTTGAGTTATCTGTGAGATCCTGCAAATGCGCTTTAACTTTATCCCAAGGATATTCAGTGCTATTATAGGGCATGTTAGTCAGACAAAAAGAAGTAAAATTCCAGTGACAATGTATACGTGTTTGGAAAGTCAGTTGCTGCACTTGATCTCCTAAGTGGATAACCACAGTTTGTAACTCATTAATTCGTGTTTGTAATTGTTGATCTATTTGAGTTTGTTGAGTCCAAAGATCATGAGAGTCTTTGTGCCAAGCAGTGATAAAATCATGATTTTGTATGGATTTATGTAAAGCCATACCGGACAAAGTTCCTACAGTTGCAATAGAGATAAGGCTTAAGATGCCTGCAACAATCCACCCAGTGATGCATTTAGATCACCTAAGTCCAGTTTTCAACAATACAGAAAGAAATACAGAATCAGTCCAAGGCTCAGTTAAGTTTACGGGAAGCCATAACTCAGATCTTTGTTTAACTAGCGCAATGCTAGCATTGTGATATGAAATGGTGTGATTAAGGCAGGTATACAATGCACATGCAGTACAATTGACAATCTTGGTTGATAAGTCAATATCAAAATGCCCTACAATAAACAAATACGGAAGCTGAACACATGATTGAATATAGCCAGTACTATTGTATAGGAAGGATAATTAGAACAACGAAACATACCTACAGTTTATGGGAGGCTCTGGCCCCACAATGGGGACGACAATCCTGGGTCGTGGGGGTGATAAGCCCCCGTTATACCAATTCAGCAATATGTCCTTATTAGTCCAGAAACTTGTCTTAGATTTATGAAAACCTCCAATGCTTGATCTATTAAACCAGGAGCAGTTATGATGTTCCTCCTGCTCTTCAGAAAGTTTACAAGAGATCCCCAGTCAACAAATTTAAATGTATGATTAGTATGATTTTGCTGAATTATAGAAACTTTCCCAAATTGGCCTCAACAATCAGACCAATGTAACAGTTGTATCTCCTGTTTTCTTCTCCAAGATACAGGGTATGACATGAAGGTTCCTCTGGTTGAAAAAGCGAGTTCGAATAGTTGGCTATCTGGCCTGGATAATGTCTCTCGGAGCCATTAAGTAAGAAAGATGCCTAGCAAACATTCCTAGATGCAAAGCAGTCCCATTGTTGGCAGAGTATGCCCACCACTGTGGGAAGATAGTCATGCAAAGGGGGTGAGATCCGAAACAGACAGGCAAGGTTTTGAATTCCACGGAAATGTTGAATGGCTTTCCCTCATCTTCTTCATGAATTGGTCGCTTTATGGACCAGGGACTTGGAAAATGCATGCTATCATTAGTAAAGATCATAGGGGCTTTATCTACCCAATCCACTATGGAGAGAAGTGGTGGGTTGCGTATGTATGCCCAATAAACATATTCTGCACTTACCCCAGAGGAACAGGAAAGAACAGCTAACATTGCCAGAAACAGCTTATCTGGAGTCATAGGATTCCAGTACTCTTCAGTGTCTGCTCAGCCTGATGAGTCATGTTTTTCACTTGAGCCCATGTCGTGTAAGGATTCAGACGATGGCGTTTCCTCATTCGCTCCTCCAGGGTCATTGATGAGACCCTTCGTGTCAACTTCATCACTTCCTGAGGGAGTCCGGTCTTGGGGTCCCTCTCGGTAATGGACATGGCGAAGGGGAACCCAGATTTCCTCTCCATCTGCAATGACAAGACCATAACCCTTGCCTAGGAGTCGTAAGATTCCTGGCAGCCACTGATTAAATTGCTTATACCATATTGGTGTATTGATTTCTAAGTTGCTGTTTTTGTCTTCTGCAAAATATCTATCTGCACGAGTGTCAGAATTATTTTTTGTTAAGTTTAACAAATTTAGGGAATAAAGAGTTAAAGATAATAATAATTGAGGGTTCATAGGATAAGAAGTGTATCTCCTCTTCCATATTCATTCTGCCTTTCTGTTTTAATAAATGAGTTTTTAGGGTGCGGTGGGCTCTTTCAATAATGGCTTGACCCTGAGGATTATAGGGTATTCCTGTAATGTGTGTTATTTTCCATTCTGATAAAAATGAACGAAATGAGTTCGAGGTAAATGCAGGTCCATTGTCTGTTTTCAGGACTGAAGGAATCCCCATAATGGGGAAGGTGAGTAAGAGTGCGGAAATGGCATTTTTGCTGGATTCTGAAGAGATAGGTATTGTCCAGATAAAGTTGGAAAATGTATCAACTGAGACAAAAAGCAAAGAAAACTTTCCTAAGGAGCAATGAGTGAAGTCAGATTGCTAAAGGAAATTAGGTTGTTGCCCCCAGGGATTAATTCTTGAAATCATAGTCCCTAAATGCAGAGGGGCGCAGACATCACAGGTTTTAATAATATGCCGTGCTTCAGTGAGAGGAATATGGTATTTAGAGTGCAATCTGTTAGCGTTGGTATGAAGATTAGCATGTTCGTCATTGGCAGACGTAAAAATGGGAGCTATGAGCCTGTCAACAGCATCATTTCCTGTAACCAGAGGGCCAGGTAAACTTGAATGAGCATGTATATGTGCAATAAAGAAAGGTTCCATACGTGAGCGAATTAAAGCTTGAGTCTGTGAAAAGAGAGTATATAATTCTTCATCTAGGTTGTATAAAAAGGTGGTAACAAAATCAGGAAAAAGGGAAGCAAGGTATTTGGAATCAGTATATACGTTGAAGGATAATGGTTGAAGTGACAAAAGAGCATATAAAGCATATAACTCCACTCTTTGTACTGAAGAATAGGTAGTGGGTAATTTCTCTTTGATATCAGGGCCAACAATCCCTGATATGCCTTTCTTGTTGCCATCAATGAAATAGGTGGGTGCATTGGAAATAGGCTGGGATGCAATGATATTAGTTACAATGAATTTAGTACACTGTAGAAAGTCCCATAATTTTCCTTTCGGCAAATGAAATGAGATAACATTTTGAAAATCATTTAATGCCATTTGCATGGTCAAGTTGTATTGTAAGGCAATTTGCAATTCCTTTTTTGTCAAGGGAACGTGTATTGCATATGGATCAAATCCAGTCAAAGTTTGTATATGGCTTCTTCCTGACACAATTAAGTGCCCTATTTTCTCAATATATGATACAATTTTTTTAGACTGTTTAGTGTGTAAATACACCCATTCTATTGGGCTATGTTGAGCTATAATTGCAGTGGGCGAATGTTCAGTGGGGAATATATATAAAGAAACTGGTTGATCATAATCTAGCCGAGTTGAAAAAGATTGTTGAATGCATTTCTTCACTAAGGCCAGTTCTTCTTTGGCCTCTTTTGTTAGTTTCCTAGGGCTATTAGGGTCAGGGGATCCCTCTAAAATTTTAAATAGATTTTGTAAGGCATATGTGGGGATGCCAATAGATGGCCGCAGCCAATTAATATCTCCTAGCAATTTTTGAAAATCATTCAGCGTGCATAGAGACTGCATAGAAATTTGAGGGTTTTGAGCTTTGATTTTAGATTCTTCCATAACATGTCCTAAATAATTAAAGGGTGCTTTCCACTGAATTTTATCTGGCGCAACAAGCAGGCCATGATTTTGAAGAGTAGTAGTAACTTCATTGTATAACTGTTGCAAACAGAGTTCAGATTCCATAGAAAGAAGTATATCATCCATGTAATGAATTATAAATGCAGTAGGACATTTATCTCTAATAGGTTGTAATAAAACAGATATGAGATATTGGCAAATGGTAGGAGAGTTCATCATTCCCTGAGGTAACACCTTCCATTGAAATCTTTTAACAGGAGCCATGTGATTTATAGAAGGAACTGAAAAGGCAAAATGTTTTCTATCTTTAGGGTGCAGAGGTATAGTAAAAAAGCAGTCTTGTAAGTCAATAATAACTACAGACTATCCTTTTGGTACCATAGAAGGGGAGGGCAATCCGGGTTGTAAGGGCCCCATAGGTAACATGGTATTATTAACATTTCTTAAATCTATCAACATTCGTCATTTTCCTGATTTCTTTTTTATTACAAAAATAGGGGAATTCCATGGGGAAAATGAAGGTTCTATATGAGCTTTTTGTAATTGTTCATTTACTAATTGCGTAAGAGCTGCCAATTTTTCTTTAGTTAGGGGCCATTGAGGTGTCCATACTGGGGTATCAGATTCCCAATCGAGAGGCAGTGGTGTTAACTCAATGGCCCCCATTAAAAAGGTTCATTTAAAGAATTTGTGGCTTTCGTTTGTTCAAGAAAATCCCATCCCCATAAATTGATAGGGATATTAGTAATATATGGTTTAAGATAAACTACAATTTGATCAGGGCCATACACTTGTAAATAGGATGCACTGACAAAAGTTTGTGTGGCATCAGTTTCACCCACTCCTAATAGTCTAGAAGGAGCCATAACCTTACCCCAATCAAGGGGCCATTCTGCAGCTCTAATGATTGAAGTGTCAGCTCTGGTATCTAACATGCCTGTGAAATTTTTTCCCCGTACGCGTAAAGTAAGCATGGGTTTCTCATGTTCCTTTAATAAGGTGGATAGTGCAGCAGGTTGGTACTGCCAAAGCCTCCCTGCCGAACTGTATCAGATGCCTTCATTGGTTTGACATATGGCAAAAGTAATAATTGTGCAAAATGTTCCCCTTTTTGTAAGTATACATTTCCCATTTTCACAACATTTACCATAACATGTATTTCCCCTTCATAATCTTCATCCACAACACCAGTCAATACCACTAAACCTCTCATTGTGCAGCTACTACGTCCCAAAAACAGTCCCACTGTCTCGGGTGGAATCAAGCCATAATATCCAGTGGGAATTTTGTGGGGGTTGTATAATTCTATTAGTTCCATATCATATGGACTAGGTATATCAATGCAAGCACTCTTAGATGTAGCTGCTTCGTAGCATCATAACGCTAGGTCCTCCTTTTGTAAAGGGGCTAGAGGACGGCCCCTTTATTAGTTTCCCTGTTGTTTTTGTTGTGCACTGGGGTTCAAAGTGTTTCCATCCTTATCAAATTTAGAATGACATTCATTCAGCCAATGGAACCCCTTTTTACATCTTGGACATACTCCTGGGGGTCTCTTCTTACTAGAAGTAGTAGTATTTTTTCCAGCCTGTGTTGGCATGCGACATTGTTTTTTCATATGGCTGGGCTTCCCACAGTTAAAACATTTGGCATTAGCAGCTTTCTGTACATTAAAGGTTTCCAATGTTGCCAATTTTGCTCTATGGGACATAGATCCAATATCCCTACATGCTTTCAAATATTCCATAAGAGAGCCAGTCTCTCGAATTGGTCTGAGCATGGATCGACATTCCTCATTAGCATTTTTATTTTTTATTTTTATTTTTTTTAAATTTTATTTTATTTTTAAACTTTACATAATTGTATTAGTTTTGCCAAATATCAAAATGAATCCGCCACAGGTATACATGTGTTCCCCATCCTGAACCCTCCTCCCTCCTCCCTCCCCATACCATCCCTCTGGGTCGTCCCAGTGCACTAGCCCCAAGCATCCAGTATCGTGCATCGAACCTGGACTGGCATCTCGTTTCTTACATGATATTTTACATGTTTCAATGTCATTCTCCCAAATCTTTCCACCCTCTCCCTCTCCCACAGAGTCCATAAGACTGTTCTATACATCAGTGTCTCTTTTGCTGTCTCATACACAGGGTTATTGTTACCATCTTTCTAAATTCCATATATATGCGTTAGTATACTGTATTTATGTTTTTCCTCCTGGCTTACTTCACTCTGTATAATAGGCTCCAGTTTCATCCACCTCATTAGAACTGATTCAAATGTATTCTTTTTAATGGCTGAGTAATACTCCATTGTGTATATGTACCACTGCTTTCTTATCCATTCATCTGCTGATGGACATCTAGGTTGCTTCCATGTCCTGGCTATTATAAACAGTGCTGCCATGAACATTGGGGTACACGTGTCTCTTTCCCTTCTGGTTTCCTCAGTGTGTATGCCCAGCAGTGGGATTGCTGGAT
Source organism: Bos taurus (assembly GCF_002263795.3). Taxonomy (NCBI): domain Eukaryota; kingdom Metazoa; phylum Chordata; class Mammalia; order Artiodactyla; family Bovidae; genus Bos; species Bos taurus. Next base: position 74,090,095 of record NC_037331.1, on the reverse strand, counting down.
CATAAGGCAGTTCTATTTCCAGTTTTTTAAGGAATCTCCACACTGTTCTCCATAGTGGCTGTACTAGTTTGCATTCCCACCAAGAGTGTAAGAGGGTTCCCTTTTCTCCACACCCTCTCCAGCATTTATTATTTGTAGACTTTTGGATCGCAGCCATTCTGACTGGTGTGAAATGGTACCTCATAGTGGTTTTGATTTGCATTTCTCTGATAATGAGTGATATTGAGCATCTTTTCATGTGTTTGTTAGCCATCTGTATGTCTTCTTTGGAGAAATGTCTATTTAGTTCTTTGGCCCATTTTTTGATTGGGTCATTTATTTTTCTGGAGTTGAGCTGTAGGAGTTGCTTGTATATTTTTGAGATTAGTTGTTTGTCCGTTGCTTCATTTGCTATTATTTTCTCCCATTCTGAAGGCTGTCTTTTCACCTTGCTAATAGTTTCCTTTGATGTGCAGAACCCCAGGGTTAGTAGAAGGAAAGAAATCTTAAAAATTAGAGCAGAAATAAATGCAAAAGAAACAAAAGAGACCATAGCAAAAATCAACAAAACCAAAAGCTGGTTCTTTGAAAGGATAAATAAAATTGACAAACCATTAGCCAGATTCATCAAGAAACAAGGGGAGAAAAATCAAATCAACAAAATTAGAAACGAAAATGGAGAGATCACAACAGACAACACAGAAATACAAAGAATCATAAGAGACTACTATCAACAATTATATGCCAATAAAATGGACAACGTGGAAGAAATGGACAAATTCTTAGAAAAGTACAACTTTCCAAAACTCGACCAGGAAGAAATAGAAAATCTTAACAGACCCATCACAAGCACAGAAATTGAAACTGTAATCAAGAATCTTCCAGCAAACAAAAGCCCCGGTCCAGACGGCTTCACAGCTGAATTCTACCAAAAATTTAGAGAAGAGCTAACACCTATCCTGCTCAAACTCTTCCAAAAAATTGCAGAGGAAGGTAAACTTCCAAACTCATTCTATGAGGCCACCATCACCCTAATACCAAAACCTGACAAAGATCCCACAAAAAAAGAAAACTACAGGCCAATATCACTGATGAACATAGATGCAAAAATCCTTAACAAAATTCTAGCAGTCAGAATCCAACAACACATTAAAAAGATCATACACCATGATCAAGTGGGCTTTATCCCAGGGATGCAAGGATTCTTCAATATCCACAAATCAATCAGTGTAATACACCACATTAACAAATTGAAAAATAAAAACTATATGATTATCTCAATAGATGCAGAGAAAGCCTTTGACAAAATTCAACATCCATTTATGATAAAAACTCTCCAGAAAGCAGGAATAGAAGGAACATACCTCAACATAATAAAAGCTATATATGACAAACCCACAGCAAACATTATCCTCAATGATGAAAAATTGAAAGCATTTCCTCTAAAGTTAGGAACAAGACAAGGGTGCCCACTTTCACCATTACTATTCAACATAGTTTTGGAAGTTTTGGCCACAGCAATCAGAGCAGAAAAAGAAATAAAAGGAATCCAAATTGGAAAAGAAGAAGTAAAACTCTCACTACTTGCAGATGACATGATCCTCTACATATAAAACCCTAAAGATTCCACCAGAAAATTACTAGAAATAATCAATGACTATAGTAAAGTTGCAGGATATAAAATCAACACACAGAAATCCCTTGCATTCCTATACACTAATAATGAGAAAACAGAAAGAGAAATTAAGGAAACAATTCCATTCACCATTGCAACGGAAAGAATAAAATACTTAGGAATATATCTACCTAAAGAAACTAAAGACCTATATATAGAAAACTATAAAACACTGGTGAAAGAAATCAAAGAGGACACTAATAGATGGAGAAATATACCATGTTCATGGATTGGAAGAATCAATATAGTGAAAATGAGTATACTACCCAAAGCAATTTATAGATTCAATGCAATCCCTATCAAGCTACCAACAGTATTCTTCACAGAGCTAGAACAAATAATTTCACAATTTGTATGGAAATACAAAAACCTCGAATAGCCAAAGTGATCTTGAGAAAGAAGAATGGAACTGGAGGAATCAACCTACCTGACTTCAGGCTCTACTACAAAGCCACAGTTATCAAGACAGTATGGTACTGGCACAAGGACAGAAATATAGATCAATGGAATAAAATAGAAAGCCCAGAGATAAATCCACGCACATATGGACACCTTATCTTTGACAAAGGAGGCAAGAATATACAATCCATTAAAGACAATCTCTTTAACAAGTGGTGCTGGGAAATCTGGTCAACCACTTGTAAAAGAATGAAACTAGACCACTTTCTAACACCATACACAAAAATAAACTCAAAATGGATTAAAGATCTAAACGTAAGACCAGAAACTATAAAACTCCTAGAGGAGAACATAGGCAAAACACTCTCTGACATACATCACAGCAGGATCCTCTATGACCCACCTCCCAGAATATTGGAAATAAAAGCAAAAATAAACAAATGGGACCTAATTAACCTTAAAAGCTCATTAGCATTTTTAAAAGCAAGTTGTTTTAAAATAATATTTTGTAAAGTCACATCCTTAATAGATTTCTCAATTGCATCCTTTAATTTTCCTATAAATTGAGAATATTCTTCCTCATGTCCTTGAATAATCTTAACAAATGAACCATCAGAGTTAGCACTATCAACCTTTGCCCACGCCCTGCAGGCAGTTTCTTTAATGAAATGTAACATCTGAGGGGTAATATTAGCTAATTGCACAATCATATAGGCTATGGCTCTTGTTCCAGTGAGTATATCATAGGTTAAATTGGCAGGGTTACCATGAGATTGCTGGTCAATCAGCATTTGTTGGGCCTCATCATTAACCCATATTTGCCATTGAAGTAATTGTTGAGGATTTTGAATTATCTTTGCTATTCGAAAAAAATCATATGGCATCCAGTGGTCAGCCCATCCTCTGAGAAATTCTATACAGTAAGGAGAAGTAGGTCCATACAGAGTGCATGCTTTCTTAAAGCTAGACAACATGCCAAAATCTAGATTAGCCCAAGTATTTTGGCCTTGGGCAGGTTGATTAAATTGCACTTGGAAAGCGCAAGCGCAAGCAGGCATCTCCTGAGGAGGAGTGAAATGATTAGTACGAGCAAAGTTAGCAATTGCTGTTACAGGCGGAACAGAAGGAAAAACCTCAGATTTGGGCTGTCCGTTGAATGAAATGATCTCCGTTCTAAGTGGCTTAAGTTTTGACACATCCTATATGTCTCTAAGTTGTTTTTCTAAGGATTGTGTCTGATTGAGCATAACATTCTTATATTTCAAAGCACCTTGCATATCTTGTTCCTTATGCTCATACTCATGTAAAGATTGAATAGTTTTTTACTTCCAAATCAACGTTATGCCCTTCAATTTGTTCTATAATAGCCCATATGAGTGACCATGTAACCCTTGCCGATATGCTTGCAAAACATTATTTTTAACCCTTTTCTATATGTCTAGATTGAGTGTCCCCTCCTCTGGGAACCATGAATTGTTCCAGTAAAATATGATAGCAGTCATTCAACTGATCTCTTGAAACATTAACACTGTTTTGTTTCAAAAAATGACGCATTATAGAAATGAAAGGAATTTTACTGCTATGTTGTCCCATCCTGCTTACCTCTTTCTGCAGGGGCTCGTCACTTTGTTCAAACTTCCTTTCAAGTCCCTGTTCGGGCGCCACTTGTTGGGGATTTTTCTCCCCGGGATTTGGAAGTGACGAACCTGAAAGAATGACACTCGGACAGTCTCTTGCAAGGACTGACAAGTTTATTTCTTCAGTCAAGCCTTTTTTTAGAAGCAGGAACAAAGAGCTTAGAGTATACAGCCAGCAGAGCGCGTACGGGGTTAACACATAATCAGTAAAAATATTTCAAGGACAGTGCGCTCTAAGTGACCCATATGCTTAACCCATAACCCGTTTTCTCAAGCAACATCCTTAATATTTATTATTAAATCTTGGCGCTGGGCATAACCAAAGGCAGGAGATGTTTTTCTGCCCGCAGCAGCAAGCCGGGGGTACTTCTGGCCCTTCGCCATTTTCCCAAGGACTTCCTCCAACTGGCTATTTCGTACTGGGCTTCCCAACAATCTGTAATCAGGCTAAAATTCCTGGTGCCAGCTGAGAGGGTTAGGTGCAAGATATGACACATGAAATATTGCCATACACACCAAGATAGTTGCAATTTTATTATTATATTGACAGAATCCTGGAGCACACATATGGGAATTAATTCTAAGGTAGTTGGAATAGCATGGGAGAAATATAATCTTGTTTTGGCTAATTTTTTTGATATGGAGGATCTAAGCAAGATTCTGGGCTTAATATTTTAGCCTAAATAGCTGCTGCTGCTGCTGCTAAGTCGCTTCAGTCGTGTCTGACTCTGTGACCCGATAGACAGCAGCCCACCAGGCTCCCCCTCCCTGGGATTCTCCAGGCAAGAACACTGGAGTGGGTTGCCATTTCCTTCTCCAATGCATGAAAGTGAAAAGTGAAAGGGAAGTCGCTCAGTTGTGTCCGACTCCTAGTGACCCCATGGTCTTCAGCTATCAGGCTCCTCCGTCCATGGGATTTGCCAGGCAAGAGTACTGGAGTGGGGTGCCATTGCCTTCTCCGAGCGTAAATAGCTAGGATGGTTCTAAGAGTTTGCCTGATTTGTTTATGTATTTATCTTTGGCTATGCTGAGTCTCTGTTGCTGTGCACGGACTTTCTCTTGTTGCAAAGCATGGGGGCTACCCTATAGTTGTGGCACATGGGCTTCTCACTGAGCTGGCTTCTCTTGTTGTGAGGCACAGGCTCTAGGTGCATGGGATTCAGTAGTTGTGACTTGCTGGCTATGGAGTACACACACGGGCTCCAGTAGTTGTGGCATGTGGACTCAGTAGTTGTGGGGCATGGGCTTAGTTGCTCTGCGGCATGTGGAATCTTCCCAGACAAGGGATTGGACCCTGTGTCCCCTGAATTAGCAGGCAGATTCTTATCCACTGCAACACCAGGGAAGTCCTGCTTGGTTTGTTTACTGAAATATGGTCCCAAAGATGACCTTCACTAAATTGGAGTTCGCATTTCAGTAATTCCTTGATGTACTGTAGAGAAAGATAGTCAAAGGCTTAGAAAGATTATAATGCAAGAGTGGATCTGTTATGTAAGACCTATAAACCTAACCTTGAATTATGTTCACAGGAGGGTCCAGGGGACACTCCCTTCGTCTAAGCTCTAAGAAATATATTTGTAAAGGTTTGTAAAGGTGTTCAGTGTCTCTGGAGAGCTCTGTAGTGGCAATTCTTTATAGGTTAGGACTGACAGTGTGATGCTGTCATCAAACTGGACTCCCTGAATTCAAAGAGAATATTGAACTTCTTGGGGGCAGGGACCAAAAGGTGACACTTAATTGCCAGAAATAAGGTGGGTATAGTTACCATATTGGACAGTAGAACGAAAGCAGTAATTGGAATTTGACCTTTAAAAAGAGAGAAAGATCTTTGGTGATCATGGTTTCTGTGAAACTGAAAAGCTGTGGAATATTTTTACAGTCTCCTGTACTCTTACTTGAATTGTTTAAGTGGAAAACTCATACCTAGAAACAAAGGTCTGTCTTGAATAGCAGCAAGAGAGTCATTCCTCTCGATCAACTCCCAAACATGTGTCTGGTTTCCAGACACAGAGTACCTTGAATGAGGGAAGGGCAGGTCTCCTTGATAAAGGATCCTTTGACATTGCTAACATTGTATACTGGAAATCTCAGTGTTCCTCAGAAGGACCTATTGCTACTTATTAGGACAATTAGTTGAAGAAGGAGAAATAACCAGTGTTTTGGGGAATTACTGGGTAGTGGTTTTATGACAGACCCTTATTCCTACAAATCCAAAATGCCATTGTGGTCCACTAGTCAGGGAAGGGGCTTATGGATGCAAGGTAATCAGTGAAGTTTTGATTTGGATATTAGTGGGACAATGGGTCCTTGAATTCATCCTGTAATTATTTCCCCAGTTTGGGAATGCATAGTCAAAATAGGCATACTCAACATTGGCAGAATCCCCACACTGGCTCCTGACCAATCTGGTAAGGTAGCTATTTTGATAAGAAAAGTCAGGTGGTAGCCCCTAGAACTTATTCTGTCTACCAGAGTCATAAACCAAGACAGTAGTACACATTAGAAGTGATCGTAGAGAATATGGCCACCATCATGTGCTTGAAAAATGGTGACTCACTTCCCCACAACTTGCATACTGGCACAGCAGACAAATGGATCTTAGAGAATGGTAGTGGAAAAGCAGCCACTTAAATGGGTGTTAACTCCAATTCTAGCTGCTGTCCCACATGTGGTTTGTTTTTGGAACAGTCTGACATGCCTTCATAACTTGGTAAGTAGCTTTTATCTGAAAATGCTTTTTTTTTTAACCCTCTATAACAGCTAGTAGAGGCCAGGTAGAGTGGCAAACTGGCCTTTTGAAGAATTTATTACAGCACCAGCTAGATCAGCAGTGCCCAACATTTTTGGCACTAGGGATTGGTTTTATGGAAGACAATTTTTCCATGGACCAGGGTGGGGGAGATGGTTTCAGGATGATTCAAGTACATTACATTTATTGTGCATTTCATTTCTATTATTGTGACATCAGCTCCACTTCAGATCATCAGGCATTAGAATCCAGAGTTTGGGGATCCCTAAGCTAGATAATAACACATGACATGGCTGAGACAGTATCCTCCAGGATGTGGTATCACATCCAATACATGGTCCTGCTCCTCCCAAAGCCAGGATTGTGGGTCTTGGAATCAAAGAGTGAAAATGAGACTGGTCCTCTCACAGTTCTCCTGGTGATCTATTAGCAAAGTCTTGGTTCCCTGTCCCACTGACTTTAGGCTCTGGTTGTTTAGAGCTCTGAAGGCACTCCCAAGGGTGGAATATTTTCACCAGGGTACATGTACTTGTTCTCTTAATCTGGGAGTTGATACTGGCCATTTGAAGTTTTGTATGCTAGTGAATCAATGGGCAAATAAGGGGCTGCTGTCCTGGTTGGGGCTGTTTATTGCAATTATCAAGAGAACAAAGATATTGCTCTTATGCCGTGGGGGGTTGGGAAGAGTAGGTCTGGAATACAGACATGCTTGGGGTTGCTACTTAGTACCTCTATCACATATGATAGACTTAATGGAAGAATTATTAATAATCTAATGCAAGTGGCCCAAATACTTCAGAAATGAAGATTTGGGTCATCTCTCCATGTGAGGAAACTTGAGCAATCAGATTGCTCCAGAGGCAAAGGGAATATGTAATGTGTAGTGAAAGAAGGAAGATATAATACCAGCTACAACTACATGAGTGCTTCTCAGGTGGCTCAGTGGTAAAGAACCTACCTGCCAATACAGGAGACGCAGGTTTGATTTCTGGGTCAGGAATATACCCTGGAGAAGGAAATGACAGCCGACTCCAGTATTTTTGCCTGGAAAATCTCATGGACAGAGGAGCCTGGTGGGCTACAGTCCGTGCATGCCAAATTACCTCAGTTGTGTTCAACTCTGTGGAACCTATGGACTGTAGCCCACCAAGTTCCTCTGTCCATGGGATTCTCCAGGCAAAAATACTGGGGTGGGTTGCCATTTCCTCCTCCAGGGGATCTTCCCAACCCAGGGATCAAACTCGGGTCTCTTATGTCTCCTGCATTAGCGGGCAGGTTCTTTACCAAGCACCACTTGGGGGCTATAGTCCTTGGGGTCGAAAAATAGTTGGACAGGACTTAGCAACTAAACAATATGAGCAATAAGAAATGAGAACTGCAATAGTTATGATAATTCCTGCTTATCTTGGTATGAATTTACTTGCATATTTTCTTATCAATTTTAATCTGCATATTAATCCATTTTTTTCCACAGCTTCCTTTTCCATTCCTTTACTATCTAACATAAGACACATTCACAAGAGGTTAACCCTTACTCCTGAGCATCAAATAGGGAGTATGATGCTGACCTCTTGGCTCATCTTGTTGGAGCTGTGCTTGCAGATTCTCCAGATCTCCTCTTTCACTGTTTCTGAGTCCTAGGCCAGACCTGTGTGTAGCTCTTTGGTGAAGGGTGCCAGCTTCATATGTAGGTCACCAGTGCAATTGAGGTTAGAAACATTGAGAGACAGACATGCATTACAATGGCTTCATTGATCTAAAATTGTTTTTGCATATTTTAGTCTCTCTTTTTCTTAATTTTGGATCTAGTGTTTCTTCCGCACCGTGGGCCTTGCTGACCTATAGTGACTTTGGGCTCACCAACAAATGCAGCATCAACAGTCATCAGTAGATTTCTTCATTCAGATCAGATCAGATCAGATCAGTCACTCAGTCGTGTCCGACTCTTTTCGACCCCATGAATCGCAGCACGCCAGGCCTCCCTGTCCATTACCAACTCCCAGAGTTCACTCAGACTCACATCCATCGAGTCCGTGATGCCATCCAGCCATCTCATCCTCTGTCGTCCCCTTCTCCTCTTGCCCCCAATCCCTCCCAGCATCAGAGTCTTTTCCAATGAGTCAACTCTTCGAATGAGGTGGCCAAAGTATTGGAGTTTCAGCTTTACCATCATTCCTTCCAAAGAAATCTCAGGGCTGATCTCCTTCAGAATGGACTGGTTGGATCTCCTTGCAGTCCAAGGGACTCTCAAGAGTCTTCTCCAACACCACAGTTCAAAAGCATCAATTCTTCGGCGCTCAGCCTTCTTCACAGTCCAACTCTCTTCATTAGGTCCCCTTATTTCCTTGGGCTCCAAAATCACTTGGATGGTGATTGTAACGATGAAATTAAAAGATGCTTTCTCCTTGGAAGAAAAACTATGACAAACCTAGATAGCATATTAAAAAGCAGAGAGATCAGTTTGCTGACAGAGGACCATATAGTTAAAATTATGGTTTTTCCAGTAGTCATGTATGGATGTGAGGATTGGACCATAAAGAAAGTTGAGTGATGAATTGATGGTTTCAAACTGTTGTGATGAAGACTCTTGAGTCCCTTGAACAGCAAGGAGATCAAACTAGTCAATCTTTAAGGAAATCATCCCTGAATATTCATTGGAAGGACTGACACTGAAGCTGAAACTCCAATCCTTTGGCCATCTGATGTGAAGAGTCGACTCATTGGAAAAGACTCTGATGTTGGGAAAGATTGAGGCAAGAGGAGAAGGGGTTGACAGAGGATGAGATGGTTGGATGATATCACTGACTCAATGGACACGAGTTTGAGCAAACTCTGGAAGGTAGTGAAGGGCAGGGAAGCCTGGTGTGCTGCAGTCCACGGGGTTGCAAAGAGTTGGACACAACTTAATGACTGACCAACAACAACTGTTTGTGGAGCTCGTCCCAGCCTTTTTCTTCTGGACTTATATGCCCCTGTCTTCTCCCAAAGTTGGGTAAAGTCCCATATCTATGCTATGTTATGCTAAGTCACTTAAGTCATGTCCGACTCTGTGGGACCCCATAGATGGCAGCCCACCAGGCCCCACCATCCCTGGGATTCTCCAGGAAAGAACACTGGAGTGGGTTGCCATTTCCTTCTCCAATGCATGAAAGTGAAAAGTGAAAGTGAAGTCGTTCAGTCGTGTCCGACTTTTAGCGACCCCATGGACTGCAGCCTACCAGGGTCCTCCATCCATGGGATTTTCCAAGCAAGAATACTGGCGTGGGGTGCCATTACCTTCTCCGAAAGTCCCATATCTACAACCTCCTAATTAATAACACTCAGATTGCTGGAACCCTAACAGAGCAGTCATTCTGATTGTTAATATTAACATTTATCATGTTATCAGTGTTGCTGCAGTTTTACTCTTTCTAGTGCTGAAATTTAAACTATAAAAAAATTGATGTTTTGAGTACTGTATTCAGATTTGGGTTTAATTAAAATATTGTTAGCTTTAAGAAAATGCTCTGCATTTATAATTGTGAGTCTCACATTGGGTTTTATTAATTCTTCATCCCTCACCTACTAAATCAAACACAATTGAACACAATTCAAAATAGAAGCAGGATTTTTTTCTTTAATTCTCACTCCCTGGAACCAACACTGGATTGTGATTTTCTCTTTTAGTTATGTTGTTGACTTTTGGGTGAATCTGTATGTATTTTTTAAGGTTGACATTGAGTCCAGTATTACAGGATCATCGGGAGAAAGTGTCAGCTTTGCTGTGGGGGCTTTTTGTACCTAAATTGTTAGAGCATATTTAAATGTTAGTAGTTCTCCTAAGTACATGCATTTCATTGTGCCTGGAGCATAGTATTTTTGCTAGGCCATGGACCACACATTATAAAAAGAGATGAAGAGAATTTCTTTATGCTTTCATCCACTATGGATTTAACATGTTACATTACATGCTTTAAAATGTAATAGAGTGTAATACTTCCCTCCTCTGTATCTTTCAACTAGGAAGAAATCTAAAAAAATAGGCTTATTTGGGTACTGGAGAGAGAATCTCAGGTAGCTTCATCACAGCAGAATCTACTTTTGACTCAAAACTGCTATATTCACATTATATTGTAATAAAACAATTGGGCTATGTGGAAGTTGTTAAATAAATGTTATAATGTAGGGATCCTAATGGTGATCAGAGTTATATCAGATAAGCTTATTATGATTTATTTGCACAAAACTTTATATAGTTTATTTGCACAAAACTTCAATAGCTTCTGTATATCATTGTGAATCATACTTAATCATATGAGAAATTAAAAAAATTACATTCTATTGCATGGAGCTTTATGTAACATTTTACCTTGGACTACAAAGAAAAGATAAAAGATTTATTATTTTTCTAAAAGGTAAAGTTTGAGACAGTTTTTAAGAGGTCAGGGAATGTATTATTTTTGCCATGCATATAGGAAAGAAAAATGTCTGCTTTGCCCATTCAGAATGGAAGTCCTTCAAATGTCAGAAAAAGCATTTCTTGAGCTTTGGCCTGATTAGATGCAATGCTCATTTGATGTAGCATTCAACCATTTACTGTGAGAACCTGGCTGGATGGAATTCATATAAAAAACAATAAAAGTATAAAAAAACCCCATAATAATAGTTGTCTGTAATGTTTATTAAATTGGTCAAGGACTTGAAAGTAATATCTTTGATAGGTCAGGTCATAAATTCTCTAAATTTGACAGTCCACTCAAAAGAAAAATGCAGGCTTTCAGACAGCTGCCTACTGTTCAAGAATTTTTATCAGTGACTAATCTTACCTTGTGATTTAGGAGATGCTAGGGATTACATGAGGCTTAAGTCAGGCCAGCTTCCATTACTTTATCTCCTGTATCCTCTTTTCAGTATGCTGCCATCAAGAAGTTACAGAAATATTCCCAGGGTATAATCAGTCAGGCAGCCCATCTTGTCCTTTCAGCTGGCTGTGAGGTCATTCTGGGGAAAATGAAGGCTTTAGAGGATAAGGCTATGCATTGCAGAAAGCATTAAAAAAAGGTGTCTCCTCATGTGCTAAAATATATTTTACTAAAATGATAAAATTAATTTCCCAAATTGCAGATGTTGGACTTTATCCTCTCTGGGCTTACACAGATTGTGAAAACATGATTGCTTTTCTGGGCAGATTCTTGCTTCCTGTTCATCTTTTCAAGCTCTGAGATGAGAGGAAAATGAAAATCTTATTCCATTTTCTTCCCATTTCAATACTAACAGTATATGAATCAGTTTCTGTTATGATAGATCAACTTACTTTTATAACAACCATTTTATACCTGAATTCTCTCTGTTTTGCACACATACATCCTGCTCTTTCTTTCTTTTTTCTCAAAAGGAAGCACTGGAAAATCATGTGTATTATCTTCTTGCAGATAAATCAAGTATACATGTGCTGAAAGATAGTCCTAGTGTTTACTTCATCCACTTTAATACATGGGTTGCTTCATAGGTAGGGTCTTGTTTATCCCTTTTATATATAGTAGTGTGTCTCTGCTAATCTCAAATTCTTAATTTACCCCTCCCCCATCCCCATTTCCCTTTTGACAAGCAGAAGTTTGTTTTCTATGTCTGTGTGTCTTTTTCTGTTTTGTAAATAAGTTCACTGGTATGATACTTTTGATTCCACATTTAAGCCATATCATATAATATTTGTCTTTGTCTGACTTACTTCATTTAGTATGATAATCTCTAGATCATCCACATTGCTGCAAATGGCATTATTTCGTTCTTTTTTTATGGCTGAGTAGTAAGGAATTTCGGAGAAGGCAATGGCACCCCACTCCAGTACTCTCGCCTGGAAAATCCCATGGATGGAGGAGCCTGGTAGGCTCCAGTCCATAGGGTCCCTAGAGTTGGACACGACTGAGCGACTTCACTTTCACTTTTCACTTTCATGCATTGGAGAAGGAAATGGCAACCCACTCCAGTGTTCTTGCCTGGAGAATCCCAGGGACGGGGAAGCCTGTGGGCTGCCGTCTATGGGGTCGCACGGAATCAGACACGACTGAAGTGACTTAGCAGTAGCAGCAGCAGCAATAAGGAATTTGTCCCTTTTTATTGTTGAATAGTATCCTGTGGTATGGATTTGTCAGTTTGTTTACTCATTCTACAGTTGAGGAATGTTTGGGTTGCTTCTGTGTTTTGATGATTATGAATAAAGCCACATAAAGTATTTGTGCAAGCTTCAGTGTGAACACAGGTTTTCATTTCTCTTGATCTACAGTCTGTCATAGATAATACTTGTGATTTTAATAATATCACACAACTTTACATGTAATGCAAAGATCCTCCAGTAATGTATCACTAATCCTCCCTTCCATCTTTCATGCTTCAGCTTCCCAAGTGGCTCAGTGGGAAAGAATCCCCTGCAGTGCAGGAGACATAGCTTCTATCCCTGATTTGGGAAGATCCCCTGGAAAAGGAAATGGCATACTGCTCCAGTATTTTTGCCTGGGAAATCCCATGGGTAGAAGAGCCTGGCGAGCTACAGTCCATGGGGTTGCAAAGAGTCAGACACAACTTAGCGACTGAGCACACACGCATACTTTTATTGTCTATGCTGGGATTCCACAAGACATGTCTATCATTTTGCTTTAGACAATCATTAGACTTTGGAAACATGTGAAACTTCATTTTTAGATAAACTTTGTTTATACCGATTTTATGGACCTCCCTGGCAGCTCAGATGATAAAGATCTGCCTGCAGTGTGGGAGCGGAAAAGGCAATGGCACCCCACTCCAGTACTCTTGCCTGGAAAATCCCATGGATGGAGGAGCCTGGTAGGCTGCAGTCCATGGGGTCGCTAAGATTCGGACACAACTGAGCGATTTTACTTTCACTTTTCACTTTCATGCACTGGAGGAGGAAATGGCAACCCACTCCAGTGTTCTTGCCTGGAACATCCCAGGGACGGCGGGGCCTGGTGGGCTGCTGTCTATGGGGTCGCACAGAGTCGGACACGACTGAAGCGACTTAGCAGCAGCAGCAGCAGCAGCAGCAATGTGGGAGACTGGGGTTCAAACCATGGTTTGGGAAGATCTCCTGGAGAACAGAATGGCACCCCCCTCCAGCATTCTTGGTTGGAGAATTCCATAGGCAGAGGAGCCTGGCGATCTACAGTCCATGGGGTCGCAAATGGACATGACTGAGCGACTGATATGCACACACATGCCAGTTTTAGTGCTTTTTATTTATTGTGTAGATCAAAGTTTCTTTCTGGCATTGTTACTTTTACCTGAAGAAATTAATCTTTCTTATAGTGTAGGTCTGCTAGTAACAGACTTTGCTTACATTTATTTGAGAAGTATTTCTCCTTCATTTTGTAAGATATTGGATTGGTCAAAAGGTTCCTTTTTTGTAATGTCTGGCTTCCCAGGTGGCTCAGTGGTGAAGGATCTACCTGTCAATTCAAGAGACTTGAGAGATATGGGTTCAATCCCTGGGTCGGGAAGATCCCCCGGAGTAGGAAATGGCAACCCACTCCAGTATTCCTGCCTGGAAAATCCCATGGACAGAGGAGCCTGGCCGGCTACAGTCCCTGGGGTCACAGAGTCAGACATGACTTAGCAACTCAATAGCAGCAGCAGCCGTAACATCCTGTGGAAAAACCTGAACGAACTTTTCAGCCAACCCAATATATTCACACAGATATGATTCAGTGCTGAGTTTCTTTTCTCCTTCAGCACTTTAAAGATGTCATTCCATTAACAGGTATATTTGATATAAAATTTGACTTGTAATAGTGTTTAATAGCTAAAATGAGTAGAAAAGGGAATACAGGACTTGCTACAACTGTAGAGCCCAGGGAGCAAAGTCAAAGAAGGAACAAGGGACGGAAGCCGTTGCTTCCCACACAAGATATGCAGACATCATGGGAAAGGTATGGCTGTAGATCACTAGATAGTGGAGACCTTCTCTCTGGCGATGAAGGATGAAGCAATCTTCAGAAAGCTGCTCTCTGAGGTGTCAGAGAAACTGGCTGGAGAGTGAGCTCCCTTTGGGCCTGCTGCCATATCAGAGAAAGGGAAAAGGTCACCCTAGAACTGGAAAAAGAAGCCCGTTTCTGTGCTGTTTCTTCCAATGTCTCTCTAACCCTCTTGGTTGACAGAGCCTAACATTGTGCCAGCTAACAGAGGAGAGATATTCAGAGGGGTTTTGCATGCTAAGTTGCTTCAGTCGTGTCTGACTCTTTGTGACCGTATGGACTGTAGCCTGCCAGGCTCCTCTGTCTATGGAATTCTCCAGGCAAGAATACTGGAGCAGCTTGTCATTTCCTTCTCCAGGGGATCTTGCTGACCCAGGGATAAAAACAGTATGTTTCCTGCATCACAGGTGGGTTCTTTACCACTAGCGCCACCTGGGAAGCCCATAGGGGTTTTGCTTTACTATAAAAATGAAAGTGAGGAAAAATACTTTCAACTCCTTAGTAGAGTATGGGGGGAGGTATATAGGATTCCAGTTTGGGTGATGCTGCAACCCCCTTCGGTCTGCTGCGAAAGTCCATCCTGAGTACACAGCACTGTGTGTTATGCTCCATCTTTCCAGAATCTCTTTACACATCACCTTGTAACTGTTTACATCTGTGTCCCTAATAGGCTGTAAAGAACTCTTTCACTTATCTCATATTGTAGGCACCTGAAGTGGTTGGCCCTCGTTCAACATCTGTGAGTGAATTAGTTCACAGTCCAGAAAGATCAGAGCTGAACATAGAATTCAAAATTAGATTATGCAGCATATTGTGTAGCACGCATTGTATTTTGTAGTGGGTAATAAAAATAAAAAATAAAATCAGAAAAAGAGAAAAAAAGAATTCAAAATTAACAACTGCAGGACCTACTGGCTGTCATACCACTGTGTTCTCATAATAGGGCTTCTGGCAGAACATTCAGGTCAAGTTGAAATAAGAAAGAATCAGAGTAACAAAGGGTAGAGTAAAGTGGTTTAAATCTCAAGCTGAGTTATTTTCAGTTCAGTTTAGAGCTCTAGGAGATGATGTTTATTAGTCCTTCGATATAATCTAAACTGGCCAATTCCATTTTGGGGAAAAAGTGGCATTTAAGTTGCCAATTTTGCTGCAGTCAGCTTCACGTCTGATACCTCTTGATCAGAATATAGTGACGGGTTGCACCTAAGCTGGCAAACTGCTTGGAAGTAGAAGCTGCTAATACGCATTTGTTCTGTTGAGCTGTATTTCCCCTGTAACTCTGTGTTCTAGACTCTGCAGTGATTGCATATGCCCTCTGGGGAAGCTCAGAGTACTGACTTGAATCTGTGGAGTTTCGCTTGACTGGGGGTCTAGCCACCTTGGAAAGCACACAAACATCTATTTCCAAGTGCTTTATTATGCCAGTAGGGAGGTCATCGAGGAGGCTGCTGCTTACAATTGTAAAGTTGAAATTCTGCATTACTTTGGGAAAAAAAGAGCAATTACTTTCCTTGAAACATCCAATTGAACCAAACGTTTTGACCTCCGGTATAAAAGTATAGTCGTGGCAGACACTTTTCCTTGTCTGAAAGCATTCTCGCTTTTCCTTTGTTAACAATGCCCTGATTCTGTTCAGGCCTCAGTGAACCAGTGTCAGGTGAAGCTGGTTTGTCCGACCCAACGTGATAATCTCACGTTCTTTGCCAGTGATTGGTCGCAGGGTGAGCATATGATTTACTTCTAACCAATGAGAAATAACAGGGTCATCTGCTGGGGTTGTATTTAAGGAAAATGCTTTTCTCCTTGATAAGAGAGATGGCTGCACGAGGGCGTGGTGCTTCCCTCCTTCTTTCCTCTTCCTTTGGACACTGGTGCCTGAAATGCATTCCCTGCCCCTGTGCTGCCCTGGGAAGTCTGTGTACTCATACCTCATCTCTCAGTGGGATATCCTGCTTGAAGATGGAGGCCAGCACCTTGAGGCTGTAAGGAGAAGGGTAAGCAAATCAGTCTCTTGGACCCAGGGGCTTGGTGTCTTTGTGCTATTGAAACAGTCCTAGAATTGTGACTTCAAGCTTCTTGTTACATGACTTTATCATTTAAGCTTCAGATGATCAAGTATTTTGTTACTTGTGGTGGAAAGCATTCTGACCATGGGATCATTGCTTCATATAGATGTTTGGTTTCCTTCTGTCCTTCTGTTTGCTTGAATAGAATGGCAACCTCACCGTATAGCTTACAATTGAGTTTCAGTAAAAAGTTAAAGTTGCTACATCTTTTGAAATTTTTAAAATTCTCGACCATCTTTAGAAGATGGAGTCAGTACAAAGTAATTATCTAATTAAGCATTTCTGGACAGTCTTATCATTCAGTGAAGATGTGTTCAAATGATGAGCCCATAAGCCATTATTTATTTTCCATGGTTACATTTAAACATTGCTATTCATGTCCTTAGAGTCTAAAGTGACAAGAAAGAAATAGAGAAATGAATAATTAGAATCTAGTATTTCACTTGCTGTTAGCAAGAATGTGTGCGTGTGCATGCTTGCCAATTAAGGCAACTTTAATACTTTGAATATACCTTCACTTCGGCCCTATTTCATGTAATACTCGTTCCAAGATTTCCTTTTATTTTTAAGGGAATGCACTAGTTTTCCAAAGCCTTTGGAGACCACTGTAAATAACTGACACCCTGACAAATGCCTGGCTGGTGTGCAGAGAGCAGAGTGTGGTGGGCGCGTGGTGGGGTCACACGCTCATTACTGTCACCTGCTGGTGGCTCAGCTGCACCTGGAGGTCCAGGAGGAAAATCCTTTCCCTCCATTATGTATGCTTAAAACAGGACAAGTACCTTTTGAATATTTGGAAGATTTATTATTCTGCTAGATATAGATGGCCCCCATTGATATCTTAAACCCTGGAGAGAAAGCTGCATGGTCCTTGGTATTGATATTAAGGCAGAGTTATTTACATTGAAATGCATTCTGTTTTATATCCGCCCCCCCCTTTGGTATGCATGCTCTTTCTTCAAGTAGCTGGAGTATTCTGCAATATGCAGTGTGTCTATAAATACTTCAGTTTTGGAAACAAAAATATTCAGTGCCCTTTTTGTTTTTGTGGGTCAAGGTTACCAGTGGCTCTGTATGGCTCTCCAAACCTTCTAAGGATAGTTGGTTAATTAGGGAGTTGAAGTAGAGTTCACAGTGATGTTAGTTTGACACATCTTTGCTCAGGTTTCATTTGGGGAAAATTCTCAGAATTACTTAACACGTACTTTCATTCTAGTCTCTGACCACATGAACTTCCTTATTAATTATGACTTTGAGGCATATGCTTATAGATTTTACACAGATTTAAAATGCACAGTATTTTTTAACAAGAGAAAATTTATATTTCATAATAATCCTGTGTATATCTAGCACTTAACATAGGAAGTAGGAAATGCTAGAGGCCATTCATTCCACTTCATTTCCATTGCCTCTAACTTCAGTGACACCTGATGGAGTAGGGTGCAGTTTTAAATTTTTATTGGAGTATAGTTGATTGCTAATGTTTTAGTTTCAGGTAAAAATATACAATAATTTTTAAGAGAATTTTTTATTAATAAAATATGCATAGGAATATCTCAGATATAGTTGATACTTCTAGTCCATTATCTCTAAGGGGTAATTAACTATTGAGTGTTAGCAATTTGAATATCATACTAAGTTTTTAGAGCTTTCATTGAGTTTTAACCTGAATATTACTACTTCAGGCTAAAATAGAGTGATAGTCTTTATTTTTGATGTCTAAACATGTCTAATGATCTCTTTTCTCTTAAAAGGGGGCTGTGAGTTTCCAAATAAAGTGGTAGTTAAGGTTGAGAGAATGGGCAAGCATCCCCACTATCCTAAACACCATGAATAATGTAAATAAATAAAGTAGGAGAGGCTACACCCGTGCTTTTGGAAGGAAAATGGAGAGTTGGGTTTTACTAGGAAGAATGAAAGAATGTGGTAAAGTGAGAAAGAAGTTCAAAGAGATGATGTGATGACTTAAGAATTCTCATTTTTAACATTATTTTTCCATTTGTTGTTAGTTGCTAAGTTGTGTCCTGTTCTTTTGTGAGCTCATGGACTGTAGCTTGCCAGGCTTCTCTGTCCATGGGATTTCCCAGGCAAGAATACTAGAATGAGTTGCCATTTCATTCTCCAGGGGATCTTCCCAATTGATCCAAGGATCAAAACTGCATCTTCTTCATTGCAGGTGGATTCTTTACTGCTGAGCCACTGGGGAAGCCATTTTTGTATATAATTTGATGCTTACCACAAGCCCTTTTTGGGGCTTGAGATAGAGGCTGTTTACTTAGTATTATGGGCATATTTCAGAAGTGGATATAGTTACTCCAATGAATGCCAACTATATAGTTGCACTGCCTTCTTGTAGGAAGTCTCTCTCAGTGCTGAGAGCTCAGAACTTGGGGTATAACGTAATAGAGGCTGCAAATGTATCTGCTCTACTTCTGTCCTTTTGATTCTTGAGCCAATAAATGCATTGTTTTGGTTTTCATTATTATTTTTGTTGGCCCCCTAGTTTATGCAATATTCTATCCATTTTTGTCATGGTTATAATTATTTGAAACTATCAAGGCAGGGTTGAGTAAGTGCTTAAAGTATAAATTCAAAAATGCCAAACTAGATGGAAATCTCTTGACTCTATTTCTTTTTTTTTTTTAATACTTTCACCTTTTATTTATTTATTTTTTTGTATCTAATTTTATTTTATTTTTAAACTTTACATAATTGTATTAGTTTTGCCAAATATCTATTTCTTATAAAATACTTTCTTTCCTGTTAGTGCTGTGTGTTTGGGGCAAAATCATTTCCCAACTCAGTCATCAACCTGACTTCTCATTCTGTCCTCAGACCACCCCTATTTTATGTCCCTTCCTATTCCTTCACCAAAATAATAGATGACCAATGCTCCTGTTTTTAAAGCCAGGAGACAATTTTAAGTCATGTTCCTTGTATTCCTGGCTGCTTTTAACCAGTTGAACTTCCACTCATCCTCAAGATGCTCTCTTCTCTTAGCTTTGAACACCATGATCACACTTTCTCCTTCTATTCTTGAACCTTTATATTTTGGAAGGTTTCATGACTACCGTTTTGCTGCTCACTTTGCAGTCCCCCCCCACCGCCAGGTGATTCTGACTACTTGCTCAGGTTTCGACACTATATTTTCATACCTCCCAAATTCATATAGAAGTCTTGTGAGCTTCACATTTTTGTATCTAACCTGTGACATTTCTTTTTGCTGCTACTGCTAAGTCACTTCAGTCGTGTCCAACTCTGTGCGACCCCATAGACAGGGCAGCCCACCAGGCTCCCCGTCCCTGGGATTCTCCAGGCAAGAACACTGGAGTGGGTTGCCATTTCCTTCTCCAATGCATGAAAGTCACTCAGTTGTACTGACTCTTTACGACCCCATGGACTGCAGCCTACCAGGCTCCTCCGTCCATGGGATTTTCCAGGCAAGAGTACTGGAGTGGGGTGCCATTGCCCTCTCCGGACATCTCTGTTTCAGTTCAGTTCAGTCGCTCAGTCGTGTCCAGCTCTTTGCGACCCCATGAATCGCAGCACGCCAGGCCTCCCTGTCCATCACCAACAAATAACTTTCCTCTTAACCGAAACTGAATTTTTGATTTTGTAGTTTTGGATTTATTCTTCTTCCAGTTTTCTGTATCTCAGCAAATTCTGCTAATCTTTGCATTTTCTCTTGTTGGAAATGAAGGATCCAACCTTGATGCCAATTTCCCCCGTGCTTTTCCTATGAGTGCATCACCAAATTCCATAGATTTTGCTGCCAAAATGTGTCTGGAATCCGACCATTTTATCCACTGCCGCCATTAGGGTACTTAAAACTAGAAGTGTGTCCCCTTTAGCTGCTTCATTAGCTTCCTGTTGGTCTTTTTCACCTCTAATCTTGCTCAGTGATAAAGAATCTGCCTGCCAATGCAGGAGATCCCCAGGTTAGGAAGATCCCATGGAGAAGGAAATGGCAACCCACTCCAGTATTCTTATCTGGAAAATCCCATGGACAGAGGAGTCTGGTGGGCTACTGTCCATGGGGTCGCAAAAGAGTTGGACATGACTTGGTGACTAAACAACAACAACCTCTATTCTTGTCCAATTGGAATCCATCTCCAGAAACCCAGGCAAAGAAATCTATCTTGGAGTCAAATTTTGTAACCTGCTTTTGGGTTATTCTGGGTTCTCCAATGAGTAGGCACCAATATACAATTAAATGTGTGCTGATTTTATTAGGAAAACTCTTAAGAGAAAAATTGGGAATGGAGCTGGGGAAGGTTAATGGGTCATCAGACTATGATACAGGCTTATCCCAAGAGAAGGAAAGAGGGGAAAAAGGTTTGGTGTCAGAGTCTAAGGGCTGTAGTCAGTTTAATATGTCAAGGTTATGGAAGTGTCTTTAAGTCAAAATTGCATGTCAAGTGTCTATGTCTCCCCAAATTGATCTGCTGCACTTTTGTGGTTTTGAAGCAGTCTATGGAAACATGTTCAGGGTGTATACTGCTGTGGTTAATAGAACGTTGCAGCTGAGGTCTTTGGACAATGACCCCGGGTCATTGGTCTCACCACCTATAGTTGGAGAGCTGTGAGCTACATTCTCATGGCTGCCTGTATGAGTTTCCTAGCACTGCTGTTAACAAATTACCACAAACAGACTTAGAACAACAGGAATTATTCTCTCACAGGCAAGAAGGCCAAGATCAAGATGTCAGCAGAAGTTGGTTCCTTCTTGAGGCTCTGAGGGAGAAACCATCTCATGCCTCCCTCCTAGCTTCTGGTAGTTGCTGGCAATCCTTTGAATTCTTTGGCTTGTAGATATGTGATTCTAATGCTTGGTACTATCTTCACACTGCTTTCCCTGTTTTTCGAGTGTGTGTCATCTGGTATTCTTATAAGGACAAAAGTCATTGGATTTAGGGCCCACCCTGGTCCATTATGATCTCATCTTAACTAGGGATCTACAAAAACCCTATTTCCTAACAGGTCACATTCTGAGTTTTGAGATGGACATGAATTTATGGGGAAACTTAGTCAATCTGTTATATTGACATACCTCCTTAAACCTTAAGTACGAGCACAAATAAATGAAAATCAGTGAGTTTTAATGAAAATGAGTCATATAAAAGATGCAGTTAAGATGATGTAGGAAGGAAAGAGAATGCCTTGAGTCAGTGGGAACACCAGCAAAAAAGACTCTGGAAGTCCTTGAGATAGAATATGAAAATTCTGAATGGAGTGGGATAGGTTATTTAAAATGAAAATATGCAGAACCTGATAACTAAGTGGAGGAAAAGGTGTAAATGACTAATCTGATTGACACACAGGTTTGGAGGAAAAGATATTGTTGAGTAAGACAGCACACAGAGGAGTTCTCAGCAAACAGATTGAGTATGGGATGTTTTGAATTTGTGGAGGTGAAAGATATCTGGAGGAAATAGCTAAGAATAGATGAGTAACATGGGTTTAGATTAAAGATGTTTGAAATAATAAAGAAGGAGCTCCCAAAAGAAAGAAAGATTGAGGTTTATTCATCTTACCAGTCTTGGATTAGAGACTAGTTAGTATCCCCCTTCCCTAGTCATGTAGGCACATGGTTGAAAGGTGAAAAGTCATCTTTGCCCTTCTGTTTATAGCTTATCTATAAAACAAGGCAAGGCAGCAAACACAAACCAGTTACTAAACTGGAGATGAGGATTCAGGGTTCCTATAAAGCAATTTAATGGTTCTTGAAGAGGAAAGGATCCCTGGGCAGTGATCAGAGGCATCTTTAATTCCCTATATTTCTGCACTGTAGAATTATGCAGACTCTGATGTCCAGTGCAAAATCCTAACACAGATCTGCTCAGCGGATTTCAAGTGAAGCAAAGCTCTGTTGCCCTGTGTATGTATATTTTGCACAACAGGGAGGCCTGGTGTGCTGCGATTCATGGGGTCGCGAAGAGTCGGACACGACTGAGCGACTGAACTGAGCTGTTTTGTTGTATTTTCTTCCATGGTACTTCTCTTTATATGTTCTCGATCAGAGCAAGGTCTACATCATTTTTCAGCCTTGGCCTGATTGATTCTTTGAGTGTGGGGGGAACCATCTACTGTGTGGTAAAATGTTTGGCAGCTTCTCTGCCCAGTAGGGCCATTAACACACCCCCTCCCCGAGATGTGACAACACTTATCTCCAGATGTTGTCAAGTGTTCCACGGGATGAAAGTTATCCCTGGTTGAGAACCTTGGGTTTAAATCATAACTGTCGCACTCCAGATGTACGTGGTCTCTGTGTTGGCCCTGCAATCATCAGGGCCAATGGTGTGGATGTACTTAAGGGACAGAGTCCTATGCTATGTTCTGATAATGGACTCCTGGATGCTGCTGCTAAGTCGCTTCAGTCGTGTCCAACTCGGTGCAACCTTATAGACAGCAGCCCACCAGGATCCCCTGTCCCTGGGATTCTCCAGGCAAGAACACTGGAGTGGGTTGCCATTTCCTTCTCCAATGCATGAAAGTGAAAAGTGAAAGTGAAGACACTCAGTCGTGTCCGACTCTTAGCGACCCCGTGGACTGCAGCCTACCAGGCTCCTCCATCCATGGGATTTTCCAGGCAAGAGTACTGGAGTGGGGTGCCATTGCCTTCTCCGCCTGGATGCAAAGGTGGTAAAAAAGACAAGCTGATCCTGAAATACAGTTCACCTGAAGTTTTTTTTGGATGCTTTAAGATTTAAAAAATGCTTAGGATTGCTATGGGCTTTCCCTGTGGTTCAGCTGGTAAAGGATTTGCCAGCAATATGGGAGACCTGGGTTCGATCCCTGGGTTGGGAAGATCCCCTGGAGAAGGGAAAGGCTACCCACTCTAGTATTATGGCCTAGAGAATCCCAAGGACTGTATAGTCCATGGGGTCGCAAAGAGTAGGACACAACTGAGTGACTTTCACTTATGAGCTTCCCTGGTGGCTCAGATGGTAAAGCGTCTGCCCACAATTCGGGAGACCCAGGTTTGATCCCTGGGTTGGGAAGATCCCATGGTGAAGGAAATGGCAGCCCACTCCAGTACTCTTCCCTGGAGAAGCCCATGGATGGAGGAGCCTGGTAGGCTACAGTACCTGGGGTCGCAGAGTCGGAAATCGCTGAGCGACTTCACTTTCACTTTAGGATTGTTAAAAATCAGTATTTATGAAAAAGTAAAAGTGCATTTAGAATAGTTTTGTGTACCTGATTAAATACCTTGTTTTTGTTTTGTATAAAAATCAAACATGCTAACATAATGAAGGAAACGGGTTAAATTACATATCAGTTAAAGAGGATTTGATTTATAAGCTCTGAACACAGAGCTTTGCTGAGGACAGCTATATGGCAGCCAGGGTGCGGTGGTTATACCTGAAGTCTTTTGATCACAAGCAAGTTTTGCAAGAAGGAGATGACAAGAAATGGCCAATCTGTTCTCATCTCCTAGACTTTAGCTAAACAATGCCTGCCAACTGTCAAATTAGCCTATTTCATGTGTCATCTTGTTTGCAGTTTGCTAAATGTCTTGGATAAAATCTCCAAAGGTTGGAAGAGGCCAGGAAGGCTCTTTGATTTACTCAGCACTCTTAATGCTCAGTCTCATTAACGGAAATGTAATTGACATCCACTTCTTACCAGAATCAAATGCTGAGTTTTCGAAAGCTTTTCTGAGCTGCAGTTGGGATTTCTTGGTGAGATTTGTTGATATTTCTTTTCTCTCACTTAAAAGTCTCATCACAGCAGGTTTTATGTCCCCCCATTGTGAGTTCAGTGGAGCTAGCACCCCAGCAAAGCATGCTTTCTCCTTCCTAATTCTCTTTTAGCTTTTATTTGTAGTTTTGTTCTGTGGGGATGCTGAACCCACAGCGAATAAAATGTGGCAGATATCAAAACTGCTGACACTCTTTCAAAGCAGATTGAGCGAGCAGCCAAATTTCAGGGCTGTACTTAATTTGAAAAATTGGTGAGGAAGTCTTGCATGCAGTGAAGCATCTGGGAGGTTTGAAAAATGGCCTTGGTGTTCCTGGTTGGAGAGAGGAGGTTGTTGACCAGTGTGGGATGAAGAGGGCATGCTGCTTTGCCTTCAAGCATTTTTTTTTCATCCTCTTCCTTTTTGAGTGTGTATCTTCTGCTCCTTATATCATTGAGGGACTTAAAAATATCATCATGTGTTTTTTTGCCTCTCTGGACTTGATGGAAGGAGAGTGACTAGAGTGGATCAGATGCAAATGTACCTGGCCAAGGTCCCCGCCGTCCATCACACTCATTCCCCACTGCTGTTACTAATTCTAAATGGCAGCCTCAGAAGAACATTCCCTGTGGTGTCTCCAGCAGGAGTTTCCTTGACTGTATGATAATCAGATCTGACCAGATGGTGATGAGTCCGGGAATGCTTTCTGAATGGATGCTTTTTAATCATTCCTGCTGGGCTTCCTCATTCTAAGTGGACCAATCCTCTCTAAGCTGTGCGAATAATAAGAAATCTCATGATTTGGACTAAAAGACTGCTACCAGTTGTGATTTACCATAGTTCAGTGGGAGCGCAGTTTTCCCTGTCTGCAGTAATTGTGGCTGAAGTGACAGATTGTGACAGGTTGACAGCCACTGTCAAGGGACCTACCTGAAAACATAGTGTAAGACCCTCTTGGTGCCTTCATATACATCTAGCCCCTATCAGAAGGATCATTGCTAGGCTCTCAGGTCTGTGTATGATTCCCGTACACTCTGAGCTTCTGTGTGAGTGAACTTCACAGTTGTGGGTGCTGTGGGGCATCACCTGGAACCCTCTTCAGAGTCATTCTGCTTGTTGGCAGAACTGTTGGCTGCCCATGGCTCACAACTGGGCCCTTTCCAGTAGGGGTCACCCTCAGCAAAGGGGACTGCTTTTACCAAGATCACGTTACCCCATCATCTCCCTGAGACACCCATCTTTAAGGACTGGGCTAGGCAGGGTGCACACACAAGTAGGTCCTTTGTCTCAAATCCTGGACCTCCCTAAAGGACCACTCTTACTCCAGAGTTCTGTCAGAGCTCACCTGAGATTTTTGTGACAACTGTCCTGCAGTTCAGCCCTTCCCCCTGCTGTCCTTACTCCAGTGCAGTTTTACCCTTAGGACTCTCCTCAACTATCTGCACACATATCTCTGTCTCAGAATCTGCTTCTAGAGCCCAAGCTAAGGGAGCTGCTTAGGAAAAAACAGCAGTAAATGCTGCCTCCTTTGTTCATTTCAGGGACGTTTCTCTGTTGCAGCCCAGAAATGATTTATCAGAACATTGACAGTATTTTTGTTTTAATGTTAGAGGTAAGTATTTTCCTCCATTAAGTAAAAGGTTATGATGATCATGCTGCAAACATGAATTCAGCATCTTATTCATGCTAGGTATTAGGCTGGACATAAAGATGATAGGGTCTCTATTCCTCAGGAGCTCACAGTCTAGGGAGAAGACAGTAAAAACCTTTCCCCCTAAGCCTACAATCGACTGTGGAAAAGGCAGTGGTGAGGGGAGGACAGTGGAGGAATACACCCAGGGCCAAATCACAGCCTGTAGCTGTCCCTCTCCCCATCCCTCTCCCCATCCCTCTCCCCATCCCTCTCCCCATCCCTCTCCCCATCCCTCTCCCCATCCCTCTCCCCATCCCTCTCCCCATCCCTCTCCTCTCTCTGTCACACCCCACCCCATCTCCAGTGTGCTTTGAGTTGTTAAGGATATTCCCATATTCTTATAATAATTGTTTCATTACTTAGAAATTAACTAACTTTGTGCTGGCTAGCCTTCACTTACTCTAGATTACAAAAATGCCATTATGTGTTCTACAGCTTTTTTTTTTTTTTTTTTTTTAAGAGATTCTGCTCTGTACTGGAATGAGCATAGCATTTCATTTCAATGCAAATGTTCCCTCTACTCTGGTCCTTTATTACAGTTTGCTTGAACAAAAATTCTTATTCCTTGTTGATTATGCACAATGCTGATGTCTTTATGAAAATAGTTGTCTAAATTTGTGTTTAAGTTTTAAATTGAAGTTTGGACGTTTTGAAGATATAATGTTCTGCAGAATTCTCCTTGCTCTACTCACATATGTTTATCATCTATTTTATATCATTAACTTCAGAATGTTTTCAGTGGGAGTGAGACTTAAAAATACTAAAGGCTATTTAGAATGAAAACTGAGTCTAGGAAGTTATAACTCCCCTCAGATTCTACTGCAATTCTCTTCTAAACTAGTTACATGAACACATTTGAAAGCAAATTGTGTGTATTTAGGATCTTTAATGTAGGTAATACATACAGTCTAATGAATTTGGCAGTAAAGAAAAGTAGAAAGTATAAGTTTGTCAAAGATTAGTGAGAAACAATGCAAATGATGTCCTTTTAGGTTTTTTTGTTTTTTTTTTTTTGGAGGGACAGTATAACTTGTTGACTACACATTTTAAGTAAGACTCATTTTTGACTCCATATTGGAAGATGTCAGGTGTGCAGAACTGATGGGGTAGAAGATGATCAATCACCTTTTGAAATAGCAAAGGAAGAGAACATTTTTCATGCAAGTGCATACTCATAGCAGACTCTGCATAATGATCTAAGGCACTCAGTTTTTATTTCAAAGTAAGCAGAGCAGTGTGGATTCACAGTAAGTTAAGGCTTCTGTATTTTTTATTATCTCCCCCATGATTTTTCATCATGCTGTCACATTTTATGCCCCCTGCCTTGCTTCTGGCTTGTGACGAGTAGGAGCTGGTGAGAGCATGTAGCCCTTTATGGCAGAAGACATTCTGCTGATCGGGATAGTATGGTCAATTGTGAACAGCCCTCACAGGTAAGGGATCTGATGCCACACTTGTGATGTATTCCTTTAGTATAGAGCATTAGGCACAGCAGGAGGATTATAGGCTTGGGGTTGGGGACAGGGAAGAGAGGACAAAATGTTGGAGGAGAGAGAATGCTAGTTCCAGGCTCAAATTAATCAATCACTCGATGTGTGTGTGTTAGTTGCTCAGTTGTGCCTGACTCTTTGTGACTCAGTGGGATGTAGTCTGCTAGGCTCCTCTGTCCATGGAATTCTTCAGGCAGGAATACTGGAGTGGGTTGCCATGGCCTTCTCCAGGGGATGGGATTGAACCCAGGTCTCCTGCATTACGGGCAGATTCTTTACTGTTCGAGCTACCTGGGAAGCCCAATCACTTGATAGGCAGTAGCAACTCTAAGCAACTTAGCTTCAGTCAATTCCTTTAGGGCTTCCCTGGTGGCTCAGAAAGGTAAAGAATATGCCTGCAGTGTAGGAGACCCAGGTTCGATCTGTGGATGGGGAAAATCCTTCAGAGAAGGGAATGGATACCCACTTCAGTATTTTTGCCTGGAGAATTCCACAGACAGAAGAATCTGGCGGGCTGCAGTCCATGGAGTAGACTTTTCTTTACAGTCTTGTTAAAAAAGTATTTCCGCAAAGAACAGCTCTCAGGAGCTGAAGCACGTGCTGAAGCTTCATGGGTTAATAGTGAAACATTTAATTGGATTAAATATAACCATTTAAAATTGTATTTAATTAGCAAATTTCCCAGCTGGTGCTAGTGGGAAGGCAGGAGACATAAGAAATACAGGTTTGATCCCTGGGTTGGGAAGATTCCCTGAAGGAGGGCCTGGCAACCCATTCCAGTATTCTTGCCTGGAGAACCCCATGGAGAGAGGAGCGTGGTGGGCTACAGTCCATGGATTCGCATAGAGTCAGACACGACTGAATGACTTAGCATGCAAGAATCCTGCACAGAGAAACAAAAACAAAACAAAACAAAAACTTCAGTTATTTCAAGGACTTCTGGCATGTTAGTATACCACCTGTATTATTGATTATTTAATAGTTCTTTTTGAACTGGCATGTTTTTTCACTTATTTTGAGACAAAACTTTATATTACTACTCTAAAAAGAAAACTATATTATTCAGCATAATAAATGGAACAAGACCATAAAATTAAATTGTAATGATGTGTCAATATAGGTTCATCAGTTGTAACAAGCTCACCACTGTGGTGTGGGGGATGTTGATTGTGGCTGAGGTCATGCCTGCCGGGGAACAGGAGGCATGTGAAAAATCTCTGTACATTCCTCTCAAATTTGCTATGAACCAAAAACTAAAAAATGAGGTCTATGCGTGTGCTAAGTTGCTTCAGTTGTGTCTGAAAACTGTTTGTGACCCTATTGTAGGTTGGCAGGCTCCTCTGTCCGTGGGATTCTCCAGGCAAGTGGGTTGCCATGCCCTCCTCCAGGAGATCTTCCTGACCAAAGGGTTGAACCTGTGTTTCTTATGTCTCCTGCATTGGCAGGCGGGTTCTTTCCCACTTGCACCACCTGGGCAGCCCGGGCATTCTTGAGTGAATCTCATTTGTCTCTGTGGCTTTAAATGCTGCCATTGTATTGAAGTCTCTCAAATACACGTTTGTCTTCTGAGATTCAGGGTCATTATTATAGGACCGTGCTCATAGGCTCACCTGATAAAATGCGAAGACATTTTCTTAATTCTAAAATTCAGCCTCCCCTGGCTTTCCCAGTCACTGTTGGCATCCCTCCTCCTTCCCCCACAAGTCAGCAACCTGGGAGACTTCTTAACTCCCTCTCTACCATTCCCATGCTGCCCACATGGAATCATTTTCTAAATTCTATGGCTTCTTCCTCTTGAATCTCTCTTGAATCCATTCTCTTTCATTTGTATCTATCAGCAGTGCCATAGCTCTGGCCCCTACAATCTGTTTCTTGGACCAAAACACTTGCTTCTTAACTGAATTCTCTGCCTCCTTTTATTGATTCCCCTCCCGTCTACTCTGCTTACCGCTTCCTAAGTTATTTTTGTACTGTATAAATCAATACATATCACTCCATTGTTTAAAACCCTTTGTTGGTTTGTACCTTCTTTCCTGAAAGTGGTATGAACTCCATTTCCTGGTATGTGAAGCCTTCATGGTTTGCCTTTTGACTACCCATCCATCTTCCCTCATTTCCTGACACGTCTTTCTGACTTTCCACCTCAGACCATATATTATAGTAACATAGGGCTTCCTTACTGAGAAGGCAATGGCGACCCACTCCAGTACTCTTGCCTGGAAACTCCCATGGACGGAGGAGCCTGGTAGGCTGCAGTCTATGGGGTCGCTAAGAGTCGGACACGACTGAGCGACTTCACTTTGACTTTTCACTTTCATGCATTGGAAAAGGAAATAGCAACCCACTCCAGTGTTCTTGCCTGGAGAACCCCAGGGACGGGGGGAGCCTGGTGGGCTGCCATCTATGGGGTCGCACAGAGTCAGACACGACTGAAGCAACTTAGCAGTAGCAGGGCTTCCTTATGTCCTGTTGTAGGTGATGCCTCTTTGCTTCTGTTACACATTACTTCGTCTACTGAAGTGAATCCATAGTGTTTGAGAGCAAACTATTTGGGTTGGATGCACAGTGCTGTCATTTATACTTAGGCAGTCATGGTCAGATTACTTAACAGCTATAATTGCTTTATCTACAAAGTGAGGATTTGTGCTAAGAACAATAGACATCTCATAGGTTTGAGGATGTAATGATTTGAAAGTCTGAACTGCCTAAAACAGTGCTTGAAACAGGAAGTGATATGTATACAAATAGAACTTATTACTGTCACTCTGAATGATTTTCCCTCATGTCACCTGAGTGAACTGCTATAAATTCTTAAAGACAGATCTGTTATCACTTCCTCTGTGAACTCTTCACTCATGCCTCCTGGGGTATGTTCTTCCCCTTGCGCTGTGCCCTCACTGTGACTGCAATGTGCTTACTTGTGCAAATATCATACTTCATTGCAATTTCCCCCCCTGTTTCTCTCAATACTAGATTGTGAGCTTCTTGGGAGAAAGATTGTTATACTTATTTTGGTCTGCAGAGTGTATGTGTTCAGTTTGTCAAATGAAGAAATAGTTACATGATTCTTTTTAAAAAAATTTTAACTTGGAAAATTTCAAACACATTCAAAAGTAGAACTGCTCGTACAACGAGCCATCATATATCCTAAACCTGCTATTTTTGTAGAGTATTATAAAGCAAATCCCAAATATATTTTATACTCATAAATATGTCAGTAGGTATCATGAATAGATAAGTAATTAGTTTAAACATAACTATTTTCTTAGGAGTGGCAAAATGTTGATTGTCTAATTCTATTATGTCTTCTGGGCTTCTCTGGTCACTTAATCGATAAAGAATTTGCCTGCAATGCAGGGGACCACGGTTTGATCCCTGGATTGGGAAGATCCTCTGGAGAAGGAAATGGCTACCCACTCAGGTATTCTTGCCTGGGAAATGTGGACAGAGGAACCTGGCGGGTTATAGTCCAAGGCTTCGCAAAAATTGTACCCTGCTTATCAACTAAACCACCACCACCCCATGTCTTTTGCACTTACTAGCTGTGACACTTCTATAACCTTTCCTTTATTTGTTGTTATTCCATTCCTTTAAAATACATTTCATAAAGTCAAGGAAGAGTAAATGCATAAACTTTCCTTTTGTAAATTTTCACAGTGATGGGATGGTGCTCTGATGATACCAGTGACGGTGTCTAAAGGTGATCAGTATAATTTTTAGACCATGGTTTGATTTCAAGGAATTTTATATATTAGATATAGTTTGTTCAGTTGTGGTTGGTTTTATTAATGATGCTAAAGTTGTTCCACCTTTGGCCTATGGGAGCTGTTCAGGGTATTCCTGAGTCCTTTGACATGTCTTCAGAAGTCTTTCTTAGCATACTTGTTTTCAGGTACAGCAAGATAACATCTGTTCATTTCTTGCCCCAGACCTGAAATGATTCATTTTTCTAAAAAGCTCTACTTTCCATAAGCAAGCTCCCATATTACTCTTAGGTAAATCTATTTGCTTTTTATAGTTGAGTTATAACTATTCTGTGTATTATAGATACTAGTCCTTTATGAGATGTGTTTTGTAGATGTCAATATTTTATCCCACTTTGTAGCTTGTCTTTTCATCCTCTTAAAGAGTATTTTGCAGAGTAAAAGTTAATTTTGATGAAGTCAAATTTATTAGTTTTTTCTTATGAATTATATATTTGATAACACGTTCATGAACACATTGCCTAGCCCTTAACACCCAACTTTTCTCCTGTGTCTTTCTATGTATATCTATAGTTTTACACATTAGATTTAAGTCTATGGCCCATTTGGGGTTAATTTTTTTTTTTTTATAAGTTGTGAGACTTAAAACATTTTTGTCTTTGATGCTTTTTTTTTTTTTTGCTAACTATGTTTTGGTAAAGACTGTCTTTATTCTACTGAATTACTTGCATTTCTGTCAATCAGTTGTGCATATTTTTATGTATCCGTTTCTGGGTTCTTTATTCTGTTCTACTGGTCTGTGTGTTTATGCTTTGGTTAATACCACATCACTTCAGTTCTTATAAGTCTTAAACCTGGGTAGACTGACTCATCACTGTATTTCCTATCAAAATTGTTTTAGCTATTCTAGTTCTTTTATCTTTCTATATAACATTTAAGGTAATCTTGTCTGTATTTACAAAAATCTTGTAGAGATTTTGATGCAAATTGCATTAGACCTGTATATAAATCTGAAGGAGAATTCACATCAATGCTATTTGTCTTCTAATCCATAAACACATAGACTCCATTTATTTAGCTCTTCTTAGATTTCTTTCATTAGTGTGTTGTAGTTTTCAGCATGTAAGTTCCAGATATGTTTTATATTTAAATCATTCTTAGGGGGAGCAGTTATAAATGCTGTCTTTTATTTCAGTGTTTACATGTTATTGTTTATAGAAATACAATTGATTTTCGTATGTTTATCTTGTATTCTTTGACCATGTTGAACTCTTATTAGTTCTAAAAGGCTTTTCTGTGCAGATCTTTTGAGATTTTCTACATAGACCATCATATATATAAAAAAATTTTTTTTTCCTCTTTATTTCCACAATAGTTCATTCTGTGGTGTCTTTCTTGTAATTCATTCTAGTTAAATCTTTTTTTCTCTTTCTACATTTGTTTCTAACTGTCCTTAAATGACCCAATGTTTATGATGTTTTAAAATTCAGATTTATGTTTTATTTGGTAGCTTCTATAATTTTCCTTGGATTTTTTGGGATAATATTAGGTTCTGCCTTTTGTTCTATACCCATGTCTTTCTATTGTGAGTTCATTTTCATAAGTATATAATTTAGATGTTATTTATCCTTGTTTATCTTATATCTTAAAATGAGTTTCATTGCAATTCTTTTAATTGTTCATTTTAAGTGAGAAGGACTTTCATGTTTTTAGGAGGAAGTGCTTGTGTAGCAGAGGTGAAGATTGAAATTGGTTTTTCCAGCTTCTTCACTAAGATTCCTCTTTTGTTTCACTGTGATATGTTAAAGATTTATCTGCATATCTATATCACTAATATTTTGAGACTCAACTATTTTGTTTTTTTTAATCCCCTCTAGAATCTCTATATCTTCTCTTTTACACCCAAGATTGTTACCCCAAATGTGATATTTCGTTCAGACCAGTTTCTCTTCTTTGTATGGTTTTGACTATTTTTGAGATCCCAGAAGGCCGATACCCCCAGTAAGTCTCCCAGTCATCACAACTGTCCTGAGTTTGGCCATTTGAGTCCCCAGCTTTGAATGGAGACCTCTTTTTGAAATGAATTCCCAAGTTTCTTGGCTTTCCGAACCCACTGGAATTCCCTTTGCTTATTCCTGCATAGCTGCTACTCTTCTAGGATCTTGCTGCTGTCTGCGTTTTAAATATACTTGCTTTTATACTAGGATTTACAGAATAATTTATCACCTTGTTTTGCAGTCTATTCTGTTTATTGCTACATAACAAATCTTCCCAGAGCCTTTTGCCTTAGAACAACAATTTATTATTATATTTCATATTTTGGGGTTATGGATTCAAGCGCGACACAGTATGGGTGTCTTGTCTCTGTTTCACAGTGTCTAACCTCAGGTGAGATAACTTAAATGGTTCAGAGTTGGAATATTTGGGGGCTTGCCAAGCATCTTTTTTTCTCTCTCCCTGTATTGCTAACATAGGCTTTTTCAGACTAGAGTAGCCCCAGGGTATTTAAAGTTCTTACAAAGCAGCTAATGTCTCCAAGAGACCAAGATGAAGCATCCTGTTCTCTTAAAGGCTAGGCCTGGAAGTGACATGGTATCACTTTCACCTACTATATTAATTAAAACCTCACAGGTAAACCCAGACTCAAGGGCAAGGGAAACAGACCCAGCCTCTTGATGGCAGAACTAAGAACTGTGGCCTCTTTCAACTTATCATGATATGCAAGTTACTCTATTAGTTTTTTTGATAAGAGCTTTATTGAGGTACAGTTCATATCACATACAATTCATCCACTTGAAGTGTACAATTAAATGACTTTTAGTATATGAACAGAGTTGTATGATTTTTGTGAAATCAATTTCAGAGTATTTGTCACCCCCCAAAGAAATCCTGAACCATTTAGCAGTAGTGCCCCATTTCTACTGCTTTTTAAACAAGATAAAAAAATATAACATTTTTTACATTTTTGTAAAAATGTATTGAAATTGAAAGAAAATGAAAAAATGTAGCATCAAGTCTCTCCATCATTTTCCTCAAACTTGTATAAAGATTTTTTGAAAAGGGAATATTATTGGTTTCTGAGATATGTATTATTGAAACTAAGGCAAAGATACCATTAAGAAATGCAAAAAAGCAAAATGGCTGTCTGGGGAGGCCTTACAAGTAGCTGTGAAAAGAAGAGAAGCAAAAAGCAAAGGAGAAAAGGAAAAATATAAGCATCTGAATGCAGAGTTCCAAAGAATAGCAAGAAAAGATAAGAAAGCCTTCCTGAGTTATCAATGCAAAGAAATAGAGGAAAACAACAGAATGAGAAAGACTAGAGATCTCTTTAAGAAAATTAGATACCAAGGGAACATTTCATGCAAAGATGGGCTCGATAAAGGACAGAAATGGTATGGACCTAACAGAAGCAGAAGATATTAAGATGTGGCAAGAATACACAGAAGAACTGTACAAAAAATATCTTCACGACCCAGATAATCACGATGGTGTGATCACTGACCTAGAGACAGACATCCTGGAATGTGAAGTCAAGTGGGCCTTAGAAAGCATCACTACAAACAAAGCTAATGGAGGTGATGGAATTCCAGTTGAGCTATTTCAAATCCTGAAAGATGATGCTGTGAAAGTGCTGCACTCAATATGCCAGCACATTTGGAAAACTCAGCAGTGGCCACAGGACTGGAAAGGGTCAGTTTTCATTCCAATCCCAAAGAAAGGTAATGCCACAGAATGCTAAAAGTACCACACAATTGCACTCATCTCATATGCTAGTAAAGTAATGCTCAAAATTCTTCAAGCCAGGCTTCAGCAATATGTGAACCGCCAACTTCCAGATGTTCAAGCTGGTTTTAGAAAAGGCAGAGGAACCAGAGACCAAATTGCCAACATCTGCTGAATCATGGAAAAAGCAAGAGAGTTCCAGAAAAACATCTATTTCTGTTTTATTGACTATGCCAAAGCCTTTGACTGTGGATCA
The DNA here is from genome assembly GCF_002263795.3 of Bos taurus. Classification (NCBI taxonomy): domain Eukaryota; kingdom Metazoa; phylum Chordata; class Mammalia; order Artiodactyla; family Bovidae; genus Bos; species Bos taurus. Next base: position 74,055,079 of record NC_037331.1, on the reverse strand, counting down.
CAATAACTGTGGAAAATTCTGAAAGAGATGGGAATACCAGACCACCTGACCTGCCTCTTGAGAAATCTGTATGCAGGTCAGGAAGCAACAGCTAGAACTGGACATGGAACAACAGACTGGTTCCAAATAGGAAAAGGAGTACGTCAAGGCTGTATATCGTCACCCTGCTTATTTAACTTCTATGCAGAGTACATCATGAGAAACGCTGGACTGGAAGAAACACAAGCTGGAATCAAGATTCCTGGGAGAAATATCAATAACCTCAGATATACAGATGACACCACCCTTATGGCAGAAAGTGAAGAGGAACTTAAAAGCCTCTTGATGAAAGTGAAAGTGGAGAGTGAAAAAGTTGGCTTAAAGCTCAACATTCAGAAAACGAAGATCATGGCATCCGGTCCCACCACTTCATGGGAAATAGATGGGCAAACAGTGGAAACAGTGTCAGACTTTATTTTTTGGAGCTCCAAAATCACTGCGGATGGTGATTGCAGCCATGAAATTAAAATATGCTTACTCCTAGGAAGGGAAGTTATGACCAACCTAGATAGCATATTCAAAAGCAGAGACATTACTTTGCCAACAAAGGTTCGTCTAGTCAAGGCTATGGTTTTTCCTGTGGTCATGTATGGATGTGAGAGTTGGACTGTGAAGAAGGCTGAGCACTGAAGAATTGATGCTTTAGAGCTGTGGTGTTGGAGAAGACTTTTGAGAGTCCCATGGACTGCAAGGAGATCCAACCAGTCCATGCTGAAGGTGATCAGCCCTGGGATTTCTTTGGAGGGAATGAAGCTGAAACTCCAGTACTTTGGCCACCTCATGTGAAGAGCTGACTCATTGGAAAAACTCTGATGCTGTGAGGGATTGGGGGAAGGAGGAGAAGGGGACGACAGAGGATAAGATAGCTGGATGGCATCACTGACTCAATGGACTTGAGTCTGAGTGAACTCTGGGAGTTGGTGAGGGACAGGGAGGCCTGGCGTGCTGTGATTCATGGGGTCGCAAAGAGTCGTACATGACTGAGTGACTGAACTGAACTGAATATGAGTTTTAATCTTCTCTATTACCTATCACATGTTATAGGGAACAAATAAAATTATAAATAGTTTTAAAAAGTAAAATCCATTTTGCATGTATTATTTATTATAACTTAAATATTTAACATAAGAGGAAAATGAAATGTTTTGAGAACATTACCACAGATTTTATATATTTCTCAGCAGTTATAGTGTCAATCTTCCTGTATTAAATTATGAATAAAGATATTGCATATATGCATGCTCAGTCGTGTCCAACTCTTTGCGACCCCAGGGACTGTAGCCCACCAGGCCCACCGTCAATGGGATTTTCCAGGTAAGAATACTGGAGCAGGTTGCCATTTCCTCCTCCAGGGGATCTTCCCAACCCAGGGATCATACCTGCATCTCCTGCATTGGCAGGCAGTACCACAGCCCCCCTGGGAATCCTGAATATATGTATTTCTCACATTTAAACCAGTGAGTTCTAAAATTTTTCCAGTATGATGAAGCTTCACCCATACAGTTTGTCTTTTGAACCAGTTTGAAAACCTATACACTTAAAAATCTAGAGAACAGAGAAGTAGATTTAGAGAGCATGAGTTCTGCAGCAGTGCCTTGGTAAGCAGAGCTTGGTCCTCTAGTGCTGCTGTTCCTGCCCTGCCTCTCTCCTCTGCACACTCGCCCTCATCCTGGTCTGGACCGCTGCAGCCTGGCCACCTGGGTCACAGGTTCAGATGAGGCTCTGACTGACAACTCTCCTAAATGGGGGCCCATCAGGGGAAAGATGTGTTTCCCTCACTTATGATTGGGGTGATCATACAATACATCTTATCAAGTGTGATGCTTTTATCTTAGAGAAACTCTGAACAGGACCTACCACAGGAGTAGCAGGTATACACTGGGCCTCTCTTGAGCCATCGGGACATGTGGTTCCTGCTTAATGTGTCTAGATTTTCCTTTCTTTTAAGCTGCCTCTGAGTTCCTTGCTAACTGAAAAATTGGGAGTTTTTCTCTCTGGATATATTCTTTCAACATAGAGACGTGTCAAGTTCAGCGGTGGCAGCTGGGGAAGAAAACGGATTTAAGGAAAGTTATACCTCCATCAATATGTAATGTGAATACAGCATATATCCATATATATGCATAGTCATTTGTAGCTAAAGGGCCAGCAATGCAGTCATTAGATAAATTATTTAGCTAAGTTTGGAAGATGCATTTTTCTTATTGGATTAACATATAAGTTATTTAGTGTTCTTTAAAATTACGCATAAAAAAATCTCCAATAAAACATGAGTGAGTGTCCACTGTGAACAATCAGCTCAAATTCTCCCTCCTAAACTTATTCTCTGTTTCTCTCTTGTTGGAGATGATCTTGGGCTCAGTGTCTCTCTTCAGTTTTCTTTAAAAATGAGAATAATACTCGTCCTTGATTCATAGGGTTAAGTCATACAGGGGAGGTATAAGACACCTTCTATTAATATAAACCTTCTATTAATATAATTAAAGTCTTACATAAAGGCTAACCACATGGAAGGTGTTATTCTTTACTAGTGAAGCATTAGAGCCCTAAAATGAAGAGTCTTTGTTCTAAATTCCTGTTCCATAACTTATTCAGTGAGTATCATACAGATGACTTCATCTCTCTAAACTTCAGTTTTATCTGTAAGATGATAAAAACCAGTAACTTCCTCACAGGATTGTTGTATGAATTGAAGGAGATAGTATATGTAAATACTGTAGCCCAGTGCCTGAAAAACACTCAGCACTCACAGATGTTAGCTGTGGTTACTAACAGGGTCATTAGTCCTATTAACAAAGACAGTGGGAAATAGGATAAGAACACTTATTCATTTCAATGAGGTTTAATTGGGATTGTTCTTATCAATTTTTCATTTTACTCTAGAAAAGTCTCACAAATATTTAAATCCCCCCTCCATCCTCTTCCTCCCCCCACCTCCAGCCCCCACAACCCTGGGCTTTATTTCTGTCCTTATCATGTGTGAATATGGTTTTCTTTGCCACATTATGGGCTTAAATTCCAGAGTAGAAAGACCAGTAGGTGAGAAAAGGATACTGTTTGTTCTTCTGTCAACCTGTGCTACATTAAACCCCACCGTCAGGGAAACTGGGCTTGTTGGATGCACCAGAGGACACTGTATTTGTTCTATCTCCACCCCTGGCCCCAGCACATTTTTGGCCACGGAACCTGCAAGAGCCTGGACCCTTGACCCAGGTAGGATTCAATTCCCAGAAGGAAGAGGTGGCCTCCTGCCACTGACCTAGAATTGCGGCATTGTAATGTTCTACCATTTGATCTTCTGATTTTTCTCAACCACGTCGTGATCACTTCACATCTGACACTCATTACCGCAGTGTGGTTTCATCTGTTTCATACCCCTGACCTAAATCTTCTTCAAAACAGACCATAGTGTCAGAACTCAGTTTTTAATTCAAGGTTGAAAGACTGATTTTATAGCTGGGTTGAAGCTAATTTGAACTCCTCTAGCTAGAAAAGAATCTGTAGATAACTGGAAAGATAGTTCTTTATTTTATTTTACTTTTGTTTAAGCACTCAATGTATGTGTTACAAAAGGTCTCTACATTCAGATATATAAAGAAACAGCTTGTTCATTTCTTATCAATGATCTGATCTTTGTCACATGCTACTGACTAGGTTAAAACAGTCCCTTTCAAGTATATATTCAGTTTTTCAGAATTATGCTTTCTTCTCATATTTCACCCTAAGATGGAGTGTGAGTATACAAAGGAGTTCACTGTCTCCATTGGCTTCAGAGAAAGGGCCATACCTCTGTGTGTCCTTGTGGTGCTCTCTGGATCTTTATTGAATTCTGCAGCAATGATGGCTCTTATCAGCCTGTCTATCATACCTCAGTTTGTTGGCATCCTCTGCTGAAGTTTGAGGATGGACGAGTCTCTTCTCTGATGGCTTGGGTGGGACCTACCTTAACACTTGAAAATACAGTGGCTGCCAATAAGGTCTGGCTATGATTCCCTTTCCTCTCCAGACAGTGTGATCTGCAGCTCTCAGATACAGGTGATGGCTCCATTTATCATCCCATCAATTAATTACTAGACATTCCTTCAGTTACCTTCCACAGCCCTCCTTAGGTCATATGAGAATTTCTGGATTCTTTCCATGCCACTAGAGCCAAGCTACAGAACTAAACTCAGGCCGTTTCTCTTCTTAACAGTACTAAGCCACTGACTTCACTCTGAAAGAGCTTCCCTAGGTCAGCTAGTCTCTTCCCCAAAGTGGCAAAGCCAAGGGGAGAAGCCCTCTTAAGCTACTGAAGATGGAGGAGTGGGATTTTTCTTTTCTCTTAATGAAAGTGAAAGTGAAGTCGCTCAGTTGTGTCTGACTCTTTGCAACCCCATGGACTGTAGCCTACCAGGCTCCTCTGTCCATGGGATTTTCCAGGCAAGAGTACTGGAGTGGGTTGCCATTTCCTTCTCCAGGGGATCTTCCCGACCCAGTGATCGAACCCAGGTCTCCCGCATTGTAGACAGACACTTTACCCTCTGAGCCACCAGAGAAGCCATGGATATGGACTATATTTCCCTCCTAAAGAAAGAAGGAAAGGAACCTCGAGTTTTGAATCTGTTAGCCCACTCTATCACTCATTATTTCTTCTTTTTGAAGTCATCTACTCTGTGTATTTCACTTCCCGTCATTTCCTGAAAAATTGAGCTCCTGTAACAGTTTATTCCTCCTGTACAAGTACTGTCATATTCATGGTGATGTTATTCATCCAATATTCTAACCTCTCTTATCTTGGCCTTATATCCTCCACTGATACTGGCTCTATTCTACCACTCTTTTTTGTAGCTTGGATTTTGTTGTTGTTAACTACCTCCAGTCTAGCAGTTCAGTTTCTAGCTTCCTATTCTCTGACGACCACTTCCTGCTTTTCCAGCTGACTCCTTTTACTAGTCCAACTCAACAATCCTTTTAAACTCAGGGACCTCTAATTAACCTGTAACCTTTCCATATCCTTAACTCAGCAAATGCCCTCACCCCCTTATTTCCCTGGTGGCTCAGATGGTAAAGCGTCTGCCTGCAATGCGGGAGACCCGGGTTCGATCCTTGGGTCAGGAAGATCCCCTGAAGAAGGAAATGGCAACCCACTCCAGTACTCTTGCGTGGAAAATTCCATGGATGGAGGAGCCTGGTAAGCTACAGTCCATGGGGTCGCAAAGAGTCGGACATGACTGAGCGACTTCACTTTCACTTTCTAGCAAAATCACAACTATAGTCAGATCCAACTGTCTGCCTAATGTATATTCATACCTAAAAAGTCAAATGTGACTGGAAAAAAACTTACCATCATGCTCATTGGTCTCATTCTAAATCTATGACCAGTAATCTCAAGTGGGTCAACATTATGTAAGTTTAGGGTGTGCAGCATAATGATTACCTTAAGTATGTCATAAAATGATGATCACAATAAGTTTAGTGAACATTCTTCATCTCTATAGATACAAATGAAAGAAATAGGGGAAAAGGTTTTTTTATTTCTTGATATGAGAGTGCTTTGGATTTATTCTCTTAACAACTTTCATATATAATATTCATCGTTGTTAATTATCTCTGTCATGCTGGTCCTTTGATCTCTAGGTCTTATTCATCTTATAACTGGAAGTTGATACATTACTGACTGCCTTCATTCAATTCTCCCCCTGTGTACTTAGGCACTCACTCCTGTCCAACTCTTTGCAACCCCATGACTGTACCCGCCAGGCTCCTCTGTCCATGAGGATCCAGGCGGGTTCATTTCGATATTTGGCAAAACTAATACAATATAGTAAAGTTTAAAAAAAAAAAAAAAAATTAAAAAAAAAAAAAAAGAATCCTGGAGTGGGTTGCCATGCCCTCTTCCAGGGGATCTTCCCAATCCAAGTATTGAACCCTGATCTCCCATACTGCAGGTGGATTCTTTACCATCTGAGCCACCAGACGTCTTCCCCTGCCTTCCGTCCAATTCTCCCCCTGCCTTTGCCCCCTGCCTTCGTCCAGTGCTCCCCCGGCCCCCAACCCCACCTTCATCCACCCCCACTTTTGGTAACCACAAATCTAATCTCTCTTCAATAAGTCTGTTTTTGAAGTGTAATTAACCTACAACACTGTTGGTTCCAGTGTACAACATAGTGATTCAGTATGTATTTCTATGCATATCAAGCTGATTACCATGATGTCTCAGCAGCACACCAGGCTCCCCTGTCCATCACCAACTCCCGGAGCTTACTCAGACTCATGTCCATCGAGTTGGTGATGCCATCCAACCATCTCATCCTCTGTTGTCCCCTTCTCTTCATGCCTTCAATCTTTCCCAGAATCAAGGTCTTTTCCAATGAGTCAGTTCTTTGCATCTGGTGGCCAAAGTCTAGTTAGCATCTTAACTCCTTTGTATGAATGGACTATGTAAATTCCTAGCAAAGGAAAGATTGATACACAAGGTCCCATTCTTTATCCTCTTCAGAACTTCACTGTAACATCACCTATCTATCCTTACATCATCAGATTTCTCTCTTCATTGAACTTTTTCACGAACATATAGTGGTTTATTTTAATGAAACACACTGACCACTACTTCTTCCAGCTACTATCCCTGTTTCCTTTCATTTATATAAAAGCTTCTAAAAATATCTAGCTCTATGCATTGACTGCAATTCATTTTTTTGTCTCTGTTAGACTGAACCTATTCCAGTCAGATTTTACTTTATACACAAAACTATTTTAAGAGTGTTTGTGCAGGTCACCAATGATCTCCAAGTTGCTAAATCCAATGACAGTTTTCAGTCCTCACCTTTCTACAGGATTTGAAACAGTTTAGTACTCCTTCATCCTTGCAGTATTTCCTTGCTTTTCTTCCCTACATATTATACCTTTTATTTGCCTCTTATCTCAATGGCTGTTCCATTTGTGTCTCTTTTGCTGTGTCTCTCAAGCTTCTCCAACCTCCTAGGCTGAGTCATTTGACCTTTTTTTCCATCTCTGTAGAGTCCCTTGGTGATAATATCCTACACAGTGGCTTTAAATGTCATCTATATGCTGACAGCTTTCAAATTTATATATCTTAGGTCAAGACCTTCTTCTTTTCTTCGTAATCATACATTCAAATGCTGGCTCATTATTTGGATATGTTATAGACAATTTGAAATTAACATTTATATCTTATCCTGAACTACTCCTCCTGTCATTCCCATCTCAAATCAGCATCCTCCTTTTATTTCTTTAAAGTAACTTAGACTCCTCTTTGACTCCTCTCTTTCCCTTGTAATGTGTGTCCACTCTGGCAATACATCAAGCAAGCTTATCCTTAAAATTACCTATGGAATTACCTATGGAATTCAGAAAACTTAAACCACTTCCACTGTCACCATTGTGGTCCAAGCCACATATCACCCATGGTTTTTTCCAGCAAGCTCCTAACTGGTTTCCCTGTTCATATCCTTGACTCAGCAATCCTATTTGTGGTGAAGCTACCAGATTAAGCTTATAAACCACATAGATCACTCTTCTGAATGGTGCTGGAGTGGTGAATATATGACTCTTATGTGTTTATTAAAATCCTTACAAAATATGTTTCACACTATGCAAATTTAAAAAAATCAGCAAAAATTAGTACAGATTTTTTACTTCTGTCTCAAATGTGAGCTGAAGTTCTTCTAATGGCCCCCAGGTTTACTGTTTTCAAACACACAAGATATTCTCTAGCTTCAGGATCTTTACACCATAGTCAAAGAATGTAGATCCTAATATTGTTAACTTTAAAGATTTATGTTTTTATGTTTAGTCTAATATGCGACCAGATTTTATATATGGTCAAGGGACATTTAAAAATGAATATTAATATTATTTCTTTGCAGGTATGTGCATAAATCTCTAAAACCAAATTTATTAGTTATATTTGTTACCAGTCATTATCTCCATAGAGTCATTTTACTTTTGACAGATCTATCAAATACTGAGAAAGGAGTATTAAAATATTGTGGAACAGTAAATGTTTATCTAACATGAGGACTGGAGCAAATCAGTTAATCCAAAATGCCTGTTATGACAGGGGATAAACAAGAAAAACATAGAAGACGTATTATTTTGGTTTAAAACACAGATAGATATTTAGTTGCAAATCTTTTGATGAAGAGTCAAAGTCTTTCCTAGGGTACGGGCTCTGTATTGGAGTTCTATTTGTCTGGCTTAAACCACATCCACTTGAAAGGTCTGTCATTTTTAAATGCAGATTTTTTAAAGTGGAAAGAGATTTTAAAGACACTTTTTATAAGTGATTTGCATATAGAATAATATCTAGGTTTTTACAGTTAATGTCTGATCTCCCAATAACTTACCTTTGTGTCCCCACATATAATTTGAGAGGAATTTTTAGAGTCACATTGATAGAAGCTTTACAAACTCTTTAAGTTGTAATGAAGTATAAACCCTATTTTCACATTTAATATATGCTGTTTAATATACAATATCAGATCCAATGTCAATATCAAGTACAACAGACATAAGCATGTTTGGAAACAAATATGATCGACCCTTGGTAAGCATCCAACTCAATTTATGGGGGTAGAAAGGTATGAGCATGCAGAGAGGGCAATGCATTGGTGGTCAGTATTTAGACTGCTAAGGGTATGTCAGCATATTTTGCAGAAGAATATAAATTGTCAGTTAATTTATAGAGACAGTTAAGAGAGCTCTTACTGTATTACTATGTCAATTTCTCTTTCCAACTCTTTTTTGCTTTATGTTTTAGTCTTTATCTGATGCATAAAACTGATGACAGTTATAGCCTTTGAGCATTGTTCTTTTGTTCATAAAAGTAACATTCTTTGTTCCTTTGAAGCTTTTAGCTTGAACTTGTCTCTTAGTGCTATTGCAACCTTTTTTTTATTTCTTTGATGCTTCTTACCTTTTTGCTTTGTTTTCTTTTATGGCGGGAGTTCCTTTGATATTTTTCTCTTCTGTAATGTGGAAAGCCTCCAAATTGATAGAGATCGATATTAAGACTTGAAAAAACTTTTTGGATTCTGTATTACTCAAGATATCAACTTCAGTAACTGTTCAACTTCTTAAGATGAAGTGTTGGCAAACTTTCAGTTTCTTCAATCTCTTATTTAACTTGCTGTATGTTTTCCATAATCATCATGATTTTGCACACATACACGCATGTGTGGGTTTGTATATTTAATGCCCATCAGCAAATTCCTCATTTATGGGCTGTTTGTTTTTATTCATTTTTAGTTTATTGGTGTATATCTTCAAATAGCTGCCTTCCACACTCACCCACTGCAATGGCACATAAATGATGTACTTTTCACATCATGTTTTTATCTGAAAGTTTTTTCCTTTGCCTGTTTTCCAGAATGACAATTTATCAGACTATAGATCTCGTGAGTCAGAACCCTTCTACTTTGATACTTACAAATGTTGATAGAAGTTATATAACATTTAATGTGGTCAGTGAGAAAAAACTATGTGATCAAATTGCTTTCCTTTTTTTTTATAGATGAAAAATTTTTTCCCTTTAGATGCTTGCAGGCCTTTTTCTTTGCTCTTAAAATTGAATATTTTCACCAGGTTGAAATGAGGTGACAGTTCTCATTTAATAATTTCACCTAGAGCAGGGTAAATACTTTTTGGCTGTAGATTTGGTCAGATATAGGTTCTTTTAATACTCTTGTGGTTATTATTTCCATCCCATCTGTTCTGTTTTCTTCTGCAGGAAATCATATTCCTAAATGTTGGATTTCTTCTGTCTGTTCTCAATGTCTCTCATATTTTTCCCTTACCCCACATTCTGGGTGAATTTTAAAGCCTCTCATCCAAAGCAGTGATTGGATTTTTGACATGTTGATTCTACTTTTCTTTTCAATAGCTTCTAAGCTTATATAGCTTCTAATACCACTTAAAACTCCTTGGAGATTAAAAAAAATTTTTTTTGGCTTAACTCTCATATTCTTTTTTTGACTTAACCCTGTCATATTCCATTTTATGTGAGTTTATCTCTCATTGAGTCTATTTAATTTTCTTGGGAGAGCAAAGCAGTTTTTACTTAGTTTTCTTTTTTTTAATTTTATGTTATTGAAGTATAGTTGGTTTACAATGTTGTATTAGTTTTTGCTATACACTAAAGTGACTCAGTTATAGAGAAAACTGACTCAGTTATACATATAGATACTTTTTCATATTCTTTTCCATTATAGTTTATTTTAGGGTATTGAATATAGTACCCTGTGCTATGCAGTAGGATCTTTTTGCTTATCCATTATATATATGCTTAAAAGCTTTCTTTTGCTTCCTGTAATGTAGCTTCAAAGGCATACCTTTACATCTTACTTTGCTTGTTATGCTTGCTTTCACTTTTTATGTTGTAGTTTTTCTTCATAAGTTTTTGTCTGACTGACATTCTCCTGGGTAAATTTTTAATTAGATCTGCTATTTGCTTCAGAATAGTAGAAGTGAGGTGGATTCTCCTTTTTTTTTTTTTTTTTTTACCAAGGTCTTAAAAATTTAACATAATCACTGTAACTTTGTAGTATAGTCTGAAGTCAGGGAGCCTTATTCCTCCAGCTCTGTTTTTCTTTCTCAAGATTGCTTTGGCTATTTGTGGTCTTTTGTTTTTCCATACAAATTGTCAATTTCTTTAATTCTAATTCTGTGAAAAATGCCTTTGGTAATTTGATAGGGATGGCAATGAATCTGTAAACTGCTTTGAATAGTATAGTCATTTTCACAATATTGATTCTTCCAATCCAAGAACATGGTATATTTTTTCGTCTGTGTCATCTTTGATTTCTTTCATCATCATCTAATAGTTTTCAGAGTACAGGTCTTTTGCCTCCTTAGGTAGTTTTATTCCTAGGTATTTTATTCTTTTTGAAAGGAGCTTCCCAGGTGGCTCAGATGGTAAAGAATCTGCCTGCATTTCAGAAGACCTGGGTTTGATCCCTGGGTCAGGAAGTTGTCCTCTAGAGAAGGAAATGGCAACCTACTCCAGTATTTTGATGCCATAGTAAATGTGATTATTTCCTTGATCAATCTTGTGACTGTTTTCTTGATTTCTTTCTTAGTGTATAGGAATGCAAGAGATTTCTGTGTATTAATTTTGCATCTTGCAACTTTACAAAATTCATTGAGCTCTAATAGTTTTCTGGTAGCATCTTTTGTGTTTTCTATATATGGTATTGAAAGGTTGTTGCTGAACCATGAAAAACTCCGGGATTCTTAGCCTCTGGGGGAGAATTCAATCCGGGGCCAGAGACAAGGCTTAATCACTCAGAACTTTTGTGTAATAGAGTTTTATTAAAGTATAAAAGGGATAGAGAAAGCTTCTGACATAGACAACAGAAGAGGGCAGAAAGAGTACCCCATCACTAGTGTTAGCAATGGAATTATATACTTTTAAATTACTTATTACGGTGAATCAAAAGAATGTGTGGAGGTTGTAAAGAGCTCACTAGACCCATTCCCATAATTTACATTTTAAGATAACAGGATTAGCCAGAAGGTTTTTTTTTTTTTTTCCAGAGACTGTCCTCCAGCAGGATACATTATTGTTATATAATTCTAAGGAATGTAGAGAGAAAATAAACATTTGTTCTTTCTTCCTCCTTGAGAATTCCAGACCCCACTCTCCTTGGGGACCCCTGGACTTCTTATCAACCTGCCTAAGAATGGATTCTCTCAGTATCATGTCATATGCAAGTAATGGCAATTTTACTTTTCCAATTCAGATTTCTTTTATTTTTCTTCTGATTGTCATGACTAAGACTTTGAAAAATATATTGAATAATAGTGGTGAGGGTGGACATCCTTGTCTTGTTCCTGATCTTAAAGCAAGTGCTTTCAGCTTTTCACTATTGAGAATGAGGTTTGTTGTGTGTTTGTGATATATGGATTTTATTATGTTGAGGTGGGAATGTAAACTGGTGTAGATGTTATGGAGAACAACATGAGAGTTCCTTAAAAACTAATAATAAAGCTCTCATATGACCCAGGTACCACTCTCCTGGGCATATATCCAGAGAAAACCCAAATATTCATTGCAGCACTATTTACAATAGCCAGTACATGGAAGCGACCTAAATGTCCATCAACAGAGGAATGGGTAATGAAAATATGGTATCTATATACAGTGGACTGTTAGCCTATCATAACAAGAATGAATTAATGCCATTAGCAGCAACATGGATGGACCTGGAGATTGTCATACTGTGTGAAGTAATTCAGACAGAGAATGACAAATATCGTGATATTCCTGACCTGTGGAATCTAAAAAAAAATGTACAGAAGAACTTATATACAAAACAAATAGTTAAAGATGTAGAAAATAAACTTATGGTTGCATGGGTAGAGGTGGGGAGGGATAAATTGGGAGATTGAGACTGACACATAGACATTACTATATATAAAACACACAGTTAATAACTACTGTTTAGCATAGGGAGCTCATTCCTCTGTAATGATCTATAGGGGAAAAGAATCTTAAGAGAGTGGCTATGTATACGTATAACAGATTCACTTTGCTGTACACCTGAAACGAACACAACATTGTAAATCAACTATATTCCAATAAAAAATTCAAAGTAGCTAACATAACAGACATAATTAACTGAAATGCCAGATTTTATAGGTAAATGCCACACGTTTAGTTATTAACTAGCTGAGGAAGGGTGGGAATATCAGCATTTGTGGTAACTTTGTTTCTGTAAGTTTTAATCTCGGTATCTGTTGAAATGACTTCAACTAAAGGCCGGTGTTCCTTACTTGTTTTCTCTTTAATCTGTCCAAAATTGCAGAATTTGGCTCTGGGGTTTAGCTCTTAATAATCCTTCTACATGGTTTTTCAACTTGCTCAGATGAGGGCTGGTACATCCCTCATCCCTGTAGGGATGTGTCAGTCACTGTAAATTCTCCTTCATGTCCTTAGAGTTCTGTGAGGAAGGGAACCATTGGTATGTCTCATGTCTTTGCCATGGCAGTGCAATTCCTCCAGCCTTTACTGCTTCAAATTAAAGCAGCTTGACAAAATTGCTTACTTCTTGCAGCATTACTCTGTGTTGGTTTGTTTTAAAAGAATTGTGCATCAGCCTATACTTTCTTTTATTCAGTTTGGATTATATCTTATAGGTATTCCTATGTTAGGGTTGGTTACCATCCCTTGTTATTAGTGTTCTTGTATCTCTTTGGTACAAGATACAGCTTTGGTACAACCACAGCTGGTTTATGGTTTGGGGAACTGGAATAGACTCATGGGTTTCTAATGCATTATCTTTCCCAGAAGACACCCTCAGTAGGAATTTTGTTGCTCTCTATACATCATTTTTATTCACCATCCTCCTTCACCCATTTCAGAAACTAATTAGTCTAAATTCAATTTTCTCATTAACACCCAACTCCTCTAGATTTCTTGCAGAGAGTCACGTGAAGCTGGTGACATTCTTACCTAGTTTTGAACATAATCATGATTGCCAAATCCACTGAATAACCACTACTGAGGGAAATTGTTTTACAATGAAAGCATGAAGCACAGTGCTTTCACATGGGACTTTCTCAATAAATGTGAGTTCCAGTCCCTTCCCAGGTCCTTTCATTACCTAGTTTCTCCCTGGTTCTCTACATCCTGAAAATAATTTGCTGAATAATTCTCCCTAAACATAGCTCTCTTGGTACAAAACCACTAACAAACTATGTAGTCAATCATTTCTGCTTCTTCATCCTTTACTTGTTTGCTTTGTACATTTCTAGATGATATAGCCAGACCAGTTGTAAGAATGCAATAGATACTCAGGGATAGAATTCATTAATAAGTAAGAATGATCTTTGCCTTTTTGATTATTATTCTGTATCACTATTTAATCCTCTATGGCATTTGTCTTTCTTCCACTCTTCATCATGTCTTGGGAGGGAGCAGTTGAGAATACCTAAGAATCAGTGAAACTATGTTTTTGAGAAGAAAATCCCATGGAATATGAAAAGTAATATTTGCTTGACATGTTGGGGTTCCATCTGAGCTTTGTTTGAGTCTGAGTAAAATATTTTCTGCCATTTTTGAATTGTGTGGAAAGAAAAATATATTTCTTTAAAAAGTGTACTGAGTCTTAAAAATATTATGCAGAAGGCAGTTAACATATTTCATATTTCAAAATTGCTTTAGAAAAGAAAATTAATCTGGAATTAAAGGGAATTGTTGCATTATCTTTTAAAAGATTAAGTAATGATGTCTATATTAGCAAATATCTTAACACAATCTCCATGCCCTTGTTAATGTTGAAACTGTTGAAAGAATTCCTACATCTCAACTTAAAACAAATTAAATAATCAGAAAAGGGATCTTGTTTTGCTGGTGAGAAATGTATGTGCTCTGAAGTATTATTCTTCCTTTCAAAAGTTATTCTTTATCAGTTGAAGGATTATTTTTACAATGATTTCTTTGTGATCTAAGCTAAACTCTTACTGCAATTTAAAACTTTTTCCTACACTATTGTACTTCCGTGAAATTGGAAAGTCATTTGACTCAAGTAGTTGCTGTCTTCCCAATCAACGGGTGCATTTAAAGGAATGTGAGAAGAATACCTCACAGAGTGCCTTGCCCTAGGACTTCTATTCTTCTCTTCTGGTTACAACTGCAAATTATTTTTTCTTCCTTCCTCTACTCTCTCTTATTTTAGGATATTCTTTCTTATGCAGTTTAATATAGATAACCACATAAATCACAGAGAAGAGTTCAAATTAACTGCAGAAAAATTTTTGTTGGCATATGTACTTCATAAAGTCATTACTGCCTATTGATCATGATTTTTATTTATTTTGAGGTGTGCCTTTAACTTTTTTCCAAAAAAAGCATCTGTATAGACATGCCAGTAAATTCTACATATTAATATTCTGTATTTTCAAAAAACACAAGGAATACAGAATTCAAATATTTGAAGCAAAACAGCTGAAGTTTTCAATAATGGGTACTATTGCCTCTGATTTTGGAAATTTCAAGCAAAAGATTTTGTACTAACAGGGTCTGGTGGTAATAGAAGCAAATCTAATTTTTTATTCATTGTAGTTAAATGATCATAGTGAAATTTAAGAATTGAAGTCTTTGGGTTTTGTGTAAAATACATTTGAAAGTGGAATCAATGTGTTTAGAAAATATTTGTATTTATATATTCTGTTGTATTTTTAAAAGTATTATTGTAACAACAGGATAACTTAAAATAGCTTGTATGTTTGAATATCGGTTGAAATCCTTTTAATGAATGAAATCTTTTACTCATGTCATGCAGTTTCTTCCTGCTCAGCATCTTTTTCTATTCTTGTAAATAGCACCTATGGTGGGAGAAAATTCCTTAAGATTCAGGTTGAGGTCATTGACTCTCAGTAACCACAGCTGGTATATATGCCTTAGGTCTGGGTAACCAGAGCATTGTACTCTGTCCTCCTTACCAGCTATGGCAATTCAATTAGAGGTTGTAACGTGGTCCAAGCATGAGCTCTTCTGAGGACTTTTTGGAATTATAGATGAAGGAGGACACTTCTTGCCTGAGATTGCTAGTATAAAAAAAACAGTGATTACGGAATTTGGGGGCCATTCTTAAACCACCCATTGGAAAAGAGTGTGGTTGTTCCAGTGGCTTTGTGTGAAACTTGTATCAAGTCCACCAAAAATCCATGGACTTAATGGTTACATATAACAAGATCTTTTCTACTACTATTTTAAATTTCTTGAATTAGTTGTTTGTTTCTTTCACTTCTGTTAATAAAGTCCTGAGAAATGCAAAAAATGGTCAGCATTGCATAGCAGTTAAAGAGTTCAGACTCTGGAGCAGTTGGTCTTAGTATGAATTCTAGCTCTGCACTCAAAGTCTGGCATGCTGTATTCCGTGTGGTGCAAAGAGTTGGACACAACTTAGTGACTAAACAACAACTCAGAGCTGTGTGACCTTGACCAAGTCACTTAACCTCTCTTCCTTTGTTTCCTTACCTATAAAATAGACCTAGTCATAGTATCAACCTCAGAGGATTCTTATGATTTTGATAGTTTCTATTTATTAAGTGCTTACAAGAACTTCTGGCACATATGTACTGTATGCTGCTAAGTCACTTCAGTCGTGTCTGACTCTGTTCGACCCCATAGATGGCAGCCCACCAGGCTTCCCCGTCCCTGGGATTCTCCAGGCAAGAACACTGGAGTGGGTTGCCATTTCCTTCTCCAATGCATGAAAGTGAAAAGTGAAAGTGAAGTCGCTCAGTCGTGTCCAACCCTCAGCGACCCCATGGACTGTGGCCCACCAGGCTCCTCCATCCATGTGATTTTCCAGGCAAGAGTACTGGAGTGGGGTGCCATTGCCTTCTCTGGTGTACTGTATAATAATTGTTAAATAAATATGAACAGTAATTGAGTAAGTAGATTCTTCATATTATAGAAAACGAGTTGACATTAAACGCTTTGATTTTGTGATCCCTTTGAAAAGGGCAGAGAATATGCACAGAATGCTGCTTTTTTTTTTTTTTTTTCTGTTGTTGTTGGTAGCCAGATTACTCTTTACCATGATAAGTTTAGGCTTTGTTGTTGTTTAGTTGCTAAGTCATGTCTGACTCTTTGCAACCCCATGGACTGCAGCACACCAGGCTTCCTTGTCCTTCACTATCTCCTGGAGTTTGCTCAAACTCATGTCAGTTGAGTTGGTAATGCCATTCAACCATATAGTTCTCTGTCACCCCCTTCACCTCCTGCTCTCAATCTTTCCTAGCATCGGGATCTTTTCCAATGAGTTGGCTCTTCAAATCAGATGGCCAAAGTGTTGGAGCTTCAGTATCAGTCTTTCCAATGAATATTCTGGGTTGATTTCTTTTAGGATTGACTGGTTTGATCTCCTTGCTGTCCAAGGGACTTTCAAGAGTCTTCTCCAGCACCACAATTCGAAAGCATCAATTCTTTGGCACTCAGCTTTCTTTATGGTCCAACTCTCACATCCATACACAGCTACTGGAAAAAACCATAGCTTTGATTAGATGGACCTATGTTGGCAGAGTGATGTCTCTGCTTTTGAATACACTGTTTAGTTTTGTCATAGCTTTCCTTCCAAGGAGCAAGTGTCTTTTAATTTTATGGCTGCAGGCACCATCCGCAGTGATTTTGGAGCCCAAGAAAATAAAATCTGTCACTGCTTCCATTTTCCCCCCTTTTATTTGCCATGAAGTGATGGCACCAGATACTATGATCTTAGTTTTTTAAATTTAGGCTCAGCTCAGTGATTCTTTTGAATCATTAAATATTTCATTTTTAAAGTATCATTTGTATATTACTTTAGTGGACCATTTGGGTGTAAGACTTTGGGCACCAGCTAAAAAGACTGTTTCACTTCATGAACATTAGTTTTCTCTATCCTTTCAATTCAAGCAAATTTCTTATAGCTCTAGAATCAGGCAGAGATACGCTTAAAAATTAAAAGTCAGGTCCTCGACACATACCACATGTTAGTACAAATAGTCTCTGCCTCTCTTGTTGGTCCACTGTGGTCCATTTGATCCACTGTTCTGTAAAGAATTCATGCAAACATTTTGAAGAGAAGCATATTGTGGCAAAGACACTTTGGCAAAATCCCTCTTTCAGTGTTTGAACTTTCTCAAGTTACACCTGTGTGTTCTTTGTATCTACATATCCTTTGATTTAGCAATTTTAATAAATAAGAAAAATGTGATTGTAAATATATATATTTTGAAACTGAGAGAACACAATTCAGTTCATTTTTTAGTCTGCTGTTCTTTTTTCATGGCTTCTGTTGAAGTTATTAAATTTTAGTTAATATAGCTTGTGGAGTCACATTCTATACTTTAAAAAAAATTAATCATTTTATGTCCACAGGTAGGAAGCAATGTAGCTTTGCAGGTTATTAATCATTGCATTTCATGTCATGAATAATACATTTGTGCTCTTTACTGTTCTTTATCAGATAATATATGTATGCAGCATGTTTGCCCTTTGCATGCATATTGTGGCTTTTATGATGTATTATGTATACATAGTTAGTTCTATTTATTCTTTTAGAGCTTATGATAGAGATGATGCTACAGTGAAATGAAAAACTGGTAATCATGCTCAGGGATATTGGAGTCTTTATTAAAAGACAAGTCTGTTCCTAGTCTTAACTTCTGCTGGGCTAGAGGTACAATTAAAAATAAAGATTGATATACCATATATCTAAAGATTTGAAAGTTACAGATGAAGCAAACAGAATTATAAAAAAATATGCTATCTTCCTACTTTGAATATGCCTTCACAATAAATTGTAAGATCAGTTAGAACTTGAAATTCTTACAATACTTGGAGCTTCTCAGGGAGAGCTAGACATGTGGCCCATGGTGCTTACTCATCCACCAAGTTCTCTCCCTTGCATCACAAGGTGCCGGGTGCCTTGTCCAGACCCTGAAGGCAAGCTTCATCTATAGCTGCTTTCTTGCACATCTTCTGGCCACTTTCTGGCTTTGCAATGGTGGCTTTGCTTACCTTCTGGAGGATGTAGCAGGTAAGAGACCTGTTCAAGTCCTGGAAACATGCTAAGATTGTTTCAGTACCTGTTTCCAGCTACTGGCCCCAGAGTCTTGCCCAGTAGGGCCCTTATCTGTGTGGAGGGATGAAGGGGTATTAGGGCAAATTGCAAATGCAGTGGCTCAGGCTGTCTTGTCTAAGTGGTACTTCTGAGAGTCCAACCTAGAAACTTAGTCTTCATTTATTTGATGGTTGCATTATTATGAAGGCTGAATTCCTGCAATCCAAACAGAAAAGAGAGCTTTGTTCCTTTACTCACATAAAGATATTTTATAACTAGTAAAAGTGGGTTACCGAAGAAAATGAGTGGTGCTAATACATATAATAAATCATGATATTTAAGGGAACTTTCATCATGACAATAAATACGTCTATGTTTTTTGTGCAGTGTGGGTTTAAAATTGAAATAGCAAAGTTCAGAGTGATTTTCTGTTCCCTGTAAGTCATTTAACATTTGTAATCCTCACAATGTGCAAGTTTGTATACATAAGCATATATATTTTTTTCACTTAGAAAATTTTTTCTAGAGGTTTACATACTAATCTGCTGAGAAAGTGCCTTTTGATATGTAATACAAAAGTCAATTCCATTGATGTGAATAAGTAACCAAAATAATTCAATAACTACATTTAATAAGGTACTTGATTCACTTGTCTTCAAACCTAAACATGTAATTAACTAAAAATAATAAACCAATTTTTAATAGAAATAATTTTGCAGTAGAAAGAATAACAATACCCCTTCTCAGATTACACCATGGGAAGAAACCACATCTTTTTTTTAACTTTGCTAGAATAGTCTATCATCATTGTTGCCCAATTAGTCTAAGAGAAATATTTGCCCAGATCAACTATAAAGATTATCGTATTCCTTCTCAAACTGAAAATTTTATTTCAGGTGGATACTCAGAGTTAAGGAAGACTAAATCCTTGATTATTTTATGAAACAACGTTTAATATGCTTACATGAAAGCATCAGATCAGATCAGTCACTCAGTTGTGTCCAACTCTTTGTGACTCCATGAATCGCAGCACGCCAGCCCTCCCTGTCCATCACCAACTCCCGGAGTTCACTCAGACTCACGTCCATCGAGTCAGTGATGCCAGCCAGCCATCTCATCCTCTGTTGTCCCCTTCTCCTCCTGCCCCCAATCCCTCCCAGCATCAGTCTTTTCCAATGAGTCAACTCTTCGCATGAGGTGGCCAAAGTACTGGAGTTTCAGCTTCAGCATCATTCCTTCCAAAAAAATCCCAGGGCTGATCTCCTTCAGAATGGACTGGTTGGATATCCTTGCAGTCCAAGGGACTCTCAAGAGTCTTCTCTTGTTAAATTACAAAGAAGCTTCTTGCTTTATGCTTTACAAATGATAGAGAAAAAATGTCAACTTTCTATCAGATCAGTCAAAGACTCTTCATATAGCTGTGCTTAGTAAGAAGGTAGAAAGGCAAGTTCCTCAAGCAAAGGCAGATTGTGGTTTCACCCGTGCAAGATACATAGGCAAATGTAAGAAGTGAGATCCTAAGGCACAGAACCCTTCACAAAAATTATTTTGGTGAGATGCTGGCTCATTATTCCTGTGTCAGTTTTGCTGTCTTTCGGTGCCTACCAACTTCAAGTCATAGAAGCATCTGCTCTTGGTATGCAAAAATTGCTTCCAAAAAGGGCACCATGTGCTACTGCAGTCTTGATTTTAAAAGAACCACTTGTATCATTTGTGAAAATATTCCAGAAATCCTGTTAAAGCAATAACTTGGCCCCAGTGAAGTCCTGGCCTCATCTCTGTGGTCAAAGAATCACATGGGGGAATTTCTTACTAATAATATACACTAATCGGTGCTTCAGTCCACATGTGTGTAGGAAGAGAGAAATTTTATTATATTTGGAAGGTAAAATCCCCACTGACGAGAAACCCTCAAAGGATATACGCAGCTGCCATTAAGTGCGTTGACAGTGCAGTGACATTTATGTGCACACATTTCTATCACGGAAAGTAAAATAAATAAAATGAAGTAATTTCAATTACTCTATCAAACACATGTGCAGGATTTCATGACATTTAAATAATTACACATGGGCTATAGTAAGGAACATGGGTCTGAAATGAGATTCAGCATGAAGGGAGTAGCATAATTTTTTCTCTAAAGAGTTTTTGTATTGAGAATGAAGATAAATGTTTGGTCTTTGGGAATCTGGTTAGGTGCCATTACTTTTCAGCAATAGGCCAGAAATCACAGATTATGAGTCTTTTCATAGGGCCTACCAAAATTTGAGCATTAGCAGATCAAATGACAGTCACTCTGAGTGCAAGTTCTTATTAAGGAATTTTTCATCTTCCATTAAAATGATTTAAGAAATAACTATGGAAACTATGCATCAAGAGTTTTGATTTACAGGACCGGAATTGGACAAAGTTTTGGGGTGGTTGTGGTGGGATGAATCTAAGAGTCAACCTTGAGTTTTTCTCTGTTGAATCTAAGTTGCGGTAGATGCAGAAGGTATTTTGGAGGGGGTTAAGTCAGTTGGAGGGTAGTTTGGAGAGAAATGGTAATAGTGGTGACGTAGCATCATTGAGCAACTTTGACCTTTTTGAGCCTCAGCAGAGAGATGCTGTATTATTTCTCTTAACTCCAGGAGCTGGAATCAGAGTCCAACTCCAGGCCTCACACTACCGCCTGCATCTGAAAGACCACTTGGTTGACGACTTTCACTCTTTTCTCATTGATTATTTCCTCAGGATGTTCTTTTATCTAGATTTCAATTTTTATAACAGCCTCTGAAAGAGACCCCTGTAGACATTAACAGAGCTCTTAACTTCAAACAAGTGCTTTTAGAATATCAGAAAGAAAAAAATGAAGTAGTGATATTGTACAGAGGAGTAGTATGTCAATAAATAGCCAATTAGAAGAAGTAATAGTTTGCAAAGTGGTTTCAAAGGCAACTTTAGGAGAAGACTTGGATAATTTATTCATGAAAGTTTGCATTATGGGCTTTGGATTAAAAAAAGGTCAAATTCGTGATTAGTCTTCATCATGATTGCATGGACTCTTGGGTGCTATTTGATACTTTTCTTTTTTTGCTCTTTCAGGCATAGTAATAAGGTTGTTCTATAAGTATTAAAAAATTCACCAAAAGGTTTTTTAGTTTGAACGTAAAAAGTTGTGACAGACCTTCAGTCTCAAATTAACAACCAAATTACAAACCAGTTAAACTATAAACATCATAGTTAAAAAATATCCTGTCATAAAGCTGAGCACATAAAGAAATGCAAACAAATAAAACATCAGAGTGTAAGGATCCCTTTACAGGATAAGAGAGTATTACCACTGCTCTTATCACTGGAAAAAATGTCTACTAAATAAAGGAGAGGGGAAAACTCGGCTGAACTGCTAACATGTTTAATAGGCATGGATGGCCTCTTGTAATAGATTAGAACTACAAGGGATCCCCACTGTAGAGCATGTCTCCACTCACCACCAATTGGGAAATAACACTTTAAAAATGTATGGCAAAACCAATACAATATTGTAAAGTAATTAGCCTCCAATTAAAATAAATAAATTTGTATTAAAAAACAACAAAAACAAAAACCCCCCCAAAATGTACTATAGCATATGAAAATAAGAAAAATCAGTCTAATGAAAAATATTTAAGATCTCTATACTAAAATATTACTGAGAAGTTAAATAAGACCTAAGAAAATGTAGAGATAGTCCATGTTTCTAGATTGGAAAGTAAAATCTTGCTGTCAGATATCTTTACTTTCTAAATAGATACATACATTCAATGCAGTCTTTATCAAGAAGTCAACAAGCTATTCTGAAGAAGTAGATGAGATGGTTCTAAATATATACAGAAATGCAAAGAAAATAGGATAGATAAAACTGCCTTGAAAAAGAACAAAAGTTGGAAAACTTTACCTGGTTTCAAAATTTATTATAAATACACAGCAACCAAGGCAGTGGTATTGGTCTAGGCATAGACAAATAGAATAATGGAACAGACTAAAGTCTAGAAATAGACCCATATATATTTCATTTACTGATTTTTTTTGCCAAAGCTATTTTGGGGGAAAGGCTTTTCACAGACATTGCAGAACAACTTGGTATCTTCATGGAATAAAATGTATTTTGACTCTCGTCTCATGCCATACACAAAGTTAATTTTGGATTGGTCATAGATCTAAGCATAAAACCAGATTCAAAAAGTTCTAGAAAAAAAAAAGAGAAAAAATACTTTCATGACCACAATTTAGATAGAGATTTCCTGTACAGGACACAGAAATCATAAAACCTAAGTTGATTATTAGACTTAGGAAAAATTTAAAAATTCTGCCCATCAAAAGAACTCCACTAAAAATGAATACATACAATGTAAACTGAAAAGATTAAGAGTATCTTACAAAGAATTTGTATACAGAATGCATAAAGAATTCCTACGAATTAACTATAAAAGCACAAATAACCAAATAGAAATGTGTGAGATAGAGTTGAGTAGATACTTTACAGAAGTAGTATGTTTTAAAAGTGTTCGATGTCTTTAGTTAGAGGGCTTCCCTGATGACTCGGCAGGTAAAGAACCTACCTACAGAGGAAACACAGGAGACACAGGTTCTATCCCTGGGTCAGGAAAATCCCCTCAGTGAAATGGCAAACCACTCCAGTATTCTTGCCTGAAAAATCCCACAGAGGAATCCGGCAGGTTACAGTCCAAAAGGTCTCAGGATTGGATATGAGTGAGTGACAAAGCACACACATCAGGCTATAAAAACTAAAATAAAAATGAGATACTACTAAACATGCCTTGGAATGGCTAAAATAGACTGATGGTAGACCCTCTCATACAATGGTGATAGCAGTGTAAGTGGTAAAACTGCTTAGGAAAACTTGCAGTTACTTAAAAAGTTAAACATACATCTCCCCTGTGACCTAGGAATAAGTAGTACTCAGAGGTATTCACCTTGACTTGTAGAAAAATGTTTATAGCAGCCATGTCTATAATGACCTTATACTAGGATCATCCCAAATGTCTAACAATATAAAAATTGATGGACAAATTGTAGTATATCCATAGAATTGAACATTGCTTAGTAATGAAAAACTACTGATACACTGAACAATGTGCATACACATCAACATTATACCTAACAAAAGGAGCTATGCACAGAAGAGCACATACTATAGGCTTTCATATATATGGAAACCAGACAGAGACCAAAGTAATCTATGGTGGTAGAAATCCCATATTAAGATGTAGGAGGAGGGAGAGAAGTGACTGGAAAGGAGTATAGGGGAACATTTGTTCTACTGTATGTATTTTGAATGGTGGTCGCTTGGCTGTATATAATTGTCATGGCTCATCAAACTGAACTTTTAAAGTTTATGCATTTTACTGACCGTTAATTACATCTCAGTAAAGTGAAAACCTGCCAAGAAAAGTATCAGATCATTGGTTTAAAAAAAAAAATCACAAGACAGTCAAACGATTTTCATCTGTGAATGATGAAAAGTTTTCCAAGAATAATATATAAAGATCACAAAAATAATCCTTTGTTTTGTTTGTTGGAATAGAGTCAACCCTTAGTACAAGTCCTTTTGTTCTGAAATATCTCACTACCTAAGTGCAATCTTCTGGAGTTGTCTCTAATCCTCAGTGTATTATAACCTTCAGTGCAGACTCTTCATATATCTGAATTATTAACATTTCTACTCTCTTTTTTGTAAATAAAACAAATGTTGCAGCAACTTAATGTTTTATGCATCTTAGCTTTTTGTCAGAAAGCAAGTCCTTGCAATGCAACCTGTCATGTTTTTATTATTTGGCAACCTTATTTTGCTAAATATGTGGTAATGACGTGTGTGTATGTGTGTATATATGTGTTGTGGGGCGGGAGTTAGGTGGTAGAAACTGAGAGCATATTGGACTTCAGTGAGGTTGGATGAAGGATGTTTTCATCCCTGAATAAGGAAAAGACTAATGGAAGGAATTTCTCTACTTAATGGAACATGGTAAATTCTGAGTCTATAGATGTTCCATAATGGATTGATAAATAATTTTATATACTTCTCTAACTGAGAAACACAGTTTCTTACTATAGTTTTAAAGTACTCTCAGATCTACTACTCTCAAAACATGTCATCCTTCGTTTTCAACCTGTTTTAAGAGCATATAATTGTTCAAGTGCTTTGGAATAATTTTTGTTACTATCTTATAATTATGTGGAGTGCTGAAGTCAGGACTCACAGCTATGGAGGCACTTCGATAAGAATTTTTATGTAACTGTCACTCCAATTCAACCTTGAGCCTGATGAAAAAATATTCTCTTTCCTAGTTTAGCTAAAAAGCACCTAAATATATAATTTGTGGTTCTGTGTTCATTTAAATCAGATCACCTTGAAATTCAAGTTACATATAGATCTTAGCAAGTGTTCTCACACTAGAACTTTAGAGAAAAAGGCATAATGAGTTCTGATGCACTGTTGGATTGAGTTCCTACAGTGACTTAGGATGTATCCATTAGGTATTGTGGACTTATGTATTTTCTGAGGGAGAATTTGTCCGGGAGAGTATTCTGCCTTGGCATCATGTTATATCAGTAAACAACAGAATTTTTTTTCCTCTGTTACTTTTTGTTCATTACACCCCAAAGGGGGTCTCTTTTCTTGTTTGAGTCCCTGATGCTCAGTGATAGATGAGTTAGGAAGGATATGAGCATAAGAAAATTCTTCCCTAATTTATCTAACTAAAACTGAGTGGCCTTCCATATACCTGAATAGTATAAAAATGATGTGTGTGTAATATATATATTTCAATATACTTGTTACACATCTAATTTATATGTATGTGTATACATACACATATGTATATATAGATAGTTAATTGATCAGATAAGAATTATCTTTCAGCCTCAGTTGGCCAGTTCGTAGAACACTTTTTGGAGAGGAAATTAGCAGGCTCAATAAAATTGGAAATGTGCATAATCTTTGATCAAGTAACATTACCTCTAAAAATCCATCTTGTAGAGATTTCTGTACATTCTTAAAGACATTATCAATACAAGATTTTTTTTTGACACCAGACATTTGAAAGCAACTTATATGTTTACTAATAAATTATGCCACATTCCTTCTGTCATATATTGTGTGGTTAGAAAAATAATGGTATAGATTTCTAAGTTGGAAAGAAATATCTTCCAAATATTGATAAAAGGAAAATGTAATTCACTGAGTGCTGTGTATAGCATGATTCCATTTATGATAAAAAAATTGTGTAACTACCCTTTATGTGTGTACAAAATATTCTGAAAGGAATTTTAAACTGTTATTTGTTGGGAAAGACAGAAATCAGGCAAGGTGTACCCAAGGAGAATAATTCTTTCTTTTCTGTTTTGAATTTTAAGAATGTATATATGTATTAGTTGTTTAAACAGGAAAAAAATGAATCATTTGCAAGGTTTCTATTAAAGTGGTGAATTCCCAAAATAGAACATGGTTAACAATAATGAATATTACATGACAAAGTAGAAGATATTGATTGAAAAGATTCTTATTTAAACTTGTAACTCCAAAACGTATTTTAAAACATCTTAAAGTTTTCATTGAAATGCTATGTTTTGTAAATAGTTAAGAAAGTTGGTATTTGACTATTTCCTTTTCAGAATGTGAAGTATCTATACTACCCGTATTTTATGAGTGTTTATGAAGCATTCTGTAGTGGGTTCAACAATGAAACTCCAAAAGTTACATCCAAGTGTACATCTAGAACCTATCAATGTGATTTTGCTTGGAAGTAATTACAGAGAATCTTTGGACATGTAACTAAAGAATCTTGGAATGAGATTATCCTGGACTGTCTACTGCTACTGCTGTTAAGTCGCTTCATTGTGTCCGACTCTGTGCGACCCCATAGGTGGCAGCCCACCAGGCTCCCCCGTCCCTGGGATTCTCCAAGCAAGAACACTGGAGTGGGTTACCATTTCCTTCTCCAGTACATAAAAGTGAAAAGCGAAAGTGAAGTTGCTCAGTCGTGTCCGACTCCTAGCAACCCCATGGACTGCAGCCTACCAGGCTCCTCCATCCATGGGATTTTCCAGGCAAGAGTACTGGAGTGGGTTTCCATTGCCTGGATTGTCTAGGTGGGCCCTAAATCCAATGATAAGTATCCTTATAGAAGTTAGGCAGAGGCAGATGTTATAGACAGAAGAGAAGACACATGGAGGAGAGGGCCGTGTGAATATGGAGGCAGAGACTGGAGTGATGCGTGCTAAGCTGTATCAGTCATATTTGACTTTTTGTGACCCTATGAACTGTAGCCCACCAGGCTCCTCTGCCCATGGAATTTCCCAGGCAAGAATGCTGGAGTGGGTAGCTGTTTCCTTCTCCAAGGGATCTTCTTGACCCATGGATCAAACCCAGACCTGCTGCATTGCAGACAGATTCTTTACCATCTGAGCCACCAGGGAAGTCCTAGAGTGATGTAGCCACTAGCTATATAATGCCTGAAGTGGCCTGAAGCTGGAAGAAGCAAGGAATGATTGCCCCTAGAGACTTCACCAGAAACCTGTATGCAGGACAAGAAGAAACATGTAGAACTGGATGTGGAACAACTGACTGGTTCAAAACTGAGGAAGGAGTATGTCAAGGCTATATATTGTCACCCTGCTTATTTAACTTATATGCAGAGTACATCATACTAAACAGATGACTCACAAGCTGGAATCAAGATTGCCGGGAGAAATATCAACAGTCTCAGATATGCAGATGACACCACTTTAATGGCAGAAAGTGAAGAGGAACTAAAGAACCTCTTGATGAAGGTGAAAGAGAATTTTTAATTAGCTTAAAACTCAACATTCAGAAAATGAAGATCATGGCATCTGATCCCATCACTTTATGGCAAATAGATGGGGAATATGTGAGAACAGTGTCAGACTTCATTTTCTTGGGCTCCAAAATCAATGCAGATGGTGACTGCAGCCATAAAATTAAAAGACGCTTGCTCTTTGGAAGAAAAGTTATGACAGACCTACAAAGTGTCTTAAAAAGTAGATATCATTTTGCCAGCAAAGGTCCATATATTTAAAGCTATGGTTTTTCCAGTCGTCATGTATGGATGTGAAAGTTGGACCATAAAGAAGGCTGAGCACCAAAGAATAGATGCTTTCAAACTGTGGTACTGGAGAAGACTCTTGAGAGTCCCTTGGAGAGCAAGGAGATCAAACCAGTCAATCCCAAAGAAAATCAACCCTGAATATTTATTGGAAGGATTGATGCTGAAGCTGAAGGTCCAGTACTTTGTTCATGTGATGCAAAGAGCTTACTCACTGGAAAAGACCCTGATGCTGGAAAAGAAGGAGGGCAAAAGGAGATGGGGCCACAGGGGATGAGATGGTTGGATGGCATCACTAACTCAATGCACATGAGTTTGAGCAAACTCAGGGAGATAGTGAGGACAGGCACACCTGGCATGCTGCAGTTCATGGGGTCACAAAGTCAGACACAAGTTAGTGACTGAACAACAAGAGCCTTCACAGGGAGTGTAGCCCTGAAGACACCTTGACTTTTGGCCTTCAAAGCTGTAAAATAATAAATTTCTGTTATTTTAGCTAGTAATTCATTACAACAGCCACAGGACACCAATATACCATACATATCCCAACTAAAAACATGCAAAAGAGATGTGATGATTTTAAAACTTAGATTATTTCAAGTTTTCTCTTAACAAAACAAAACAAAACAACACCAATTCATTATGATTACCAGAGAAGTGAACATTATTCCATGTGTTTCCTCAAACCTACAGAATATTGGAAGATTCCTTAGGGATCTTCTGGTCTGGTGGCTATGCACAGAAGAATCCATAGCTGTCAGGAAGGAGTCATGGGTATTGGACTGGCTTAGGGCAGAAGTGTGTAGTGAGTGATAAGTGTCTAGTCTACCCAAAGGCTCTGCAAGTCAAATGATTAAAAACCCTGTGAAGGATTAAGAAATAGTACTGTCTGGCTCCTGTGTGCCAATTAAACATCAGGGGGGTGGGGCATCTACTACCAAAAGGAAGAAGAGGAAAATGAAAACTGGAAGACTGTTCCTGCCACAACCTAATGAGCAACTGAGCTGGGATAATAATTCCTGGCTCCTCCCTCCTACTCTAGGGCTAGTCCACCTCCTATTCTTTTTATCTCTGCAAAGCAGAATGGAAGGAAATGAAGACACATTGACCAGCGTGTGTCAGACACCATGCCAGGTTCTTTCAGATATGTAATCTCATTTAATTCTCACACAGCCCACTGAGGTTGGTTACCTAAGATCCTTCAAGTAGTAACCCAGGTCCCTCTGGCTGTGGTAACTCATACTGTTTCCAAGACATAACACTGGTTCCAAAAGAGGGCACAACCAGCCATGAGACTTTGGGGGAAATACAGATATGTTCTCTTTCCAAAGATATGTCATAGTTATTTTTTAATAACATAAATTTTTAATGTTTGAAATAGGAAAGTATAATATTTTTTTTGTGATATAGTTAGCATCACTATTTTTTTCTGTAACAGATCATGTAGGCTTTCTCTTATCTTTTTGGCTTTATAAGAATTTCCTTTCCCTTAATAAATCTAAGACAGCAAACTTATTGCTTGATTTTTTCCTTGACTGTTCTCCAACTGCTGACATCATCATATTCCTTTTGGAATGTGATCTGATTTTCTCCATAATTGCTAAATGAAGCAATTATCTTGTGTATATGCCTTTTTATTTAAACAGTTGTACCTTTAACAATTGTGTCTTGTGGATTTTATACATGCTTTTAAAGAGCTAAAGCTTGGCTCTCCTAGGAGACAGTGTTTTGTTTTTCTTGTTGACATGTGGGGAAAATATACTTTAACATATTCTATTTTGAGAAGGAGTCTTTTGCCTGTAGTCATCCTGCCAAATGATGTAGGAATTTTCTAGTTATTGTCCTCATTTAGTTAACCAATAAATATTTATTCATGGCCTATTATGTGCTCAGCATGTTACTTGTAGACTATTTTAGATGTTTTAAAGGAAATAATTGTAAAATATGATTGCAGTCTTTATACACTTGCACAAGTTAGCTATTAAAATAAGGCTAACAAAGAATCAGAGATATGGATGCCTAATTGAGCATTAGGAAGTCAAAAATCAAGCTGCCCAGTATAAGCTAAAATAGAGAATATTTCATGGGATTGTGGAATTTGAGCTAGACATTCAAAAATGAATAGGATGAATTAGTAGGAAATGAATGTTTTTTTTTTTTTTTAATTTACTTTTGTGGAAAAAAATAGAATAAAAAGGTAAATGTGGAGATTTATATATTTGGAACATAGTGAATGGATGGTTAATCATCACCAAAGTGAAATAAGGAAAATAAGAGGAATAAGAAATTAGGTATGGTAGCCAAATGGGAAGATAATATTAATATATGCATTAACAGCTAGACTAAGGAATTAAGATTTGAAAGCAGTAGATGATGATCTTATTACATTGGAAAATGAAAAAAATAAAAGGAATTTATACAGGAGATTTAGCATCAAAACATATGACAAATGGATTATAGTAGAAGCAAGGTCAATGTTATGGGCTTCTCTGGTGGTTATGACAGTAAGGAATCTGCCTGCAATGCAGGAGACCTGGGTTCAATTCCTGTGTTGGGAAGATCCCCTGGAGGATCTTCAGTATTCCTGCCACTCCACTCCACTCCAGTATTCTTGCCTGGAGAATCCCCATGGACAGAGGAGCCTGGCAGGCTATAGTCCATGGGGTTGTAAAGAGTCTGACATGGCTGAGCGACAAAGCACACAAGGTCAGTGTTAGGGCTTCCCCGGCAGCTCAGAAGCCACTTGCAATACAGGAGACGTGGGTGCAGTCCCTGGGTTGAGAAGGTCCCCTGGAGAAGGAAATGGCAACCCACTCCAGTATTCTTGCCTGGGAAATCCCATGGACAGAGGACCCTGGTGGATACAGTTCATAAGGCTGCAAAGAGTTGGATACAACTGAGTGACTGAGCACCCAAGTACAGAGTCTGTGTTAGACAAGTTTAGCAGCTAAAATACTGCTGCTCTGCTAATCTGCTATAGTTTTTCCTGTGGTATGTATGGATGTGAGAGTTGGACTGTGAAGAAGGCTGAGCGCCAAAGAATTGATGCTTTTGAACTGTGGTGTTGGAGAAGACTCTTGAGAGTCCCTTGGACTGTAAGGAGATCCAACCAGTCCATTCTGAAGGAGATCAGCCCTGGGATTTCTTTGGAAGGAATGATGCTAAAGCTGAAACTCCAGTACTTTGGCCACCTCATGCAAAGAGTTGACTCATTGGAAAAGACTCTGATGCTGGGAGGGATTGGGGGCAGGAGGAGAAGGGGACGACAGAGGATGAGATGGCTGGATGGTATCACTGACTCGATGGACGTGAGTCTGTGTGAACTCCGGGAGTTGGTGATGGACAGGGAGGCCTGGCGTGCTGCGATTCATGGGGTCGCAAAGAGTCGGACATGACTAAATGACTGATCTGATCTGGTGATAGTGAGATGATGGGATAAACCAAATTGTTCCAGGAAGCACTGAAGGAAGAAAAAATGAGCCTGTGTACAGATGAGACTTCCCTGGTGGCTCAGAAGATAAAGCGTCTGTCTACGATGAGGGAGACCTGGGTTCAATCCCTGGGTCAGGAAGTTCTCTGGAGAAGGAAAAGGCAACTGACTTCAGTATTCTTGCCTAGAAAATCCCATGGACGGAGGAGCCTGGTGTCCATGGGGTCGCAAAGAGTTGGACACGACTGAGCGACTTCACTTTCACTTTCACAGATAGAGAATGGAGTTGCCTGAAGGCAGGTGTAAAGGACCTCTGATTGACTAGGGAAGGAAATGTAGGCCTGATAATAGATGGCGTAGCTGAAGTAGTAAAGGGGTAATCAGCTCAGTCTTACTATAGTAAGAAAATCAGAGGGATAAACTTAATACTCTGCAGTTAGGAATCTCATAGAGAGAGGGAGAGAAGTGGCATCAGAGAGATGGGAGAAGCCTTTAGGTAATGTACTAAAGATGCCAAAGGATGAGAGAATTTCAGGAGTGGGTGGTCTGTAACATCAAACATTATAAGATATTGAAGAATATGTCTCAGGAAAAGTCTAAGGGCATCAGTTAAGCACAAAGATATCATTGATAATCTCTAAGGAAGTAGTTTCTGTGGAGTGGTGTGCACTGAAGTAGATTGTAAAGGGAGCAAGAAAGAATTAGAATCATTAAAAATGAAAGAGGAGGACTTCCCTGGCATCCAGTGGTTAAGACTGCACTTCCACTGCAGAAGGCATGGGTTTGATCACTGACTGGGAAGTAAGATCCTGCAAGTCTCAAGGAGCAGTCAAAAAAAATTCTTTAATTAAAAAATATTAAAAATAGAGGAAAGGTCAAATATTTGAGTAGCCTGGCAGCAGAACCAGAGTGGGGCATTGGTTACCAAGTAAATATATATAGGCAGGAATAACAGAAGGGTGTTATGATAGCTGGCACCCAAGGTGATACCCAGTGATCTTCACTTCCCGCTATTCATACCCTTGTGTAGTTCCCTCTTACATGAAATGATGCCTATTGAAGAGCCAATAGTATATTGCAGAAATAATGGCGTGTGACTTCTGAGGTTGGATCATAAAAGATGTGGTTCTGCTATATTCTCTCATAGATTACTCATGCGAGGGGAATCCACCAACCATGTGCTGATGATGCTGATGCAGCTTGTGGTGAGGAACCTGAGGACTCCTCCCAACAACTGGCACAAGGTTAGAGGGCTTTCTTAGAAACAGATCTTCCAGGTCCAATCAAGCGTTCAGATGTCTGCAGACATGGCTGACATCTTGACTGCAACCTCGTAAGAGATCTGAAGTCAAAACCACCCAGGTAAGCCACAGCTGAGTTCTTGTCCCTTAGAAACTATGAGATGACATATGTTTATTGTTCTAAGGCACTACATTTTGGAATTATTTGTGGTATCAGACAACAAATATAGATTTCTTTGGGTACTTTCTTTTGTGTGCTTATCTTGTTTTGTTGTTTTTTGTTTTGTTTTGTTTTGTTTTTGGTTGGTGGAAACTCGAAAATGTTTTAAGGTCCTTAAGCATATTGGAATGATTCACGATGAGAATATCAGGAAGAGAACTGGAAGGAAAAGTTCTGAGTGGCTAAAAAATTCAGGGGGACTAAAAGATGGGGAGATGATTTTCAAAAAAGCAAAATGGTCTATTATCTGAAAGTAATGGGAAGTTTAAAATAGATGTAAATTCCATTCCATCCTGAGCTGAGAACAAGAGTGCCTGAAATAATTCACAGAAGATTAGTTCAATTTATTAAGTTGTCTATGTGTATATAACGCTGTGCATTTATGTTTTTACCTAAATAGGCTAGTAGATGATCTACTTACCCATAATAAGACATTTTCTTTGATGGTGTGCTTTTAAGGTAAATGGTGAAAATGTTAATCATTCCTCATAAAGGTTAGCAATTTGCCAAGTGATCTACTAAGTGTATATGTAACACTTTATAATCAAACAATTTTACTTTTGGTTATCTCCGTATTTTTTCTACAGAGGTTGCTTATAGTTTTTTTAACCCATTAACTTGGCATCAGGGAACTACGTGCTTTGAACTCTGTAGGTTCTCTGCCATCTAAAGGTCAAAAGGACTTTTGAACTTGGATCTGTGCTCTAAAAGGTTTACTTGCTCTAAAAGGTTTACTGTGCTCTAAAAGGTTTACTTCTAAATAGAAGGGGTTGAACAGCAAGTACAGATGAGATTACATACATGTGGTTTGTGAATTGATTTTGGCCCTGAACAAATTGTCAGATTCTGCTCTATGTTCTTTAATATGTATCTTTAGGATGGGAAAATTCATTTGTCAATATTGTTTGAACATAATCTATTTGTAGAGTACTGTATGAACACTTCAAAGATGAAAAAAATCAATCACAACAGAATCTTTCCCCAAGTAGTTTATAGTCAAATACGGTTGCTATTGGAAGGGATGGTATGGGTGTCAGAGAAAAGATAAAGAGTGCACATGTGCCCTGAATGTCTCATGTGATGACTTTATGTGGTCCTTAAACAGGAGTGCTCTTTAGGATGGGTGAAGAAATGTGGGAGTGTGTCATCATTCCAATGTGTGTTCATAGGCAGCACTTTATCATGTGAAATAATGTTACTGATGATCCGATGGC
The DNA here is from genome assembly GCF_002263795.3 of Bos taurus. Lineage (NCBI taxonomy): Eukaryota > Metazoa > Chordata > Mammalia > Artiodactyla > Bovidae > Bos > Bos taurus. The sequence goes on along the minus strand of NC_037331.1, from coordinate 74,021,280 downwards.
CTCAACAGTCCCCTCAGCTTGATTAAACTTTAGACATATTGCTTCCTTATTACTGGTCCTAATCTACCTTTTCTTCAAGCATTTAATTTAGAAGAATTGAAATTGTATAGTCTTTCTCTGCCTCCTTTGAAATGTATATAAATCTCTTTCTAGCCTTTTGCCATATTTATAACCTAGGAAATGTCTTAAAGACCAGGGTACTGTCTCTTTGAGATATAGGCAACAAAAGATCACCTCTGTCTCGCAGTAGGAGAGGTAGGAGCCTAACTTTGATGGATACCAATGAATAAACCCAGAGGGCCTAATCACAGCAACTGAAAATCTTGCTCCACACATTTCTGTGGTCAATTTACCCCGAATATCCTCCAGCACTTTCCCACTAGTTCACCCCATTACTTAAAAACCCTCCTGCCTTTTGTCTCAGCATAATGGAGCCTTTCTCTCCTATTGCAATAGCATAAAGAGTCTTTCCCTGCTTAGCTTTGGTACAGGCTTTGCTTTGGCACTGGAAATCTTCATGTCCTCTGGCCTTGCATACTAATCTTAGTACAAATGACATTTAGAAGAAATCTCTATCTACCTTCTTTGATGTGATGAGAGACACAAATAGATGCTCAATTAAGTACTGAGATGTAGATTGGTGTAAGGATTTCCAGGGAATCTGGAAATTGAATATTGGACATTATTTCACATTAACAATGTGATAATTTGGTTGGGAAAAAAGAAAAAAAGCAAACTTCATAAAAAGGTATACAGTGAAGAATCAATGTGTCCCCTATGCCTCTTCTCTAGTCCACTTCTCAGGTATAGCACTTTCAACTGTTTTAACTTTGTTACTGTTATGTAAATAATACATTTCTATCAATGTTCTTTCCTTTATCAACTCTTGGTATTTTATGGTGTTCTATAAAACGTGAAATTAATGTGTTTCAATACCTTCTTCTCCTTCACGTGTTTCACTCTTGGTTTTCTTATATGTATCTTTTTAGAGAAACTCTTATATAGTTATTCTAGTGGTTACTTTTTTTCATATGCAATAATTTTTAGACCTATTTCTTGATCTGACAAATAACAGTGATTGGTTCTCAAACTTTAGCATGCATCAAAATCACCTGGAGGGCTTACTAGAACTCAGGTCGCTGGACCCTACCCCTAGGATGTGATGTAGCAAGTGTTGTGACTTTGTTAAATTAACGTTTGTTAAGTAGAACCCAGGGCTGAAATGTTGAGCTATTGGATGGTGAGCCAAGATTCAATAAGAGACTAGAAGGGAATTGAAATAGAGAAGTTTATTACTCACAAGTCCTGAAGGAAGTACAAGGGCTGCCTCACAGGACCACAGGGGGAGGTCAAGGCAGGGTGCAGGCAGAGAGAGTCTGGCAGGACCTGGGAACATGCCTTCTTTAGATTTGGTGGGTAGAATGCTTGGAGATTCTTGGGCTAAGGCCAGAGTGGTCAATTCAAACCAAAAGAGCAGAGTTTTAGAAAGCTTGAAAGGGTTCTTATGTAAGGAGTGCATAAGAGGAATACCCTGGGAGGCTGAGGAGGAAAGCCTCCTCACAAGAGCAGTGGAGGGGCTCCTGTCAGTTCAAGGGTGCTTGGCCTCACAAAAGGAGTGCTGAGCAGCAATGCCACAGAGTAGTCCAGCTAAACCTTCAACGACAGGTGTGGGGTGAGGCCTGAGAAGTGGTTTTCTAACACTGCTTTAGATACTATTTATTGAGTCACTCACTGTAGGATGAAGACATCATCCTACACTTCTCTTTACTTTGGGTTCCTTTTTGACATCAACTTCTATCAGCTCTACCATCATTTCCACGTTGTCAATAGTGAAAGTGAGTGAAAGTTACTCAGTAGTGTCCACCTCTTTATGACCCCATGGACTATACAGTCCATGGAATTCTCCAGGCCAGAATACTGGAGTGGGCAGGCTTTCCCTTCTCCAGGGATCTTCCTAACCCAGGGATCAATTTTGCATTGTCAATATGTGTGAAATTAATTGTTTCTTATTATTTTGTGTTGTTTTTGATGTATAATTACTTCAAAAATTTGAGAACTAATCAACAGGATTTATAATATAGTAATAAAAAGTGATCTTTCTTCCATGAAGAAGAAGATATTAATATAAGCCTATATATACAGAACCAAATCTATGAGTGTTCCGAGTCTCTATTTCACTCTCATCTTCACCTTCAAGTTTGGTCTGGCTTTGAATCTTGAGTAACTTTTCCTTCTCTACTTACTAGGCATGTTCCAGGTAGCACATCAGGTCTGGGGCCTTTGTAATGCAGACGCTAGAGGAAAGGAGAAGGGTCATAGGTCAAAGAGCATGTTAAGGCTAGGAAAGAGTTTTGGAGAAGTTTGAAGAGAAGGAATAGACATTCTGTGTGTGAATGAATTATCTGGAAGATTTACAGGAATTTGAAGTATTATTGTCTGTAGAATCCTTTCACAGGGTACAAGAATTGCCCCAAAAGATTCTGACTGTGACTCTTTTAATAGTTTTTTTCCCCCAAGTTCTGTATTTCTCTTTCTGTCTATATCTTTGTGAATTGAGAGGTCAAAGGATTTTTAGTACTTGGAATTTTTAAGAACACATTGTATATGAAATTTAGCTTCTTGCTAAAGATGCTTGACCTCTCAATTCCTTTTCTCATATTTTATTCAAGAATAAGGAAGTCTTTTGAATTCATAGAGATGTAGGTTTCTTCCTCAGATGTTGTTCTTATGTATAAAGCAGGAAATTATAAGTGTAGTAAATGGATTAATATAATTTAATATAATTCTTCTTGGTTTTAGGGCCATGGCATATTCCTAAAAATTATTGAGGAACCCTCAGAAATTTTGTTTAAATGAGCTGTATCTATTAGTACTTATTATATTAAAATCACAACTGAGAAAACTTAAAAATGTTGCCATACTAATTCATTTAAAAATAATACAACTATTTATTAACATAAACAATGTTATGAAAGTTAACTACACTTTTCCAAAGTAGAAAATAGTTATTAGACTAGCATTGTTTTATGTTTGTGTAAACTGCTTTGATACCTGGCTTGATGGAAGACAGCTGTATTGTCATATCTGATTATGTATCATTCTGCTTCCATGTATTATTTTAATAAAAATACACAGAAAATCTGTTTTCACACTTATATAGCTGGAAAAGGGAGGAGTATCTTAATAGATTTTTCAGATAATTGTGAATATTTTTCAATACTATGCTGAAGTTTAATAAGTGATAGTTTCTTAAAGTTTAGGTGAAGCGTGGAAACTGCAACAATACTGTATTTGTTTTCTATTGCTCCCTCTACAAATTGCCACAAACGAAATAGTTGGCAACAGAATGTACTCTCTCACAGTTGCAGAGGCCCAAAGTCTGGAATCAAGGTGCCTGTTGGGTGGCCCTCTTTCTATAGCTCTTGGAGAGATTCTGTTCTTGCCTCTTTGATCCCCTGATGACTGTTGGTGTTGCCCGATTTGTGATCTCATCACTGCAATCTCGACCTGTGTAGTCACATTGCTCTATCCTCTTTGTTGTTGTTCAGTCACTAAGTCATGTCTGACTCCTGGTGACCCCATGGACTGCAGCACAACAGGCTTCCTTATCTTTTATTATCTCCTGGAGTTTGCACAGATTCCTGTCTGTTAAGTCAGTGATATTACCTAACCATCTCCTCCTCTGCCACCCCTTTCTCCTCTTGCCTTCTGTCTTTCCTAGCATCAGGATCTTTTCCAATGAATAGGCTCTTGGTATCAGGTGGCCAAAGTATTGGAGTTTCAGCTTTAGCATCAGTCCTTCCAATGAATATTCAGGGTTGATTTCCTTTAGGATTGACTGGTTTGATCTCCCTGCAATCCAAGGGACTCTCAAGAGTCTTATTCAGCACCACACTTTGAAAGCATCAATTTTTCAGTGTTCAGTCTTCTTTATGGTCCAATTTTCACATCTATAGCTACTGCCTATAAAATCTTCTCTATTTTCTTATTAAGATAGTTTCACTGGATGTGGGGCCACCCAGATAATCCAGAATAAGCTTCTTGTCTCAAAAAATCATAATGTAATTGTATCTTTTGACAAGTAATTCATTCTTTTATCATTAAGTCCATGTTCTTGCGATTAAGACATGAACATATTTTTTTGGGAACCACCATTCAACCTGCTACATATATCAGTGACCTTGTCCTGCTCTATTGCATTAAAATTCATTGGTTTACCTTTCAATCTGAATTGTCTTTTATCATGCATATTACTTTAACATCCAGCATTAGTCATTTGGAAAGGATCATTTGTGAGGATCTTCCAAATATGGGCACATTTTATTATGCAGTATCCAAAACTTATGCTTATTAATATCAACATGGAACTTGTCAGAAAAGTCTTTGAAGACTGGGAACATGCGTAGTGGCAGATACAAGTTTTTCAATTCTAATTTTCTCTTGGAGGTGCCAATTTTATCATTGGCAACAAATCTGGTCAGTTCTTTTTCTTGAGGTGACAGGCTTACTTTGCTCATTTAAAAAATTTTCTACCTAATATCCCCAGTCTGAATAACTATCATTTATTTGTCTGTCATTCTTTCAAGCAAAAATATTACTTCATGAAAAACTAGCTAGTTCATCCCACAACTCACAATTGCATGTGTGCTTTTCCCAAAAACATCTTACTTGGATCCAGCAAAGTATCACTGGTTTATGTATATTTCCCCCTTTCAAACAGAATATTTAAAAGATGCATACCAAAGAGTTGAGATTTAATACTAATAATAATTTCTATTGCTTCTTCAAGGTTATTTTTAACTGAAATTGCCTTTTCTCTCTGATTATTATCAAATATTTTTGTTACTCTGAGTGTATGGGGGTGAAAAATATCACTACGGGTACAGCTTAATAACCGGTCTTCCCTTATAGTTGGTAAAGAATCAGCCTGCAATGCAGGAGACCAGGGTTCAATGCCCAGGTCAGGAAGATCCCCTGGAGAAGGAAATGACAACCCACTCCAGTATTCTTGCCTGGAAAATCCCATGGTCAGAGGAGCCTGTGGGCTACAGTCTATGGGGTTGCAAGAGTCTGACACGACTTAGCTACCTAGAGTAGACTAGACTGCTTGATACCACTCGATTCATGTGATGGTGCCAGCAGTTTTACTCATGATTGCTTGGTGCATGTCAACATAGTGAAATAAGTCATATAGTACATTTAAATAATGTTTTAACTTTGCAGAATCCTGAAGGTCTCAGGCCCCACCCTGAGGATTTCTAAGTTGAGGTGTTCTCAAAGTTCTTTGCATTTAGAATCTGGCTTTTTTAGAGTTAAGGTTTTTGATGCCCTTTTCCATGTAAAATTATGCTCTGTATCATCAGTGGCATTAATAGTGTAGCATTTCTTGACAGGATGTTCTACTGTGTTTGTTGTTGTCGTTCAGTCACAAGGTCCTGTCTGACTCTCTTCGACTTCATCAACTGTAGTCTGCCAGGCTCCTCTGCCCACGGGGTTTTACTGGCAAAAATACTGGAGTGGGTTGCCATTTCATTCTCTAGGGGATCTTCCTGGACCAGGGACTGAACTTGTGTCTCCTGGATTGGCAGGTGTGTTCCTTACCACTGAGCTGTCAGGGAAGCCCGTTCTACCATATACCTTGCAATTCTTTTCCAAACTAATGATATTCGTCTAGTATATTTTGATACTGAACTCTTTTGTTGATACTTTCTATAAATAACATGAAAAGTTCAGATGATAGGCAGGATGTATATTCCTTCCTCAAATAGTTCCAAGATTGTTTACAAATGGACAGTTCAGATCAGTCACTCAGTCATGTCCGACTCTTTGCGACCCCATGAATCTCAGCACGCCAGCCCTCCCTGTCCATCACCAACTCCCGGAGTTCACTCAGACTCACATCCATTGAGTCAGTGATGCCATCCAGCCATCTCATCCTCTGTCGTCCCCTTCTCCTCCTGCCCCCAGTCCCTCCCAGCATCAGAGTCTTTTCCAATGAGTCAACCCTTCACATGAGGTGGCCAAAGTACTAGAGTTTCAGCTTTAGCATCATTCCTTCCAAAGAAATCCCAGGGCTGATCTCCTTCAGAATGGACTGGTTGGATCTCCTTACAGTCCAAGGGACTCTCAAGAGTCCTCTCCAACACCACAGTTCAAAAGCATCAATTCTTCGGCGCTCAACCTTCTTCACAGTCCAACTCTCACATCCATACATGACCACAGGAAAAAACCATAGCCTTGACTAGACGGACCTTTGTTGGACAAGTAATGTCTCTGCTTTTGAATATGCTATCTAGGTTGGTCATAACTTTCCTTCCAAGGAGTAAGCGTCTTTTAATTTCATGGCTGCAGTCACCATCTGAAGTGATTTTGGAGCCCAGAAAAATAAAGTCTGACACTGTTTCCACTGTTTCCCCATCTATTTCCCATGAAGTGGTGGGACCAGATGCCATGATCTTCGTTTTCTGAATGCTGAGCTTTAAGCCAACTTTTTCACTCTCCACTTTCACTTTCATCAAGAGGCTTTTGAGTTCCTCTTCACTTTCTGCCATAAGGGTGGTGTCATCTGCATATCTGAGGTGATTGATATTTCTCCCAGCAATCTTGATTCCAGCTTGTGTTTCTTCCAGTCCAGCGTTTCTCATGATGTACTCTGCTGCTGCTGAGTCACTTCAGTCGTGTCCGACTCTGTGCAACCCCATAGACGGCAGCCCACCAGGCTCCCCCGTCCCTGGGATTCTCCAGGCAAGAACACTGGAGTGGGGTGCCATTGCCTTCCCCAATGCATGAAATTGAAAAGTGAAAGTGAATTCGCTCAGTTATGTCCAACCCTCAGCGACCCTGTGGACTGCAGCCTACCCGGCTCCTCTGTCCATGGGATTTTCCAGGCAAGAGCATATAAGTTAAATAAACAGGGTGAAAATATATAGCCTTGACGGACTCCTTTTCCTATTTGGAACCAGTCTGTTGTTCCGTGTCCAGTTATAACTGTTGCTTCCTGACCTGCATACAAATTTCTCAAGAGGCAGATCAGGTGGTCTGGTATTCCCATCTCTTTCAGAATTTTCCACAGTTTCTTGTGATCCACACAGTCAAAGGCTTTGGCATAGTCAATAAAGCAGAAATAGATGTTTTTCTGGAACTCTCTTGCTTTTTCCATGATCCAGCAGATGTTGGCAATTTGATATCTGGTTCCTCTGCCTTTTCTAAAACCAGCTTGAACATCAGGAAGTTCACAGTTCACATGTTGCTGAAGCCTGGCTTGGAGAATTTTGAGCATTACTTTACTAGCGTGTGAGATGAGTGCAATTGTGCGGTAGTTTGAGCATTCTTTGGCATTGCCTTTCTTTGGGATTGGAATGAAAACTGACCTTTTCCAGTCCTGTGGCCACTGTTGAGTTTTCTAGATTCTCTGGCATATTGAGTGTGGCACTTTCACAGCATCATCTTTCAGGATTTGGAATAGCTCAACTGGAATTCCATCACCTCCACTAGCTTTGTTCGTAGTGATGCTTTCTAAGGCCACTGGGGAAAACTGAAGTCATAGTTATGAAGGCAGTGATTAACACTCATGTGATATTGAATTGTATTTGCAGAAATACAGTATGTTGTCCCTTTTGTTCTAGCTGCTCCTGTGCCTTTCAGGAGAATTTTATTGGCTTTTCTTAATGTAGGTTTGAAACATTTTTAAGCTTGAAAATGAATATAATCCTATTGTGGTCCTCTCTTTCATTATATCCTCTAATTGGTTTTGGGTTGTGTTTATATACTATATTGCTTCATAGAAAGTTTTAACATCATATAAATACTAATATTTTATGAATTAATGCATTAATGCAGTCTCAGTAGAATTATCATTTACTGTTTCTCTCTGGGGATAAATATGTTCATTAGCCATTTCATTTGGAAAAACAAATAAGCAAGTACAGCCATGAATGTCCTGATAAAGAATCATGATATGTGGAGTGAAGTGTCTCTATCTGATATTAAAACACATAAAGATCAAAATAGTGTATTATGACTTTTAGACAAAGAGAAGGAAATAAGAAAATCTACAAATAGACTGTAATCCTTACGAAAATTTATTATAAAGTCAGCATATCAATCATTGGTGAAAAGATATATATCTTTGCATAAGTGATGTTGAGATAACTGACTAGACTTATAAAAAGTAAATATTCCATTCATTCTTACACCATACTTATAGGAAAATTTCAAATGGATGAGAAATGAAAATTTAAAAACAAATTATGCAAGTACTAGAAGGAAACCTGAGTATGTTCCTCTGTAGCCTAAGAGTAGAGACATTTTTTAACTTGATTAAAAGAAAGAGGTACCAAAGACTGGTATATTTGACCACTTAAAAAAATTGAGTGACTTGAATACTTGAACAAAAAACTGCAAACAAAACAAAGATAAATGAGAAATGAGAGAAGTACTTACAATTTATTTAAAAAATACTATAGTTATGATGCAGAGGTTTTAAAAATAGAGAAATTACTTACAACTATAGAGAAAAGATAGCAGTTCATAAAGAAGAGAGGTGAAATGATCCTTAAACATAGGAAAAGTTTCTCAACTTTGTTCCCAACAAGTAAAAGGCAAATTGAAACTAGGAGATTCCATTTTATTAGACTGACAAAAGTTCCAATTTGACAGCATGTTTTTTGATCAACAAGCTTGTGGGGAAATAGGTGTTCTCACATGCTGTTAGTGGGAACACAAAATGATGCAGCTATTATGAAGAAAATCTTTGCAAGATTTAGTAAAGGTGTGTGTCCTTAATTTTTGACTCAGCAATTCCTCTGATTGAAATCTATTGCAAAGATACTCAAGCAAAAATGCAAAAAGATAACTTGTGTAAGACCCTTCACTGAAGGAGTCTTAAAATTTCCAATCCCCTTTGAAATATATTTGGGTTTGATACTATGCGAAAAAGCCACACAATAAAGTTTTATTCAGTTGTAAAAGAATGAAAAATATCTCCGTATACTGCTATGGAATAAAAGAATGTAGAAAAATGTGTTATACATATTACTGCTCATATCTATAAATTTAGATATATAAATATGCATACATATATTGACATGCACACATGTATATTTATACACATATGCAATGTATCTATAAATATGTAATTTTTATATATTGTATAAAGTTGTATATTATATAAAATAGGTATAAATATGTTTGTATATATATGTGTTATAAATACACAATATATATGTATGTAACATATATGTAATACATGTGTAACATATATAAATATGTATAAATATATATAAATACATGTATTTATATGTATATTATAAATATATATGTAATATAAATTTGGCTATAAAGAATCTGCCTGCAATGCAGGAGACCTGGGTTTGATCCCTGGGTCTGGAAGAACACCTGGAGAAGAGAATGGCAACCCACTCCAGTGTTCTTGCCTGGAGAATTCCATTGATGGAGGAGCATGGCAGGCTATAGTCCTTGGGGTCACAAAAGTTGGACACGAGTGACTAATACACACATTAAAACAGTTGTTAAATAAGTAAGAATATTTTTAAAAGGTGAACAATATATGGAGGGCACATAAATCGAGTTAAACTGCTTTAAATATACCACATTATATGGATTTGACTTTGAAACCAGGTAAATGTGTTTATTTTTATGTAAGTTAGAAAATTTATACAAAGAATTACATGAAAATATCTCCAGCCATAACAATAAATAGTAACATAACTGCTTTAAATATACCACATTATATGGATTTGACTTTGAAACCAGGTAAATGTGTTTATTTTTATGTAAGTTAGAAAATTTATACAAAGAATTACGTGAAAATATCTCCTGCCATAACAATAAACAAGAAATGTCACAGCCATCAGTGATTTCTGGCCTCCGAATGTGAATAAGGTCTCCCAAAACTGTGATCCAGCAGATGCCAGCACCCCTCATAGTGATTGCTGAAGAGATGGGGGAACGTAAGAAGCAGGCATCTGCCACTCCTTTAGGTGAACAAGCAAACAGGGTTGGCTCCAGATAGCTGAGGTTCACATGAAGAAATGAATTCGATAAGCCCAGAGGTTTGCATCTTCCCATCCAGAGAATGCTAAATTTGTTAACTTGATAGCTGATCTTTGATGTTCAGACTGCCTGCTCCCTTTGTTGCAAACTTGTTTATAGCTTGACTTCCCCTCCTGCCTCCTTGGAGCAGTTTTCTCAGAGCTACTGAGGTACTGTCTCCCAGGCTCAGAGTTCTAACCATTCCCACCAAATAAAATAACTTCCTACTTTCAGATTGTGACTGTATTTTTTAGCTGACGTGTAATAGCTCAGTTGGTAAAGAATCCGCCTGCAGTGCAGGAGATCCCTGTTGGATTCCTGGGTCGGGAAGATTCCCTGGAGAAGGGACAGGCTACCCATGCCAGTATTTTTGGGCTTCCCTTGTGGCTCAGCTGGTAAAGAATCTGCCTGCAATGCGGGAGACCTGGGTTCGATCCTTGGGTTGGGAAGATCCTCTGGAGAAGGGAAAGGCTACTCACTCCAGTATTCTGTCCTGGAGAATTCTAGGGATTATTCAGTCCGTGGGGTCGCAAAGAGTCGGACACGACTGAGTGACTTTCACTTTCAAAGTTAAAAAAAAAAAAAAGAATGGATGAACCTGTTGCGTTATGATTATATAAGTCACATTATCAGTGGTTTTCAATTCTGGCAAATGTACTGTGGATCTGTAGTGGATTATATTCTAAACCTTTAAACACGTCGGGTTGGGGCACCATCGCTTAAGCTGTGGAAATTTCAGTTTAACTTTAGTTGGTCCTCCACGTCCACAGTTCTGTATCCTCAGATTCAACCAACTTTGGATCCTGTAGTATGTATTTACTATTAAAAAAATTCTGTAGGTAGGGGGACCCCAGTACAGTTCAAACTCATGTTGTTCAAAGGTCAATTGTACTTAAAAACTGTATTTTTTTAAGTAGTTGTGCTATTTGTTATAGTACTCAGATTGTTATTCTCTTACTGGTAGACTGAAAGAACTAAGGAATATGTTAATACTACCAAGAACCAAAGTTTTCCTGAATGAGGGAAAAGAGATAAAGATAATTTAAATTCGAAAAGAAATAACATGAACTTGCTCTTCATGCTGCATTTTTTCCTTTAAGAAATGCTCATTTCCTTGTTCTTTTTCTACTGAAAGGCCTAGATGTAATGAGCTCTGTAGCAATAAACACACACAGTACTCAGATTACTCTTTCTAAACACCATTCTCTATCTTTTTAGGAACTTAGACAGTTGGGGAAAATGAGAGACTTGAGTACAGAACAAAGAGAGCTATCAAAGACTTCTGTTTCAGTTTTATGCTTAGGATACTCTGTGCTCCTTTGATGTCTTGATTTATATTTTTCTTCCATTCTAGAATAGACTCAGGCTTTATTTAACTCTTAAATACCATCTCTTCTCCATTTACATTTTGCGATTCCAGCATTCTGGAACATTTGATTCCTCATTCTGTCCTCCATTTCTTTCACATTTTTCATCTCTTTCTCTTGTTTCATTCTGAATAGATTATTTGTGTATGTCTTTTAGTTGACAAATTCTGTTTTGTACTATATCTTTCCTGCAGTTTTAGACATTTATGGCATTATTTATTTCAAATTCACTGCTTCAAATTCTATTTTTTAAATTTTATGTATTTATCTCTGAGAATTTCTTGATTCATGCTTATCTTCGCCATTGCCCAGATGTTCATTTAAACATTTCATGCATGGTTCTTTTGAATGCTGGGAACAACAATTTTAAAATCTTCAAGGATTACAAGTATGAAATCTTTATTAATCTGTGGCTTCTTGTTTTTGCTGGATTTGACTTTTAGTGGCTTGCTTTCTGACATGTGTGCAATCATTGTATAGTTAGGGGTGTTTTATCGCTGGAAACTTTGCAAGCCTACTCAATAGGATTTTTGTGCTTCTTAAGAGTTTTGGATTCAGAGGAGATGAGTGCAGACTCAGCTTCTCTTCCAGCATCCCAAAACTGTGTTGCTGGAAGGCTTGTCCTCAGGGCATCTAGGCCAGCTCGCTCTTGCTCTCTGGCTCTCAAGTATTGACTCCGCTTGTCCCGCATGATCCTCTGGGGGCCTAACTGCTCTAGTTCCCAGCCCTCTAAAGCCTTTGCTTTAGCATTTTAGGACATTAGAGCACTTGCATCTTTGTCTCATTATTTACATACTGGTGTTAGCCAGTGCTCATAATTTTCTTTTTAACTTCATAAATGAGACAGTATAATCGTTATTATCTTATCTAGACTCTTTAACAGTTTTGTACATTCATTATTTCTTCTTGTGTTGGTCCTGATGGGAAGACTGGCTAATTTGGGATGTGTACAGTATCTGAAAGGTTTTAAAAGACTTTGAGTCCTCATGGAAATCATTGCTGCCTTAAATATTAACAGGCATTTTCCCAGTGTATTTCAATAAGTAAACAGTAAAATCTTCTTGTGGGTCTGCAGGGGATAGAAAAATTGTACACTAGATAGAGGATTTCGCTTCATGCCAGGGGCCTCTTCCATAGACTATATTTTAATGAGAAAATCTTGGCCTGTAGCTTGAGCCAGCAATTTACAGATTAGTAGACAAGATTTATTGAACTAACCAATAAAAAGGAAAAGCCGTTTTATATTTGTGATACAGAACAGTCTAATCAAAAAAATTGTTTTCTCCCCTAGTCTACACATAAATCAGTACCTTATCATATCTGTGCAGTCATGCTTAACATTTTCTACTCTGGAATTATGAGCAAAATCTTTGTAATACAGACTCTAGAATACATTTTTAAAAATATCATACCTAATAAGCATTTTAAAAATCCCATTCTCCAATTTTTTTTCTCATTTTCATTTTGACTCTTGTAAGGTGGGTGCAGAGAAAAAGAGAGGGAATCAGGCCAAAGGGAAACTTAGTAGAGGGAAACAAGAAAGTGACTGGCCCTTAAGGAGAACCGGGGTTCTCCCTTTCTGACAAGGTCTTTCTTATACCTCACCAATGAAAAATTCTCTGAAGGGATGGTTAATTTTAGCCTGTAGTTGAGTTCTGTGGTCATGTAGCTGAAGGTCTGGAATCTGGTGGTCTTGTAGCTTTGAGAAGGTAGGTGCCAGTGAGAAAATATAATGTCATTTGAGCAATTTGGTCAGTCTCAAGGATCACTGTGATTTTATTCTTTGTTTGTGAGGTCAACATAATGAACCATCTTAACAGTGAGCACTCATGTAGACCCTATCAACTCTCTCTGTCAGAAACTTTCAATTCAGGAACTTACTCTATGTATCATGAACAGAACCTAAGCAGCCTTGTGTGGGTGGCTCATCTTCAAATGTGACACATGACTCTACATGGGAAAAATAGGAAATTCAGAACCAGTACTCCAGCCTTAATGTTACCAGAGTCTTGTTTTCTGTTGCAAGAAGTACAGTTTTAGTGATGGTTCTTATTGAGGATGGGTAAGATCTGTTTGAGGCTGGTTTGGTTTTGTTCTCAAATTGACCCTTCAGGGGTGAATCTTTTTCTATTGTTCCTAATTCCATTCTTCATTTCCATCTTCTTCCTTTCTCTGTTTCTCTTGCTGCTCCAGCCTCATTTCAGAAATTGCTGTTGATAGGAAACTATGTGCGTAATGTGAATTATCTGTCTGTGTCAGATTACATCCCCATCAACAGTAAGATGGCTTAGAATCAGTTTTATTTTTTATTTTTATTTTTTTTTTTAGAATCAGTTTTAATGTTGCTTTAAAATTGGGAAAAACAGTGGAAACTGGAGTCAAAACTATGCAGCACTCTAATATATTAGTTTCTGGATGTGAAAAAAATTCTGTGTTTGGGACAGTATTTCTAAAGAAAGGAATGAGAGAGGAAGTAATTTTCTTTTCAGTAAAGCAAGTGGTAAGTAAAGCAACTAATATAAAAGCAAAGAAGACATATTTATACCCCAAGTTTGTGATGTATTTCATATAGAAAAAAAACTTTTGTAAATGTAGAAGATATAAAATAGTAAGAGATATACATACAGCTTGAAGCCTAAATGGATCTCTATTTTCTCATGATCCAGGTTAAGAAATAGAACATTATTAGCATCATAGAAATAACCTGGATGACTTTCCTTGCTTCCCTGTTCCTCTTAGCTTCCAGGAAGGTATCACCATCCTGAGATTCTGAATTTGTGATAATAATCTCACATTTCTTTCTAATTTTATAAAAAAGACATGTCTCCTTCAACAATGTACCGTCTTAACCTTAAGAAACTTGCATGTATGGAATCATATTGTATGTATTTTGTGAGTTACTTTGTTTTTTTTCTGTTAATGAGACTGTTAATGAGACAGTCCATTTAATTTTACTATCATAAAGTGGTGTATTATGTTTTATATAGAGTATAACTGGGAATATACATGTTTGTATATGTATATATTCATACATATATTTGCCATGATTTATTTATGTATTCCATTAGTATACAAATTTGCTTTGTTCCCAATTTTTTTGGTTATGATTAATAATCCTGCTGTGAATAATAACAGCTTTAAGCTATAATGCTTCTTATGTGCCAGGTATTTTTCCCCTTTATTTATTATTAATATATATCAACTCATTTACATATCAGCAGCAGCCTGTAGGCTAGGCTCTATTATCATCTTATAAATGAGGAGGTTGAAACATTAAAATGCTAATACATTAACTAAGATACAATAGGTAGCAGAGATGAGATTTCAGCGTCTAGAGCCTGGCTACATAGTCCATGATCGTAACTACCATGCTTTGTAGCTTGATTCTTACAATGCTTCTGAAACTATGTACAAACATGTCACCAGGCCTCAACAGCATGTGAGCTGTGAAATTCCAGGAGTTCAAACTGGATTTAGAAAAGGCAGAGGAACCAGAGATCAAATTGCCAACATCCATTGAATCATCGAAAAAGCAAGAGAGTTCCAGAAAAACATCTACTTCTGCTTTATTGACTATACCAAAGACTTTTGACTGTGTGGATCACAACAAACTGTGGAAAATTCTTCAAGAGATGGGAATACTAGACCATCTGACCTGCCTCCTGAGAAATATGTATGCAGGACAGGAAGCAACAGTTAGAACTGGACATGGAACAACAGACTGGTTCCAAATAAGAAAAGGAGTACATCAAGGCTGTATATTGTCACTCTGCTTATTTAACTTATATGCAGAGTACATCATGAGAAACGCTGGACTGGAAGAAGCACAAGCTGGAATCAAGATTTCAGGGAGAAATATCAATAACCTAAGATATGCAAATGACACTACCCTTATGACAGAAAGTGATGAAGAACTAAAGAGCCTCTTGATGAAAGTGAAAGAGGAAAGTGAAAAAGTTGGCTTAAAGCTCAACAAATAGATGGGAAACAGTGGAAACAGTGACAGACTTTTTGGGTCTCCAAAATCACTGCAGATGGTGACTGCAGCCATGAAATTAAAAGATGCTTGCTCCTTGGAAGAAAAGTTATGACCAACCTAGACAGCATATTAAAAAGCAGAGACATTACTTTGCCAACAAAGGTCTGTCTAGCCAAAGCTATGGTTTTTCCAGTAGTCATGTATGGATGAGAGAGTTGGACCATAAAGAAAGCTGAGCACTGAAGAACTGATGCTTTTGAACAGTGGTGTTGGAGAAGACTCTTGAGAATACCTTGGATAGCAAGGAGATCCAACCAGTCCATCAAGGAAATCAGTCCTGAATATTCTTTGGAAGGACTGATACTGAAGCTGAAACTCCAATATTTTGGCCATCTGATGTGAAGAAATGTTTCATTGGAAAGGACCCTAATGCTGGGAAAGATTGAAGGTGGGAGGAGACGGGGATGACCAAGGTTAAGATGGTTGGATGGCATCAATGACTCAACTCCCACTTACTCTCAGAGTAAACTCTGGGAGTTGGTGATGAGAGGCCTGGTGTGTTGCAGTCCATGGGGTCCCAAAGAGTTGGACAGAACTGAGCGACTGAACTGAACTGATGCATGACACACAGCCATGAAACTGCTTGATCATGGAGTTTGCACATGTGCTGTTTTTCGAGGTAATGCCACACTTTCCCAAGAGGTTGTTCTAAATTACCCTTCTACCAGTGGTGGATGAGAATTTTTGTCAGTGCACATCCTAGCCAAACTTGGTATTGTCTGGCTTCTCAAATTTTGCAACTCTTGGAATATTTGGTTGTTATTTTCATTTTCTTTTTTAATGAGGCTGAATATTTTTCATATGTATGTGTAGGAATTTTCTGTTTTTTTTTTTTAACTCTGAAAAATTTTTTAATATTTTTCTAAATATTTGTTTGTCCTTATTGATTCATAGGGTTTTTCTTTCTTTCTTTTTTGTTTTTTTATGATATGCCTTTGTAGTGTATGTATTGAGCTTCCCAGGTGGCACAGTGGTAAAGAATCCGCCTGCCAGTGCAGGAGACACTAGAGACATGGGTTCAGTCTCTGGGTCGGGAAGATTGCCTGGAGTAGAAACGGCAATCCACTCCAATATTTTTGCCTTGGGAAATCCCATGGACAGAGGAGCCTGGCGGGCTACAGTCCATGGGTTCACAAAGAGTCAGATGGACATGACTGAGCATGTGTGCATACACGTGGTAGTTCTCTTTTTCAAGTTTCAAGGAACTTCTGTGTTCTTTTCCATATGACTACACCAATTTACATTCCTATCAGTAGTAGTAGTAGTAGACAATGGTTCTTTTTTCTTCAAATCCTCACCAAAACTAATTATCTTTTGTTTTTGGTAAATAGTCATCCCAGTTGGTATGAGGTGATATCTCATTGTGGTTTTGATTTGCATTTCCCAAATGACTAGTGATTTGAACACCTTTTCATAAATTTGTTGGCTATTTGTACCTTTGAAGAAAGGTCTGTTTGGTTCCTCTGTTGTTGTTTAGTTGCTAATCACCTCCAACTCTGCAACCCCGTGGACTGTAGCCTACCAGGCTCCTTGTCCATGGGATTTCCCAGACAAGAATACTGGAGTGGGATGCCATTTTCTTCTCCAGGGAGATCTTCCTGACCCAGAGATCAAACCTGCATGTCCTGTATTGGCAGGTGGATTCTTTAGCACTGAGCCACCAGAGAAGCTCATTCAGTTCCTTTACCAAGTTTTAAAATAGGTTATTTGGTTTTGCTATTGAGGCCCCTGTATGGTTTGGATATTAACCCTTTAGCAAGTGTATAGTTTGTCGATATTTTTCTCCCATTCTGTAGATTGCTTTTTCATGTTTTGATTGCTTTGTAGAACTTTTTAGTTTGATGCAGCCCCACATGCCTACTTTTGCTTTTGTTGTCTGTGTCATAACAAAGAAATCATTGCCAAAGTCAGTGTTTAGAAGAATTTCTCTAAGCTTTCTTTTATGATTTTTAGGTCTTACATCTAAATCTTTAATCCCTTTTGAGTTAATGTTTGTGCAGAATGTAAGAGAACGGTCAAATTTTGTTATTTTGCATGCGGATATACAGTTTTCCTAGCAGCATTTATTGAAGAGATTCCACTTTCCCTATTGTATAATACATGGGACCTTTGGGGAAGATCTGTTGACTGAATATGCATGAGTTTATTTCTGTGGTGTCTATTTTGTTTCATTGACCTGTATGTCTTTTTTATGCCAGTACTCTACTGTTTTGATGGGGAAGGAAATGGTGACCCCCTCCAGTGTTCTTGCCTGGGAAATCCCACGGACAGAGGAGCCTGACAGGCTGCAGTCCATGGAGTTGCAAAGAGTTGGACAGGACTTTGCAACTGAACAACGGTTTTGAAAACTGTAATTTTGTAATATATTTTGAGTTCAGGAAATGAGATGTTTCCAGCTTTTTTTTATTCTTGCTCAGAATTTCTTTGGTAATTCAAGGTCTTTTGTGGTTTCATATGAATTTTTCAGTTTTAGAGAATTATAACTGACAAAATAGTATATACAACTTGATATTTTCAGATACATATATAAAAATGATTATGGAATCAATCTAATTAACATATCAATCTCACATATTTAATATTTTTCTTTTTCCCTTTTTTGTGTTTAAAATTTACTCTTAAGTATAAAGTAGAGTACTGTTTATGGTTGACAGTCATCCTACTGGTACATTAGAACTCCTGAATTTATTCATCTTGCATAACTGAAAACTTTGTACCCTTTGACCAACATCTTTCATTTTCCTGTACCTGCTTCTGGTTTCTTACACAGTTGTAAGAAACTGTGGGTGATTGGTTCCAGGACCCCTGCAGATCCCCAGTCCCTGGGTGGATCTGCAGATTGAGGGCTGACTGAATAATCTGGATAGTGGCTCTTAGTTGTATTGTTTGCAAATATTTTTTCCCATAGGTTGCCTTTTAAAACACTTATTTTATTTTTGGCTGTCCCAGGTCATTGTTGCTGCACAGTTTTTCTCTAGTTGTGAGTGGGGGCTACTCATTGTGGTGGCTTCTCTTGTTGGAGAACGCAGGCTCTAGGGCACCTGGGCCAGTTGTTGCAGCATGTGGACTCGTGAGTTGTAGCTTGTGGGCTCTGGAGCACGGGCTCAATAGTTGTGGTGCACATGTTTAGTTGCTCCAAGATAGATGGAGTCTTACCAGATCAGAGGTTGAACTCATGTCTCCTGCACTGGAAGGCAGATTCTTCACCTCTGAACCGCCAGTGAAACCTCTGCCTTTGCGTTTTGTTTCCTTTGCATGGCTGAAACTGTTTAGTTTGATGTAGTTACACTTGTTTATTTGTTTTTTTGGTCTGTGCTTTTGATTTCATATCCAAAAATAAATCATAGCTAAGACTATCAAGAAACTTTTTTCTATTTCTGATTTCAGGTCTAATCTTTAAATCTTGTAATGTATTTCTTTGAAGTGTAATTGTGCTTTTTCCTTGGCTTTATTGAAATACTATTGACATGTAACGTGTAACTTTAACGTGTACAGTGGCTCCCCTGGTGGCTCAGTGGTAAAGAATCTGCCTACCGATGCAGGAGACCTGGGTTTGATCTCTGATCTGAAAGGATCCCCTGGAGAAGGAAATGGCAACCCACTCCAGTATTCCTGCCTGGGAAATCCCAAGGACAGAGGACCCTGGTGGGCTACAGTCCATGGGGTCACAAAGAGTTGGACATGACTTAGTGACTGAAAAAAACAAAAACAAAAACAGGGTATACAATGTGTTGATTTGATATAATTATATATCACAAAAAGATTATTACATGAGCAGCAGCTTACACCTTCATCATATTACACAATTATTATTTCTTATTTTGTGTGATAAGCACCTTTAAGATCTACTGTACTAGCAACTTTCAAGTATATGATACTATATTATTAACTATGTGCTCAGTTGTTAAGTTGTGTCTGATTCTTTATGACGCCATGGACTGTAGTCCACCAGGCTCCTCTGTCCATGGGATTTTTCAGGCAACATTACTGGAGTGTGTTGCCATTTCCTTCTCCATTTATAAACTATAATCACGTGGTGTTTGTCGATGAGTTGCTCTGTTTTTACCCCATGGAAGAACTCATGCTCTGAGGACAGCTCTCATGTTCCAAGGGGATCTCTCTTAGAACTGTACATGGCAGGGTTGGGGAAAGGGTGATATAAAGTGAAACTTTGCTTCTTAACCTTGGTAGTACATTTTTTTTTTTTTTTCTCATGTCTATGCTCAACTGGGATATTGTAACCTCTTATTTAGATTCTGGAGCTCTTGTAAAGGTTTTTTCATCCATGGATGATTGTTAAATTTGTGTTTCTATTGGAGGGAAGAGTGCTGGGACCTCCTATTCCATCACACTGCTGATATCACTGCCCTGTTTAATATTAATTACAATTATAATGGCTAACGTTTGTGGACTATTTACTATGTGCAGACACTAGGCGTTATGTAATGTAATTTTTGCAGCAGACATATTAGATGCTATTTTCATCCCAATTATCAGTGATAGTATTGAGATTCAAGGTCACATAGCCTTATATGGTGGAGAGGTAAGTCTGACCCTGTATGACTTTAAAGCCAATAGCTGTCATCTATGATATATCAACTCTACTACTTCTGCAGTATCTCCAGAACTCTGTGGCAAAATGGAACTGTTGCACATTTCTCTTAGATAGGGAAATATTTCAAACCAAGTATCCTGGAAAAGCTAATAGATTAAACCTACAGCCTTTACAGTTAGAATATATGTGCTCCTGAATAGTTACTTACCGTCAAAATGAATTTTTCTTTGCTGGTTATATATATATATATATTTAAATTACACAACACAACTAAAAAAAAGTTGGTATTTCCCTCTAAAATTAATGTAGAGATCACACAGTATGTGTGTTGGGGGAGAGGTTCTGAAATAAGATACCTTTCTTTTTCATTATGAAAATGAATTTTAATTGATAAATATAATGTAAAAAGCACAAAACACTGTTCAAGAAAACCATTAAGGCAACAAAAGATGCAAGGAGGGGTGCTGATCATTTTGTTTTCATCTAAGACTGAAATGAAGCCAAATAAAGAGGGGTGGGCAAAAAAGGAAAATAGAAAGTAAATGATAATCTTGGAAGACTACCTCACAAATACCAGGGAGAAAAAAGGATCAATTTCTTATCATTGTATTTTGAGAGTTTTTAAAAACATACTCTAAAGATAAATCTTTATCACATATATAATTTTAAAATATTTTATCCTCCTCTTTGGTTTGTCTTTTCATTCTATTAGTAAGTTTTAAAGTTTATAAATTCCAACTTATCAATTCTTTTATGCATGATACTTCTAGCAACATATCTAAGAAATTTTTGCCTAATTAAAATATACAACTATTTACTATTGTGTTTTTGTATAGAAGCTTTATAGGTTTTTACTCTATACTTAGGTTTATGATCCATCTTCAGTTAAATTTTGTATAGTATAATGTATATATTTTAGCTCAGAAATGAAATACTTTAAATATGAATGGGAAATAAGTTTAGTTTATATTTCCATAATATTTCTTTAAGGGAAGCTTCCTGTTCTAGAACAGTTGTTTTAGGTACACTGTACAATGATTTCATTCTCTAATTCTTTAAGTAAATTTCCTTTATTTTGGATTACTATCTTTATAGAACATGAAATGATATTAACTCTTGGGAGGAAACTTCCTGGCTGATGTGAGATATTTCTCATTTTTTAAGTATTTGTTATTAAGTATTTAACTGAGAATAATGTCCTAAACATAGTAAGTTTCTTAACTGATTATCCTAAATAAAGTTGGGAAAGTTGGTGGTTCATAATTTCAGAGAACACAGAGGATGTGAGTGACTAGTTATTCTTTCTTGGTGAACTCCTTCTTACATAGAGAATCAATGAACAGCTTATTAAAAGTTTCAATTACAGCTTTTCCTCTTGCTTAAAGAAATCCTGATATACTAAGAATATCATGGTGTTTTTTTCTTTTCCTTTAGACACTATCTTTTTGTCTTGAAAGAAACAGGTGGTTGGATTATGGTTTATTTTCTAGCATCAATCTAGGTAATTGAGGTGCGGAGAAATACTGTGGTCTTGTCAGTTCTGGATTAACCAATTAGCATCTGATATTTGGAGTGAAAACACTAGTTAACATACTCAGGCTTCAAATAACTTTCTCACACCCATAATCAGACACAGCTAAAGAATCAGCCATCCAGGGATAATGATTTTCCATTGCTGTTTTGGCCTGGTTTGAATCCAAATGGCCACCTTGGAAGAACATTGCTGGGCATTATGTGTTGCCTTCCCATTGCTCCATTTCCTCTCATTCATGTGTTTTCCATGCCATCGTGCCTTTGCTGGCTGAAGTGTCTATCTCTTGGAATCTCCTAAATAAATAGTTATGCTTGCTCTTAGGCTGCCTTACATTAATGCTTCTAAAATGTTTCACTACCATATTTCAAGGTTTAGCTTTTAACAGTAATAAAGAGAGATTTTCATGTGTGAAGCTTCAATTGACTTCAGTACTTGCTCATTTAGAAGGTGTTAGTATAGCTTTTTAAAAAACTGTAGAGCCATTTAGCAGTTCAGTTCAGTTCCGTTCAGTCGCTCAGTCATGTCCGACTGTTTGCGACCTCATGAACTGCACAACACCAGGCCTCCCTGGCCATCACCAACTCCCAGAATCTACCCAAACCCATGTCCATTAGTTGGTGATACCATGCAGCCATCTCATGCTCTGTCGTCCCCTTCTCCTCCTGCCCCCAGTCATTCCCAGCATCAGGGTCTTTTCCAATGAGTCAGCTCTTCGCATCAGGTGATGAAAGTATTGGAGTTTCAGCTTCAACATCAGTCCTTCCAGTGAACACTCAGGACTGATCTCCTTTAGGATGAACTGGTTGGATCTCCTCACAGTCCAAGGGACACTCAAGAGTCTTCTCCGACACCATAATTCAAAGCACCAATTCTTTGGTGCTCAGCTTTCTTTATAGTTCAACTCACATATCCATACATGACTACTGGAAAAATCATAGCCTTGACTAGATGGACCTTTGGTGACAGGTAATGTCTCTGCTTTTTAATATGCTGTCTAGGTTGGTCATAACTTTTCTTCCAAGGAGTAAGCGTCTTTTAATTTCATGGCTGCATTCACCATCTGCAGTGATGTTGGAGCCCAGAAAAATAAAGTCAGCCACTGTTTCCACTGTTGCCCCATCTATTTGCCAGGAAGTGATGGGACCAGATGCCTTAATCTTTGTTTTCTGAATGTTGAGCTTTAAGCCACCTCTTTCACTTTCATTAAGAGGCTCTTTAGTTCTTCACTTTCTGCCATAAGGGTGGTGTCATCTGCGTATCTGAGGTTATTGATATTTCTCCTAGCAATCTTGATTCCAGCTTGTGCTTCCTCCAACCCAGCATTTTTCATGATGTACTCTGCATATAAGTTAAATAAGCAGGGTGACAATATACAGCCTTGACGTACTCCTTTTCCTATTTGGAACCAGTCTGTTGTTCCATAAGGATGGTGTCATCTGCGTATCTGAGGTTACTGATATTTCTCCCAGCAATCTTGATTCCAGCTTGTGCTTCCTCCAACCCAGCGTTTTTCATGATGTACTCTGCATATAAGTTAAATAAGCAGGGTGACAATATACAGCCTTGACGTACTCCTTTTCCTATTTGGAACCAGTCTGTTGTTCCATGTCCAGTTCTAACTGTTGCTTCCAGACCTGCATATAGGTTTCTTAGGAGGCAGGTCAGGTGGTCTCGTATTCCCATCTATTTCAGAATTTTCCACAGTTTATTGTGATCCACACAGTCAAAGGTAAGAGAAACCCAAGTAAGAAGGTAGGTGTTGCAAGAGGGCATCAGAGGGCAGACACACAAACCATAATCACAGAAAACTAGTCAATCTAATCACAAGGACCACAGCTTTGTCTAACTCAATGAAACTAAACCATGCCATGTGGTGCCACCCAAGATGGGCGGGTCATGATGGAGAGGTCTGACAGAATGTGGTCCACTGAAGAAGGGAATGGCAAACCACTTCAGTATTCTTGCCTTGAGAATCCCATGAACAGTATCAAAAGGCAAAATGATAGGATACTGAAAGAGGAACTCCCCAGGTCGGTAGGTGCCCAATATGCTACTGGAGATCAGTGGAGAAATAACTCCAGAAAGAATGAAGGGATGGAGCCAAAGCAAAAACAGTACCCAGTTATGTATATGACTGGTGATAGAAGCAAGGTCCAATGCTGTAAAGAGCAATATTGCATAGGAACCTGGATTAGGTCCATGAATCAAGGCAAATTGGAAGTGGTCAAACAGGAGATGGCAAGAATGAATGTTGACATTCTAGGAATCAGAACTAAAATGGACTGGAATAGGTGAATTTAACTCAGATGACCATTATATCTACTACTGTGGGCTGAAATCCCTTAGAAGAAATGGAGTAGCCATCATGGTCAACAAAAGAGTCTGAAATGCAGTACTTGGATGCAATCTCAAAAACGACTGATCTCTGTTCATTTCCAAGGCAAACCATTCAGTATCACAGTAATCGAAGTCTATACCTCAATCAGTAATGCTGAAGAAGCTGAAGTTGAATGGTTCTATGAAGACCTACAAGACCTTTTAGAACTAACACTCAAAAAAGAGGTCCTTTTAATTATAGAGCACTGGAAAGCAAAAGTAGGAAGTCAAGAAACACCTGGAGTAACAGGCAATGTGGCCTTGGGATATGGAATGAAGCAGGGCAAAGACTAATAGAGTTTTGCCAAGAAAATGCACTGGTCATAGCAAACACCCTCTTCCAACAACACAAGAGAAGACTCTACACATGGACATCACCAGATGGTCAACACCGAAATCAGATTGATTATATTCTTTGCAGCCAAAGATGGAGAAGCTCTATACAGTAAGCAAAAACAAGACTGGGAGCTGACTGTGGCTTAGATCATGAACCCCTTATTGCCAAATTCAGACTTGACTTGAAGAAAGTAGGGAAAACCACTAGACCATTCAGGTATGACCTAAGTCAAATTCCTTACGATTATACAGTAGAAGTGAGAAATAGATTTAAGGGCCTAGATCTGATAGATAGAGTGCCTGATGAACTATGGATGGAGGTTCATGACTTTGTATAGGAGACAGGGATCAAGACCATCCCCATGGAAAAGAAATGCAAAAAAGCAAAATGGCTGTCTGGGGAGGCCTTACAAATAGCCGTGAAGAGAAGAGAAGCAAAAAGTAAAGGAGAAAAGGAAAGATATAAGCATCTGAATGCAGAGTTCCAAAGAATAGCAAGGAGATAAAGAAAGCCTTCTTCAGCAATCAATGCAAAGAAATAGAGGAAAATAACAGACTGGGAAAGACTAGAGATCTCTTCAAGAAAATTAGAGATGCCAAGGGAACATTTGATGCAAAGATGAGCTCGATAAAGGACAGAAATGGTATGGACCTAACAGAAGCAGAAGACATTAAGAAGAGGTGGCAAGAATACACAGAAGAACTGTACAAAAAAGATCTTCATGACCCAGATAATCACGAATGTGTGATCACTCACCTAGAGCCAGACATCCTGGAATGTGAAGTCAAGTAGGCCTTAGAAAGCATCACTCTGAACAAAGCTAGTGAAGGTGATGGAATTCCAGTTGAGTTATTTCAAATCCTGAAAGATGATGCTGTGAAAGTGCTGCACTCAATATGCCAGCAAATTTGGAAAACTCAGCAGTGGCCACAGGGCTGGAAAAGGTCAGGTTTCATTCCAATCCCAAAGAAAGGCAATGCCAAAGAATGCTCAAACTACCACACAATTGCACTCATTTCACACGCTAGTAAAGTAATACTCAAAATTCTCCAAGCCAGGCTTCAGCAATACATGAACTGTGAACTTCCTGATGTTCAAGCTGGTTTTAGAAAAGGCAAAGGAACCAGAGATCAAATTGCCAACATCTGGTGGATCATGGAAAA
This sequence comes from Bos taurus, assembly GCF_002263795.3. Taxonomy (NCBI): domain Eukaryota; kingdom Metazoa; phylum Chordata; class Mammalia; order Artiodactyla; family Bovidae; genus Bos; species Bos taurus. The sequence continues at coordinate 73,995,856 of NC_037331.1, read as the reverse complement.
AGCATGAGAATTCCAGAAAAACATCTATTTCTGCTTTATTGACTATGCCAAAGCCTTTGACTGTGTGGATCTAATAAACTGTGGAAAATTCTGAAAGAGATGGGAATACCAGACCACCTGACCTGCCTCCTGAGAAACCTATATGCACAGGTCAGGAAGCAACAGTTAGAACTGGACATGGAACAACAGACTGGTTCCAAATAGGAAAAGGAGTACGTTAAGGCTGTATATTGTCACCCTGCTTATTTAACTTCTATGCAGAGTACATCATGAGAAACGCTGGACTGTATGAAGAACAAGCTGGAATCAAGATTGCTGGGAGAAAGATTAATAACCTCAGATATGCAGATGACACCACCCTTATGGCAGAAAGTGAAGAGGAACTCAAAAGCCTCTTGATGAAAGTGAAAGAGGAGAGTGAAAAAGTTGGCTTAAAGCTCAACATTCAGAAAACAAAGATAATGGCATCTGGTCCTATCACTTCATGGCAAATAGATGGGGAAACAGTGTCAGACTTCATTTTTTTTGGGCTCCAAAATCACTGCAGATGGTATTTCAGTCATGAAATTAAAAGATGCTTACTTCTTGGAAGGAAAGTTATGACCAACCTAGATAGCATATTCAAAAGCAGAGACATTACTTTGCCAACAAAGATCCGTCTAGTCAAGGCTATGGTTTTTTCCAGTGGTTATGTATGGGTGTGAAAGTTGGACTGTGAAGAAAGCTGAGCGCCAAAGACTTGATGCTTTGAACTGTAGTGTTGGAGAAGACTCTTGAGAGTCCCTTGGACAGCAAGGAGATCCAACCAGTCCATTCTAAAGGAGATCAGTCCTGGGTGTTCTTTGGAGGGACTGAAGCTAAAGCTGAAACTCCAGTACTTTGGGCACTCATGCGAAGTGTTGGCTCATTGAAAAAGACTCTGATGCTGGGAGGGATTGGGGGCAGGAGGAGAAGGGGACGACAGAGCATGAGATGGCTGGATGGCATCGCTGACTCGATGGACATGAGTTTGAGTGAACTCTGGGAGTTGGTGATGGATAGGGAGGCCTGGTATGCTGCAATTCATGGGGTCACAAAGAGTCAAACATGACTGAGTGAGTGAACTGAACACAAAGGGTTTGGCATAGTCAATAAAGCAGATCTTTTATTGAAATATATGTTTTTCTGGAATCTTTTGCTTTTTCAATCATCTAGTGGATGTTGGCAGTTTGATCTCTGGTTCCTCTGCCTTTTCTAAAACCAACTTGAACATCTGGAAATTCACGGCTCACATATTGCTGAGGCCTGGCTTGGAGAACTTTGAGCATTACTTACTAGCGTGTGAGATGAGTGCAATTGTGCAGTGGTTTTAGTATTCTTGGGCATTGCCTTTCTTTGGGATTGGAATGAAAACCGACCTTTTCTAGTCCTGTGGCCACTGCTGAGTTTTCCAAATCTGCTGACATTCAATGTAGCAATTTCGCAGCATTTAGCATTTAGTCAAATCATTAGTAATGTCTGGAATTGAGAGTAAAATGTGGATTTTAAAGGCTCCCTCCAAGGTTTGTTTTGAAGGATACATGAAGACATTTATCCAACTCATTTTATTAAATATGCATACTTTTGCCTTGAAATAAATAACCATTGGCATTGTCACACTGTTGTAAGGAGAAACTAGTGGTGCTCTTACATGTTTTTTTTCTGAGAAGAGATGAATGTAATTATTTATAGGAAAAGGATTGGAGAAAATAGAGATCTGAGGCAGACATGTTTTAGCCTTTTTAAACCCTGGGTCTAAATATTTATGCATGCTTTGTGTGTTGTACCTATGGTGTGGGGTCTGTTTTATAATTATAGAGGAACATTAAGTTCTGGAAAGAGAGAAAAGCCAATGTAGGATTTCTTTATGGGCCCCTTTATTGGCGTTGCCATGAATTTTCTCTTAGTATTGGAGAGGAAGGAGGAAGTAAGTATAGATTTTTGGATTTAGTAAAATCTTTTTAATCAAAGAGGAATACTTCCCTTGACAGATTGTTCTCTTTTCCCTGAACTCAAAAAGAGAATAGTATTTATTATATTAGGTAAATTGAGGCACAAAAGACAACATTGCTATTTGAAAATAAGAACTATGGACAGTAACTATGTAACATGATATCTTTTTTCTTCATTTGTTGGAGAATAATTGCTTTACAGTGTTGTTTCTGCTGTATGGTGAGGAGAATCAGCTGTATGTACACGTATATCTCCTCCCTCTTGGACCTCCTTCCAAGCCTGCCTCCTCTGTCCCACCCATCTAGGTCATCTCAGAGCACGGAGTGAGCTCCCGTGCTACACAGCAGATTTCACTAGTCATCTGTTTTACATATGGTAGTGTATATGTGTAAATCCTCATCTCCCATTTCTTTGTGACTTTCACAGCTAACCATGTTTTTCATGTATATAATTATGTTATCAGGATATTAATTCATTTGTACTACCAAAGATTCTACCTTCTGTTAGAGAGTTGACAGGTTCTTTATATGTGATGGGGGATGCCATTTGCTACATTTTCTCATTTTACTTCCTTGAGTTGGTGAGACACACTATCTGGTTTTATCTAGGAAAAATGGATTCTTAATACAATAAGGAAAAGAAAATATCTTACAACTGTTATATTGAAGGGGAAATACTGTCTGGAAGAAATCCCAACCCCTCTCTACTGCTGATAGAAAGAAAGTTATCACTGATATTTTTTCCTTGGAGAAAGAAATGGGAAACAAAGTGCTTTTAAAATATGACATAACATAAATATGGCTCTGCTTTGTCTTATCATATTATTCTGGGCAAACATTTTACTACATCACAAGAATTGTCAACAGAGCCTCTAGACTATACAAACAGAGAGCAGGAATAACTAAGAGGGAGAGATAAATAGTAAAAATCCTGCAGAGTGAATGTATTAAATTTATTACTAATTTTTTTTCCATCAAACTTCTTAAGGTGAATGATCTTGTGTGTTTAGTTGGATCTAGAATAAATCTAGTTTAGATTTTGGAAGAAAACCAAACTAAAGACTGAATTAGACTCAAGAGTCAAAAGAAGTTAGCGGGGAGAAAATGTTCTAGAAAGAAGTGGCAAAATGTAGAATTTTTTTTAAAGGCATCAAAATGGCGATGTGTGACTTTGGCTAGTGGCTTGTATTGTCTGATTCTTCAATATTTTTATCTGTTTAAAGAGCAGTGGTGATCAGCAAGTTCAATGAGGCTCTAAGGGGGTGTATCAACTGTAGAGAATTTAAACTAAAATTCATTTTTTTAAAATTACCATGCCGAGGTAATTCTAAATGATATTACTGATAAAATACCCCTTAACACAGGGAAGGGCCACTCTTGCTGGCTGCCCCTCCTTTTGCTGTGCCATTTCCTTCTCTGCATTTCATTTACATTGGTCTTGGTCATGGAAGCAGTATTGAATATTCATAATTTTATTGCTAAATCTAAAGACATGGGAGCCAATGCTTTTCTATATTAATGGTAAAGCCACAATGTGACAGAAACAACAGGGAGTGTTGATTGAACAATTTTGACATCTTAGGCATTATACACAAATAATTGCATTTCTCTTTACTATAATCATAAAATGATTATTTTTACATTTTTTCAGTTGAGAAATTTTGAAACTGAAAAAAATTGCCCAATATACTTTATTGGTATAGGAGCTGATATTCATATCCAGGTCTGTCTGATTTGAAATCTTCCACAGTTTTCCATTATAAATACATGATTTCCTACTAACTCACTCATCTTTGGAGAATGCTTTTTTAAAAAAGAATTTTACTTTAATATATTGGAGTGTAGTTTACTAACAATGTTATGTAAATTTCATGTGTAAAACAGTGTTTCAGTTCTGCATATATGTATTATTTTTCAAATTCTTTTCCCATTTAGATTATTATAGAATATTAAGCAGCGTTTCCTGTGCTATATGATAGGTTCTTGTTCCTTATCTATTTTAAGTATAGCAGTGTGTACATATCAACCCAACCTCCTAATTTATTCTCCCCCTTTCACCTTTGGTAACCATAAGTCTCAAAGTCTATTTTTGTTTTATAAGTAAGTTTATTTGTATCATTTTTTGAGATTCTACATGTAAGTGGTATAATATGTTATTTGTCTTTCTCTGTCTGACTGACTTTACTTAGTATGATAATCTCTGTGTCCGTCCATGTTGCTGCAAATGTCATTATTTCTTTTTAATGACTGAGTAATATTCCATTATATACATGTACCACTCTTTTTTATCCATTCGTCTATCAATGAACATTGAGATTGCTTTTATCTCTTGGCTAAAAAGTGCTGCAATGATCATTGAGGTGCATGTATCCTTTCTGACCATCTTTTTCTGCAGATATATGCCTAGGAGTGGGATTGCTGGATCATATGGTGGTTCTATTAGTTTCTTAAGGACCCACCATACTATTCTCCATAGTGGCTGTACCAATTTACATTCCCACCCACAATGTATGAGGGTTCCCTTTTTTGGAGAATACATTTTAATGAGACTTTAATAATAAGTTTGTTCTTTTTCTTCTAGCTCCTATTCCCCATTCATTTTTTCCATTCTCTTAAGAAGGGCTTTAATACTCTCACTATCTCTTCTTGACTTCTTTGGCAAGTTCCTAAGCTTGATCTAAGTCAGATGTGGCTTTCTTAGCAAATCTTGTAAAGTACTTGTGGCAGTTTGTGAAATAGACATGCAATGCACAACTTTCAAACCTGTGTACTTGAGTGAGAAGCCATTGATGAAAATGGGTCTATGGGTAGAATATAACCTACTTTCTTCTTGTTCAGTGTGTTTGGTCTGGTGTTACTTGTCATCAAGAGAATCTTCTTGCTGAATCCCAATGCCAGTTGTATGGACTGCATTGTTTGTGTTCTCCCAAAATTCATATGTTGAAAACCCAATTTCCTATGTTATAGTATTTGGAGATGGGACCTATTGGGAGGTAACAGGCATGAAGGTGGAGCCCTTGCTGTGAGATCTGTGACTGTATAAGAAGAGACACGTGAGAGCTGGCTTCTCTCTCTGCTATCTGAGGACTTACTGACAAGACCACCATCTGCAAACCAGGAAGAGGGCTCTCATCAGAACTTGACCACACTGGCACCCTGACTACAGTCTTTCCAGTCTCTACAACTGTGGGAAATAAATTGCTGTAAGCCAGTTGGTCTATTTTCTGTTATGGCAGCCTGAACTTACCAGTGCACCACCCAAAGGAATTCTACCTGAATGGAGAATAAGCATCAAGGAGGATGGAGGAAGGCTGTCATTACTCTTTTTTAAGACTACATTTTTTAGAGAAGTTTTAGGTTACAACAGAATTGAGAAGTAGGCACAGAGATTTTCCATATCACCTCCTGTTCCTACACATGCATAGCCTCTTCCAGTATTAATATCACTCTCCAGAATGGTACTTTTTTTTTTTTAACCAAGAATGAAACTACATGTCATAATCACCTAAAGTTCATAGATTTCCTTAGGGCTCACTCTTGGTGTTGTATGTTCTATGGGTTTGGACAAATGTAATGACATGTTCCTCATAATATACAGAGTATTTTCACTGCCCTAAAAATCCTTTGTGCTCTGCCTACTCATTACCCCAGCCCCATCCCAACTCTTGATAACCACTGACCCTTATACTGTTTCCACAGTTTTATCTTTTCTAGCATGTCATATTGTGGGGAGCGAGCTCCACCCCTGGCAAAGGTCTTGAGGAAGGAGGCTTGGCATACGCATAGGCGGGAATCAAGCCTCAGGAGTCTCCCTGGAAATTCTCGAGCATCTACCCCCAAAACCAGAGTCTGCCTACTTTCTGCTTTGTGCTTTCACCTACACCTCTGACTTTACAGGGGGCTGTCCCCCACTACGTCTCTGAAAAAAAGAGTTAGCTTACAGCTCCAGTTAATAATTCCTGGGTGTGACAGTGTTTCAACCTACAAACTCCTTTGGAAATCCTCTAGCCTGCCTGAATAGGTTTTTCTGGCCATATGTGATTGTTCAGAGCCTCCCAACTGTGAGAGGCAGATGTTCTAAACTGTCTAAACACAGATTCTTTTGAGTAGTTAAAAGATTGATTAGAAATTGTATTGGTGAAGGGATTTTCACTTGTTGGGCCAATGTTTGCTGCTAAGTTTCCATATCCCTTACCTGCTGTGTCCCTGGCAGTGTATTGATTAATAGAATTGGTGTAAGTAGTAGCTTTAATGTTTGTAACCTGGGACCCTTGAGTTAATTCTTTTTCTTGTTATAGCCCACCACACCTTTGCTCTGTAGGAATGCGACTTGATCTAATGCTTTTGGAGGGTGGCTCCTGACCAATCACCTTTAGAGAAAAATAAGTTTTCTGAAGAAAGGGTCTTAAAATGTTAACAGGCCTCCGGGCCAGAAGATGATGCAAATCACCTAAGCTTTTGCATATGATAAGTTTGCAGGAAGAAAGCCTGGCTTGCTGCATGACTCTACCCCTTCCCCCATTATCCTCTATGCATAACTTAAGGTATAAAAACTACTTTGGAAAATAAAGTGCGGGCCTTGTTCACCGAAACTTGGTCTCACCATGTCGTTCTTTCTCTTACCTTCTGGCTGAATTATTCAGCCTCTTTTCTCCACTGAATTTCCTCACTGAGCTATCCTTATTCTACTACTCTTTATATCTTTGATAAATATTTAAATAAATAGGTTGCCTATGCCGTCTCTCCTTCGAATACCCTGGATCAGCCGGGGCTGGACCCCGGCATCATATAGTTGGGATCATACAGTAGTGTAGCCTTTCCAGATTGGCTTTTTACCCTTAGTAACATGCATCTACAGTTCCTCCCTGTCTTTTCATGGCAAGATAGCTCATTTATTTTTAGCTCTGAATAATATTCCATTGTCTGAATGTATCACAATTTATGTATCTATTCACCTATTGGAGAATATCTTGGTTGCTTCCAAGTTCTGGCAATTATGAATAAAGCCACTATAAACATCCATGTGCAGGTTTTTGTGTGGACATAGGTTTTCACAGTTGCACTCATCTCACATGAGTGTAGGTAATGCTCAAAATTCTCGAAGCCAGGCTTCAGCAATATGTGAACCGTGAACTTCCAGATGTTCAAACTGGTTTTAGAAAAGGCAGAGGAACCAGAGATCAAATTGCCAACAACCGCTGGATCATGGAAAAAGCAAGAGAGTTCCAGAAAAACATCTATTTCTGCTTTATTGACTATGCCAAAGCCTTTGACTGTGTCAGATCAGATCAGATTAGTCGCTCAGTCGTGTACAACTCTTTGCAACCCCATGAATCACAGCACGCCAGGCCTCCCTGTCCACCACCAACTCCTGGAGTTCACTCAGACTCACGTCCATCGAGTCAGTGATACCATCTAGCCATCTCATCTTCTGTCATCCCCTTCTCCTCTTGCCCCCAATCCCTCCCAGCATCAGAGTCTTTTCCAATGAGTCAACTCTTTGCATGAGGTGGCCAAAGTACTGGAGTTTCAGCTTTAGCATCATTCCTTCCAAAGAAATCCCAGGGCTGATCTCCTTCAGAATGGACTGTGTGGATCACAATAAATTGTGGAAAATTCTGAAAGAGATGGGAATACCAGACCACCTGACCTGCCTCTTGAGAAACCTATATGCAGGTCAGGAAGCAACAGTTAGAACTGAATATGGAACAACAGACCGGTTCCAAATAGGAAAAGGAGTACATCAAGGCTGTATATTGTCACCCTGATTATTTAACTTATATGCAGAGTACATCATGAGAAATGCTGGACTGGAAGAAACACAAGCTGGAATCAAGATTGCTGGGAGAAATACCAATAACCTCAGATATGCAGATGACACCACCCTTATGGCAGAAAGTGAAGAGGAACTCAAAAGCCTCTTGATGAAAGTGAAAGTGGAGAGTGAAAAAGTTGGCTTAAAGCTCAACATTCAGAAAACGAAGGTCATGGCATCCGGTCCCATCACTTCATGGGAAATAGATGGGGAAACAGTGTCAGACTTTATTTTTCTGGGCTCCAAAATCACTGCAGATGGTGACTGCAGCCATGAAATTAAAAGACGCTTACTCCTTGGAAGGAAAGTTATGAACAACCTAGATAGCATATTCAAAAGCAGAGACATTACTTTGCCAACAAAGTTTCGTCTAGTCAAGGCTATGGTTTTTCCTGTGGTCGTGTATGGATGTGAGAGTTGGACTGTGAAGAAGGCTGAGCGCTGAAGAATTGATGCTTTAGAGCTGTGGTGTTGGAGAAGACTTTTGAGAGTCCCATGGACTGCAAGGAGATCCAACCAGTCCATGCTGAAGGTGATCAGCCCTGGGATTTCTTTGGAAGGAATGATGCTAAAGCTGAAACTCCAGTACTTTGGCCACCTCATGCAAAGAGTTGACTCATTGGAAAAGACCCTGATGCTGGGAGGGATTGGGGGCAGGAGGAGAAGGGGACGACAGAGGATGAGATGGCTGGATGGTATCACCGACTCGATGGACGTGAGTCTGAGTGAACTCTGGGAGTTGGTGATGGACAGGGAGGCCTGGCGTGCTGCGATTCATGGGGTTGCAAAGAGTCGGACACGACTGAGCAACTGAACTGAACTGAAGTTTTCAACTCCTTTGGGTAAATATCAAGCAGTAGGATTGCTGTGTAGTGGAAAACTGCCAAACTGTTTTCCTTAGTGTGTCTACCATTGCATTGATACCAGCAATGAATGAGAATTCCTATTTTTCACATGTTCATCAGCATTTGGTGTTGCCAGTATTCTAGCTTTTGGCCTCTCTAATGTATGTGTAGTGGTTTTAGTTTGCACTTCCCTCATAGCATATGATGTGGAGCATCTTCTCATATAGATATTTGCCATCTGTAAATCTTCTTTGGTGTAATGTCTGTCAAGGTCTTTGGTTCATTTTTTAATTGGGTTGTTTTCTTATTTCAAGAACTCTTTGTATATTTTGGATAACAATCCTTTATGTAATTGCCTTTTTTAAAAATAGGGAAACAGGAAAATTACAGTTTTGATTTTATTCCTTCTGACAATTTTTTGGACTGCAATATGATCTGTCGTCCCTGAAGAATGTATTAGGCTGAACTGCAAGTGTAGGCCTTTCTTTTAACTTTGATTTGAATTGCAGTGGATTAGCAACTATGAACAATGATTAAATAGTGATTATATAATGAATAACTAATGTTCCTGAATAATCATTTAAAATTAAATTCTGAATATTTTATAATATTCCTTACATGATTAAAGGGATAACTTCTTTGCATTCCCAAAAGAATGTACTAAAGGACCCCTCACCTCATCACAATAATGGTTATTTACACTTAGTTTTAGTTCTTCCAAATATTGAATTGTTCCTATTTTAGATCTTTACAAATGCAAAAATCCCAAATCCCTGTGTTGTTAGCCTCCTGTGAGTCCTGTTATTCACAGTGATGGCACAATCAAAATGCATGACCAGATAAAATGGGCTTGGAACTAGTCGTTCCCAGAGTGTATAGAAAATTGTGTTCTGTATCCAAGGCTACATGTTGCGATACACAAAACAACCTAAAAAAGGGCAAATAACCAGTATCATTTAGATGAACAATTACTTCATAACTAATTTTGTTAGTATATATTATTTGAAATATTACCCTGTTTTGCTGTTTTATAATTCAAAAGATGATTAGATCAAAAGCAGTATTTTCTCAAGCTGTGTTTTTCTATATTTGTATCCATCTGTCTATCTTATCTATCCATCCTTAGAATTGAAGTTAAAATACATCATAGAGAAAACACACCTATATGCCTTTATTATCCATGGGCTACAGAACACTAAAATGAGAAAAAGAGGTTGATATCTTGTACAAGTGGAATGCAAATTATTTATATGCACTATTTGCAGGAAAAGACACAAATGTAGTTAATAAGTGAAGGAGAATGAATACAGACTATTAACCTGTAAGCCACATACACTCTTTTTTTTTTTTTTTTGGCCATACTGGACAGTTGGTAGGATCTTAGTTCTCTAACTAGGGATTCCAACCGTGACCCCCTGCAGTGGAAGTTCAGAGTCCTAACCACTGGATAGCCAGGGAATTCCAGCCACATTGGAATTCCACAATTCCACCCTCATTGATTACTTATTTTATGTGACTCTGGGGAGCAGGGAGTATTATTTTCTAGTCGAGACAGAGAGTCTCTACTAGCTTAGGACTGCTGTCTCCTCTGGGGACACATCACTCACCCTGCCTCACTGACTGCAGGTTGGAGAGAAAGAATAGAAAAACCTGCCCAGCCCTTTTCTTTCTTTCTTTAGGAATAGCTTCCTACGCTTGTGTTATTTTCTCTCCTGCACTCAGGTTAACTCCCAGGGATAGAAAAGCCTGCAGTCCAGCCTGTCACTTGGTATGTGAGCCTGTCTACTTCAGGGAGGGAGTACTGGGAAATCCTTTGGGTGCAGGTTTAAAGCCACATTTTCTAATCTGCTTTTTCAGTGACAAAGCTGTCATTTAAATCCCCATCTGTCTATCTTCTGTGCTTTATTTTTAATTGGTTCTGAATTTAATACGGAAAGAAAGGGTATTATATATTGACCCCTTAAGAGCCCAAAGGTGACCTATAGAAATCCCTGGAGCATATGTTTCTCTGAAATGTTGAAAATAAGGCCATTCTGTTGGAAATTCAGATGAAAATATGACTGAATTACATTCAACTTAATACCATTGTATTTTTTAAAAATCCACTTAAAATTTCTAAAATATGAACTAATTGAATATAAAATCCAAAATCTAAAGTACACTTATTTTGGCATTCTTCATCCAGATCAGATACAGAGAAATTAATTCCAGTATATAAATCCCATGACTTACTGCTTAAAATAAAGTGATTTAGGCTTTAGACTATGTTGTTTTTAATTACATAGCTTTCATTCAAAGAAAACATTCCTTTCCTATTGGTTCAGTCTTACTGCTTTTCTCTAATACCAAGTTAATCTAAGAACTAATGTATGATATTTATGTATGAAACAATCCAAATAAAAAGAGACATATTTTTGTTAGGGCATTAGAAAGTTTTTACACTTATTAAAACAAGGAGCATTTAAAGTCTTGGGGAGGATATTGTACAATATGTTTTAAATTTTATAGTACTTGTGTGTGTGTGTGTGTGTGTGTGTGTGTATGAAAGTTGCTCAGTGGTGTCCAACTCTTTGCAAACCCATGGGTTATACAGTCCATGGAGTTCTCCAGGCCAGAATACTGGAGTGGGTAGCCACTCTCTTCTCCAGGGGATCTTCCCAACCCAGGGATCGAACCCAAGTCTCCTGCATTGTAGGCGGATTCTTTCCCAGCTGAGCCACCTGGAAAGCCCTTAGGGAGCATAAGACAACCTTATTAGTATTCCTCATCTCATTAAATTTCTTCTTCATTTTTTTGTTACCTATGTTAACATGCTGGCAACAAATTGAAGTTTTCAGTTTTATTGTCAAAGAATTGAAGAAGTTGAGCAATAGGATTGCCTTACTTTTAATTTTTTTGCATATTTGATATTTCTCCTTCTAAAAGAATATTATTAGGATGCTAGACTTTCTGGTCCTGGTTGCCAAATTACATATATATTATTGGAAATGAGTTCTACCACAAAGAAATGCACAATGAAAATATCAGAGGGTATTATAGTGCTGTTTATAATATGTGAACTTGCTCCATTAATCTGAGGGCAAAGGGATTGAACCAGTATGTTACCAGATGGCATCAGGAAAAGAATGAACAGTCCTTGCTAAACTGTTAAGTATCTCCCTCTACCCAAGTTTAGGTCTAGGAACAACAAATTGATACTAGTTAATTGAAGTCCCTGAGAAGCATTTTAACTCATTTAACTCCTTATGCCCCAAGTCATTAGGTCCCTGGTAACTAGCAAAAAATGTTTAAAATTTTAATGAGATACTGTCTAAACTGTCTTTGAGGGTAAAAGCAAGAGTTCAACTAAATCTAAATATGCATTTGTTCTGCAGATTTGTAGGCAGAATTCATTTTTCTTGAAATTTTAGCTCTAAATTGGATATTTTGTAAGATGAGTGTGCAATTGTGATTGTTAAAAATACCAAATTATTAAAAGATGTTTACTGCCCCCATACCCTAAAATTGATAATTATGATCATGCAGTAGGAACTTTCTTTTGTTCATCCCTCTGAATTCTCTTAGCATTTATTTTGTTATAGTGATTATTTGACCCTCAGAAAATACTGCCTTACCACACTCATTATGTAGCAGAAAGAGCAAAGCTTTGGAATCAGACATACCTGTGGTATGTCCAGCACTCATGAGCTACCAGACTTGGACTGTTTTCTCTTAACTAATGTGAATCTCACTTTTCTTAGCTGTAAAATAGAACTACAAGTACATCACAGAAAAGTTACAAGGACTGAATAAATTAATGATGTCTCTACCAAGAACTTCCCTCATAGCTCAGTCAGTAAAGAAGCTGTCTGCAATGCAGGAGGCCCTGGCTTGATTCCTGGGTTGGGAAGATTTCCTGGAGAAGGAAATGGCAACCTACTCCAGTATTCTTGCCTGGAGAATCCCATGGGCAGCGGAGCCTGGCAGGCTACAGTCCATGAGGTTGCAAGAATCGGACATGACTTAGTGACTAAACCACCACCCTACCAAAGTTCCTGGCATGAAATAGGTGCTTAACACATTAAACAAATAATAGTATTTGCCACTAAAGCATTGTGTGCTTGGGAAAAGGAACTGTGTTGCTTTTCTTTTAAAAAATTATTTATTTTAAAATGAAAGTGAAAGTTGCTTAGTTGTCTCCAACTCTTTGTGACCCCATGAACTACATATTCTCCAGACCAGAAAACTGGAGTGGGTAGCCTTTCCCTTCTCCAGGGGATCTTCCCGACCCAGGAATCAAACTGGGGTCTCCTGTATTGCAGGTGGATTCTTTACCAACTGAGCTCTCAGGGAAGCCCTTATTTATTTTAATTGGAATGTAATTGCTCTACAATATTGTGGTAGTTTCTGCTATACAACAATGTGAATCAGCTACATGACAAAAACAAATATTGTATATTAATTCCTGGTGGCTCAGATGGTAAAGAATCTGCCTTCAGTGCAGGAGACTCAGGTTCAATCCCTGGGTTGGAAAGATCCCCTGGAGAAGAAGACGGCAACCCACTCCAGTATTCTTGCCTGGAGAATTCCATGGACAGAGGAGCCTGGCAGGCTACATTCCATAGGGTCTCAAAGAGTCTGACACTACTGAGTGAGTAACACTTTCACTTTCAATGCACATACATGGAATCTAGAAAAATGGTACTGATGAATCTATTTGCAGGGCAGGAGTAGAGATGCACCCTGCTTATTTAACTTATATACAGAGTACATCATGAGAAACGCTGGACTGGAAGAAGCACAAGCTGGAATCAAGATTGCCAGGAGAAATATCAATAACTTCAGATATGCAGATGACACCACCCTTATGGCAGAAAGTGAAGAGGAACTCAAAAGCCTCTTGATGAAAGTGAAAGTGGAGAGTGAAAAAGTTGGCTTAAAACTCAACATTCAGAAAACGAAGATCATGGCATCGGGTCCTATCACTTAATGGGAAATAGATGGGGAAACAGTGGAAACAGTGTCAGACTTTATTTTTCTGGGCTCCAAAATCACTGCAGATGGTGATTGCAGCCATGAAATTAAAAGACACTTACTCCTTGGAAGGAAAGTTATGACCAACCTAGACAGCATATTCAAAAGCAGAGACATTACTTTGCCAACAAAGGTTCATCTAGTTAAGGCTATGGTTTTTACAGTTGTAATGTATGGATGTGAGAGTTGGACTGTGAAGAAGGCTGAGCGCTGAAGAATTGATGCTTTTGAACTATGGTGTTGGAGAAGACTCTTGAGAGTCCCTTGGACTATAAGGAGATCAGCCCTGGGATTTCTTTGGAAGGAATGATGCTAAAGCTGAAACTCCAGTACTTTGGCCACCTCGTGCGAAGAGTTGACTCATTGGAAAAAACTCTGATGCTGGGAGGGATTGGGGGCAGGAGGAGAAGGGGACGACAGAGGATGAGATGGCTGGATGGCATCACTGACTCGATGGACGTGAGTCTGGGTGAACTCTGGGAATTGGTGATGGACAGGGAGGCCTCGTGTGCTGCGATTCATGGGGTTGCAAAGAGTCGGACACGATTGAACAACTGAACTGAACTGAGTAGAGATGAAGATACAGAGAACAGACTTGTACTGCTTTTTTTTTTTTTTTAGTGTTGGAATAAGTATCTGTTGCTGTGGCTGCATTCCTTTCAGCCACATGAAAGGATTCCTTTCCTGGCATGAGCAGAGCTCTCATAAGGTTTTTCAGTGATTGAGAAGACAGTACACATCAGGCTTTACTGCTTTGTGTTCTTTCATTTGCCTCCATTGTCTCTAGCTGGAGAAAAGGGATGAGATGATGATGGAGAGGTTTCCTGGCTTATAGGCACCCTGTGCAGCCTGGAGATTGTAGTTCCAAGACTCCATTGCCTGCAGGTTCTGGTTACATCCTGGCAATTAGAGGGTTTTGTGAATAATCAAAATAGGCTAGGGGAGAAATTGGTCTCCAGGTATATCGGGTCGGGAATGTGGCATATACTCAGATGGCTGAGATGGGTTTTGCCTGCAATTTGGGGCATCTTTCTCTAAATCTCTCATTTGATGATGCAGGCAGATGAGATTATTTCCTCCCAACCTTGAAACTCTGGATTTCCTGAGAGAGCTCACAATGTCTAAAGTGGTTTTTTCCTCCTCATCAAACTTGACTAGGTACCTAGTACCAACTTCTTTCAGTTTAACAGCTACCATGGAAAATTGTTATCCATTTTTATGAGCCAACAAACTAAACCTAAGCCTCATGTGTACACAAATTCATTTGAAAGAAAAGGAAAACTGACAACTTGTTACCTACCATTTTGAACAGGTTGTAATATGTTTTGATGATAATCTGTTCAAAAAGGAAGTTAATAAATTGTTTATGATAAAAC
The DNA here is from genome assembly GCF_002263795.3 of Bos taurus. Classification (NCBI taxonomy): domain Eukaryota; kingdom Metazoa; phylum Chordata; class Mammalia; order Artiodactyla; family Bovidae; genus Bos; species Bos taurus. The sequence continues at coordinate 73,980,837 of NC_037331.1, read as the reverse complement.
TAAAGTGAAATTCTGAATAAATTGTTGCAAGTAATCACTTTTAGGTCAATAAGGCATTTGACTTCAGTATCCTCTTCCTTCCCACGAACTGATTCTTAGTGAAAAGGAGAAAGGGAAAAGAGTTAATAATTAATTTGAGGATCTTATTTTGGTAAATAGAAAAGAGATGATTCAGACTACTATTTTCTTTTATGGATTGGGAGATAGTTCAATGCATTTTGGGATGCTGTAGCTTGTAAATACTTATTTGTATAAAACATGCTAGAATGTTTTCTGGGAAATATAGACACATGGATTTACAAAGTGATTTCAATATTTATGTTTCTCAGACTAGCATATACAATTTGAAATTGGTTAATGTTGGAAAATTCATATGTATTATACTTTTGAATTGGATGTCCATATCTGATATCTGTGCCATTTCAGGCTGACTTCCTGTTAGAGTTAAGGGTAGAGCCATGACTTGGTCAAAATCTTTGATTCTGGAAACTACAATCTTCTGGGGAGAAAAGCTTTAATGTCTGTGCTAACATACATATATATGAGTATTTTTGGAACTATTACTCGGGAATGGTAATGATTTATGAGGGTAGCACAAAGTTAGATAACTTTTTCAATACTATCTTTCCTAAACATTTCCTAAAATTGTTGCTGTTATGTGGTAATTAAATATTTTAAATTTTATTTTTAAAAAACCTTTTTATTTTATATTGTTTTATAGCCGAGTAACAATGTTGTGACAGTTTCAGGTGCACAGCAAGTAATTTTTAGATTAATCCAAGATTTAAGCAAATTTTTATAGGATTATGGAATTAACAATTCCAAAATGTGCTGCTGAGCTGGTAAATATGAGGTGGTCAGGGTCTCTCCATCCGTGATGCTACTATCCTCCAATCTTAACTCAAGTCTCACAATGGCCATCAGAGGGGTAAGAATACGTATCCATGTAAACCTATGCTCATTTGGGGTTTATACTTGCTTGTAGGGGCTTCCCAGGTGGCCTATTTGTAAAGGATCTGCCTGTAATGCAGGAAACACAGTTGACATGGATTCTATCCCTGGATCAGGAAGATCCCCTGGAGCAGGAAATGGCAACCCACTCCAGTATTCTTGCCTGGGAAATCCCATGAACAGAGGAGCCTGGCAAGATATAGTCCATGGGGTCGCAAAGAGTCAGACACAACAGAGTAATTAAACAACAACAGCAGCAAACACAAACCTGCTTGTGGGGGGTTTGATATTCTCTATAACATATAACTTTAGAGCATTTTTATCACACTTTACATAACAGCTATATATTCATTAGTTTATGTGTTTCTCAATCACCTTGCAAAGTAAGGAAGGTATTTTCACCCTTCTTTTAAAAGATGCAGAATCTAAAGATCAAAACACATCAATATCTTGGCTAAGTTTATCTAGGAAGTTTAAAGGGAGAACAGAGGGTGGAATCTGGGTGCACTGACCTTTCAGTTCAGTTCTGTCACTCATAGACCATCGTTTTTTCTACTATCATCTGAGCAGTAGTAATGGGTTTATTTTAACTTCAGGCACTAAGAATCTCAAGTGAGAGAATGACATAGCTCTAACATATGATGTTAATAAAATCTTATGACTAATAGAAAGTTATTGCAGGCATTATGAAAGATATGAAGCCAAATATTCCAAAATTTCTCTCAAACTTTAGTATCTTATTTTTTGTTCAGCCAAGGATGTGCTATTAGTCATTCATTGTTGCCAGAATGAGCAACTTCAAAGAAACTGTCAGCCGTCTGGCAAGGCTTTCCTCCCAACATGGATCCAGTGAATCTATGCCAGGCTATTTGCACCATCTGTTGGGTATGAGTCAGTGGAAGGATGAAGGTTGGACAGCTGGAGCTGTCAGCTTTGAAATGCCACTTACTAGGGAAATACCAGAATTCACTGCAAAAAGCACCAAAGCAAAGTCCCTTACTAATCCAAAAAGAAGACTAGTTAAATATGGTGGCATTTCTGAAGAAGGTCTTCTCTTTCCAGACACTCATGTCCCTTTTTTTATCCTTCCTAGCCTCTTTTGGCGGAGAAGGCGAAGGGACCCCACTCCAGTACTCTCGCCTGGAAAATCCCATGGTCGGATGAGCCTGGTTGGCTGCAGCCCATGGGGTCGTGAAAAGTCGGACACGACTGAGTGACTTCCTTTTCACTTTTCACTTTAATGTATTGGAGAAGGAAATGGCAACCCACTCCAGTGTTCATGCTTGGAGAATCCCAGGGATGGGGAAGCCTGGTGGGCTGCCATCTATGGGGTCACACAGAGTCGGACATGACTGAAGTGACTTAGCAGCAGCAGCCTCTTTTGGAGGGAATATTTTGTTGTGCCATATGAAATACCCCTCATCCAAGGTAAGGAGCAATGGCTGGGCTTTGCTGGAAGAGATACCCCAAGCCCAAGGTAGAGAAACCCAAGTAAGACAGCCGTGAAGAGATACCCCAAGCCCAAGGTAAGAGAAACCCAAGTAAGACAGCCGTGAAGAGATACCCCAAGCCCAAGGTAAGAGAAACCCAAGTAAGACAGTAGGTGTTGCAAGAGGGCATCAGAGGGCAAACACACTGAAACCATACTCACAGAAAACTAGTCAATCTAATCACACTAGGACCACAGCCTTGTCTAACTCAATGAAACTAAGCCATGCCCGTGGGGCATCCCAAGATGGGTGGGTCATGGTGGAGAGATCTGACAGAATGTGGTCCACTGGAGAAGGGAATGGCAAACCACTTCAGTATTCTTGCCTTGAGAACCCCATGAACAGTATGAAAAGGCAAAATGATAGGATACTGAAAGAGAAACTCCCCAGGTCAGTAGGTGCCCAATATGCTACTGGAGATCAGTGGAGAAATAACTCCAGAAAGAATGAAGGGATGGAGCCAAAGCAAAAAGAATACCCAGCTGTGGATGTGACTGGTGATAGAAGCAAGATTCGATGCTGTAAAGAGCAATATTGCATAGGAACCTGGAATGTCAGGTCCATGAATCAAGGCAAATTGGAAGTGGTCAAACAAGAGACGGCAAGAGTGAATGTCGACATTCTAGGAATCAGCGAACTGAAATGGACTGGATTGGGTGAATTTAACTCAGATGACCATTATATCTACTACTGCGGACAGGAATCCCTCAGAAGAAATGGAGTAGCCATCATGGTCAACAAAAGAGTCCAAAATGCAGTACTTGGATGCAATCTTAAAAATGACAGAATGATCTCTGTTCGTTTCCAAGGCAAACCATTCAATATCACAGTAATCCAAGTCTATGCCCCAACTAGTAACGCTGAAGAAGCTGAAGTTGAACAGTTCTATGAAGACCTACAAGACCTTTTAGAACTAACACCCCAAAAAGATGTCCTTTTCATTATAGAGGACTGGAATGCAAAAGTAGGAAGTCAAGAAACACCTGGAGTAACAGGCAAATTTGGCCTTGGAATACAGAATGAAGCAGGGCAAAGGCTAATAGAGTTTTGCCAAGAAAATGCACTGGTCATAGCAAACACCCTCTTCCAACAATACAAGAGAAGACTCTATACATGGACATCACCAGATGGTCAACACCAAAATCAGATTGATTATATGCTTTGCAGTCAAAGATGGAGAAGCTCTATACAGTAACCAAAAACAAGACCAGGAGCTGACTGTGGCTCAGACCATGAACTCCTTATTGCCAAATTCAGACTTAAATTGAAGAAAGTAGGGAAAACCACTAGACCATTCAGGTATGACCTAAATCAAGTCCCTTATGATTATACAGTGGAAGCGAGAAATAGATTTAAGGGCCTAGATCTGATAGATAGAGTGCCTGATGAACTATGGAATGAGGTTCGTGACATTGTACAGGAGACAGGGATCAAGACCATCCCCATGGAAAAGAAATGCAAAAAAGCAAAACGGCTGTCTGGGGAGGCCTTACAAATAGCTGTGAAAAGAAGAGAAGCGAAAAGAATGGAGAATAGGAAAGATATAATCATCTGAATGCAGAGTTCCAAAGAATAGCAAGAAGAGATAAGAAAGCCTTCTTCAGCGATAAATGCAAAGAAATAGAGGAAAACAAGAGAATGGGAAAGACTAGAAATCTCATCAAGAAAATCAGAGATACCAAAGGAACATTTCATGCAAAGTTGGGCTTGATAAAGGACAGAAATGGTATGGACCTAACAGAAGCAGAAGATATTAAGAAGAGATGGCAAGAATACACAGAAGAACTGTACAAAAAAGATCTTCATGACCCAGATAATCATGATGGTGTGATCACTGACCTAGAGCCAGACATCCTGGAATGTGAAGTCAAGTGGGCCTTAGAAAGCGTCACTCTGAACAAAGCTAGTGGAGGTGATGGAATTTCAGTTGAGCTTGTCCAAATCCTGAAAGATGATGCTGTGAAAGTGCTGCACTCAATATGCCAGCAAATTTGGAAAACTCAGCAGTGGCCACAGGACTGGAAAAGGTCAGTTTTCATTCCAATCCCAAAGAAAGGCAATGCCAAAGAATGCTCAAACTACGGCACAATTGCACTCATCTAACATGCTAGTAAAGTAATGCTCAAAATTTTTCAAGCCAGGCTTTAGCAATATGTGAACCGCGAACTTCCTGATGTTCAAGCTGGTTTTAGAAAAGGCAGAGGAAGCAGAGATCAAATTGCCAACTTCTGCTGGATTGTGGAAAAAGCAAGAGAGTTCCAGAAAAGCATCTATTTCTGCTTTATTGACTATGCCAAAGCCTTTGACTGTGTGGATCACAATCAACTGTGGAAAATTCTTCAAGAGATGGGAATACCAGACCACCTGATCTGCCTCTTGAGAAATTTGTATGCAGGTCAGGAAGCAACAGTTAGAACTGGACATGAACAACAGACCGGTTCCAAATAGGAAAAGGAGTATGTCAAGGCTGTATATTGTCACTCTGTTTATTTAATTTATATGCAGAGTACATCATGAGAAACGCTGGACTGGAAGAAACACAAGCTGGAATCAAGATTGCCGGGAGAAATACCAATAATCTCAGATATGCAGATGACACCACCCTTATGGCAGAAAGTGAAGAGGAACTCAAAAGCCTCTTGATGAAAGTGAAAGTGGAGAGTGAAAAAGTTGGCTTAAAGCTCAACATTCAGAAAACGAAGATCATGGCATCCGGTCCCATCACTTCATGGGAAAAAATGGGGAAGTAGTGTCAGACTTTATTTTTCTGGGCTCCAAAATCACTGCAGATGGTGACTGCAGCCATGAAATTAAAAGATGCTTACTCCTTGGAAGGAAAGTTATGACCAACCTAGATAGCATATTCAAAAGCAGAGATATTACTTTGCCAACAAAGGTTCGTCTAGTCAAGGCTATGGTTTTTCCTATGGTCATGTATGGATGTGAGAGTTGGACTGTGAAGAAGGCTGAGCGCTGAAGAATTGATGCTTTTGAACTGTGGTGTTGGAGAAGACTCTTGAGAGTCCCTTGGACTGCAAGGAGATCCAACCAGTCCATTCTGAAGGAGATCAGCCCTGGGATTTCTTTGGAAGGAATGATGCTAAAGCTGAAACTCCAATACTTTGGCCACCTCATGCAAAGAGTTGACTCATTGGAAAAGACTCTGATGCTGGACGGGATTGGGGGCAAGAGGAAAAGGGGATGACAGAGGATGAGATGGCTGGATGGCCTCACTGACTCGATGCACATGAGTCTGAGTGAATTCTGGGGGTTGGTGATGGACAGGGAGGCCTGGCGTGCTGCGATTCGTGGGGTCCCAAAGAGTCGGACAGGACTGAGCAACTGATCTAATCTGATCTGATGAAAGAGATTGAGCACAGACTTTTCAGGTCACTGTAGTAGGAAATTGAGAAGCAGAACATCTTGAGAATTTTGTTTGATTTTGAATTAGAGGAAGAGCTATACATTCATGTTGCTAAGTCACTTCAATTGTGTCCGACTCTGTGCGACCTCATAGAAAGCAGCCCACCAGGCTCCCCTATCCCTGGGATTCTCCAGGCAAGAATAGTGGAGTGGGTTGCCATTTCCTTCTCCAAAGCATGAAAGTAAAAAGTGAAAGTGAAGTCGCTCAGTTGTGTCCGACTCTTAGCGACCCCATGGACTGCAGACTACCAGGCTTCTCCATCCATGGGATTTTCCAGGCAAGAGTGCTGGAGTGGGGTGCCATTGCCTTCTCCGTATCCATTCATACCTGTGTTCATTTAGCTGTTCACTTTCACTGAATGCTTACCATATTCCAAGTGCTGATGGATGAAAGAGTAAGTAACTCTACATTTACTGTGTCCCTGCCAGGTGCATTGTGCTTTAAATATGATATTTACTGTTGGCAAGAATACAATGGTATGAGAAGTATTATCTCATTTTTCTGTGACCAATAGCCAATTTGTGACTAACCAATTTTTAAAATATCCCAGGATTTTGATCCCTGATCAGTCTCTTTCATTGGGTTGATGATTTGGCACAAATTTACTTAGAGAATTCCAAAAATTAAGAATTGAAAGATCTCTACCTTTCAAACTTCACTCTTCAGGAGTCCTTACCATTAATAACACAATATCATACAAGAAATTGTTTTAATTAAAATGGAATCTTACCAAATGTAATGGGTTGGAGGTTGATTTTATTAAAAAATAATGTATTATGGGTATCTTTCTAGGTCAGTAGATTATATTTGCTCTTTTTTTTTAATATTGCATACTTAATATTCTGTAGTAAGTTTGGATCATAATTTACATTAGCTTGGTACAAATGTAATTTTGGTTTTGGACTGTGAATTTTATCATTATCAGTACAGTTCAGTTGCTCAGTTGTATCTGACTCTTCGTGGCCCCATGGACTGCAGCATGCCAGGTTTCCCTGTCCATCACTAACTTCCAGACTTGTTCAAACTCACTTCCATTGAATCGGCGGTGCCATCCAACCATCTCATCCTCTCAACTTCATCAAGAGGCTCTTTAGTTCCTCTTTGCTTTCTGCCATAAGGGTGGTGTGATCTGCATATCTGAGGTTATTGATATTTCTCCCAGCGATCTTGATTCCAGCTTGTGCTCCATCTGGCCCAGCATTTCATATGATGTACTCTGCAAAGAAGTTAAATAAGCAGGGTGATAATATCATTATATGGAGAAAGAAATGGCAGCCCACTCCAGTATTCTTGCCTGGAGAATCCTGTGGATGGAGCAGCCTGGTGGGCTGCTGTCCATAGGGTCGCACAGAGTCGGACAAGACTGAGGCGACTTAGCATGCATGCATGCATTGGAGAAGGAAATGGTAACCCACTCCAATGTTCTTGCCTGGAGTATCCAAGGGATGGAGGAGCCTGGTGGGCTGCCATCTATGGGGTCGCATGGAGTCAGACACAACTGAAGCGACTCAGCAGCAGCAGCAGCAATATCATTATAACTAGGCTCAAACACGTCTTTTTAAATCAAAATAGGAACCATTACAATCAACATGTATTTGCTAACAAGACAGAAGTTTGTCTATTCCCGTAGTATAAACTTCCATGCTTCAGGATTCGATGAACTCTTAGAAAGCATTTTCTGCTTCCTACTGGTGTGGTAGCATTTTCCCTGCAAAAAGTTGTGGAGATGCTTGAAGAAGTGGTACTCGGTTGGTAGAGAGGTCAGCTGAATGTGGTGGATAAGGCAAAACTCTGTAGCCCAATTCATACAACTTTTGAAACGTTGGTTGTGTGATGTGTAGTCAGACATTGTGGAGAAGAACTGGGCCCTTTCTGTTGACCAGTGCCAACTGTAGGCATTGCAGTTTTTGGTAAATCTCATCAACTTGCTGAGCAGACTTCTCAGATGTAATGGTTTTGCTAGGATTCAGAAAGCTGTAATAATAGATCAGACAAACAGCAGACCACCAAACAGTGACCATGACCTTTTTTTTTGGTGCACGTTTGGCTTTGGAGCTTCTTCTCAGTCCAGCCACTGAGCTTGTTGTCACCAGTTTTCATATAAAATTCACTTTTCATCGTATGTCACAGTGACATCAAGAAATGGTCCATTGTTGTTGCATAGAATAAGAGAAGACAATACTTTAAAACAATATTTTTTTTAAATTTTCATTCAGCTTGTGAGGAACTCACTTATCGAGCTTTTCCACCTTTCCAGTTTGCTTCAAATGCTGAATGACCATAGAATGATTGATATTGTGTTCTTGGGAAACTTCTCATGCAGTTTTAAGAGGATCAACTTGGATGATCCTCTCAATTGGTCATTGTCAAGTTCCATGCTCCTCATCTTCAAGGCTCTTGTCTTCTTTGCAAAACTTCTTGAAGCACCATTGCATTGTACATTCATTGGCAGTTCCTGGACCAAATGTGTTGTTGATATTGTGAGTTGTCTCCACTGCTTTATGACCCATTTTATACTTGAATAAGAAAATCACTTGAATTTGCTTTTTGTCTAACATCATTTCCGTAGTCTGAATGTATTTGAAATAAACAGTAAATAATAAGTCATTAGCAAAAAAAAAAAAAAAAGAAAAATAAACATAAAGGGAGGAATGTGCATTAAGTGATGTATAACATACCACATTTATTTAAGAATATATTCTAATATAAAATGGCAGAGCCACAATTATTTTTGCATGAGCCTAGTAATACTACTATTTCATTTTGAGGGCCATTTAAACTATTGTCAATTACTACTTTTACAAAATAAAGCTATAATGAAAATCATGTTTTTATGGCACTCATAGTAATAGATTGAAACAATTGGTGAAAAATACCAAATATTCTAATTAATGAAATTATTCATTCAAATCTTTATTCATTACTGTGAAAGGTTGGCCCCACTCCTGTTCCTTTCATAGAGTTTGCCAATGACTTGAGGAGGAAAAAAATGTGTTGATTTGCATTTACAAAGGGCTCTGTCCTATCATGACACTCTCTTATATGAAAGAAACTTGTATTTCAAGAATTAAGTTACAAGAATAACACCCAATTTTGTTAATTCTACTTGCGATACTTGCATTAAAATGAAAGCTAGTCATAAGGGAGGAGCAAACACAAAGGCTATGTAGTCCTGTTAGCGTTCTTGTATTTGTTAATATCTTTGAGATGAAAATTGATGAGTTTAATCATACAAGAAAATCAAATCCTCAACAAAAACCTCTTTACAATTGCTTGTAAAAAGATAATTTCACTGGAAGGATTTATATCCTAAGAAATATAGTAATTTTAATGGAAGACATTCTGTCAGAAATTCAAAATACATACTGTTTGTTGATGCTGTTTAGTTGCTAATTCATGTTCGACTACTGTGACCCCATGAACTGTAGGGGTTCTACCAGACTCCTCTGCCCATGGGATTTCCCAGGCAAGATTATGAGTGGGTTGCCATTTCCTCCTCCAGGGAATCTTCCTGACGCAAGGATTGAACCCACATCTCCTGCATTAGCAGGTAGATTCTTTACCACCAGCCACCGAGAAAGCCCATACTATTTCGGCTGGAATATTTTAAAACTTATTATAAATATCTAGTAGATCTAATGTATATCTAAACTACCTTGTAATAATCTAATGATAATCTTATCCAACAGCTGTTTTTTCTATGACATTCAATTAATGACAATGTTGCTTGTTAAGTATGAAAAGTCCATGCAACGTATTTAATATACTTTATAATATATCTTATGATTTATAGGCTATTCTGTGTGACATCACTAATCATAATACCGTTGCAAAAACTGGTACAGGTATACTTGTCATTTTAAAATCCTTTAAGCCAAATCCTCTAATAAAATTTCATTTGGTATAGTTAAAATATCTATTAAAATATTTAAGCTGCATTAATCAGTCATTTCAAAAGGTATTTAGTAAGATTGTAGGTTAAACAAATAGTACCTTGATCTTTTGGACAGACTGAAATAAAAGCTACTTCTTTAGATCATAAAAGCCAAAAAAAGTTGAAAATACAAAAAAATTTATTCTCCTACTATTATGAATCTTTCTCTTCATACACATCTTTTTTTTTAGTCTTGATGTATGAACAATTTGGATTTGGATCCTAGTTTTCCTTTGTGTTTATGAATAATTTGCCTTGCCTATTGATTTCTGGTATTCTTAAGCATAATTTTTAATTTTTTGCAAATATTTCATTATGTATTAAAGCATCTGCCTGCAATGCAGGAGACCCAGGTTCAGTCCTTGGTGGGGAAGATCCCCTGGAGAAGGGAATGGCAACCCACTCCAGTATTCTTGCCTGGAGAATTCCATGGAAGGAAGAGCCTGGTGGGCTACAGTCTATGGAGTCGCAAACAGTTGGACATGACTGAGAGACTAACACTTTATCCACCACTAAGTCACCCCACTCCAGTACTCTTGCCTGGAGAATCCCATGGGCGGAGGAGCCTGGTGGGCTGCAGTCCATGGGGTCGCGAAAAGTCGGATATGACTGAGCGACTTCCCTTTCACTTTTCACTTTCATGCATTAGAGAAGGAAATGGCAACCCATTCCAGTGTTCTTGCCTGGAGAATTCCAGGGACGGGGGAGCCTGGTGGGCTGCCGTCTATGGGGTTGCGAAAAGTTGGATATGACTGAGCGACTTCCCTTTCACTTTTCACTTTCATGCATTAGAGAAGGAAATGGCAACCCATTCCAGTGTTCTTGCCTGGAGAATCCCAGGGACGGGGGAGCCTGGTGGGCTGCCGTCTATGGGTTCGTACAGAGTCGGACACGACTGAAGCAACTTAGTAGTAGTAGTAAGTCATATCTTTATTGTAAGTCATATTGCTTTATTGCTCATTTTGTATTGATTTTCACTCATGATGTTGACAGGGTGAATACTCATGTACATATTATTTAACCTGTTATGAGTCATTTTCTTAGCACATATTCCTTGAAGTTAATTGTCTAGATTAAATGGAATAGATATAAGTAAAAAGTTCCACCTGTTTTATTTTAGCAGCATAATATCAACACAATTTAAAACTAAAAAAATTCCACTGTTACAAATCAAATTGCCTTAAATATATATATGTGTGTGTTTATGTGTACATATATACCTCATTGTTATATGTGTGTATATGCAAATATCCAATATCAACTATATAGCTTAATATTGCATCTTGAATATATGAAATAATAAAGCCTAAATTAAGGTGCAAGATACTGAGTTGGATATTATAGAATCAGTCAATCTTTCATGAATAAGTATTTCACCATAAATAAGCATTCCAAAGAGCAAAGAGATTTCCATTAAGTGGCTTGTGGCCCAAATCACCAATGTCTTCTTGTTACTATGAATTCTTCTCTACAAGAAGTGATTCTGTTGGCTAATTTTGTGCTTGTTCACTAGCCATGTCCAAAATATTTTGCTTTATTTAAAGTAAGGAAGGTGAAACAAAAGACTTGAAAGGTTTCTAAAAATTCTTTTATATTGATAAGATTAAGTTAACAGTTGATATTCATTTTCTTCCTCTTTCTTACCACTGTATGTCTCTTAATTACTCACCACCCCCCACCAAATCTCCAAACTGAAAAACTCCAAATCAAGCACATCTATACACTCGTCCACTCAGGACCTGAAACACCATCTGAGGCTAAACCCAGATTCAAGCAGTAATTGGAAAAGATAAGTTTACAGGATAGTGAGCTCATTATACTTCTCTCCTTTCCCAGTTGGGTTCGAAACATATCTTTTCACTTATTAATTCAAGCAAGAATGGCCACCCATCAGCAGGGATACAGCTAGAGCTCTTCAGACTAGGGGTAGGATTTCTAGCAATATATTCACAATAACAAATTTCATTAAAGCCAAGGCAGATTATGGGTCCGGTGGAGTTTATTAGAATGGGATCTTACCCATATGTGTATTATATCAAGAATATAAATCAACCTGGAAGAGGTTTCTTTTACTCTTCCTTTCTGGAAGCCACCTGCCAATTTAATTTATATATTTGCTCTCATGAGAGGTTACTTAGGAAAGCCAGTCTTGTCTGCGTATATCAGCATTTCATGACAGATATGAAGTGTGTGCTACTCATTTGATAAGAAAGATATTCACAAGTGAGAGGAGATAGAATGGTGTGATTTTTCTGTTAATATTCTGTAACACACTTTACACTAACAAAATACTTTCAAAAAGTATTTGAAAGTATTGTCTTTAGCATGGAAATCAGAATTTAGCTTGCATGAGACATTCAGCATAGGCTTATTTTCCAGAGAAATGATAGTAGGCAAAATAATCATTCCTTGGATAGATTAAGAGGCTTTATGAGTTCTATCTGCCCTAAGTAATAATAAACAAATATAGCCCTTATTTACATACCACGTATCTTTCTAAGCTCTTGTATATGTATTAACTCATTGAACTCTTTCAACATCTGTATGAGGTGAGATTACTATTATCTTTTTTGATGAAGAAACTTAAGCACAGAGAGGTTAAATAAGTTACCTGAGGTCACACAACTTTTATGAATGAAGACATTGAGGCCCAGAGAGGATAAATATGTTACCTGAGGTCACACAGCTACCAAATGGTAGCGCTGAAAAGCAGATCCTGGCAATCCCAATCCAGAATGAATCCTCTTAATAACTGCTCCTACTGGGACATTGGAGAGATGGGGTATAGTAAGAAATGGTACGGTCACAGCCAAATAACCAGGGAGCAAAGTCTTACCAATAAAGGGATGAAGATTTGATATTACAGAGTTGAAAAGGAACTTCTGAGTCCTTTCAAGAGTTAAGGCAGGCTGAAGATTCCTAAGTCTTATGCTCTTTCTCAGGAAGTACTTAAGTATCAGTTGTTATGGTTTGAGCTGAATGTTTGCTGAGAGTTCCAAAAAGCTTCTGTATTAATCTAGCTACTGCATGTTTGTTAGTCTCCTATGCTAATTATACTTAGTGTTTTATGGCCAGAAGTATCTTTACTCCCTTTCAACCCTTTCTCACTTCCTTGTTTTCAGAAACATGTACAGAACAACTATGATGTGCTGGACTTTGCAAGTAGGTAGTGGGGCTCATGGAGTCTGTGGTCAAGCAAGGGGAACAGACATGAAACACACAATGAAGCATGTACTCCATGCATTACTTGCAGTAATGATCAGTTCTGGGAAGGAGATGCTGGAGTCGGGGGTGGAAGCTTGTGGTGGTATGTCTGTGAAAGATTGGATATCACTGCTCATGATACTCCATTTACCAGAGAGAGATCTCCATATTAGACATGATTAGGTGCCTTCCTCTTTAGTATCTGTCACATGGTTATGTTGTAAAGTGACAATTTGTCATGACTTGGGTTTGGGCTATTTCCCTCTTGAACAATAAAGAAAGGCCATATTTCAATGGACTTGTGGATGCTTACTCAAATTTCCCCCCTTTAAAACACATGAGGATGTCTAAATTCCTTCATGATTACTGTTTATTACTTTTCTGGTGGCCATATGACCTATATACATATGGCTCTGTTCCATTGTCTGCTTCAGATTATAAAACTACTAGAGGTCAGGGGCCCAGAGCCATGCAATTAATTTTCTCAGTACTGGGAGTTTCATGCATGATTAGGTACTTAAATGCATTTTCATCCTAGGGATGATGCTCTTTGAAGTTTTTCCGTGAATTTGATTGATGGCCTAAATGATGCTTGGTTTTACACAGATAATATTAATGACTGTGTTTAATACAGTGTTCAGATGATTGTGCTTATAAGCCAAAGCTTCAAAATGAGTTAAGAAACCCATAGATAGCACACATTGTCCTTTTGTTATGTTATAGGGCTATATGCTTATGTCGAGTTAGTTATTTTAGACTAAATTTCTGGGTTTTTCTGGAGAGTGAGGGATAAAGGTGGAGTATGGAAAGATGTCACAATAGGTTTGTTAAATACACATTAACATTAAACTTTATTCAGTATCACAAAGATAAGTAAAATCATGTTCTAAAGTGGCATGATTATCTGTATAGACATTGAATCTTTTCTCTATATAACTGATAGGGAAGTTGCAATCATTTTTATGGCCCCTAGTCCTCTGATAAATTCATGTATTGGTATATGTTAATTTATAATATAAAAACTATATGTTAATTATTAACTAAAATCAATGCAAACTTATTTCTCTAGGAAGGTAAGCAAGAATCCTTTTTTGAGAAAGAATTATATAAATACAAATATTTTGAAGGCACTGAAGGTGTTCTATAAACTTTAACCTTTCTTAGCTACTGCATTTATATTTTGTGATGCATATTAAAATGTCATAGTAAGTTTTCTGGGACTTGCAAAACAAAGCTGAGTCTTGGCATCACAACTATAAGCTGCTAGCATCCTGGCAATAGAGGGCATCAAGCTACTTTAGCCAGTAGAGGGTTGGGAGATCTGTATTTCCAGGATTGCTGTTTTTGTGACAAGAAACTGTCTTATTTGGCCATCCAGAAGGTGTGAAATCTGATCCATTCAACATTTCTCTTTTTCCTTCCAGCACTGAATTTTTCCTTACTTCCTTCTTCTACTTCTTAGCTAACACCCATATCTTGGAAAATTTGCTGTCAAACTTGGAAAGCACTATAGCTACCTTATTTAGAGTAAAGCCTAAAATATACATTTGTTCAGCTTTTCCTCAAGGGTGAATCTAGCTCAACTAAACCTAGACATTGTGGATAAATGTTTTCCTTTTTTTATGATTCTCTCCTAAAACTATCAAGACAAAATGACTCTGTCCCATTTTTGCTGCTCATTTACTTTATTTCCTTTTGCATACCTAGAGCATGTTAACTTGAATTTGGTCTTGATTTTTCTAGCTCTGTGGTTTTTAGATTTTCTCAAACTGAGTACTTTTGTTGACTAAATTTTGTACAGTAAGCCTTTGTGACTCTCAGTTCTCTTATTGGTAAAACAACAACAATAAAACACTTTCTTAGAGGTTGTTATAAGGATTAAATGAAATTAATGTGCTTATCATAACGGTTGACTCAAAGCATGAGTATTTGGGAACTTTTTGTAAAGGACTTGTATAATTTTATATTATTTTTTGACTCTACTGGGTCTTCGTTGCTGCATAGGCTATTCTCTAGTTGCGGTGCATGGGCATCTCATTGTGATAGCTTCTCTTGTTGCTGAGCATGGGCTCTAGGGCACACAGGCTTCAGTAGTTGCTGTGCAAGGGCTCAGTAGCTGAGGTTTCTGGACTCTAGAGCACAAGCTTAGTTTTTATACGGCATGTGGGATCTTCTCAGACCAGGGATAGAACCTGTGTCTCTTGCATTGGCAGAGGGATTTTTTACCACTGAGTCACCACGGAAGCCCAGGAATTTTTTTATTTAAATAAAATTTGGATATTTTATGTGAAAATAATTAAGGGAACATTCAGGTAAACACTAAAGCCCATAACTGATGGAGTAAAATAAAAAAGGAAAAATCAAATTTGTAAATGTATCCAAACTTTAAGAAATAGAGATATATGGAATGTCAAGTAGAAAGAAAAAAGCATGTAACAACTTGAAGGGTAATATACTAAAGATTTAACATCTAACATCACACTCAGTGGTGAAAAACTTGAAGGTTTTCTTCCAACATCATGAAGATATAAATGTCCACTTTTATTCAACATGGTATTAGAAGTTCTGACAAGAGCACTTACACTAGAAAAAGAAAAGGCATCCAAATTGGAAAGGAAGAGATAAACTGTCACTATTTGTGAGTAAAAAATGTTATAAAATCCTAAAGATTCTACAAAAAAACTGTTAGGAGTAATAATAAGTTCAGTAAAGTTGCAGGATACAAAATGAATATGCATAATATACATTTTGTTATATATTCAGTTGCATTTCTGTACACAATAAGAGGAGTTAAAACTACAATTCCATTTGAAATTGCATCAAAAAGAATAAAATACCAAGGAATAAATTTAACCAAGGAGGTGAAAGACCTATACACTGAAAACTGTAAGGTATTGATAAAAGAAATTTGAGGAGGTCACAAGCATATTCCATGTTCATGAATTAGAAATTTTAATACTGTTTATGTCCATACTATCAAAGCAATCTACAGATTCAATGCAACTGCTATCAAAATTCCACTGGTATTTTTCACAGAAATAGGAAAAACAATCCTAAAATTTGTATAGAGCCACAAAAGACTTGAACTAGTCAAGGCAGTCTTGAGAAAGAAGAACAAACTTGGAAGCAACACACTCCTTGATTTCAAACCATGTTACAAGCTATAGTAATCAAAACAGTATTGTACTGACTGGCAGATAAGTAGATCAATGCACAAGAGTAGAGAGCCCAGAAATAAACCCACTCATATACAGTTCATTAATTTACAACTTGCTGCAATTCATGGGGTCGCAAAGAGTCGGACATGACTGAGCAACTGAACTGAATTTACAACTTAAGAGGCAAGAATATACAATGGGGAGAGGACAGACTCAATAGATAGTGTTGGGAAAATTGGACAGCAAAATACAAAAGAATGAAAATAGACTACTGTCTTATACCATGCTGCTGCTAAGTCACTTCAGTCGTGTCCGACTCTGTGCGACCCCATGGACGGCAGCCCACCAGGCTCCCCCGTCCCTGGGATTCTCCAGGCAAGAACACTGGAGTGGGTTGCCATTTCCTTCTCCAATGCAGGAAAGTGAAAAGTGAAAGTGAAGTCACTCAGTTGTGTCCAACTCTTAGTGACCCCATGGACTGCAGCCTACCAAGGCTCCTCCGTCCATGGGATTTTCCAGACAAGAGTACTGGAGTGGGGTGCCATTCCCTTCTCCGTTTTATACCATATATATTAATAAAAATTAATTAAAACAGATTAAAGACTTGAAAGAACTGAAACCACAAAATTCCTAGAAGAAAACATAGGCAGTAAATGCCTTGACATTAATTTTGATGACAATTATTTGGATCTGAATCCAAAAGTAAAGGTAACAAATGTAATAATTAAGTTGCTGCTCAGTCACTAAGTAGAGTCCCACTCTGCAACCTCACGAACATGCCAGGCTCCTCTGCCCTTTGCTGCTGCTGCTAAGTTGCTTCAGTCGTGTCCGACTCTGTGCCACCCCATAGACGGCAGCCCACCAGGCTCCCCCATCCCTGGGATTCTCCAGGCAAGAACACTGGAGTGGGTTGCCATTTCCTCCTCCAATGCATGAAAGTGAAAAGTCAAAGTGAAATCGGTCAGTCATGTCCGACTCCTAGCAACCCCATGCACTGCAGCCTACCAGACTCCTCCGCCCATGGGATTTTCCAGGCAAGAGTACTGGAGTGGGGTGCCATTGCCTTCTCCAAGTTTGCTCAAATTCATGTCCACTGAGTCAGTGATGCTATCTAACCATCTTATCCTCTGTCGCCAACTTTTCCCTTTGCCTTCAATCTTTCCCATCATCAGGGTGGAAAAGTTCAATAAGTTGGCTCTTCACATCAGATAGCCAAAGAATTGGGGCTTCAGCATCATTTTTTTTTAATTAATATTCAGGGTTGATTTCCTTTACGATTGACTAGCTGGATGTTCTTTCTATTCAGGGGACTCTTAAGAATCTTCTACAGCAGCATAATTTGAAAGTGTTCATTTGTTGGCACTCAGCTTTTTTTATGGTCCACATGACTACTGGGAAAACCATAGCTTTGACTATACAGACTTTTTTTGGCAAAGAGAGATTTCTGCTTTTTAATACATTATCTAGGTTTCTCATAGCTTTCTTCCAAGGACCAAGCATCTTTTAATTTCATGGATACAGTCATAGTTGCAGTGATTTTGGAGCCCCCAAAATAAAATTGGTCACTGTCTCCACTTTTTCCCCTTCTATTTGCCATGAAGTGATGGGACTGGATGCCATGAACTTAGTTTTTTGAATGTTGAGTTTTAAGAGTTTTTTCACTCTCCTCTTTCACTTTCAGCAAGAGGCTCTTTAGTTCCTCTTCACTTTCAGCCATTAGCGTGGTATCATCTGCATATCTGAGGTTGTTGATATTTCTCCTGGCAATCTTGATTCCAGTCTGTGATTCACCCAGCCTGTCATTTTGCATGATGTACTCTGCATATACGTTAAACAAACAGGGTGACAATATGCAGCCTTGGCCTACTCCTTTCCCAATTTTGAACCAGTCAGTAGTTCAACATTTGTTTTGAACTGTTACTTCTTGACCTGCATACAGGTTTCTCAGGAGACAGGTAAGGTGGGCTGGTACTCCTGTCTCTTTAAGAATTTTCCACAGTTTGTTCTGGTCTACAGAGTGAAAGGGTTTGTAGTGCTTTTTGTGTGATCCAACAAATGTTGACAATTTAATCTCTGGTTCCTCTTCTTCGAAACCCAGGTTATACACCTGTAAATTGTCAGTTCATGTACTGCTGAGGCAGAAGTAAAATAAAACCAAAAAGCTTCTATGCAGAAAGAAAACCATCAACAAAGTGAAAAAGCAACCTACTGAATGGGGGCAGTTTGCAAATCATCTATCTGATAAGAACTTAATATCCAAAATTTATATAGAACTCATATAAGTCAGTAAAAATATGATTAATAAATGGGCAAATGGATTTTAAAAATGGATCTGAATAGAAATTTTTCAAAGAAGACACAGGGATGGTCAAAAGCTACATGAAAATGTCTTCAACATCACTAAACATCAGGGAAATGAAAATTAAAATCATAATGGGATATCACCTCATACCTGTTAAATGAATGGCTCTTATCAGAAAGATAAGGAAATAACAAGTGTTGGTGAGGATTTGAAAAATCAGGACCCATTTGCACTGTTGGTGGGAATGTAAATTGATGCAACAACTATGAAAAATAGTGTAGAGTTTCCTGAAAATATTAAAAATAGAACTAGTATGTGATCCAGCAATTCTACTTCTGGAATTTATTTATTTATCCTAAGAAAATGAAAACACCAGCTCCAAAAGATAATATGCCTGCCTATATTCATTGCAGGATTAGTAACAGTAGGCAAGAAATAACCTAAGTGTTCATCTATGGATGTGTGGCTGGACATGTTTATGCATATCTTATGCAAAACTATTCAACCATAAAAAAGAACAAAATCTTGTCATTTGTAATAACTCAGATGGACCTTGAGGGCATTATTCTACATGAAATATAGAGAAAGACAGATACCATGTGATCTCACATATGGAATCTGAAAAATAAATAAAACAAAAGCAAGGTAGTAATTATAGAGAAAAGATTCTTGTTGCCAGAAGGGAGGGAAGTAGAATGAGGGTGAAATGATTGACAGAGATCAAAGGGTACAAACTTCTAAAATGTCATGGGTATATAATGTACAGCATAGTGACTGTAGCTTATACTACTGTATTGCATATTTCAAAATTGCTAAGAGTAAATCAGATGTCCTCATCACAAAAAGAAAAAAAAAAAACATGTTTTTGACTATATTTGGTAACAGATTGTAGTGAGATTTATTGTGATGATAATTTCACAATGAATACACATAATGAAAAATTATGGTGAATACCTAAAACTATTATAATCTATGTTAATTATCTCAATTTAAAAATTAAATCACATCATATTTGCATGATTTAACATTCATACAGTCAAACTTGTAAATCAAGTTTTCCCAACACATTTCATTTTGAAGGGAAATTTTCAAATTTTAATTATTTCAGTAAATAATTAAATCATTCTCTTTATGATAAGCTCAATATTATAGGTGGGTTTAAAATTCTTTATTCAAAATCAATTTTCACTTCCCTCCCTAGAGTTTTAATAACTTTTATTTCATATGCATCCCTCCTTCTATTGTTTATATGTAGAACAAATGGAAGCATGTTATTTTGATTTAAAATGTCTATAAGTGGTATTGTGCATATATTTTGGAACTTTAATTTTTTACCCAACAAAATGCCTTGATGAGTTTTTCCATCAGTCACTACCTATAGATACAGCTTTTAAACTGTTATTTACCATGGGTATACTGCTGAATTACCTGTTCTCTAGTAACCCAGGGAAACAAGAGGCTCCTGACCTTGGCCTCACATATTACATACTCAAAAGATACACTTATTTCAGAACTAAAGGACACTTGACATTTTGGATCTGGTACTCTAGCCCTGGTGCTCAGGGCTAGAAATAACAATGGTAGCCCTACGAATGGATTTCGTGACTAACCCAATTCAGGCCCCAGCAAAGTACCTTCCCACAGCTCTTTACCTATGTCCACAAACAAAAGGTAATATGTCTGAAGGATATAACACCAGGGTGGGTGATTCCTTAATAATGTTAGAGATGAATACTGTTCCAGAGAGGGGTGGATTTTGCCAATAAAATCCCCATAGGTAAGAGAAGAGACAAATTAACATGTCCAATTCTTCTTCTTAGCATATGAAATAGATTTTTGCAAATACTGTTTCAAAGAGTTGAGAGTGCATATTTCACGATGTTACTATTCATCCTGTTCCAGTTCAAAGTACTATAAATTAGCCTAGCTTTCACAAAGCTGCTACATGTTTCCTCAGTAATATTTTATAGGATTAAGCAGTTCAAATTCAAAATAAAAATCCAAATGTAGCATGAGTGAAGTAAGATACTAAGTTTTTACATTGACAAATATATGGAAGCTAAATTATGTTATTGAAAATCATTTTATTTTTTCTAATAGTATTTATTAAGAATTATATTTTCAGAACACCAAATTTATTGTTGGTTTTATTTAATTTTGATTTAAAAATTAGTTAAGTTACAATTTATCTTTGAATTAGTATTTAATTTGAAAAGTAAAATCACTTTGAGAATAGAAATTCAATTTATGATTTTTGAATGAATTTGTTGTATTTCTGACCATAAATATTTGGGAGGAAAATGTACTAATTTTTTTACTAAGTACAAGGAGATCCAACCAGTCCATTCTGAAGGAGATCAGCCCTGGGATTTCTTTGGAAGGAATGATGCTAAAGCTGAAACTCCAGTACTTTGGCCACCTCATGCGAAGGGTTGACTCATTGGAAAAGACTCTGATGCTGGGCGGGATTGGGGGCAGGAGGAAAAGGGGACGACAGAGAATGAGTTGGCTGGATAGCATCACTGACTCCATGGACATGAGTCTGAGTGAACTCCGGGAGTTGTTGATGGACAGGGAGGCCTGGCGTGCTGTGATTCATGGGATCGCAAAGAGTCGGACACAACTGAGCAACTGAACTGAATATATACAAAAGCAGCATTTGAATTAAATATAATAAAAAATATATATATACCTATAAAGGAGGAGGTTTAAGAGCATATAAAGCTGAAGCTAATTTCTACCAAGACCATTTCTACTGTTCTAAATCAAGGTATAGTCTCTAAAAGGTACTTGAACAAATTGAGCAACATGCTGCTGTTTTTTCATTTTAAAAATAATGTCCTAATGTTAAAAACCTTGAAGAAAAAACTTAACATTTTATGGGCCTAAATAATTGATGTAAGTGAGGTTAAAAGTAATGCTGTAGTAATCATTTACACAACTAAATTAAAAGTTTTTATAATATATTCTATAACAATGATAATTTATCATACATAGTTCATTACAGTGTTTGGATACCATATAATGTACTAGCTATAATCTACATATAATGTATCAACTCTATTAATAATTCCAGATTGTATCTACTCTCAGCAGTGAGTAATGGCTCCAATTTACAATGAGTAAAAACTATGTATGCACTAGCTTCAGAAGCCTACTTTGAAGTTAATGTCAATAAAATACATGCTTTGTGAAAAATCTGGATTATGACATAGTCTGATGATTTTGTTGAAAAAAGATCAATTTTATGGAATAAATATATCATATTTATGAATTTACATGCCTTTGTTTTATTCAAATATTGCTGGTCCATTAAAATGCCATTTAGACAATGGCAGTAATAACTACACTAGTACTTGTTGATAACCATGCTGACTTTCAGTAATATAAAAATGTGTGTGTATTAGTCGCTTAATTGTGTCTGACTCTCTATGACCCCACGGACTGTATCTCACCAGGGTCCTCTGTCCATGGGATTCTTCAGGCAAGAATACTGAAGTGGGTTGCCATTCCCTTCTCCAGGTTGTCTTCCTGATCCAGGGATCAAACCAGGTCTCCTGCATTGCAGGCAGATTCTTTACCATCTGAGCCACCAGGGAAAAATTTATATATATATTAAAAAAAAACGTAGCTCTGCACATGCTTTTCAATTTTGAGATTATGATGGTCTCTTTATCAAGGACATATTTTATTAAAAGTTACATGTTTTATGAAACATATTGTATCAAAAGATTCTTCAGGCAAGAATACTGGAGTGGGTTGTCATGCCTTTCTCCAGGGGATCTTCCCAACCCAGGGATCGAACCCAGGTCTTTGGCATTACAGGCAGATTTCTTTACCAACTGAGACACCACGGAAGCCCATTAAAAGTTACAGTTTTGGTTTAAAACTTTTTCTGTGATGTAAAATAAAATCTTGGCAGATTGCATAGATATTGCTGAACTGCCCTGATTTTAGCTTCTCCCTCCCCTTCCTTGCTCACAGTGCACAGGAGTACTGCTTTCCCTGTACCTTTGACAGTTCTCAGTCAGTCATGTCCTTTGCATCTCTTTCTTGCTAAATTTTAACATCTTTTAACAGTAGATTAGAATCTATATAAAGTTTCATAATTCTAGTCTGCCTTTAACTATATTGGGAATGTTTTCAGCATTACACTTTATATGTAAGGTTCTGGTAGATATTCTGTATCTACTGAGAGGCATTTCCTTATTTTTTCTTAAATTTTTATTTGGTGATATTTGCTTATATGTTTGGCCTTCCCATGTGGCACTAGTGGTAAAGTGCCCGCCTGCCAGTGCAGGAGACATAAGAGACATGGGTTCTATTGCTGGGTTGAGAAGATCCCTTGGAGAAAGGCATGGCAACCCACTCCAGTATTCCTGCCTGGTGAATTGCATTGACGGAGAAGCCTGGTGGGCTATAGTCCTTGGGGTTGCAAAGAGTTTGACAGGACTGAAGCAAATTAGCACTCATGCACACATTTATATGTGTATCTTCTTATTTGAGGTTCACGCTTTGGAGAAGATGTGAGATGAATTGAAGGAGTCTTTCTCCAACCTCTACTTACTGAGATTCAGAGAGGCAGGGAAGCCCAGACAGTGCTGGCATTGCATAGTTTGCCTTCTGCACATTTCCCCCAACCCCCCATTTTTTTTAACTGACATACATACATAAATGTATTGAAAGCTTGATTAGGAATGAGATATCTACATAGTTTCACAGTATTGCCCTTTCCTTCAATATTTATTAACTGCAAAGGGGGAAAATGTAACTTTTTAGTGGAGGAGCCTAGTAGACATCACTTAATAAAATGATCAAAGTTACCCATACCTTTAAGGCTAATCAAAACGGAAAACACAGTGTCACTTCTGTGATATTCCTCATATAAAGATTTGTAACCTGAATCTGACTGTGGGAAAATGTCAGACCAAGCTAAGTTGAGGAACTTTTTCCAAAACAATTGAACTTTATGTTCAAAAGTGTCCAGGTCATGAAAGTCACGAAAAGATGGAGCATCTCTTCTGATTAAAAAATAATAAAAACTAACACACATGTGATTCTAAACTCACTGCTTTGCTGTAAAGAACATTATTGAGATGAATGCTGACCCTTATCTGAGGTCTGTGGATTAGATGGTAGCAGCATATCACTATTATTTTTTGATCTTGATAGTTATTTTCTGGTTATTGTGGAGAATGTCCCCAAGAAAACATTACAGCTATTTAAAGCTTTAAAAATGACAAATACAGAAAATAATATACTAAAATATTTAGTATCGGAAATCAGGATGACAACTTATTCTCAAATGATTCAGGAAAATTCATAATTTGATCTTGCAACTTTTCTATAATTTTATTGTTTCAAAGTGTGAAAATGTATTTTTAATTCCATTGTATCCATATGTTTTATAATTAAAGCTAATATTTATCAAATATTCCTCTAAGGGGTTACCACATAGTAAGTTATTCAGTCTTTGTAACACTGTGGGGAAAGTACTATAATCACCTCTGTACAGAATAGGAAACCAAAGCATGTAGGAGTCGGATGACTTCCTCATATTTATATGGCGATAAGTGATGGACTTTTGTTAAAGATCAAGGGTTTTCTTGTAACTACTAACCATCCCTGCTCCCTGGCCATTCAAATTTTGTTTCTATAATTGTACCAGTCACCTGAAATTTTTCTGTAATTTTGAGCTAGGGAAATATCCCTTAATCTGTAATTTTTAAAACACTTTGTTTCCATTTATGAATCCCAATGTTTCCTAAGCCAGAGCACCCCAATTCATGTACCATGAATGGGTAACACATGCGTTGAGGTAGTGACTTCTCAGCCCTGGATGGCGGGCCTGGTAGGACCAGGGGCAGCCATACCCAGATGGCCAGTCTCTTGTGGCCCCTGAGAACTAGTGCAGACATATTATGTGCTATGATGTGAGATAGGAGAGCAATTTTAGGATAGTTTTCCTCTCTCCATCTACCTTTTGCCATATTGGATGATGAAAATATATTCACCTCTCTGCAGCAAATTTACTTCACTTGTCTATAGACAAACATCCTTCAGGAAACCTACACCAAGTAGAATAGAAAATTAAAGGCAGAATTGATTTTTATTCCCCGTTAGATGTTCTTCTTTCTTGTCGTTGAAGATACTATTTTATTTCGGTGTTAAGGATTTAAAATTGTTATATTCATCCTTGATGTTGCTGTCTACACATAGATATGCACAACCCATAAACTTGTGGTGTCTTTTGTTTAATCAAGTCAGGATTCAGCTTTATAGTTGCAGCAGGTTGAATTATGGAACAATTGCAAATTGACAAGCAGTAATGTAGTACTCTGTAGAACTGAAAGTACTGTAAGATACCTTTTCATACGTAGTATTTATTTTTTGTGTAGACTGGAAAATGTATTACTACACTGTAGTGAAGAAATGATTGCCTTTCCAAAATATCATTTGGTTGATAATCATAATTTCTATTAAACACATATTCAGACAATCCTGCATCCATCACCTTACATCCATTTAAAAAGCTTTCTGCAGTTCCAGATTGTATGAATAACTTTTGTGTTTAATACAGAAACTAATGTTGATGTCTACCCTGATATGAAAATGAGAAGTCTAATTTTAACTAGTAATTCTGTCAGTGTTATAAAGTGACTAAAAGAAGCCTAGTGCTTCTGGTTTGTAGTGAATGTATTACTTAGGACTGCTTTTAAGTGGAAAAGTGATAAAGTAAGGGATTTTTCCCTCGTAACTTGAATGTTAAATGTCATCTTTTTATTCCCTGAATTTTCTGGTAAAGCACTATATCTGAGAAGGGCAAGCCAATTTTAAAAGGGTTATATTACAGAGTTAGAAGACAAATACACTAGCAATTTAATGCAAATATTGAGTAAAGTATTTTATTGATGACTTGTATGATCATTAATCTGCTAATTGTGATGGGTAACTGAAAAAGGATAAGGAATCACTTGCTTCAATTTCTCGCCAAAAAAAATTCTTTTCAAGCAGATAGGAAGTGGGGGTTAAACTCAAACAGATGAAGTCAATATTTCTGTTCAAAGACAACAGCTAACTCCTCAAAAATAATAAATTGTGGAGAACTTAGTAAATAATGTAAATGAATAGAGACTAAGAAAGTTAGAGATCATGCTGAATTTGTTTCCGAAGTGCTCCAAGTTAGAAAAATATGCCATTTTGGAGTTTCTTTCCTCTACAGAGGCTGTGTCTTTGTGACCTCAAGTGTGAAAAGAAAGAAATCAATTGCCTGATTCATTTGTGAAATACTGTCTTAGCCCCATGTATGAGTCAGATGCTAGGAAGGAATCGTAAACAGGACAGCCACAGTCCCTGTGCCCTTATATGCTCAGATAAGCTGAAGATTGGTAGAAGATAGAGACATATTATCAGACAACTGATAACAGGGAGATAAATGCTAGGCCAGAAAGAGCACAAGGATCCCTGGGGAGCGGTGTGATAGAGGTGTTCATCATTGAACGGCAGTGTTGCAGGTGTCTGGTTAGGAGGTCACAGAAATCCTTCCTTGGAAAATGATGGCTGAGTTGAGTCTTAATGTATAAATAGGAATTAGGTGAAAAGAGAAAGCAGCATACATAGTGGCCTGCAGGCAAGAAGGAGCACAGCATTTTTAGGAAATTAAACTAGTTTTGTCCAACTGATTTTCCATGTCTTGAACACTCTCTACCTCTCTATATTTCTTTATGCCATGGGTTTGTTTTTTTTAATTGGATTTATGCTCTAGACCTTTTCTTCCCATGGAGGATATTTGGAAAGATTTCATGGCTTTGAAATGTAGCTCTGGTGTCCAGAGATCAGGTTGACCTTCACTTGGATGAAAGTTTTGCATGTTTGATTGGCTGGTATGGATCAGGATCCTTGAAATGGCCACAGGATACACAGAACTCATACCTCGATGCTGGATAATGGAATACTCTGTTGTCAGGCTCATGCTTTCTCCTCCTCTGTCCCCATGATAACCATACGGTTTATTACAGGGTATGTATTGTTAAGATGATGAGAGGAAGATGAACTGCAAAGGAGATTGAAAAGATATTGTAATATGAAACAAAAAATGTGTATGATGATGGGACTCTTTTCACCCCATGGACTGTAGCCCACTAGGCTCCTTTACCCATGGGATTTTCCAGGCAAGGATACCAGAGTAGGTTGCCATTTCCTTCTCCAGGGAATCTTCCTGACCCAGGGATTTAACTCACATCTCCAGAAATTTATACAAACTTCAAATAAAGTGTGATTCTTTGACCTGAACGTGAGCTGAGATATTGTCTTTTTCTAGTGTTCAGTGAGTAGGCTTTCAGCACAGTACTTTAAGAGACTGTGGCTTTCAAGACTGGTGGCAGTTGCATTTCTGCTGCTGTTGCTGCTAAGTCGCTTCAGTCGTGTCCGACTCTGTGCGACCCCATAGACGGCAGCCCACTAGGCTCCTCTGTCCCTGGGATTCTCCAGGCATTTGCCCAAACAAATCTGGGGGTCTTCAGAGAAGAGAAGGGCCTCAACTTCCTCAGAGTCCTATTGGTTTCCACACATATTTGGTGCCTTCCTGTGTTCTGTTCCATTTCTTAGTTTCAGCATTGCTTGAGTCTGTCTTGATTATGTCAATGATACCATAAATGTTAGCTGGAGACATCATTCTTGCTTCCAGTGTCCACTGATGTCCATGCCAAAGATGCAGATAGCCAGTTATGCTGTTACTTAGTAGAGTCAAACTTGGAAGAATGTTCTGTCATTACATTAGGTTTTTGAGTTGGCCTACATCTAATTCTTGATTTAGGGTTGCCAAATTGTTTGTTTAAAATTTACTTTCTGTCATTGAGGTGTCGCTAATCAACACCTCTGTGATCTTATGTGGTAATGCTTTATCTATAGATGCAGGGCTTTCTATTTAGTCTATTATCTTATTCTACCTGGGTCAATATTCCAAGCTATACTGATCTTCTTGAATTCTGAAAGTGAACAGTCAGGGTCTTTGGTATCCTTCCATTTCGTATCACCTGAAAATTTGGACATACATTCTTTGCCTTTATCAAATTTACTACCTAATAAATTGAGGAGTCCAGGGCCATAGATGAAGCCCTGACCATAGCACCAGCTTGGCTACATTGGTCTGCTGCTGCTGCTAAGTCACTTCAGTCGTGTCTGATTCTGTGCAACTCCATAGACGGCAGCCCACCAGGCTCCACCGTCCCTGGGATTCTCCAGGCAAGAACACTGGAGTGGGTTACCATTTCCTTCTCCAATGCATGAAAGTGAAAAGTGAAAGTGAAGTTGCTCAGTCGTGTCCGACTCTTAGCGACCCCATGGACTGCAGCCATCTTCTCCATCCATGGGATTTTCCAGGCAAGAGTACTGAAGTGGGGTGCCACTGCCTTCTCCAACAATGGTCTAGTACAGCTATATTTGACACCTTGAATCCAATGTCCACTTGTAGTGAAACAGCTAAGGGATGGAATGAAGCTGGAGTTGGGTTTCTGACTTTGGGCAGTGCTTATTGAGCAATGATTTGTTCTCTATCTACCACTCTGAATATCTCAAAGCACTCTCCCTCCTAGTCCTTCCCTTGACTTTATTATTATTTATCACTATTGTTAATGTTATTAATATAATGATTCTCACTCTGCTTCTGTAAATGTTTTATGTGTTGGATTGTTGCATAATGCTATCTCAGACCCTGGCCTGTTCTAAGCAGAGGTAGAGTCAGTAAGGAGATTGTTACAGGAAAGAGAAGCCAATCATTAAATTTATTCTCACGTGAGCAGAATATAAATACAGATCTCCACAGGTGAAAGGATTGTTTCTACTGAGTTATCAATCCCCTTTTATTGTGCCAGTTAATAAAACTCAAAATAATTTCATTCTCAAGCTTATGATTTTAGATACCTATCTCCAGTGGGCACCTTTTGGAACACTCATTTTCCAGAGCTTGGGAAAAGTATTTACTGGAAGATGCAGGATAGATTTCTGACTTTTCAGTAGCTCTGTTACCTATGTATTTTATCTTCTCCATTTAAAAGTCATGCAATGTCATACCATAGGCCCCAAATTCATCTTAAAATCAGATTGGCTTTCTTAAAGCCTAAATTACTAGACATGCTGACAGATTTTAGTTTTTCAGTATTGGTGGTGAATAAAATCTTTACGGTGGTTGGAACACAGAATGTTTTGGAACTTTATGATGTCTTTTATCAAAAGAAAACTATTCCACATAAAATAATTACCCTTTCCTTTTTAAGAAGAACACCATAATTATAAAATACTCTATTCGGTTTCCTTTACACACAAGTAGAAAGTATTCTCATATTAAAATATAGACTAGCTTAATATCAGATAATCAGCAGATAGAAGTGATAGTGCAGCAGATGACTCCTAATAGCCCAGAAATTAATACAATACGATAAAACAGCACTACTTCTGTTAAGAAATTCAGTCAACATTTATGTCATATTACCCCTATGGTTAAATATAATTGTCTTTGGGCTAGTAGAGAAAGAATTTCATAACAGCTTTGAAAAGTAATATATAATTGCCCCAAACAGTTTTAGCAACAGGTTTTCTATCCCATGATGACATTTAGTACATTTTGAACTGTCCTTGCGAGATCAGTACAAAGCTTCTAGAAACGATGTTCTTTCATTCTCTTTGTACTGTCTTTAGGGGCATATAATACTATTCCTGTGTTCGACAGTCAACTGTATTTTTTAAGTTTGAAGATATAATATCTTCCTGTGGCAAGGCCTCTTTAAGTAGTCTTTGAACATATTGCCTATAACATTTGAATATTTCTAGTTTCTATTAATATACTAGGACAAGAAAACAAATTTAACTACTGAGACAAATATTATAATGTAAAGGGAGAGATGCAACTTTATAATACAGACCAGTGACACTGACTACTTCAAATTATCTCCCTATTATATTTAGCCAGATTGCCTCCCTATAGTTTGTATAGTAAACTAGATTGGATATGTCTTAAAATTTTGTACAGTACACAGAAAGTAGCAAATTCAAACAGATAATTTTGTATTTGGCACTTTTTTCATTTGTTTGACACTTAGAAAGACTAAAGTACCCTCGTACCTCATTAACTCAAAAATGACAAAATTGACTTCTAATCATCTTTGCTTCTGTGGGCTCGATGATAGTAGTAAATAAATGCTGTACCGTTATTTACACTGCATTGGCTTCCAAATTAGAGTGGAAGGGATGAAAAATGCTGTTATCCAAGTGGAAAAATTGATCTAGTAGTATAATGTAATTTTCTATTAAAAATTATAATCTTTGCATCACCATAAATGGATTTATAAAAGTCCATTTCAAAGGTGCCATTATCTTTGAATCACCTGCCCAGTGCCATCAGAGATGATAACAGAGCCAGCCTAATTGTCATGTTTTCTGAGCAGTGAGTTTATAAAACAGTAGACCATAGCTCTTTCCATTGCTCTTGCTGCAGGAGGCTCTGGCGTTGGGCAGTAAAGCTTTCACGCTGAGAGAATTGGTAAGTTGATGTACTGCATCCACCAGATGTAATGCTCATTGTGTTTGACTTTTCAGCCAAATCTGGATGATTGCTCATAGGAAATTAGATTTTAAATGCAGATAGGCTTTTTGATATTCCTGCTGTCCACATTTTTCCAATTGCATAACAGGATGATAACTAAGCTTGGGAAGGCTGAGACTTTACTCATCATCATACAGACAATCTTGAAAATAAGAGCAGAAGAAATCATTTCTGCCCTGTGTGCATCCCTGAGGAGAGGAAGGCGAGTGCAAATGGATCTGCAAAATGGCTCCCACTACCCCATGCTGGTTGCGTAATTGCTTTGGTTATACTCTGGCAGAACTGTGTGTTGGCCGCAAGCATGCCATTTAGGAATTGTGCCCTATCTTCTCTGATTCCTAGTTTAATTTTGAACTGTGTCACAGTCCAGGGAGAAGTAATGCAAAACGATGATGGTGGTTGCAGGATTGATCTCCATCTTTGTTTTATGCTCTGCCAATCCTTTCCAGCTCCAATCCTGTGTTAGCCCCCATCATACCTTAGCTCTCCTTTCCAGCTCCAATCCTGTGTTAGCCCCCATCATAACTTAGCTCTCCTTTCCAGCTCCAATCCTGTGTTAGCCCCCATCATACCTTAGCTCTCCTTTCCAGCTCCAATCCTGTGTTAGCCCCCATCATACCTTAGCTCTCTTAGCACTTGTGGCATCCTAATATATTTTATGAAATAAATGGTTAAGTAAAATTTTTATTTGGAATAATTCTGTTTATTCCATTTTTCTTGATGACATTCTTCTTGAAATGACCTCTGCCATTTTAATTGCTTTTTAGATTGGCTGCACAACTGTAATCTGATACATTTTTTTAATGTACTACTAAATTTTCACTGTTTTTATTTTTCTGGTATCCCAGCTCATTTCCCCCTCATTTTTTCTTGTTTTGTTGGGGTACTTTCTTGAATAATATAACTTTTTCTGTTTTGTTTTTTTTTTTTGATGTCTGAAGATATCTTCATTTTCTCTTTATACTAGATTCATAGTTTGACTAAATATAGAATGTTTAATTATCAGTATATGTCCAAAATAATTTTTCCTCAAAATTCTGGTACTAACTCAGCCTTTTGTAGTGTTCAATAAAGTTGAAAAGAAGGTTGTGCTATTCTCATCATTTTTTTTTTTACAAATCATCTCTGTTCCCTTCCCTTTCTGTAGAAGTTTTATTATCTTCTTATCCTGACTATCCTTACATTTTATGTTGAACTCTTATTTGGATTAATTCTTCATTTATTATACTCAGTACTCAGTGTAATAGTTTTTATTGCTTTATTATGTATTTATTTGGAATTCTTTTATTCATTGAAGTATAGCTGATTTATAATAAAAGTTTCTGATGTAAAGCATAGTGATTCAGGATTTTTGTAGTTTATCTTCCATTAAAAGTTCTTACAAGGTAATGGCTGTAATTTCCTGTGTTACACAATATATCCTTGTTGTTTATCTACTGTATCATAATGCTTTGTATCTCTTAATCCCCTACCCCTAAAGAGCCCCTCTTTCTCCTCCTCCCTGCTGGCAAACACTAATTTGTTTCCTATATCTGTGAGTTCATTTCTGTTTTTCTATGTGTATTCATTTTTCTATCTGATTATTTTTCAGATTCCACAGATAGGTGGTATCATACAGTATTTGTCTTTGACTTATTTCACCAAGCATAATATTCTCTAGATTCATCCACTTTGATGCAAATGGCAGAATTTCATTCTTTTTTATGGCGAAGCAGTATTCCACTGTGTGTGGGTGAATGGGTGGGTGTGTGGGTGAATGGGTGGGTGTGTGTGTGGGTGAATGGGTGAATGGGTGTGTGGGTGAATGGGTGGGTGGGTGTGTGGGTGAATGGGTGGGTGGGTGTGTGGGTGAATGGGTGGGTGGGTGTGTGGGTGAATGGGTGGGTGGGTGGTAGTGGTGATGGAGAGAACACTATTTTCTTATGATTTTCTGCCTGAATTATCTATCCATTGATGTAAATGGTTTGTTAAAATCCCCTATTATTATGGTATTATAAATTTCTCTTTTTTATGTCTATTAGCATTTGCTTTATTTATTTAGGTGCTCCATTTTTCGGTGCATATATATTAACGAGTGTAAAAAACCTCCTCTTGTATTGATGCCCTTATTATTATATAATGCCCTTCCTAGTCTCTTCTTGTAGCCTTTGGCTTAAAGTCTGATACGAGTAGTGTTGCCTTCATCTTCGTGTTTTCATTTCCATGAAATGGCCTTTTCTATTCCCTCCCTTTCAGTCTGTGTGTGTCTTCATCTATAAACTGAGTGTCTTGTGCTTGTGTGTTGTTTCTCAGTTGTGTCTGACTCTTTGCAACCCCATGGACTGTGGCCCAGCAGGCTCCTCTGTCCATGGGATTTCCCAGGCAAGAATACTGGAATGGGTGGCTATTTCCTCCTCCAGGGGATCTTCCTGACCCAGAGGTTGAACTTGCATCTCCTGCATTAGCAAGTGGGTTCTTTACTACTGAGCCACCTGAGAAGCCCTGAGTCTCTTGTAGGAAGCCTATATAAGTGTCTGTTTTTTTTTAATCCAGTCAGCCTTAGTAGTAGTTTTTAATCAAAAACTTCTTGTTACATGTCACCACTTTTCTTGTGTTTTTTCCCTTGTTTCTTTTTAAAAAATTAATAAATTTATTTTAATTGGAGGATAATTACTTTATAATATTGTTGTGGCTTTTGCCATACATTAACCTGAATCAGCCACGGGGGTACATGTGTCCCCCATCCCGAACCCCACCCCCACCTCCCTCCCTATCCCCTCCCTCTGGGTCGTCCCGGTGCACTTGCTTGGAGTGCCCTGTTTCATGCATCGAACTTGGACTGGTGATCTATTACACATACATGTTTCAATGCTATTCTCTCAAATCATCCCACCCTTGCCTTCTCCCAGAGTCCAAAAGTCTGTTCTTTATATCTGTGTCTCTTTTGCTGTCTCATATATAGGGTCATCATTACCATCTTTCTAAATTCCATATATATGTGTTAATATATTGTATTGGTGTTTTTCTTTCTGACTTACTTCACTCTGTATAATAGGCTCCAGTTTCATCCACCTCATTAGAACTGATTCAAATGTGTTTCTTTATAATAGCTGAGTAATATTCCATTGAGTATATTTACCACAATTTTCTTATCCATTCGTCTGCCAATGGACATCTAGGTTGCTTCCACGTCCTAGCTATTGTAAACAGTGCTGAGATGAACATTGGTTTCCCCTTGATTCTTATACCTCCATTGTTATAGCACTCCTATAGATCTCCTGGATTGATCTCTCATAAAATGTATCTGATTTTTATTATCTCTGGTCAGTGTTCTGATAAATTTCTGAAATTTTGTTATCCAGGTCAAAACTATTTTTCTCTGTAGCCTTATATACTTTTAGGCATTTATTTTAAAGTGATTTTCTGTGGCTGGATTGATTCCAGTTTCCTCTAGTGTGAATTTAAAAATTTTCTATTTATCCTGGTCTGCTGCTGCTGCTGCTGCTAAGTTGCTTCAGTCGTGTCCGACTCTGTGTGACCCTGTTTGCAAAGAGTCAGACACAACTTAGTGACTGAACAACAGCAGCAACCTCCCCCATTATGCTGTTTTTCTTCATTTATTCTGTGATTATACATAATTTGTATTTTAGAATGAAGGGATTTATTCTTTCATGTAGGAAATAGGTTATGATGTCAACTACCAGGTTTTTGTGGGTGAGTATAAAGATAGTTATTAATCTGGGAAACCCCTAAGTGACCCAAAAGACCTTTGCTTCTGTATGCTGTGGGCCAGGCTAACCTGCGGAGAAGGAAATGGCACCCACTACAGTACTCTTGCCTGGAAAATCCTATGGACGGAGGAGCCTGGTAGGCTGCAGTCCATGGGGTCACTAAGAGTCGGATAAGACTGAGCGACTTCTCTTTCACTTTTCACTTTCATGCATTGGAGAAGGAAATAGCAACCCACTCCAGTGTTCTTGCCTGTAGAATCCTAGGGACGGGGGAGCCTGGTAGGCTGCTGTCTATGGGGTCGCACAGAGTCGGACACAACTGAAGTGACTTAGCAGCAGCAGGCTAACCTGGGGCTTCCCTAATAGCTCAGTTGGTAGGTACCATTTCACACCAGTCAGAATGGCTGCGATCCAAAAGTCTACAAGCAATAAATGCTGGAGAGGATGTGGAGAAAAGGGATCCCTCTTACACAGTTGGTGGGAATGCAAACTAGTACAGCCACTATGGAGAACAGTGTGGAGATTCCTTAAAAAACTGGAAATAGAACTGCCTCATGATCCAGCAATCCCACTGCTGGGCATACACACTGAGGAAACCAGAAGGGAAAGAGACACGTGTACCCCAATGTCCATCGCAGCACTGTTTATAATAGCCAGGACATGGAAGCAACCTAGATGTCCATCAGCAGATGAATGGATAAGAAAGCTGTAGTACATATACACAATGGAGTATTACTCAGCCATTAAAAAGAATACATTTGAATCAGTTCTAATGAGGTGGATGAA
The DNA here is from genome assembly GCF_002263795.3 of Bos taurus. Classification (NCBI taxonomy): domain Eukaryota; kingdom Metazoa; phylum Chordata; class Mammalia; order Artiodactyla; family Bovidae; genus Bos; species Bos taurus. Next base: position 73,946,279 of record NC_037331.1, on the reverse strand, counting down.
ACTGGAACCTATTATACAGAGTGAAGTAAGCCAGAAAGAAAAACACCAATACAGTGTACTAATGCATATATATGGAATTTAGAAAGATGGTAACAATAACCCTGTGTACAATACAGAAATAGAGACATTGATGTATAAATCAGTTATGGACTCGGTGGGAGAGGGAGAGGGTGGGGAGATTTGGGAGAATGGCATTGAAACATGTATAATATCATGTATGAAATGAGTCGCCAGTCCAGGTTCGATGCATGGTACTGGATGCTTGGGGCTGGTGCCTGGGACGACCCAGAGGGAGGGAATGGGGAGGGAGGAGGGAGGAGGGTTCAGGATGGGGAGCACGAGTATACCTGTGGCAGATTCATTTCGATGTTTGGCAAAACTAATACAATATTGTAAAGTTTAAAAATAAAATTAAATTAAAAAAAATAAAAATAAAAGCAGTAAAAAAAAAAAATCCATCTGCAATGCAGGAGACCCTGGTTCAATACCTGTGTTGGGAAGATCCCCTGGAGAAGGGAAAGGCTACCCACTCCAGTATCCTGGTCTAGAGAATTCCATAGACTGTATAGTCCATGGGGTCACAAAGAGTTGGACACAACTGAACGACTTTCATTTTCAGGCTAGCCTAGTTATCTAGACAGTTCAGTTTCTTAAAAGATGAGCCCTATGTTTTCAGACTTGGAATTAAAAACTTGTTGCCCTTAGTTTATGTCTGGGGATAGAAGAGAGATAAGGACATTTTGGCTTCTGATTTCTGCCTGCCTTAAAAGAATGCCTCAACTCACACATTCTATTGACTGCTAAAATCATTGACTTCTTTGAATTATACTGCTATTACCTTAAAATATCTTAAATTATCTACTCTTATTATGATAATTCAACAGCCAACTAGTGTCATTGACTAGTGTTTCCTCCTGTTTCGAGTATTGCACATATGATATTTCTAAAAGAAAAATTTGATAATTCTTCCATTCTGAAAATATTTATTGTGTTTATAATGTGAAAGCATTATTCTAGGCATTTGTTTCTTGCCCTCCAGGGGCTTACATTCTAATGATAATGTTGTGTAATGGTAAGATAATAAACAAGAAAATATTTGATCTTACATGAGCTGACTCAGTGTTGTATGTATGTCAATTTTTATTATTTATTTTTAGTTGTGCTGGGGTCTTTGTTGCTGTGTGTGAACTTTCTCTAGCTGCAGCAAGCAGAGGCCACTCTCCAGTTGCTATGCAGTGGCTCCTCTGATTTCAGAGCATAGGCTCTAGGCATGCTGGCTTCAGTACTTGCAGCATGAGGGCTCAGAGTTTGCAGCTCGAGGGCTCTAGAGCACAGGCTCAGTAGTTTCGGCACTCAGGCTTAGTTGCATCTGGAATCTTCCCAGACCAAGGATCAAAGCTGTATCTTCTGTCTTAGCAGGTGACTTCTTATCCACTGTACCACTGGGGAAATACAATTACTTTTTATATATACTTATATAGTTCATGAAATTCTAAACAAAATCTTTTTTTTTAATTTTATTTTATTTTTAAACTTGACAATATTGTATTAGTTTTGCCAAACATCGAAATGAATCCACCACAGGTATACCTGTGTTCCCCATCCTGAACCCTCTTCCCTCCTCCCTCCCCATACCCTCCCTCTGGGTCGTCCCAGTGCACCAGCCCCAAGCATCCAGTACCGTGCATCGAACCTGGACTGGTGACTCGTTTCATACATGATATTATACATGTTTCAATGCTATTCTCCCAAATCTCCCCACCCTCTCCCTCTCCCACAGAGTCCATAAGACTGATCTATACAAATCTTGACGGTGTTTTCCTACCTTAATTTTTAAAATTCATATGTGATTCTACAACTTCTACCATTATCAACATACTGATCAATGAAAAAATAGAAAAGGCATAAACATAATAAATATCCTTGGTTATTATAAGATAAATATTTTAGATCAGTGACACAAAGATAATTTTTTCTCTGTACTACCATTTGCACCATCATATAAACTGGATAGCCTTGGTACAGTTCTTAAATACGTCCAGTGCTCACATGGGACTCATGCATTTTATTTTGTAAGCATTCTAAATCTTTGCTGATACCCTTACGACTGAATTTGCTTGTCTGGATGTACTTCATTCTTGTGTTTCACAGCATTTTCACTTACGTTCCTAACAGACATTTTTTACATTGCATGGCAGCTTATTATAGGCTTCTAGAGGTAGCTAAGTGCTTTACTTACCATTAAATGATAAGCTTATATGGGAAGCCCACTGGCATGAACTGTAGAGAGTCAGCAGTTTTGCTGGTAAGTCAGGCTGTGTTTGAGAGCTCTGAGGCGGCTAAATATTTTATTCACAGAGTAATTCAGTGTATGTCTGAGGTTTATTCCAAAAGTATGCCTATCAGGAAAATGCTGAATATATGGTATTAGCAAAAGGAAAGTAATTTTAGCTGCATGTATCTCTGCCAAAGTGACTTAGCCAGCACCTTGTAAGATGAACTTTTAAAAAGGGAACAATGTAACTGTTCACCTAAAGCTAAAGTCTGAATTCTGTATCTTGAAGTACCCACTTTTTTTTTTTCCAAATTATAGGATGAGGAATGTTTCATCATCTCAGAGATTGGATAGACTAGTTATCTAAGATAATTTTGTGTGCTTTGCAATCGCTGTGACTTCCAGGGAAAATCGTATTGATGTTGAAGTTTAAAATCTCTCTCTTTGCACCCACGTGAAAACTTTGGGTTGAACAGTTAAATAGTCTTATCTCTGTTATTAGCTAAACTGCTAAAAAAAATTGCCTGTAATTTCTAAGAGTATATTAAATAAGAAAATAATTATTCTGTTCTCAAGTTCATGTTATACATTTGGAGAGAAGTATTCAATACCTGTACTTTACAGAGGAGGAAAAAAAGGCATAAAAAACTTTCCTAAAATAAATATTAACTCTTAGGTTTTATTCATGGGTAGTTAAGTTTTTATCTGTAGGTTAAAAACAAAGCTCGGTCTTTACTTGGTTATAATTTGGAATCCCTTCGGGAGCTTTAAAATGTCCTGCCATCTGGATCCTAGACCCAGAGTTTCTAAATTAATTATTCTGAGGTATGTTCTTGCCATTCAGTGAGTGTTTAGAAAAGGAAGCTAAGTTGCAGATTCTAGATGACCCCTTCAGTCTCCTGATATGCTCCTACCATTTGTCATGACACGCACAGTTCTAAGTTGTCAACAGAGAAGGGAATCCAAGAAAAAAGTTAACTGTTAAAATGGGAAGGAGATATGTTACTCATGAGCTTTTTTCCAAATAGCTTATATAAGCTATGCTACAGAATCATTGCCTTATATCCATGACTAAACAGGAAGCATGACATCAGTAAAATCTCTGAGGAGTCTGTGTACCAAAAAAAGATTGATTGGCAGTATACAAATTAATGTAATATTGGGACATAATTCTCTATGGATCTTTCACTGTCTACTTTTAAGGAGAGGCACTGTTTTTTTTCCCCTAGACTATATTTTCCAGGACTTTTTATAATGAACAGCCTTGGAAGTTAGAATATCTCCCTCTGGAGCAAATGGCAGTCATGCTTACCATTCACTGTAGAAGATATAGGTTCCTCAAGCTCAAGATTTCTTTTCTATAATACAGTAAACAATATAATACAATATACAGTATAATACAATAAGATATAATACACAAGCCACTTTGTGCTCACTCATTTCTTTGGGGCCTATCTGCATCATCCTTTGTAGGACTTGGAACAGAAGGAAGTGATACAGATATGCTGATGCTCATGTTTCTTGCTGTGCCATGAGTAATAAAGTCCTTTGTCTCTGGCCAAGGAGTTTCATGTCTTCTTCAAACATCCGTGAAAGGTAGCTATCTAGCTTATTAATTTCCTAGTGGGTAAAATCCCAGACCCTTCACAGTTCTTGATAGATAACACTGGTGCAATATTTTTTACTAACTTATTTGAGTCAGGAATTATCCAGTCATTTTGTCCTTAATACAGCAAGGCTTTTTAAAATGTTAACAATGTAAAACCAGGGAATACTCTACATCCTGAGCTCTTTTTGAGTCATCTAGAGGCAAAGAGCTTCATTTAACTAAGATACAACTGGGGAACTTGATGGGAATCATTGTTTATTTAGGTGGAGTTCTAAAAATAAAGTAAGATAAGCTGCTGCTGCCCCTAAGTCACTTCAGTCGTGTCCAACTCTGTGTGACCCCATGGACGGCAGCCCACCAGGCTCCGCTGTCCCTGGGATTCTCCAGGCAAGAACACTGGAGTGGGTTGCCATTTCCTTCTCCAATGCATGAAAGTGAAAAGTGAAAGTGAAGTCGCTCAGTCGTGTCCGACTCTTAGCCACCCCATGGACTGCAGCCTACCAGGCTCTTCCGCCCATGGGATTTTCCAGGCAAGGGTACTGGAGTAGGGTGCCATTGCCTTCTCTAAGTAAGATAAGGGTAAGTGTTAAAGACCAGTACCTCAATGCTATAGTTGTAATCAGTTGAAACACAGAAGTTAAATTTTTGAGATAAATAAAAGAAAAAGGGACATCCAGAAAGGGCTTATTGATTATTACATAGTTAATAGTTGATATTTTTCAGTCGCTGAGTCATATCTGACTCTCTGCAACCCCATGGAAAGCAGCATGCTAGGGTCTTCTGTCCTTTGATATATCCTGGAGTTTGCTCAAATTCATGACCACTGAGTTGGTGATGCTATCTAACCATCTCATCCTCTGCTGTCACCTTCTCCTTTTGCTTTCAATCTTTCCCAGCATCAGGGAAAGTTTTCCAGTGAGTTGGCTCTTCACATCAAGTGGCCAAAATATTGGAACTTCAGCTTCAGCAATAGTCCTTCCAATGAATATTCAGGGCTGATTTCCTTTAGGATTGACTGGTTTGATTTCCTTGTTGTCCAAGGGACTCTCCAGAGTCTTCTCCAGCAGCATAATTTGAAAGCATTTTTGTTTCTTCGGCACTCAGCCTTCTTTATGGTCCAGCTCTCATATCCGTACACAACTACTGGAAAAGCCACAGCTTTAAATATACACATGTTTGTGGGCAAAGTGATATTTCTGCTTTTGAATATACTATTTAGGTTTGTCATAGTTTTCCTTCCAAGAAGCAAGTGTCTTTACATTTCATGGCTAGTGTCACCATCTGCAGTGATTTGGGAGTCCAAGAAAATTTCAGTCATTGCTTCCACTTTTTCCCCTTCTATTTGTCATGAAGTGGTGGGACCAGATGCCATGATCTTGGTTTTTTGAATGTTGAGTTTCAAGCCCTTTCACCTTCATCAAGAGACTCTTTGGTGCCTCTTCACTTCAGCTATTAAAGTGGTAGCCTCTACATATCGAGGTTGTTGATATTTCTGAGCAAGCTTGACAGTAAATAGTAGTAAAAGGGTATTACTTAAAGTGAACTCCAGCATTAAATGCCTAATTAGAAAAAATGAGGACCTCAGGCATTATAAAGTGTATAAGTATAGAGAGGGTGATATTAGAGCAGTAGCACAAACTTTACTGTTTCTGTTTTGTAAATAAATTCATTTGTATCATTTTTTAGGCTCCACATGTGTGATATCTTATGATATTTTTCTTTGTCTGACTGACCTCACTTTGTATGATAAGCTCTAAGTCCATCCTTGTTGCTGCAAATGGCATTACTTCATTCTTTATTATGGCTGAGTAATATTCCACTAAATATAGCTACCACGTCTTCTTAATCCATTCCTCTGCTGATGGACATTAAGTTGCCTCCGTGTCTTAGCCATTGTAGATACTGTGGCTATGAACATTGGGGTGCATGTGTCTTTTCAATGTATGGTTTTCTCTGTGTGTCCAGGAGTGGGATTGCTGGATCATATGGTAGCTCTATTTTTAGTTTTTTAAGGAACCTCCATACTGTTCTCCATAGTTACTGTACTGTTTACATTCCCACCAACATTTTAGGATGGTTCCCTAAAAGAGAAGAATTTTTATATTGACTCACAAATCACAATTAAACTAAAAGTGATACAGGGTGACTAAAAAGTAATGGGCCAGGCTTGGGAAATAAGAAACAATAAGGAAGCAGGGATTGTGATACTGATATCAATAGAATGGAAAGCAGGCCAAGAGTTGCAAGTGGGAAATAGGAGGACACTTTATAAAGTGAGGGCTAAAAATCACACTGATGATCAAAGTGTATGGATCTCTTTGCACACAAATAGAGAGCAAGAACTTTATAATACAGGGAAAACTAGTCTAGTATAAAACAATAGTAAACAATAAGGAAGCAGGGATTGTGATATTGATATCAATAGAATGGAAAGCAGGCTAAGGGTTGCAAGTGGGAAATAGAATGACACTGTATAAGTGAGGGCTAAAAATCACACTGATGATCAAAGTGTATGGATCTCTTTACACCCAATAGACAGCAAAAAGTTTATAATACAGGGAAAACTAGACTAGTATAAAACAATAGTAAGTAGATTTTAATGTCTTTGTTTAAACACAGTTCAAATAGATAAAAATGGGTAAATATATAGAAGATTAAAACAAGGTAAATGGTAGACATATTTGCATCAAATATCTTATGAGTACATAGAAGTTTAAAAAAAATCAACCATAGTAAACTGTATTACAGAAAGAATATAAATAGCATTTTCATATCATACTACAATAACTAGAAATTAATAACAAAACCAAAGACAAAAGTGCTTTAACTTGAAAATTTAAAAATTTTCTGTTAGTCTCTCAGTCATGTCCAACTCTTTGAAACCTCATGGCTTGTAGCCAACCAGCTCCTCTGTCCATGGAATTCTGCAGACAAGAATGCTGCAGTGGGTTGCCATTCCCTTCTCCAGGGGATCTTCCCAACCCAGGGATTGAACTCAGGCCTCTTGCATTGCAGGCAGATTCATTACCATCTGAGCCACTAGGGAAGCCTAAGTGGCTAAGCCAACCTAAGCCTAAGACAACCTAAGTGGCTTCCCTAGTGTAGATAGAAGGAGATGAAAGTGTAGATAAAAAGAAAGAAATTTTCTCTAAGTGAAAATAAAAGGAAATGAAAGCTGAATTTTCAGAATTTCTAGATGACGGATGCTGAAGCTCCAATACTTTGGCCACCTGATTCGAAGAGCTGATTCATTGGAAAAGACGTTGATGCTGGGAAAGACTGAGGCAGGAAGAGAAGTGGGTGACAGAAGATGAGATGGTTGGGTGGCATCACTGACTCAATGGACATGAGTTTGAGCAAACTTCGGAAGATAGTAAAGGACAGGGCATGCTGCAGTCTATGGGGTCCCAAAGTTGGACACAACTTAGCAATTGAACAAAACAACAAAATGAAAGAATGGCATATGTAAGGTGTGAAAGTAAGTCGCTCAGTCATGTCAGACTCTTTGCAATTCAATGGACCAGTTCAGAATACTAGCCTGGGCAGCCTTTCCATTTTCCAGGGGATCTTCCCAACCCTGGGATCAAACCCAGGTCTCCCACATTGCAGGTGGATTCTTTACCAACTGAGCTATCAGGAAAGCCCCTTACATAAGGTATATTGCCAACTAAAACAGCTTGAAAACGAAAAAAGTAAAGAACAGAATAAATATAAAAATACAATGAGGTATAAAACAGAAACATTAGAACAATAAAATACTGACTTTTCAAAATAAAGTCCATAATATAGACAAAACCTGAACTAGTCTAATAAAAATTGGGGGAGGGTAAGGAGGTAATCCAAATATGCAAAAACAAAGTATGAGAGGAAACATCTCTGAAAAAGAGGAAATTTCAAACACCTCTTTCAAAATATATTTGAGATTTTATATAAATAGTACCATTTATTAGGAAAACATAATCTCCAAAATTGACTTCAATTGAGACTGCAAGTTTAAACAAACCAAATTTCTATGGAATAAAGAAAATAATAAACTATCATATTTAGAACTGGACATGGAACTGGACTGGTTCAAAATTGGGAAAGGAGTATATCAAGGCTGTATATTAACATCCTGCTTATTTCACTTATATGTAGAGTACATCATGTGAAATGTCAAGTTGGATGAAGCTAAAGCTGAAATCAAGATTGTTGGGAGAAATGTCAGTAACCTCAGATATGCAAATGACACCACCCTAAATGGCAGAAAACGAAGAGGAACTAAAGAGCCTCTTGAAGGTGAAAGAGGAGAGTGAAAAAGCTGGCTTAAAACTCAACATTCAAAAAACTAAGATTGTGGCATCTGGTGCCATCACTTCATGACAAATAGATGGATAAAAAATGGAAACAGTGACAGACTTTTCTTGGGCTCCAGAATCACTGCAGACAGTGACTGCAGCCATCAAATTAAAAGATGTTTACTCCTGAGAAGAAAAGCTATGACAAACCTAGACAGCATATTAAAAAGCAGAAACAGCACTTTGCCAACAGAGGTCTGTGTAGTGAAAGCTATGGTTTTTCCAGTAGTCATGTACAGATATGAGAGTTGAACCATAATGAAGGCTGAGCACCAAAGAATTGATGCTTTAAAACTGTGGTTCTGGATAAGACTCTTGAGAGTCCCTTGGACTACAAGGAGATCAAACTAGCCAATCTTAGAGGAAATCAACCCTGAATATTCATTGGAAGGACTGATGGTGAAGCTCCAATATTTTGGCTTCCTGATAGAAAAAGCCAACTCATTCGAAAATAACCTGATGCTGAGAAAGACCAGGGCAGGAGGAGAAAGGACTGACTGAAGGTGAGATGGTTGGATGGCATCGTTGACTCAATGGACATGAGTTTGAGCAAACTCTGGGAGATAGTGAAGGACAGGGAAGCCTGGCGTGCTGCAGTCCAAAGAGTGTTAAAACACGGCTGAGCAACTGAACAACAAATCTATCCCACAAAAAGTTTTATACTAAAATGTTTTCATGGGAGAATTAAAGAAACCATAAAAAAATAAATGCAATTCTGTTACATTATTTCAGTAAATAGAAAAAAGAAAACTTTCATGTTATATTTGAGACAAGTATAATACTGTTCCTAAAAACTGAGCAACTAGACAGTCTAATGATACATCTTGATTTTTTAAAATACTATTCACTACTAAAAGAAATTTGGACTCCTTGGAAAAATAAAGGATTTACTATCTGGGCAAAAGAAATTACAAGTTGTAATGACATAGAATCCAACTTAAAACAGCTTGTGAAGTGAAGTGAAGTGAAATTTTCTCAGTTGTGTCTGACTCTTTGTGACCCCATGGACTGTCCATGGAATTCTCCAGGCCAGAACACTGGAGTGGGTAGCCTTTCCCTTCTCCAGGGGATCTTGCCAACCCAGGAACAGAACCCAGGTCTCCCATGTTACAAGCAGATTCTTTACCAGCTGAGCCACAAGGGAAGCCCAAATTTGGCAATATTGAGCAGCTTCAAGAAGAATAATAATGATTATGGGTTATAACATATTGAGTACATAAAAAAGAAACATGGGTCCATAGAGTTACTGAAGACAAAAAACAGGATATATAATCTGAGAGAAGAGAGAAGTTGGAAAACTTTTCTCATAGGAGAATGTCAGCTAATATAAAAATAGAGATGACAAAATTAGGTCACTATTGTTTGTAACTCCCAATTTGTTTCAAATGTAGGTAATCAATTCACTGTCCCCACAAATTACTCCTTGATCACAAATGGTAAATTTGTCTTTATGATAGAAACCATAAGTAATCAAGTTCTCCATTGCCTGTGGTGGGAAGCTTAATAGGGGGTCTTCTGATCTGTTAAGTGGTCACCATAAGGTGTTCTGCCTGGAAAACTTTTAACCTGAATCTTAATACAAAATGAATCAATAATGTGAACTCCTCTGCAGGATAATTGGCCTGAATTCTTAAAAGTATTCAGTAGTATCGAGAATAAAGAGAGGAAGGGTAATTGCTCTAGATTCAAGAAGTCAAAGGTGAGTCAATAACCCAATCCAAAGTGTAAATGTTGATTGGGTCCCAGATTGGAAAAGATAAAGTATATTTTGAAACAATGGGAAAATTTTCATATAGTTTTTTCTTAGATGTTATTATATTTCATTGATTTTCTTAGGTGTGATAATAGTATTATGATTACACAGGAGAATGTTATTATTCTTGAATTTATGCTAAAGTATTTTGAAAGAACAATGTCATGATGCCTAAAACCTACTTTAAAATAGTTTGGAAAAATGGAGGAATGTTACTTTCTCTCTCTCTGTTCATGTGCATCTGTGTCCATAGGTTTATATGTGCATGTGGGTGTGTACATCCATGTGTAGGTGTGTGTGCGTGTGTGTGTGTGTAGATAGGAGAGTGGAGTGAGACAGGAATTGTGGTGTGATGTTAACAGTTGGTCAAAAGTATAATATATAGGAATTCATCATGCTGTCTTTGAACTTGTAAGTTTGAAGTATTTCAAAATAAAGTAGCAAATTTAAATAACAAAAAAGAGATTCTCTAACCAACCTCCACATCTTATTTTCTATTTTATCGAAGTTTGCACTGAAAGACCATAACCCTTGCCTTTGATCATTTCGAATCTTATGCTCATGGAAACCTTTGCCCTGTTAATAGCTCTTATAATATTAGCTTGTAGTGAATTTTTCATTTTATCCTTGAAAGGAAATAAGGTAATTGCCAGATGGGAACCCACTGAAATAGTCCCTCACTGCAATATTTAACATACTCTGTAAAGTGATAACAGATCAGTAAAGTATGGTTTGTCATTCTCTGCATTTCTTCCAATCTGGATGTTACCTGGGAACACTGGAGAATTCATATAATTACTTATGGTAGTTAGGGTTAGGATTAGAGTTAGATCAGAGTAGTATCAGAGTCGTACTCTGATAGGGTAGCATCAGAGTCTAGAGTTGACATGTCTGCTATGTCTTCATTTTATCTCCTAATATACACTGAGTAGTTTTTCAAATACTCTCAAGTCAGAGCCTGGGATATTTTAATTTGTAATGTCATGTTCCTGTGAAATCAGAATATTCTCAATACCCCAGAGTAGTATTAAATTTTAAAATGGAGAATTTACTATGGATAACACTTTTTCTTATTTCCTCAATTGTATAAAGTTACATTTAGGTAAATTTAAGGAAATTTAATTTCTTAAAACGATAAAAATAGGCAAGATTTTTGGTTATTATATAAAAGCACATGTATACAAACTACTAGATGAGGTCAGTGTGTTTTTTAAAGAATTCATAACAGATAATGTAATGATAGTTGATCTCAGTTAGTCCTGAGACTTTAGAGTCACTTAAATAGAAAAGAATAAAATCCTCAATATTTTGCTTCTTGAGATCTGTGAAATGATTTACTTTTGTTGGCATTTTTCCTGATTTATATCCTTAATACTTCTTAATGCCATACTCTGCTCTCTGAGAGGCAGAAATGTAGCTTTTGAAAACAATCTGGAAGATGGTAACCATTGATTCAGTGGTCACAATGCCTGTTTCATTTCTTCGAGGACTTGCCTCCAGCCCCGAGTATGGCAACATACTTGGCCTTTTAGAGAAGCCTCTAAGGAGCTGGCTGCTAAGGATGAGACAGATGAACTTGTTCTCTGAGAGTTCTGTGATGATTCTAATAACTCATGATAGAAATGTCTGGAATTTGTCACTGTTTTTTCATGACAGACATTCCATGATTTGGTATGCCTGTGAAACATTAGCTGCCTTATCAAAAAATACACTTGAGATCATGCAGTTGTAATAAGACAGACTTCAGCAAAAATGCTTTAAGTTAATCACTCAGTCTCTTTCTCTTGAAGTTTGGAAGACACCATGCAAAGTTAGACTTTAGTAGAAGAGGTGTACAACCTACTGCTGAGTAAGCTTTTTATGATCAAATCTTCCTACATGTCCATTGCATGTTAACAAAACTAGTGAAATTTCAGTAACAAACTATCCTGCTAATTAAAGAAATGTCATGCACTTGATGGATCCACTATACATCACAACCAGATACAGGAAAGGATAGAGAAAGTGTACTAAATTAAAAGCCAGAACTCTCTTTTCCACTGTAGCATACTTGGAAGTGTGAAGATGGTGTGACTTTGGGCCATTATGTACTTTGTGAGTGCAAAATCCATAATTCGTTTGCTACTGAGCACAGTAGCAAAATGTTTTCCTTGCACATTGCTGGTCCCCTGAGGCACATTCATATCGGGTTTCAGATCATCCTGTCCTTTACCACTGCGTTCATATCAAATTGTGGTTTTAGAAAAAGGCTAAAAATAGAGTTGTTATGTTGTGATCATCTTCGTACATTAAACTAATAAAAATAATTATGTTGCATGGCATTCTATTCTAGCCAGTGAAAATAGGATATAATCAGAATCACAAAGATTTAATTTCTTAAAAGGCTGAATTTCATCAGTCAGTGAAATTTTATGGTATCCAGTGTCCCAGGCACTATTCCAAAGGGGAATAGAAGAATTCTTCTGTGATATTAAATGGGCTTTTACTATACTGAAGTGTGTATTTATTGTATTTGTATTTCCTCTCATATACTTTATTATTTTTTATTGAGTATAAATACATTGTTTTAGTTTCTGCTGCACAGTGAGGCTATACGTATAGCCTCTTGAGCCTCCTTCTCACCCCATCCCCCGCATCCCATCCCTCTAGGTGATCATAGAGAACTGAACTGATGAGCTTCCTATGCTTTATAGCAGGTTCCCACTAGCTATCTATTTTATACATGGTAGTATATATATGTCAATACCAATCTTCCAATTCATCCCACCCTGAATTGTATTTTTAAAGTGTGTGTGTTTTCATTATGAATTAAAAAGCCACATTTTTTGACAAGTTAGGATCAAAATAATCACTGCTGTTAGTGTGTGTGTGTATATACACACACACACACACACATATATATATAGCACATCATGAAAAACTTGGAGCTTATAGAGTTGCTTTGTTGACTTCAGTTTAATTTAAAATCTAGCACCTTGAACTCTGTGTCTTCAGGATCTATTTGGTTTGTGCTCTAGACTACTGGCTTTAAATTTGATGTCTTTGTCTAACACAAATACTAATAATTTAAATAATATTGTGGGTTCTCTAGGAATGATTAGTTTTTGTTTCTTAAGGTATGTTCGATTTTCTGGATTCATTGATGCCATCCCGGCATGAAGGACATTATAGAATTAAATGTACAACTTCTTAATCTTTGGAGAAATATAATGATTACAGTCTTATTAGAGAGGTTCCACACAGCAACTATTGAGAAATTTAATTTTTGCTAAATTAATTTTCACATGCCATTGTATAGGTGGAAATGGCATTCTTTGAAGATCCAGAGGGAGGGTATGGGGAGGGAGGAGGGAGGAGGGTTCAGGATGGGGAACACAGGTCTACCTGTGGCAGATTCATTTCGATATTTGGCAAAACTAATACAATATTGTAAAGTTTAAAAATAAAATAAAATTAAAAAAAAATAAAACCTATAACCATATTATGCAGGAAAAAAAATAGGATGAAACTTGTATATTTTATCTACTCATATGAAAATTTCTCAATGTAGAAATTGGGAAAGTTGATAATTTAAAAAATCTGAATGAAATAGTTAATTGTTTCTAAACTATAACATTAGAATGTTTTAAATAATTTTTCTCAGATTTAGAAGATTATTTGAATTTTAGCTATGTTTTACATATTCCAATTTTGCAGTAGGCTGAAGACCTGATATTATCCCCGACTCTGTTGCCTGACTGGCACTGATTTCTAGGGGGTGTTTATAAATAAATATTTAAGTCTTTTTGTCAATCTCAATAGAATCTAGATTGGTATGTGAACATGATTTAGGAGTGTCCTCCATCTTCCTAGTTAGCCAATTTGGAAATGAAAGAACTTTTATAAATTTATAAAACTAGCAAGAGAAATGTTTTGAAGTTTAATAAAGCTTTTTGAAGTAAACATCCCTGAAGATGAAGCAGAATATCTCAAAGCATTTAGCTTCACGGCTAAAAGCAACATTATTTACAAAATTATAGGATCTGAGTTGTTTTGCCAGCACCGTGATCTATTTGGCTATCTAGAGAAAGATTAACAGCTTTTTAATGGCTCTGCTAGCTGGGCAAACCATACACATTAAAGGTAAATGAAAAAAAAAAAACCCAAAAACTTTTTTTCTATCAGTCATGTCTTTAAGAAACTTCTTTCACAGATATTTTGTATATTTAAATTTCAAATGTTAGCTGGGAATTGGAAAATAATTTTGCTCTCAAGAAAATTGCCTAACATTTTTTTGCCTTCTGTGTGGGCAACTGAGTGATGGAAAAATAAGAATGGGAGAGGTTTTTTTTTTCCCCCCACTACTCGTTTTGAGCTTTCTATGAGAAAGTTCTTTAAATTTGTGTGTGTGTGTGGTGTCTGTGTACTAGTAAGGAATGGGTAAATAATTTGGCTGTGGTGACTCATCCACCGACAGTATATTAAGCTAGGTAGTTCTGTTAAAAAGATAGAAGTAAGATGTTTTCATGGCCAAAAATATAATTAAAGAATTGATCACAATTTTGTGCTTCTAGAAGTCCATTTACTTCTTTTTAATATTTGCACTACTACTGAAATCAATATCCAATAAGATTTTAGATTTTAAGAAAAATGATTCTCTTTAAGGCAGATAAAGAATAGTTTCCTGACTGAACAGAATTCTGAATCAAAAAGAAAAAATGTCCTTCTTGAACATTTTGGTGAGAGTTAATCCCCTCTTCTCATGCTAGTGGTTCCTGAGGCCTCTGGGATCCATCATTGCTCTGCATGGACTATATATTCTCCTTACCAGCCTTCTTAGGAAAAATGGTTTCCTCTGAAGTTTTCATGAGGCCCACAAAAGTGCTCAACAAACTTAAAACATAGTCATCTAATTAGTTTCTCTAATTACTTACATCTATATGGATGTGAGAGCTGGACTATAAAGAAAGTTGAGTGCCGAAGAATTGATGCTTTTGAACTGTGGTGTTGGAGAAAACTCTTGAGAGTCCCTTGGACTACAAGGAGATCCAACAGTCCATACTAAAGGAAAGCAGTCCTGAATATTCATTGGAAGGACTGATGCTGAAACTGAAGCTCTAATATTTTGGTTACCTGATGTGAAGAACTGACTCCTTGGAAGAAATCCTAATGCTGGGAAAGATTGAAGGCAGGAGGAGAAGGGGATGACAGAGGATTAGATGGTTGGATGGCATCACCAACTTGACGGACATGAGTTTGAGCAAGCTCCGGGAGTTGGTGATGGACAGGGAGGCCTGGTGTGCTGCAGTCCATGGGGTTGCAAAGAGTTGGACATGACTGAGCGACTGAACTGACATGCAACTCTAGTAAGTTACATCTGCATACATGCATGTTCAGTCGTGTCTGACTCTTGCAGCCCCATGGACTATAGTCCTCCAGGCTCCTCTGCTCAGGGGGTTTTCCCAGCAAGTATACTAGAGTGGGTTGCCATTTCCTCCTACGTGGGATCTTCTCCTGCATCCCAGGCAGATTGTTTATCACTGAGCCACTGGGGAAGTTACATCTAATGTTACTCTAATTTAGCCTTCCTAGGTCCTAAGTGACAGTATGTTGTGGAGGTTAAAGCTTATTTTAAGTTATTTAACTTTATAAGTTTATATTTTGATGTGTAAAGTTCAAGGACTTTTAGTATATTCATGTAACTGTTGTCACAATCTAATTTTAGAATATTTTCATCACCCCAAAAAGGAACCCCATACCCATTAACAGTTGCTCCCCATTCCTCCCTTGCTGTAGTCTATAGTAACCACTAATTTTCTTGTTCTTTTTCCCTATTCTGTGATTTCATTAAATGAAATAATATACTATGGACTCTGTGTCTGGCTCTTTTTAATTTGCATAATGTTTTCAAGGTTCCCCTACTTTTTTAGTGTGTACCAGTACCTCATTGCTTGTTATGGCCAAATGATATTCCATTCTATGTATATGTTGCATTTTGCATTCATCAATTGATGGACAAAAGAATCTGCCTGCCAATGTAGGAGATGCAAGAGATGCGGATTAGAGCCTTGGGTTGGAAAGATCCCCTGGAGAAGGGAATGGCAACCTATTCCAGTATTCTTGCTGAGAGAATTTCTTGGACAGAGGAGACTGGCTGGCTATGGTCCATGGGGTCGCAACAAGTTGGACAGGACTGAGTGACTAACTTTCATTTTTATTTTCACACATTAATTACTGTAACTTATAACTTTATAGTAAATTTTGAAACTGGGAGATGTGAGTCCTCCAAATTTGTTCTTTAAAAAAAAAACAAAAACCTTATTTTTCTTATGCTGGATATCCTCAAACTCCATATGAATCTTAGGATATGCTTTTGATTTCTGCAAAAAAGGCAGGTAAAATTTTCATAGAGGAATTAAATTGAATCTGTAGCTCAATATGGGGAGCACTGCCATTTTAACAAGATTAAGTCTTCCAATCCATCAATACTAAATAGATGTCTTTACATTACTTTGATTTTTTCCAATGATATTTTGAAATTTTTATTGTAGAAGTTTTGTACTTCCTTAGTTAAATTTATTCTGAAATACTTTAGTCTTTTGTAAAAGGAGTTGTTTCTTGACTTTAGATTGTTCGTTACTAGTATATCAAAATAAGAGTGATTTTCATGTGTTGAGCTTGTGTCCTTCAACCTTGCTGAACTTGTTTATTCTAAGAAGTTTTTGTGGGAATCTAAGGCTTTGAATGTTATAATAGTACCACCTTTTTCTTATTCCTGCATCTCTGTGTGTGTGTGTGTGTGTGTGTAAACTCAATCTACTTGATTCAGTTTTAGCTTTTTACATGCAAGGGTTAGGTTGAAAAACTTCTTATACTCCATATTGTCCTCTTTTGACTTACGATCTCATTTCCACAGAACTCTCTATGGCATGCCCTTTCTCAAGGGCACTGCTGGCAGTATTGTAGGGCCCTGGTAGTGGGTAGGTAGTTGCAGCTTCAGTTATACAGCATGCTGCCTGATGGTGGTTTCCAGATAAGATGTCTTAATAGAGTTGTTAACTCAATCATGACTAGAATGATCATATAATTTATCATCACCCTGGGACACTTTTGTGACCTAGTGGTGGGGCAGGGATGAAACATGTGCTATTAATTACTATGCAGTGAAACAGCATAAAATTTGAATATCCTGAACAAAAAAGGAGGTGTGATCATCTTGTCATAACAGATTGTCAGCAGATGGGTTTTAAAGTGTAAATTAGACAAAATGAAAAGGGTAAGCCAGGAACAGAAGATTTGGTGCCAGAAGATGCCTGTGGGTTCAGTGGTAGGGAATAAGGATTAGAGAGGCCAGATCAGGAAGCAGGCTCTACACTGATAAGAGCATGGGCCTTTAAGCCGTTGCCTAGGTTAAAATCCTTCCTCTGCTACCTGCTGCTGTTGCTGCTAAGTCACTTCAGTCGTGTCTGACTCTGTGCAACCCCATAGACGGCAGCCCACCAGGCTCCCCCGTCCCTGGGATTCTCCAGGCAAGAACACTGGAGTGGGTTGCCATTTCCTTCTCCAATGCATGAAAGTGAAAGTGAAGTCTCTCAGTCCTGTCCGACTCTTAGCGACCCCACGGACTGCAGCCTACCGGGCTCCTCCGTCCATGGGATTTTCCAGGCAAGAGTACTGGAGTGGGGTGCCATTGCCTTCTCCGCTGCTACCTACTAGCTGTGTGAATTTGAGTCAGTTGCTTAATCTCTTAGTGCTTTGTGCATGTGTGTGTGTGCTAAGTCGCTTCAGCTGCATCCGATTCTTTGCAACCCTATGGACTGTAGCCTGCCAGGCTCTTCCATCCATGGGCTTCTCCAGGAAAAAATACTGAAGTGGATTGCCATGCCCTTCTTCAGGGCGTCTTCCTGACCCAAGGATCAAACCCGTGTCTCTTATAAATCTCCTGCATTTCACAGGCAAGTTCTTTACCACTAGCGCCACCTGGGAAGCCCAGGTAGTGCTTTAGTCCACTCTAATACAGAATGGGTTTAACAGTAACCTTACTTCATACAATTGTTATGAGGATCATATGAATAAATATATGTGCTTGTCATATACTGTGTGCTTTGAAAATATTATCCGTAAATATTAGCTAAATACTGTAGTGATCAGTTTTGTTTCTTGGGTAGGGATATGGGCTGAGCCATAGTCCGGGAGCCCACTGGTTATTGGGACTTTGACAAATCCACATTGTCAACTGTATTACCATTGAGATGGACCTGTAGTGGCTTTGCTATAAACCTGCCTCTTTAGTCCTGATGTGCATGGATCCTCTGCATTCTTTTATTTTTTTAAATATTTTAGAAGCTACTTCCCATTTCCCTTTCAAAATACAACTTTGAGAGAGAGGATCTGAAAATGCTTGAAAGAGATATGAGTTTAGTAGGATTCAGCATGGATTTTGTAGTGTGAAGTTATCAACTACCCACAAACCAGTGCCAGGGAATGACACTTTATTTGATATTCTGAGGTCTAATTTCTAACTATTAAACTCTCAGAAACACTAGGTAATTTTTCTCCTTTTCCAATAGTGTGTAAATGAAACAAATTCTTTTTCAGGTAGGATAACTCTTAGGTAATAATCTGGAAAATTCAAATATAGTATTTTCTATTTTGAATACTTTCTTCTCTTCCTTATATAAGGAATATTAAAGGTTTTAGGTAAATATTTGTCTACTTTTAGCTTATCTTTTGAAGGTATAGAAAATTAAATACTTATATCTAGAAGCTATCAATTTAATCAAATTTTCTTCAGAATATTAAGGCCAAAAAATAAAACTCCAAACCAAAAAAGGATATTAGGGGTGTTAGCCACAGGAAAAACTTCATTTAAAATGTATATTTAGTTTACACTCAAATAAAATTTACTTTTCATTTTTATCAGTTTATTTAAGGTAACAATCAAGTTTGTTATTTATTATTAATTTGTTTTATACATGATATGCTATAAACCTGTTTGAAGTTGTTGAGCATTAGAGTAGATAGGGATTCAAAATTTAATATGGAATATTCATCATATTCCAGTTGGTGGTATATCTGACTTTGGAGGCTTGTGTATTGATCTAGAAAACAGACTGATTACTATGCCTCTATTCAGTTCAGTTCAATCGCTCAGTCATGTCCGACTCTTTGAGACCCCATGAATTGCAGTACGCCAGGCTTCTCTGTCCATCACCAGCTCCTGGCATCTACTCAAACTCATGTCCATCGAGTTGGTGATGCCATCCAGCCATCCCATCCTCTGTTGTCCCCTTCTCCTCCTGCCCCCAATCCCTCCCAGCATCAGGGTCTTTTCCAATGAGTCAACTCTTCGCATGAGGTGGCCAAAGTATTGCAGTTTCAGCTTTAGCATCAGTCTTTCCAATGAACACCCAGGACTGATCTCCTTTAGGATGGACTGATTGGACCTCCTTGCAGTCCAAGGGACTCTCAAGAGTCCTCTCCAACACCACAGTTCAAAAGCATTAATTCTTCGGTGCTCACCTTTCTTCAGAGTCCAACTCTCACATCCATACATGACCACAGGAAAAACCATAGCCAAGACTGGACGGACCTTAGTTGGCAAAGTAATGTCTCTGCTTTTGAATATGCTATCTAGGTTGGTCATAACTTTCCTTCCAAGGAGTAAGCGTCTTTTAATTTCATGGCTACAGTCACCATCTGCAGTGATTTTGGAGCCCAAAAAAATAAAGTCAGCCAGTTTCCCCATCTATTTCCCATGAAGTGATGGGACCAGATGCCATGATCTTCGTTTTCTGAATGTTGAGCTTTAAGCCACCTCTTTCTCTCCTCTCTTTCACTTTCATAAAGAGGCTCTTTAGTTCTTCTTCACTTTCTGCCATAAGGGTGGTATCATCTGCATATCTGAGGTTATTGATATTTCTCCCGGCAATCTTGATTCCAGCTTGTGCTTCCTCCAGCTCAGCATTTCTCATGATGTACTCTGCATAGAAGTTAAATAAGCAGGGTGACAAATATATGCCTCTATAATAGAAGGTAATTTTATTTATTTGATAAGATTTTGCATTTAGTTCTTTGCTTTTATATTGCTACTGGTATGTATTACTTTATTTTAAAAAGAGCACTTTATTGAGTTTGAAACTTGGTAAATGGTTGTTCCATTTAAGATGAGCTTTCCTATAAAGGAATGATCACAGAGCTCCTTTGAGCCTTGCTTCTACACTCAATATAAGATTTGTTTTTATAAAATATAAACTAGTTTAAAGGAGTATTGCCACTTCCACCTTAGAGCATAGGGTCTTCGTCCTTTGAAAGGCCCTCAGTTTGATTTTATTGGTTGTGAACATTTGCAGCTGAGTCACCATCCTTGGTCATGAGGGGAAGGAAGAATTGAACATTCTCCTTTGTGTGGTTTGATAAGAGTTTATCTCTTACGTATGCTGAACTCTGGGACGAGGGATCTCAAATAAGACAGCTTTGGGATCTTCTGAGTGGGAAGGGACAAGTATTCCAACTTTGTTTTCCCAGGACTTGTGGCCAGGAAGATGAGTCAGGGCAAATCCAGGGCCTCAGATAGGCCCGAGAATTAGAGGTGCAATGAGTTCCCAGAAATAAAATCTCTCTGAGGAAAGAATATCTATGCGTGCAGCTTGGAATCAGCCTAAGAGTTCACTGGGAGGTCTGATTTCAGTCACTGCTTGTGCATAAGATTTACAATTTATCTTTAAAATATTTAAATTACAGCAATTAAAATTTTAAATTAATTCTAAATAAACACTGAGCTAGGTTTACCATGTTGAAAATAATGAACAGAGTGCTCAAGCATAGGTAATGTATTAAATTTTTTAAAGGTGTTCATATGTTTGAGTTGATTTGCCATAGATTATCCAGATATGAGTCTGTTGTCGTTCTTACAATAAATGTTCTGTTCACTGATTCTCTGTGTAGGGAAAAAGCTTGGTTAAATGAAATTTGACCTGACTTAAAAAGAGTGTGAAGAAAGTTCTCTATGCCTATCTTCCTTTGGATGGTATTATTTTGACTCATCATGCCTTGCTTGTTGAAAAGTGGTTTTTATTTTTTTCAATTCTTATTTCATTTATATAAATTAATAAAGATAAATTACAGAATTTATGGAAACTATGAAAAGGAAAGCTCTGCTCTTGTTACAGCCAGTTGTCTTAGATCAGGTGAGCAGAATTCAGGTAGCAAAGATTCCTTGACCAAACTTCAGTCAGGCGTCTCTGAACTCTTCCCAACTAGACTGTGCCTTTTGGGCTTATGTTTTCATCTTTGCATTGCCCAGTTTTAGCAAGAGTTCTGCTAAGTCACTTTAGCATGACACCCCCACCCTTGATAACTGATACCTAATTCCTCATCTCCTAACCCTGTTACCTGATCACTCTGCCCTGCCTGCAGCAAGAATCCTGTTAAGGTGGTTTAGCTGGATGGAATTCCTCCTCACCTCAGAGGTTTTCTCTTAGGAAATTTATACCCACTGACCCTTGCCCTGCTCCTTGTCTGTAAATCCCCACTTGTCTATGCTGTATTTGGAATAAAGCCCAGTTCTATTCAGAAGTCTTTTCCCCCTTAGTGCACCAGTTCCTGAATAAAACTTTTGTTTATTTTTTTACAACTTTCACTACTGTCCAACTACTCTGATTTTCTGGGAATAACTCAGTACATATTTGTCAAACAATGTTCATTATGTCCTTAATCCATGGAATTAAGTATTATTAGTAAACCAGTACCACTCCTGCTGTTGTCACGTTGCACTTACAGGGCTGTATTTGCCTTTGATGATGATCATGACCATGTGTTAGGTGTAAGAGAAGGAAGGGACATGAAAATGAGAAAGAAGGTCATCTTCTTATTATAATAAATGCCATTTGGAAATGGGTAAATAAACCAATTGGTATTGCATAAATCAGCAGATGTCAATGCAGAATATTTGGGATGTGTTCTCTGTCCACCTGCTTCTGTCCGCTGGGCTTGACTCACATCAAAGGCCTGGCTCACTCCAGAGCTGTCTTGGCCTTAAGGGAGAACAGAAAAGCTGAGAGAGGTCAGTAAGGGTCAAGAACTTTCCCAGCTCAAAGCTCTGGGTGAAGTGATGGTTAAGAGCCCTTCTGTTCTCATGGCCGAATACAGATCAGGGTCCACACTGAAAGAACAATGGGAATTCTTAACTCAAAATAGTGATTGGCAAGTCAGGACAGTTCAGAATCTGACTGCCAAAATTTCCTGCCAAACCATCTTTTCCTGGGTTGTCACTTTAAGCCCTTCTTGCTTGGAGGTACTCTGGTAGAGTCAGAGGAATGAGGGTTTGGAGGCAAAGAGACCTGTAGCCCCCTCCATATCAGCTCTGCTGCCCATTAAATACCAGGCTAGGCACACATCCTGTGTGGCTCTGTGCCTCAGTTTTCTCATTTGCAGACAGGCTGCTGGGTGAAAGGTGCCCGGGATGGTGCTCTTTATTACTTGTTCAGCAGATGTGGCTGAGCACCTGTATGTGCAACGCATAAAGCTAGGCACTGGGATATGGCAGCGGAGCTTACAGCCTGGTTGGAAACCAACAAATGAAAAAGCAAGTCGTGTAATTTTGAATTGTTTAAATAGCTAGGAAGAAAAAACAGTAACATAGGGCATAGATATAGGCAATGACTATGGTGCCTTAGATGGCATCATCAGTCTGATCAACCTTTCAATTAAAACCTCACAGCTTTTCACTCTTAACCTCTGTTCCTCAGCCTTTTAGGGAAAAAGAGACCTTGACCAGGTGTGTTATGACGTGAGGATGTCAGGTCAGATGAGGTGTGGCCTTACTTTGCTTGCTTGCTCATTGCTCAGTCAGTCATATCTGATTCTTTGCAAAACCGGGGAATGTAGCCCGCCAGGCTCCTCTGTCCATGGAACTTTCCAGGCAAGAACACTGGAATGGGTTGACATTTCCTACTTAAGAGGATCTTCCCCAACCCAAGGATCAAACCTGAGTCTCCTGCATTGGCGGGAGGATTTTTTTTTTTTTTAACCACTGCGCCTCCTGGGAAGCCCAGGTGTGACCTTACTGGTTATGAAAAGGAATTTGGATTCGTATGTAAAGTAGGAGAAGAATGGATTGGCATATGGTTAACATCAAACCTGTAATGGTGGTGGTGGTGATTATTGTAAGCAAAGAGGAAAGATTTCTATTTCACCTGTGGGATCAAGATAGGAAGGGACAGGTTACCTGTGACCTGGACAAGGGTAGGAATGATCCAGGCATGGAGATGGGAAAAGAGGTTTCTGTGTAGGAAATCTAAACAGGATTACTACTACTGCTACTATTATTCCAATCTGACTTTTATGGGGTATCATTCATGTCGTACAAATGTAAAAGGTAAAAACTGTACATTGTGGGTAAAAACAAAACAAACAAACACCTGAATGAAATTTCACTAAAGAGCAATAATCCAATTAATGTTTTTGGTAAGAATTTAGTTTGTCAGCTATTTTATTCAATTAAAACATAAACTGGGATTTAACAGAATAATGCCTCCACAGAGATTATTTAACATTTATTACACAGCTACCAGCTCTTCTTCTACTTCTTTAAGACAAAGGGGACCCTTTTGAAGTGTTGCTTATATCTACTTGGGGAAATGTAATGTTTGTTGAAGTTGAAGTGCAATTGGGTTAATCTCTCTTTAGATAATACATGTAACTAAATGTTTCTGGGCAGAGCACAAAAACTACAGACATATTCGCTCATAATGAATATTCATAATCTGACAAATACCACCATCAGGTCCAAAGATTAAGATACAAATACATAAAGCATTCTATGGATGTTTGGGACACGAGAGGAAGTAGGTTATACACACATGCACAAATAGAGCCTGAAGAGCTTGCCAAGCTGTAATTTTCCATGTCCAAATTTTATTGGCTACAGGTGCATCTGTGGCTCTCAATCTTCAGTATAGATGTAGAAGAAACATTTATGATTCAAAGATTTAAGGGTAGTTCCATTCCTTTGCTCCACTAATTTGAAGTGCAATATGATAGATTTGATTTCAAGCTCTGGTGATTTCTGTGTAGAAATGGTTTGTTTGATGTGACTGTGAATGTATGTGAGTGCATCAGTAAGGAAGGGGAGGGGCAGAATAGAGTACAAAGACAGAATCACAACGTAAATATAGGTAGCAAGTCTCGTTAATTCCACATGTCCATACAGATCAAACATGTGCATGTTCCCTAAGTCATTAGATCTTCCTGGCACCTGTCTGCAGGAGGATTGTAGACCTAATTAACAAGTTTGCATTATTCATTGGAAGAGCTGAAGCTGAAGCTCCAATACTTTGGCCACCTGATGTAAAGAGCCGACTCATTGGAAAAGACCCTGAGAAAGATTGAGGGCAGGAAGAAAAGTGGGTGACAGAGGATGAGATGGTTGGATGGCATCATCGACTTGATGGACATATGAGTTTGAGCAAACTCTGGGAGATAGTGAAGGACTGGGAAGCCTGGCATGCTGTAGTTCAGGATATCACGAGACACACACGACTGAGCAACTGAATAACAGCATAATGAAGAAAAATTCCAGCAAGTAGTAGTGTTTTGTGAAAGCCTGTGAGCCGTCTTTGCTGATTTCCATACTTGACTGATATCCATACTTGGAATGGTTAATATGAAAAAAAAAAAAATAGAACATGGAGGATTGCACAGATAAGATAGCAGCAAACTACATCCAAGGATCTCTACCAGTGTCCCAAAATGAGAAAATTTCTGAAGACCTAAACTCAGAAAGGGTATTGTTCTTTTTGTTTTACGATCCATTGAAGGTGGATACATTTAAACATTCTGGCTTTTATATATTGTTTTATTCTCAAGGACCTGACTTTAAGATCAGGTTCATATAATGGAAATTTGCAAACCTTGGCATCATGCTGCTGTGAGAATGTGGAAAAAAGTACAGTAGCAGTCTCCCAGGAAAATTTATTCACATTTTACCCTTCAGTAGTATGCAGGGACCTTGGGCTTTAATTGTGACTCTTGTTAATCACTAGTGTCTCCTTGGCTTTGTTCCTTTGCTTTTCAACAACACTCTTCAAGGATGGATGATGGGGAATTACTAACAAAATACACACTAAACCAAGACATACTTCTGACATGCAGAACTTTCAAATAAAGGATCACTTTCAACCAAGGTTTCTAATTAGAAAACCACAGTGATGAAGCTGCTGACAGTGATCTTTCTAAACCCCAATTCTGATTATATTACTTCTCTATTTAAAACTCGTAGAGAGCTTCTGATTACTCTTTGAATGACATCCACACTCCTTAACTTAGCTTAGGCCTCACATGGCCCTGCTTGCTTTTCCAGCTCACCTCTCTTCATCAACCTTGCAGCTCTTCCTCCCAGTCACACTGGCTGCCTTTCTTTTATAGGACACCTTGGCCTCCCCTGGCTAAGCCACTGCAGATTTTCTGCACAGAATCCTCTTTTCCCACCTCCTTGCCTGGATCACGCCGACCTTTGTCCAGGTCACCGGTGACCTGTCCCTTCCTATCTTATAAAGTGCTCTCCTTGGTCCCACGGGTGAAACAGGAATCTTTCCTATTCGCTTCAAGCTTGGTATTTCCAGCATCCTCTACCTTTCACACTGCATTGCACCTGCCTCTTTATTGCCCGTGACTTGTTAACGCCACAGGGCTGGGGGTTCTGTCTCTTCATTCTGGTATCGCCGTGTCTATCCTAGTATCTTACACAGATTAGTGGCCTGTGAACATTGTTTGAATGAGAGAATATATAAGTGAAGTAATCTATCCTTGTGCAATTCTAAGTTTATAGAACATACACGTAAAGGTAAGAGGTAATTCAATATTTATTTCCTTTATTTTCTTTTCCTGATATTTTTTAATCTCGCCCTCCTTATCAACAACTTGCAGCTTGTTACCCACAGACAGAGGGTAGTGTTTGCGTGTGCATGTGTGCACATGCGTGTGCTTTGTCCCATCCAACTCTTTGGGACCCAGTGGATTGTAATCTGCCAGGCTCCTCTGTCCATGGAATTTTATAGGCAGGAATACTGGACTGGGTTGCCATTTCCTACTCGAGGGACTCTTCCAGACCCAGGCATCAAATCCGCATCTCCTGCATTGGCAGGCAGATTCTTTAACCCCTGCACCTCTTGGGAAGCCCCGCTAGACATAAGTAAGTCTTCCTAATTTAAATTTGTAAAAATTCTCCTCTGAGTGTGAATTCCCATAAGCCAATAGATTTCTTCTTTGGGGTCTTTGCTAAACTTCTTGAAATAATATCATTTGTTAGCTCCATTTTCTCAGCAGTCCAACTTTTTACAGCCTGATCTAACAGTCCCTGGATAGAATTTTCCCAATATTTAACAAGCGAGGATCAGTTTAAAGGCCTGTTCTCAGACCTGATGTAACTTCATCACATACCAGGGACATCCTCCTCTGCGTATTCCAGATGCACCAGATGCTGTATTTACTTGAAAGGCCAGATTATGGTAGTACAAACTCCCACTAGCCTGGTTGTCAGAAAACCAACTTCAGAATATTCTGTTATTTATCCACAAAGGTTTGTCTGGCTAGGGATGGATTCAGAAAGCCAGAGTTGATTGCTTTGCCCCTCACCTGGCCTTTCCCTCTTGTTCTGTTTCTCATTTGTCAAGCATTCTCCCTGTCTACCTTGAGAATACTAATGTTCATTCCAAGGGCCAGTTCCAGATGCTCCCAAACACCTGGTCCTCAGCAGAAGTACTGGTCATTTTAGTAGGGGTAAGCAGAACAGGGCAAAACAGCCTCTGTTCCAATGCTACCCCTGTGTCTTCTGGCTCTATACCCAAAGCCTCACAAAATCTCTCTGGGAAACTTCTTTCTGCTTCTGGCCATGACTCGGCCCACTATGTCATCTTGCACAGTCTTTCCCAGAAAATGCTATTGCCATCCTTCCCAGAAATCTCGCTCTTGTATATGTACAAAGCCAAAGTCAAACATATTCCCTGTGGAAAAATCTGTTGAACCCCTGCCTACTCTCTCCTGATCTTTCATCCAACTGAATTTCCTTCTTTTCCAAGGGATGTCACAAACACCATTATGCATCTATCAGTGTTGGTAACCACATGCTATGTGAAGGCGGGAGGGAGGTGTGGTTTTCAGAAACAGTATCTAGTCTTCTTTCAATCACACAGGATGTTGAAACATGACTGTTTCACTAACTGTAGTGCAGAAGTTTTAAAAATGCAGTCCAACTGTATCAGGCATAAAAAATTCAGTATGGTACGGGGAGGGAGGTGGGAGGGGGGTTCAGGATGGGGAACACGTGTACACCTGTGGTGGATTCTTGTTGATGTATGGCAAAACCAATACAATATTGTAAAGTAATTAGCCTCCAATTAAAATAAATAAATTTGAATTAAAAAACATTCATTATATATACAGTTGATCCTCATTGTTTATGATTCTATATTTAAGAATTGGTTTACTGGTAAAAATTTGTTTATAACTCTAAAATCAATACATTCATGGTGTTTCCCTGGTCACTGTCAGGCATGCACAGAGGAGAAATTTGAGTTTCCCAAGGTGCTCAGTTCCCAGATGAGGCCAAACAAGGTGATGTCTGCTTTTGTTTCAGTTCTCATACTGTAAGAACGTGGTTTTTTGTGTGGTCTCATTTAGTACCATGTTTTCCACATTTTTCATTGGCAATTTCACTGTTTACTTTTTTTTTTTTATTTTTAAACTTTACATAATTGTATTAGCTTTGCCAAATATCAAAATGAATCCACCACAGGTATACATGTGCTCCCCATCCTGAACCCTCCTCCCTCCTCCCTCCCCATACCATCCCTCTGGGTCGTCCCAGTGCACTAGCCCCAAGCATCCAGTATCGTGCATCGAACCTGGACTGGCAACTCGTTTCTTACATGATATTTTACATGTTTCAATGTCATTCTCCCAAATCTTCCCACCCTCTCCCTCTCCCACAGAGTCCATAAGACTGTTCTATACATCAGTGTCTCTTTTGCTGTCTCGTACACCGGGTTATTGTTAAGAAGGGCCTCCAAGCATAGTGATAAAGTACCATGTACTGTTCCTAAGCATAAGGAAGTTATGATGTCTGTTATGGAGAAAATAAATATGTTATATAAGCTTCATTCAGGCCTGAATTATTGTGCTGGTGGCCATGAGGTCAATGTCAGTGAATTAATATGTATAAGAGTCATTAAACAGAAACAGAGAAAGGTAAGTTTGTGTCATGACTGGTTGATGAGAAGATTGTGATCAGAGTCTTGCAGAAACCAGTCCAGTGTTTCTGCTGGGATGAGTGACGAGTGACTTAATACTTGTTAACTCAGTGTTCAAGGTGACTTTATAGGACATAACTACGTGAATACTTATAATCAGCTGTTTACATACAAAAGAATGTTAATTTTCAAATATGTACTGAAACTGCCTCTTTTCCCTTGGTCTGTATGGTCAGCAGTCAGTGGTTGGCAGGGATGCCCATGTCAGCTAGCCAGCATTTGGTGACAAACTGAAGCACATGTGTGTTTGATTAAATGGACTGATAACATCACATTATATCACTTTAGTGACATGAACAATCACAGATGTGGGCAAATAGCTTGACAGATATTCCCACGTAGAAGTGAAGGATGGAATGTAAATACAAGAAATGAAAGTGAAAAAAAAAACAAAACTCACGAACTCAGCTATAGTATTAGTTTTGGTCAACTCCTATTAAGAGGTAAATGAATAACAATCTTGTAAGATTTGATACACTTGCTGTAACATAAAACTAGTAAGAAATATTATTTTATACATATATTAATAAATGTATGTACACAAATACATTATTAGTGGTATTAGTATTAGTGAAGTCGCTCAGTCGTGTCCGACTCTTTGCAACCCCGTGGACTGTAGCCCACCAGGCTCCTCCGTCCATGGGATTCTCCAGGCAAGAATACTGGAGTGGGTTGCCATTTCCTTCTCCAGGGGATCTTCCCGACCCAGGGATTGAACCCAGGTCTCCTGCATTGCAGGCAGTCGCTTTAACCTTTGAGCCACCAGGGAAGCCCACACATATACATACATTTATTTAAAAACACTCCCATATATTTGATGGCTCTCACCCTAAATTGATATTTTTGTCTTTGATATTTGCAAATGATTGTGTATGTTATTTTCATAAGTTATAAATGATTTTTTTATTGTGCTTTGCAGATACTCGTTGTTTTTACAATTTGAAGGTTTGTGGCAATCCTGCATTGAACAAGTCTATCAGTGCCGTTTTTCAATAGCATTTGTTCATTCCATGTCTCTGTGTCACAGTTTGGTAATTCTCACAATATTTAAAATTTTTTCCTATGATTATGTATAAATGATCTTTGATATTGCTTCTATGACTTGCTGAAGGCTCAGAGGATGAGTAGCATTTCTTAACAATCAAGGATTTTTTTAAATTATAAATGATTTAAAAGCCTTTTACTGATGGGGTTAGAGACCATTGGAGTAATGTAGTAGGAATACTGTTTGACTATAATATCTGACACAAACATACACACACATGTATACATTGTGGTTGTTCAATCACTAGGTCATGTCCGATTCTTTGCGACCCAATGGACTGCAGCACGCCAGACTTCCCTGTCCTTCAGTATCTCCTGGAGTTTGCTCAAACTCATGTCCATTGAGTTGGTGATGCCATCCAACCATCTCATTCTCTGTGTGCTTTTCTTCTCCTGCCCTCAGTCTTTCCCAGCATCAAGGTCTTTTTCAATGAATCAGCTCTTCGCACCAGGTGGCCAAATATGTGTGTGTGTGTGTGTGTGTGTATGTATATATAAAACAGTACATAATATCCAGAGTATACCAGTATTTAATATGCTAGTATTGACTATACGATGTATTGGAGTATTAGAGTTGGAGAGAAGAGGCCACAAAAATCATGCATAAGTGGACACATGTTCTACAATTTTGTTTGTAATTGTGTATTTGGACATGAGTTCTTATAATTGTTCAAGGTCAATAATTCTTAAAATTCTGGCGAGTTGAGTCTTGGTATTGGTGACAGCCCTTGGAAAATTTATCTTTTTTTCTCCTACTAGTTCCTGATGTGGAATTTAGCATTTCAATTACAAATGCCAAATTCCACTTAAGACATCATATCTCTCACCTCTGTATTTACTTCTATGGAGAAAAGAGAAGGAAAAGGAGAAACCTTTAAAATTCCTTGGATGGGAGTTTGATAATTTTCAAAATAGTGGCCAAAACGAATTAACTGGAAGGTAAAACATAAAACGGTCAATTGTTATGAACTCTGGAAATGTGAGGACTTCAGGTGAGTCAACCAGCAAATCTATTGATGTATTTGAGAGTGTTATGAAGTGGGTTATTACATTCTAACTTCAGGAAGCTTGTGGAGAATGTGTGCCATGCAGTCACTTCCTTGCGTGTTTCTTTACATTATGCTATATGAGTTGCTCGGTTCGTGTAGGCTCAGCTGTCTACCTCTGTGTAAATAGGGACTCTGCAAATCCTCTCTGGCAGAGCAATTTTAGCATACCAAGAGGTGTCAGTTTGTCTTATTCTTACTCCTGTGGAGAAAAAAGTTAAATTTATCTCTCAATCCCATCCAAACACACTCACATTTATATACTCACTAAGACGCAAGACAAAGTATTTCTGTTCTGCCATTCCTTGTACCGTGGGGAGCTAACAGCTTATTGGCTTTAGGAGCCACCAAGGAGATAGCCCTCAGGGAGATACAGAACCTGAAGGGAGAGACTAGGTTTGCCCTGTGAGGGAGAAGGATGGAATCTGCAGCTTGGTGTTGAAGACTACATAGGATGAGGATAATTTCTCTCAGATGAGAAGGACAGATTTCAGGTTGAAGCTTGACTGCTTTTTTTTTTTTTCTCCTTTATTTATTTAATATATTTTATTTTATTTTTTAACTTTACAATATTGTATTGGTTTTGCCATATATCAAAATGAATCTGCCACAGGTATACATGTGTTCCCCATCCTGAACCCTCCTCTCTCCTCCCTCCCCATACCATCCCTCTGGGTCGTCCCAGTGCACCAGCCCCAAGCATCCAGTATTATGCATTGAACCTGGACTGGTGACTCGTTTCATATATGATATTATACATGTTTAAGAAAAACACCAATACAGTATACTAACGCATATATATGGAATTTAGAAAGATGGTAACGATAACCCTGTATACAAGACAGCAAAAGAGACACTGATGTATAGAACAGTCTTTTGACTGCTTTTTAGAAGCGTAGCACCCTTCTGAAACTACTGCCCAGTCCATGAACAAGGAGCAGTGGAAGAGGCTGGTGGACTTAATGTCAGCATGTCCAGAATTATGGCACCCTTTATAATCACCAAGAGTAGAAAAACCATAAAATGACCAATATTGAATTTATCACTTGACCTTGATTTGTAACATATTTTGCTACTCAAGTCTTAAGGAGCAAGTGCATGTCTGCTGCTGCTGTCGCTTCAGTTGTATCCGACTCTGTGCAACCCCATAGACGGCAGCACACCAGGATCCGCCATCCCTGGGATTCCAGGCAAGAACACGAGAGTGGGTTGCCATTTCCTTCTCCAATGCATGAAAGTGAAAAGTGAAAGTGAAGTCTCTCAGTCGTGTCCAACTCTTAGCGACCCCATGGACTGCAGCCCACCAGGCTCCTCCATCCATGGGATTCTCCAGGCAAGAGTACTGGAGTGGGGTGCCATTGCCTTCTCCGCATGCCTACTTGACTCATTTCTAAAACATGCTTTTAGCTTTGGTGTAGAAGTGCAATTTGAACAATATGACCGGTCCTTTTGGTGTGGGTGACTGAAATTTTGTCATTAGAGTTCTCTTTACATAATTTTTATCGCTACTCCAGGGTTTTGAGAGATACCATGTTGTAGTACAAAGGGCCTCATTGTTAGATTGACCTAGGTTTCTCTGAATCTCTGCTCCTTGATTTGTAAAATAGGAAAAATGAGATCAAATATGAAGGATTGTTCTATCTATGCTCTCAATAGTCACTCAAAAGTTACTTCCCTTTCTCTTGATTGATATACTTATACTCCATGAGAGTCATGATGATGAATTGTAGATGGTGGCTGGATTCGCTTGAGGATGCAGTTGTACACTGAGAGGGGTAACTGGCGCTCTGAAGTTGAGTGTGTGCTCTATTCCCAGAGTGGGTTTAAATCCTTTTAGCCCATTCTATGATGTGATACTTGGTGAGGTATGCATCTGCCCTTTGTTTTTCTCATCTGTAGTGAGGATAATAAGTGAGAATAATAATAGTATCTACTTTATGAGATTATTACAAATATTGAAAAAGTTCATGCATATCAAGAGCTTATAACAGTACTTAGCTTGACAGATGCTCAATGCATATTAGCCCTGATTATTATTTCACAGGTGCTTCCCTGATGGCTCAAGCAGTAAAGAATCTGCCTGTAATGCAGGAGATGAGATGCAGGTTCCATCCCTGGGTCGGGAAGATCCCCTTGAGAAGGAAATGGCAACCCACTCCAGTATTCTTGCCTGGAGAATCCCATGGATAGAGGAACCTGGCAGGCTATAGCCCATGGGGTGACAAAGAGTTGGACATGACTGAGTGACTAAACCACATTATTTCTCAGTATCATAGCCTGGCTGGTTATGCTGTTTAAGGTGTGTGCCATGTTATATCTTTCTTCTCAAGTTTAGTACAGTGTTTGTATCTGATAGACAGTGAACACATGTGAAAAACATACACTTCCAGAAGAAATTCTGAGAGCTGTCACATGAACAAGGAGATAGTTCACTATAGCTCTACAGAATCATATTTACTGTAGAAAGCATTGTAATTTGCTGCTTCCTAGACGCTTGAGTGGGCTTCCCTGGTAGCTCAGTAGGCAAAGAATCTGCCTGCAATACAGGAGACCCCCATTCAATTCCTGGGCTGGGAAAATCTGCTGGAGAAGGGATAGGCTGCCCACTCCAGTATTCCATGGACAGAGGAGCTTGGCAGGCTACAGTCCATGGCGTCACTTGAGTACAGACCAGAATGTATAGAGAACATAGAATGATGGGTGCTATATAATGAAGTTAACAAAAACAGCTCTCTGACTCCTCTTTTCCCCTGACATTCTAGCAGTACACGGTAGACAAATATTTTGTCCAGAGTTACAATTTATTTTAACTTGTTTGCACTCTTGTTCCTATACTTCAAAGGATATGAATACAAATAGGGTGAATACCAGAAATGTATGTATCCTGGACTCCAATTGCCATACTAAGTTATATGTAGACCATTCCTACATAGAATTATAAATCAAGCTTCTGGATGCTACAGTGTCTTAGGGTACAGCGAGAGAACTTGTATAATCTCTACTGACTAAAAAAAAGAGAGAGGGAGAGGAAAAGGTGTTCCCAGTCAGTCATAAAGTAGTCTGCCTAATAATAGATCTCTGATTGTGACAAGTCACATTTGTTCTCATTCTGGGACCAGATGAAGATTTATACTCTTATCTAGTTGTCACTGTACTTTTAGGTTACAAGGTCCTGTACTATATATGATGTCTCTTACATCTTTCACACAACAGCCCCAGGGGACAGACAAGGCAGGTATTAACTTCACTTTACAGAATATGAAATGAGGTCTACGGGAAGCTAAGTGACTTAACTGAGGATCTATAGAAGTTGGAAAAGGGCATGAAGACCCAGGTTTTTAGACCCCAACCAGTGTTCTTTCCTGTCCCACACCACACATCACCTCACTGTGGCCTTGATGTGATTTTGTAGAGAAACAGATAACTTCCTTGTTTACCTGATCAATAATGAGCTGTGTCTTCAGTTGCATACATCAAAAAAAAAAAAAAAAACACCTCAAAAAAACAAAACAAACCAAATTTTCACACTATTTAATCAATAAATATTGAGCCCTCTTCTACTTGTAACACATTACACACAGAAGGCATTATGCTAGAACCCTGAGCAATACAGCGATACATAAGATAGATAATGTTGCCCTCGGTTAGCTCCCAGTCATTAGAAGATGAGAACTTAAACCAAAACAACATAACTGAGGTTGAGAATATTTATTTCTGTTATTTTCTGATTACTCTTCAGGTTCTTTGAGTTTGGAGGAATTTCTGGTAGCTCAAAGATTGAGCTTTAATTTATTATACAATGTATGTTAGGGCTTAAAAAAAGTAGATGGTCAAAACATTGTTCTAGGAAAGCATTTTATTTCTATTATAGAAGCATTTACTGTAATGATATTTAATACAGTGTGATAAAATAATTCTCAACTATTGATAATATGCCATTTATTTTTATCTATGTTTTCCTTTATAAAACTATTAAACATATAGCTCTAAATTATTCATTTTATTACTTCAAAAGAAGAATAAAAGGCACTTAAAAAGTGATAATACCCCAATCCAAATAAAAATGAAATATACAGAAAACAGCAAATATACACACACATTCAAAATTTAATCTAGTATATTCTCACCTATTCCCAAAGATGATTATCAGTGATGATATGGGAGACCTTGATGAGTGGATTTCCTGAGAGACAACAGACCATGGCTTGTGGAGTGGGATACATAAAACCTAACAGCTTTGGGACTGTCCTCCTCTAGTGACGGCTTCTTCTCTCTTCCATCTGCATAATAAAAGAAACAGTCACTACTGTTTATATCTATGAACCAGGTAATGTGTCAGTGCCTCACACATATAAATTACATAGTGTTCTAAGTATTTTCATATATAAACTTTCTCAACTTGATTTCCTCAGCAACTTTGTGTGTTTGTCTGGATTAAACATTATTGTCTCATTTTACAGTAAAGCAATTATAGGCTCTGAGACTTTTAAATTCTCTAAAGTCAAAAAACTTGTAAGTAGAGAAAACATAACTTTTAACCAAGTGATTAATTCCCAGGTTAGTTTTTTCATATTACCACTTGCTTGTTTTTGAAAAATGAAACATTAGACAATCTCAGTAAGAAAAGGTCTGCTTAACCATAATCATGATCATACTGTAAAATAAGGCATATTGCCCATGGAAACTAATGTCCTGAAACACCCAAATCCTCGGATGTTGATGATTCTGTTAACAATTACTGCATATGTCTCTTGATTTGAGTTGTAACTCTGGTTTAACGGTAGAGTATGCTATGGACTGCACAGAGTATCAACTGCCAGACTAAGAAGCACTGACAATAGCCTGACTGATTACATCTGTCATGATCTTAGAGGAGATGTGGATTATGAGAATATATGTCAGTTGTCATAAGACTGTAGACAACTGAGTTGAATTTGTAATAATCTAAAATAATCCTTGGGAGCTTTTTTTAAAATAAAGGATGACAGAATATTCTCTAATTTACACATATATATGAGGCAGAGTTAATGGTGCAGATGAAGTCTGAAATATTAATTTGTACAGTTTAGATTCATGGTAATTTAATATACATATATGCATTAAATTAATGCATCATACATATACATAATGTATATGTATCAAATGAATATCTTTTAAAAACATAGTTGTGTAATAGAGAAATCTGTATTGCATTTAATAAAAGGATATAGATTCTTTTCTAGCATTTAGCGACCTTGATGTTATTATTTTATAAGGTCTAGGCCAATTATTGTGATGACTTTATCACATATTTTCCTTTCTCTGAATTTGGTAAAAATATATACAGTGCTTTACTTTCTGCATAGGTAATCTCTGAATTTCAGGTGGTAGGATGAGATTTCAGTGTACATTTTGCCATAAGACTCCCAGTATACTTCAGAGATCTATTTTCTGTCTCTGGGTATAGTTTCTTTAGCATCAATGCAACATAAAATCAGTGCATCACAGTATAATGTGTATTAAATGGATTGTTTATTCATCAAAACTCTGCACATGGGAATTGCTATTAAAAATCCACACTAGTGCTTTGGATTGAATATTGCATTAATAGTTTTAAAGCTGCAGTTTGAATGGAGAAAATGTTACTAAAATTTGTTGCCATTCCTCCTTCATAGACTTTTAAAAAATATCACATATTATCATTAAGTTTTTCAAGTTTTTTCTGCAGAGATCACTCTCTTAGGTCAAGGTGTGACTGATTCTTATCATATGAACACCACTTACATGTATCAGTGCTGCCATCACCTCCTACTCAGCATGTCCAAAATTGAGTCCATCATCTTCTTCACTAAATTGCTTTTCCTTCTTTTGGTGATCAGACTCTTCTGTATTTTTTGGACATTACATCAGTTTCTAGGGCTAAAAATCTTGAAGCTATTTTTGACATCTTTTCCTCCTTCATTGTGTCTATTTGATCAATAGTCAAGACCTACCATTTGAAGAAAATATTTTGAAATGTCTCCTGGATTCTCCTTTTCCTTTCTACAGTCACAGCTGTCACTCAAATTCAGATCTTTGCCTGCTTCATGTGTGTACTACTACAGGACTGTACATCTCTATCTCAAGCCCACGCCCACTAAACATACACACTCCAGCCCCATTATGCATCTTACTCCTAGACCTGACTTAAAACACCGGATTTGTAATAGCACTCTTCTGCTATTACTATTGCCAACTACATATTAATTTTAAGATCCTCATATTATTCATCACCATTTTAAGCTATTTCTTAACATACGTTTATATTTCCAGACGAGACTACCTTTCCATTAAGTTTCTGATAACTTTCTCATAAGCAGCTAATACTTGAGCCACATACATCTGTGTTCCTGCCATTTTCTGAATGGTCCGTGTAGTCTTAGCTTTTCACTTATTTGTATATGCTACTACCTAGAGAGCTCTTCCCTACCTCCAGTTGTTAAGTTTATAGCCATTAAGAAGCCTTCCATTATCTATTCACTCTCCAAAATCTGATTTTCATTTTTCTATGCTCTTCTATATGTAGTTAGGGCATTTTTTAAAGATTGTATCTCTCAGTTTTGGGACCCCCACCCCTCCGCCAACAGGGCCTACATTCAGAAACCTTGGGATCATGCATGAGCCCCAAGTCCTGGCTTCATGCATTAGTGGGACATGACTCCGTTCACCAGTGGGCAGACACCAACCCCAGGACCACCATGGTGCCACAGACTGCTTTGACAGGACCCAGAAAATACTCCAGACAGGTATTACCAGCCCCAACTCTGCCCACCATCAGGCAAGCACCAGCTGTGCAACACTTTGGGTGCCTCAGTTAAGCAGCTGCAGGATCCAGCCCCACCAACTAGTGGGCCAACACCAGCTTCAAGAGACCTAGAACCCAGCAGCCAGAGACCTTGAGACCTGGCTCCACCTACCAGTAAGTAAGCACAAGCCCCCTGGACTCACTGATCCCTGGCTCTATCTACCAGCAAGCTAATACCAACTCTGAGAGAGCATGGACTCCTCAGGCAGCCACCCCAGGATCTAGCCCCACTCACCAGTGGGTTGAAACTAGCTTTGAAACACCATGCAACTGGCAACCAAATGTGTCAGGAATTTGTTCTATCTGCCAGCAAGCCAATACTAGATTGGGGAACTCCAGCCCCACAGCTAATAATCCTAGAATCAGGCTCTGCCCATTGGTGAGTCAGCATGAGTTCTGGGACCCCCAAGCATTCAGCAGCCAGATGATTTGCAGCCTGACCCTGCCAGTCAGCAGCTGGTAGCCATATCTTTGTGGGCTATGTATACCCAGAGCCCGGTCCCCATCCAGGGGAGGAGTTTACTGTGCATGAGCCTTATTCTGGGCATAGAAGAAATAGCTACAATGATGTGGCAGGGTTCCAGTTCTCAGTGGGGCTGTGAGCAGTTAAGGTCTGTCATTACGGTGATGTGGGAGCATATAAGAAGCAGGGAAAGATGAAGGTGCAATCTTCCGAGGATCTTTATCACTTGCTACATTTTTGAGCCCCTTTATGGATCACAACCTTGTTGTGGCAGAGGAGCTTGCATAATTTAGTGAAGCTATGAGCCATGCCATACAGGGCCACCCAAGATAGATGGGTCATAGTGGAGAGTTTTGACAAAACAAGGTCTGCTGGGGGAGGGAATGGCAAACCACTACAGTATTCTTGCCGTAAGAACCCCATGAATGATAAGAAAAGGCAAAAAGATATGACACTGGAAGGTGAGCCCCCCAGGTCGGAAAGGGTCCAGTATGTTACTGGGGAAGAGCAGAGGGCAATTACTAACAGCTCCAGAAAGAATGAAGTGGCTGGGCCAAACTGGAAATGTTACTCTGTTATGGATGTGTCTGGTGGTAAAAGTAAAATCCAATGCTATAAGAAAAATATTGCATAGAAACCTTGGATGTTAGGTCCATGAATCAAGATAAATTGGATGTGATCAAGCCTACAGTTAGAACATAGGTAGGTAAGTAGGGGATGGTTGAGGAAATTCCTTGATAGCTCTGGCTGCTGCTGCTGCTGCTAAGTTGCTTCAGTCGT
This sequence comes from Bos taurus, assembly GCF_002263795.3. NCBI lineage: Eukaryota > Metazoa > Chordata > Mammalia > Artiodactyla > Bovidae > Bos > Bos taurus. Next base: position 73,907,862 of record NC_037331.1, on the reverse strand, counting down.
GTCCGACTCTGTGCGACCCCATAAACGGAAGCCCACCAGGCTCCCCTGTCCCTGGGATTCTCCAGGCAAGAACACTGGAGTGGGTTGCCATTTCTTTCTCCAATGCATGAAAGTGAAAAGTGAAAGGGAAGTCGCTCAGTCGTGTCTGACTCTTAGCGACCCCATGGACTACAGCCTACCAGGCTCCTCCATCCATGGGATTTTCCAGGCAAGAGTACTGGAGTGGGATGCCATTGCCTTCTTTGGATAGCTCTGGCTGCAACGTCCCAAAGAGAGCCCTGTTTAAAAAGTGTTGTATCAAATACCCAATTTTGGATTTATTTCTTTAGCTAGTCAGTATTGGATCACATGCTCACCCCAAAGAAGACATTTTACTTGAACTACAGCTTATGTCTAATAGAACAAGGAATATGTGATTTGTGAACATATCATGTAGGTTAAATCAAAGTGATACTCCAATAATCACATTCTATACTCATGACACTAATTCCTTAGTAGAGTGAGTTGATTCTGCAGTAGCTTTGTGAAATACATTGAAATTTCCTTTGCTTGCTTTTTAAAATTGGACATTTGATCTCTAAAGGATGGTTTAAATGTAAATTACGTAAGATTTAGACTGATGAGTTCTCTGAAAATACACAGGGTAAACTTCTACCTTTTGTGATATCAGTCCCTATAGCCGCTTTCTTTATATTGAGTGACACCAAGTGTTCACCCTATAAGGTGGAGTCTTAGATCAGGGACAAGGGGTAGAAGTGTCCATGTAGATCTTGAAGCTAGTGAGTATGGATGTTTAATCAAGTAATAATGTATATAGAATACTTAAAATGTGCCATGCTCTATTCTAAGTGCTTCAGTTCAGTCACTCAGTTGTGTCCAACTGTTTGCGACCCCATGGACTGCAGCACGCCAGGTCTCTCTGTCCATCACCAACTCCCGGAGTCTACTCAAATACATGTCCATTGAGTCAGTGATGCCATCCAACCCTCTCATCCTCTGTCATCCCCTTCTTCTCCTGCCTTCAATCTTTCCCATCATCAGGATCTTTTCAAATAAGTCAGTTCTTCAAATCAGGTGGCCAAAGTATTGGAGTTTCAGCTTCAGCATCAGTCCTTCCAATAAATGTTAGGACTGATTTACTTTAGGTTGGACTGGTTGGATCTCCTTGCAGTCCAAGGGACTCTCAAGAGTCTTCTCCAATACCACAGTTCAAAAGCATCAATTCTTCAGTACTCAGCTTTCTTTATAATCCAACTCTCACATCCATACATGACTACTGGAAAAACCATAACTTTGACTAGATGGACCTTTGTTGGCAAAGTAATGTCTGCTTTTTAATATGCTGTCTACGTTGGTCATAACTTTTCTTCCAAAGGAGCAAGTGTCTTAATTTCATGGCTGCAGTCTCCATCTGCAGTGATTTTGGAGCCCAAGAAAATAAAGTCTGTCACTGTTTCCATTGTTTCCCATCTATTTGCCCTGAAGTGATGGGACCAGATGCCATGATCTTAATTTTCTGAATGTTGAGCTTTAAGCCAACTTTTTCACTCTCCTCTTTCACTTTCATCTAAGTACTTGATGTGTGTTAATTCACTGAAGCCTTACAACACCCCTGTAAGTACCGTTTCCCCCGCCCCCATTTTATAGATGGGGAAACTAAAGCACTGAGAAGTTGAGAAAGCTGCCAAAGATCATATTTATTAAAAGACAAAAGTGAGACTTACACCAAAGGATTTATCTTCAGAAACCATGCTTTTAACCACTAGAGTCTTTGATTTCTGCAGATCAAAGAGAAAGGGAGGCGGTATATCCCCTACTATTTCACACTGTCCCTATCACCTAGAAAAGTTTTTTTCAAATTCTGGAAGTCTGGGAAACTCTATGGAGTTTCATTTTCAAATGCAATTCATTTGTCTCAAAAATTGGTTTAAAAATAGGAAGACTTAAAATTGATAAATCAAATGTTAAGTATATAGCCAGTTCTGGTGGATTATCTTGACATTGCCCAGACATTGAAATGAATTTTCTGCCATTTCTGTGCATATAATTGAGCTTCTTACAAATGTGATATGAATTATTAAAACTTGTCACATTGCATTAGTCTTTTAAAAACATTTGGTCTGTGTACATTTGAATACCTTAGTAAATGTCCATAATACTCAATTAAATGCAAGGCAATCCTCAGACATATTTGCATCTGTTTTATATTCATTGGTCATTTATAACCATTTTATTTTAATAAAAATCAAGATTTCCCTTTGCACATAAAACCTGAACATCAGTGACTACCACATCCCACTCTGTGATACCACAAGAGAAGCCAATATGATATTGAGTAAGCCATGTGGAATTTCCTGATGAAGATTTGGTAAAGGATAGGACTTATCCCACATACCACACAGGAAATGGCTTGGAATTCCTCTTCAACAGCTTGCTTTTCAAAATCTCTTTTTGCCGCATCCCATTATATATAAGGTCTGGAGGAAGGAAGAGGAGATGAGGTGGCCTACATGCATGCGATGGGGGTGTCCCAGGACCGTGGGCTTCAGTATCTTTGCTTCTTGGATTTTCCTTGTGCTTTACTAAGGCCTACTCCAGTACTATTGCCTGGAAAATCCCATGGACAGAGGAGCCTGGTAGGCTACAGTCCATGGGGTCGCAGAGAGTCAGACACGACTGAGCAGCTTCACTTTCACTCTCCCTAGAAAGTTACATGTGTTGATAAAACAAAATCAAGACTTTCTCACCTGAATATTTTTCTCTTGTGTCCAGTGTTCTTTTCACACTAGAAAATAGTTTGGTCATGATTGCACCTTAAACTTTTAGTTCTGATTCTCTTTCCAAAAATATTATACTTCATAGCAGAACTTAAGAAAAGTGTAAAAAATGAAAAACAATCCTTTAAAAATAAGCATTACATTAATTTCATTAATCCTGAAAATACGTTATAACTATATCAAAAAGCATGCAAAGGAACACACGTTACTTAAATTTTCTTTTGGATAAGGAAGGAAGCCCAGGCCCTTTTTGTTTCAACTGTAGAAGATGGACACACTTATTGGATAGCACTTGCCTGCATGCCAGAATACCAATTTGTTACTGAGCAAACATACACCAAACCACCAAAAAAGAGACTGAATATTTAAGCTAGGTAACAATCAAAATGTCCAGTCCGGGTACAATGGGTGAGGTGTGGGGTCAGTTGCATGGTGATGGATAGCTTCTGGACTTGTGTGATGATCACTTTGTAGTGTATCTGGATGTTGAATTATAATGCTGTAGACCCTAAACTAATATAATTTTTAAAAGCCTTTAAGTATCCTAAAAAAGAATATCAGGTCCTTAGTTAATACCAATTACATTTCTTTGTGCCAACTAATATTCTAATATTTCATTAATATTTTACTATATTTGCTAGAGAATAAGATATGAAAAAAAGCAGGAGATGTGAGATGCGGGTTCAGTCTCTGGGTCAGGAAGATCCCCTGGAGTAGAAAATAGCAACTCAATCCAGTATTATTCCATGGAAAATTCCAGGGACGGAGGAGACTAGCCAACTACAGTCCATGGGGCCACAGAATTGGACACCACTGAGCGACTGAGTATATGCATACAAAGATACAAAACAAATCTAGACTGCTAATCTCTATAAATATTTGGAGCTACTTTATTCAAATATTCATAGCAGTAAGTAGCTGAATAAATAAATAGTTCTTAGATATACCAATTGAGAAAATTAGTTGGGGCCAACCCAACAGAATACTACTTACTGTTTTTGCTACTTCTTCATAGTCATAAAAACATAAGTCTAGAATTGTTTTTAATAACAAGCTACAGTGAACACTGATAATGCTTTTTATTATAGGTAATTCAACTATTTAGGCCTGTTTTGGTTTTGAATTATTCTATAAACCCTATAGCTAAAATACCTTTTAGTTATTATCATTATTATAATAAAACTTATACTTTATAGTAATGGTAACTTTCCTTCTGATAAGCCATGATTTTTTTTTTTTTGGTTTTCAATCCCAATTTTTGGTTTCTCTCTATTCATTTGCCCTATGATGTTCATCTTTTCCCCTCAAATGTGTGTGTGGTGTGGTGTGTGTGCGCGCACACATAGACATCTGATTTTTAAAGGGAAGTAAATTTGGCAAACCCAACCTGGATACTTAAAAGGTATTTTTGGGTTAAAGATACTGGGGTAAAAAATTCATTTTAAGACAATTCCACAGAAATGTCTGGTATTGGAGAATACTTCGAAGGAATTCAAACAAAAATTCTTGTTACCTTACAATTACAAATAAATTCTTACTTACCTTTTTCTTCTCTCTGGTATATGATGACAGTTAATGGGGTCTCAGATTGATTGTTGAAAGAGTAAAAATCAGAAACTAGAGAATTTATCCTATCTCCCAGTATTCTAGAACTTATATTTTAAACCATTCTATTTCTAGAATTTGTCCATTTTATTTTATATACACAGGTTACTTTTCTTATTCCAGTTTATTCAGTATTTTATGTGTCTATTCCATCATGTTTTTTTTTTTCTAATTTTATTTTATTTTTAAACTTTACATAATTGTATTAGTTTTGCCAAATATCAAAATGAATCCGCCACAGGTATACATGTGTTCCCCATCCTGAACCCGCCTCCCTCCTCCCTCCCCATACCATCCCTCTGGGTCGTCCCAGTGCACTAGCCCCAAGCATCCAGTATCGTGCATCGAACCTGGACTGGCAACTCGTTTCTTACATGATATTTTATATGTTTCAATGCCATTCTCCCAAATCTTCCCACCCTCTCCCTCTCCCACAGAGTCCATAAGACTGTTCTATACATCAGTGTCTCTTTTGCTGTCTCGTTCACAGGGTTATTGTTACCATCTTTCTAAATTCCATATATATGCGTTAGTATACTGTATTGGTGTTTTTCCTTCTGGCTTACTTCACTCTGTATAATAGGCTCCAGTTTCATCCACCTCATTAGAACTGATTCAAATGTATTCTTTTTAATGGCTGAGTAATACTCCATTGTGTATATGTACCACTGCTTTCTTATCCATTCATCTGCTGATGGACATCTAGGTTGCTTCCATGTCCTGGCTATTATAAACAGTGCTGCAATGAACATTGGGGTACACGTGTCTCTTTCCCTTCTGGTTTCCTCAGTGTGTATGCCCAGCAGTGGGATTGCTGGATCATAAGGCAGTTCTATTTCTAGTTTTTTAAGGAATCTCCACAGTGTTCTCCATAGTGCCTGTACTAGTTTGCATTCCCACCAAGAGTGTAAGAGGGTTCCCTTTTCTCCACACCCTCTCCAGCATTTATTATTTGTAGACTTTTGGATCGCAGCCATTCTGACTGGTGTGAAATGGTACCTCATAGTGGTTTTGATTTGCATTTCTCTGATAATGAGTGATGTTGAGCATCTTTTCATGTGTTTGTTAGCCATCTGTATGTCTTCTTTGGAGAAATGTCTATTTAGTTCTTTGGCCCGTTTTTTGATTGGGTCGTTTATTTTTCTGGTGTTGAGCTGTAGGAGTTGTTTGTATATTTTTGAGATTAGTTGTTTGTCGGTTGCTTCATTTGCTATTATTTTCTCCCATTCTGAAGGCTGTCTTTTCACCTTGCTAATAGTTTCCTTTGATGTGCAGAAGCTTTTAAGGTTAATTATGTCCCATTTGTTTATTTTTGCTTTTATTTCCAATATTCTGGGAGGTGGGTCATAGAGGATCTTGCTGTGATGTATGTCGGAGAGTGTTTTGCCTATGTTCTCCTCTAGGAGTTTTATAGTTTCTGGTCTTACGTTTAGATCTTTAATCCATTTTGAGTTTATTTTTGTGTATGGTGTTAGAAAGTGGTCTAGTTTCATTCTTTTACAAGTGGTTGACCAGATTTCCCAGCACCACTTGTTAAAGAGATTGTCTTTAATCCATTGTATATTCTTGCCTCCTTTGTCAAAGATAAGGTGTCCATATGTGCGTGGATTTATCTCTGGGCTTTCTATTTTATTCCATTGATCAATATTTCTGTCTTTGTGCCAGTACCATACTGTCTTGATGACTGTGGCTTTGTAGTAGAGCCTGAAGTCAGGTAGGTTGATTCCTCCAGTTCCATTCTTCTTTCTCAAGATCGCTTTGGCTATTCGAGGTTTTTTGTATTTCCATACAAATTGTGAAATTATTTGTTCTAGCTCTGTGAAGAATACTGTTGGTAGCTTGATAGGGATTGCGTTGAATCTATAAATTGCTTTGGGTAGTATACTCATTTTCACTATATTGATTCTTCCAATCCATGAACATGGTATATTTCTCCATCTATTAGTGTCCTCTTTGATTTCTTTCACCAGTGTTTTATAGTTTTCTATATATAGGTCTTTAGTTTCTTTAGGTAGATATATTCCTAAGTATTTTATTCTTTCCGTTGCAATGGTGAATGGAATTGTTTCCTTAATTTCTCTTTCAGTTTTCTCATTATTAGTGTATAGGAATGCAAGGGATTTCTGTGTGTTGATTTTATATCCTGCAACTTTACTATAATCATTGATTAGTTCTAGTAATTTTCTGGTGGAGTCTTTAGGGTTTTCTATGTAAAGGATCATGTCATCTGCAAATTCTTAGAAAAGTACAACTTTCCAAAACTGGACCAGGAAGAAATAGAAAATCTTAACAGACCCATCACAAGCACGGAAATTGAAACTGTAATCAAAAATCTTCCAGCAAACAAAAGCCCAGGTCCAGATGGCTTCACAGCTGAATTCTACCAAAAATTTAGAGAAGAGCTAACACCTGTCCTGCTCAAACTCTTCCAGAAAATTGCAGAGGAAGGTAAACTCCCAAACTCATTCTATGAGGCCACCATCACCCTAATACCAAAACCTGACAAAGATCCCACAAAAAAAGAAAACTACAGGCCAATATCACTGATGAACATAGATGCAAAAATCCTTAACAAAATTCTAGCAATCAGAATCCAACAATACATTAAAAAGATCATACACCATGACCAAGTGGGCTTTATCCCAGGGATGCAAGGATTCTTCAATATCCGCAAATCAATCAATGTTATACACCACATTAACAAATTGAAAAACAAAAACCATATGATTATCTCAATAGATGCAGAGAAAGCCTTTGACAAAATTCAACATCCATTTATGATAAGAACTCTCCAGAAAGCAGGAATAGAAGGAACATACCTCAACATAATAAAAGCTATATATGACAAACCCACAGCAAACATTATCCTCAATGGTGAAAAATTGAAAGCATTTCCTCTAAAGTCAGGAACAAGACAAGGGTGCCCACTTTCACCATTACTATTCAACATAGTTTTGGAAGTTTTGGCCACAGCAATCAGAGCAGAAAAAGAAATAAAAGGAATCCAAATTGGAAAAGAAGAAGTAAAACTCTCACTATTTGCAGATGACATGATCCTCTACATAGAAAACCCTAAAGAGTCCACCAGAAAATTACTAGAAATAATCAATGACTATAGTAAAGTTGCAGGATATAAAATCAATACACAGAAATCCCTTGCATTCCTATACACTAATAATGAGAAAACAGAAAGAGAAATTAAGGAAACAATTCCATCATGTTTTAAATAGCTACTAATGACCATTTCTGCGCCAGGTAGTTCTTGGTCCTTTAGATAGATGAATAAAATACAGTCCCAACCTCCAAGACTACGTGAGTCTGGTGGGGAAGCTCAGAGTTTCTTGTGTTTACAGGGTCAGTTTAATTGCTAGTTTGAAAGGACTTTGTAAACCATGTAATCTTAGCAGGCAGTGTTGAAAATGACCACTGAGGTGTACTAGTTTAGTTCTCAAGAGAGAATTTTGTAGGTAAAACGAACAACCTCCCTCCAAGCCTGATTTATCTCTGATATGAGTTAAAACCTGAGACATCTGTGTAGATCAAACTAGTTGAATAATCACTAATTCCTGCTCTGTTGCCTTTTTGCTCTATATTATAGCCAAAGACAGTTTGTAGGCTGATCAGAGACTTTTGTTAAAGGCTTGTGCTAAGATAGTTGTGCTGCACTGCATTTCAAAGTTGGGTCAGAGTATTCAATAAATTGATTTTTCTGTCCCTTCTATTTCTCATTCTAGAACTCTGCCATAACCAGTTACACGTGGTTTCCATTCTATAGGGGGGAAGCCTGTACCTTGAGTGACAGAGGCAGGCTTTTGAAGTTTTCATGAAATGGTGTGTTGACTTCCTCTTTGTTCATTGGAGAGGGTAGGATGTGTCTGGCTCATCTAATTTAGACACGTGAAAGTCAGATCCCAGTTCTACTTTTGAAAACCATCTGGGCTGCTTTTTATTCTCCAAACCCAGGAGCCCTCAGTGAAATCAATGGGCTTGGCAGGCTATGTCTGTGAAGAGATGAGGTTACCTTGTTGTGTGCAAGACATTTTTTCTGAGGCCTGGACACAAGAAAAACAACTTCCTCGGGTGATAATTTTTTACAGGAAAAGAGACATTTTGAGGGCTTCTGTGGAGTGGTTGGGATTTATTAGAAGATAGGACATGTTAAATATGCTTTTAAAAATGATGTAAAAGCAAGTATGTGTTCAAGTATTTTTTAGTTTTAACTGACCTCTAGAATGAAAAGCTTAGTGACTTAAGACACCATTTCTTTTCTTTTTTTTTTTTTGCTTCTTATGTAAGAAAGATGGTTTGGGGGCAACATGTTATAAACTTTTATTCATCTCTCAATTTCAGAAAATGGAGAAATGTTAGAGACTCATACTCTTAAATTGCAAGTTCAAAAGCTCTGTGATTAATGCTGTTATTCTAAAATAGGATTTGAGCCTAGTTATATTGAAAAGAAATACAGTTTCATACAGGGTCATTATATTGGGCAAGGTGATACTATGAATAAAGTTCAAATGCCCTCAATTGAGCCACTAGCTGTTACTTCTTCTGTGGCAGTGTAACAATTTTCCAGTCAATAGTGTATAAATATTTTTAGACACTGCAGAGTCAGGTAAATTCCATTGACCAAAGGTAAAGAGTTATCTGTCATTAGTTCACTAAAGAGCAAGGTGATTTTCATTAATCATTTTTTTAAATTCTCTAACTTGGTAAGTGGTTATTTTATCCATGTTATTATTCAATACTTATGATGCCAAACTGAACCTCAGGTATATCTATACCATTGATGTGAAGTACAGAACTATCAATTCTCTATCAGTGTGGTCACCATCATAAGATGTAGTGTGAAGTTATGCAAGAGTCGGACATGACTGTGCACATGTACACGATGACATCCAGACCCATTTCAGTCCCTACATCAATCATTCATTTATAGAAACTAGGGACGGGGGAGTCTGGTGGGCTGCCGTCTATGGGGTCACACAGAGTCGGACACAACTGAAGCGATTTAGCAGCAGCAGCAGCAGGGCTCTTAAGGTTTTTTTTTTAACCTTCAGTTGCTATAAAATCTGAAATCACTTCTCTGGTCATTGTAGCATAGTGGTTTTCAAAGTGTGGCCCTTGACCAGCAATATCTGCATGAGCTAGAAACTTACTGGAAAATGCAGATTCTCAGGTTAAACCTTTGAATAACTGAATCAGAAACTTTAAGGGGGAAACTAGTAATCTGAGTGTTAGCAACACTGCGGGTTGAATTCTAATACCCACTAGGAGTAGAAAATGATGGGGAAATGAACCCTGCCTGGATTTCTCAGCACTGCTGAAAAACATCCTTCTTAGACATGGAAATTTATGTTATGTAACGGTAGGGAGTATTTGTTTTCACTTTCCCTAGAAATATTTCACTCTTCACCTACCATGAGAATTCAATCTGTAGCCATTTGTTAAAACGCTCTGATCTAAAAGGAAATAAAACTTCTCATATCCTCCCCAAGGCTACAATGGTGACAGCCTAAACCAGATCCCTACGGTAAACCCTAGGGTGCTGAGGAGACGGGAAGGCTCTTTTCCTAGGTATTTACAATTCAGAAGGAATGTAGCCCTGGACCTTGGAGACGTCTGGAGGTCACAAAAGCTGAGAAACATGAGAATGTCTGACTCTTGGAGATATTTTCTTTGCATTATTTATTTGCATGAAATTGAGACACAAGTAAGTTAAGTAACTTTCCAAAGATCCCATGAGTAGTGACTACACAGTTAGGTCTATTCCTTAGGCAGATTTTGTTTGCAAGAGGGTCCAGGTTGGAGTGGAAGGGCAACAAACCTCTTTTGCCTTTGTATGCAGAGAAAAGTCACTTTTTCCTCATCCTTCACCTAAGGAGTGTCTGCCTATCCATGTAGGAAAATTGATCTGGTTCTCATGTTCCCTGGGAGTGAGGACTAGGTGAGAGTGGGGAAGGTATACTTATTATTTACTGAGAAGTATTTAGGAAAAAAAAAATCTGTGTAATCAGGAATACTTTGTGGTATATTCATGATAAAATTAATAAAGAGGAATAATAATACATGATTCACTTAAGAATTTTTCTAGATTTCTTAGGCCCCATTCCATATAAATGCTTACTCATCAAAAGCAGGATATCTGCATGTACACAGCTTGCATTACTAGACAGCACAGATCTAAAATCTCACTCTGAAGCATCTTCAATTGGTTACTTCACGGGTTTAAATTTCCTTTAAAAATTGGGTAAGGACTTCTTTACATATGCATGACCAGAAATGTCCAAATGATCAGTCCTTCTCAAGGCCAGTTTCCAACTGTGATTTAATTTTACCTTTAGAATGTGGGGATTGTTTAGGAATATTTTTATACATCCCACAGCAGTTTGCCTACTAGTAAATTTTAAGATCAAGTCTTTATCTCTTGCATGAAGAAAACATTGCCACCTGCAACTCTTAACATAATGGTAGGTTTATTACAAGTACGATTAATGTTTTCTGAGATATATTGCATTTATGTAGACATTCCCTCCAGGATTACATAGTCACATAGAGACCTCTAGAGATGCAGGGACTTCATCAGATGTGTAATTCAATTCCATCATTTTTACAGATGAAGAAAATTGAGACACATGGAAATTAAGTAATTTTCCAAAGACGTTGTGGGTAGTAACTACAGACTTAGTTTTATTCATAGTTGACTCTTTCTCATCTGTTTTTCAGTATAATATTCTACCTATGTGAATGGAAAACCTCCTGTGAATTCTGTATATTCAGAGATCCTTCTGCCTATTTGAGTTTCTCTGGACTGGGGATGTTAAGCAAAGGATCTTCCTTAGAGGTGACTTGGACTAACAGTGACAGAATCTGGAAGGCCTAGCAGTAGTGGAAAAGCTCTCTGCTTATTTATATCTCAGATACCTCTACTCACATCTCCTTTTGGAGGCTTATCCTAGAATTTCTCATTTCAGGTGCCACTGTTGCTTAAGCTTTCTATTTCTCAAAATACAGGGATACAATTTTTTTAGGGTTTGGTAAATATTTACAAGGGAATGCATGTCAAGACAAAAAGGAGTTTAACAAATTGGAATTCTCCAAGCCTTCTAAGAAGAGATTGTAGAGCTCTGAACACAGGAGCAGATAAACATAATTTTATGATTGTCTTAAATGGCATACTGTTGATACGCAAAGTACATAGAGGCAAAAAGAGAAAAGATTGAATAACAGACACAATTAAATGACTGAATAAGAATAACAGATGTGTGAATGAAAATAAGACCATTTAGCACTTTTTTTTTCTATCCTTTCACGGGCTGTCAGCCTTTTAGATAGTTTTCCATGTTTTAAAATAACTTTAATTCTCAGTGTATTGGTAATTCAAACTAGCAGGGAAAATAGCAAGGCTTCAAGATCCCCAAAATAGTCCAAACATAAAAATAATATATAAAAATGAGAAGGTTGCATGCAGTTGAAATCTCATGCTATAGCACACCTAGGAAATAGTGTTCCTTTTACTTGAGTTTCAAAAGTAAACAATGACAGGCTTTTAAACCAAGTGGTATAAATTTAATATGACTCAAGAACTCTACTGTACATGAAATCAGAGATAAAGGCAGCAGAAGAAGGAGCCACTCATTTTTCTCTATTCTAATTATCTTCGTTTCAGTGGATTAGAAAATGGTAAATGTAGAAGTCAAGTTGGAGATGGTCCTGAGCTCAATCGCCTGCCAAGTTAAGTCTGATAAATGGCAAGTGTGTATAATTAATACTGTCATTTTTCCCTAGACCAAAGGGCGACTGCAGTAACTATAGATTGTAATTGTCATCGTTGTCACATAAAATGTGCTATTATTAAGTTCAGGCTGAATTTTATTGCTGGGAATGCTCATAAATTGAGCGGTCAGTCATTTAAATTACCAAGTAGAGAGCTTTGTGGCTTGCTCTAAAACTACTTTCTAAGACAATGTATTTGACTTTGGACCTCTAGAAACTAATTGCATTTTTTGAACAGACGGTAGACAGGCTGTAACCTATAAATGAGAATATTCTGACACATATGCCATGTATACTTACACATGTTCCTAGGAATCTTACATTTTTATTTCCAAAATTTTTGGTTGTAGGGGCAGGAGAGGAATGAGGAGTCAATGTGAAATGACATATGAGTGGGAGAGATCATTTTGAAAGCACACTTATTGCTCTCTTGCAAGATGCCTACTTTCCAGAAGATGATGTTGATAAAAAATTAAAGCATGCAGCATGAATATTATTATGGATTTGTTAGTGTCTCAGAGAAGGATTGTGGGACAGAAAATTGATTGGAGTAGCAAGGGATGAGGAACCAGCTAGCAATATGCTAAAAAGATTAATAGTGACTAATAGGATATTTGGTGATTCCATTTAGTATTCTATTTCTTTGTATATTTAAAATGAATGTAATTAAAACATGTATTAAACATATATTTGCCTAAAATACTATGCTAGGTATTTTGATATGAAAATTACTGATGAGATACATGACCTTACTTTGGAATGTTTAATTCTATTTACATTTTTCCATTTTAAGTCTAAAAATAGAATTGTGTAACTATATAAAATATAAACATATCATTCTAAAAATATAATTTAAAGACATACAATTAGAGGAAAAAACACCCATACCTCCTTTTACTGGAAGCAGAATAGTTGCTATATTATTGCATTTCATATATATATGAATTTTTATAGTTGTAGTTAGTATATGCAACTTTTAGTTCTGTGTTTTATATTTTGTGTATCTTTTCTCTGATTTTCTAGATATTCACATAGCTGTTGATTTCACTCTTATCATTCAAGTCTCAAACTGAATATCATTTCCCTAGGTCATTCCTACCATAATAGCCTACTTTCTGCCCATCTTTCTGTCATACCACCCTTCAGAGAATTATTATATTCATAGTAGTTAGTTCTGTAGTAAATAATTTTGCTTAATCGTTTGTTCATTTACCTTTTGTCTCTGCTCTCTTAAAACATAAGTTCTGTGCAGCAGGAACTTGTCTGTCTTAAACAAGGCCTGATATCTATAAATAAATATAAGTTAATAATGAAAAATTTACTGCACCATTCTTCTGTTGTTGGATATAATTTATTTCAAATTCTGCATCATTACTATTTATACATTTAGGGATATCTTCCATGAATGTAGTGATTTTCAAATTTTATAAATAAAATGTTAGAAAAAGCATAGAAAATAATTCCAAGTGTTAGATAATAGGTCTAGGAGTCTGAAGTTGTTTATATTGTGATGTGTGTATTATATATAATATAGGACATATATAATAAAATGTAATATATACATATATTCAACTTATTTTTTAGAAAGCATGACCAAGTGACAAAAATCTTATGTTTGTGTTTACTTTTGGTCAGTTTTATGTCTTCTGTATATTATAATTTTAGAAAATTTGCTATTAGAGATTAATGGTCAAAAACAATATGCCCAAAGTTGCTTATTTTCTTTTCTTGATTTTTAGCAAGTTTGTACCTTTATTTTTAATACTTTTAGTATTATTGGTAAGTAGGATTTTCTCTTTTGTAAATTTCGTTGTAGTCATTTTTCTTTTATCATTTCTCTCAGTCAGTGTGAGCTCTTTTGTACTTTAACCCTTTGAGCTGACAAGCTTAGTTGTAGTCAATTAGACTATTATTTAGAGAGGTCACATGCTATGAGTTTAACTGGTACAATAAGGAATGAGGAAGCTTCTGTTAATATCCCTCCCACGGGGAGGTGAAGAAGATAATAGGTGCTCAGTAGTGGGGGCTATAATTGTTACTTAGATTACATCAGACTCTGTGGTCAGTGCTTTTATATCAATTAATTCTCACAAATCTTGTTAGCTTTAATCCTGTTATTTTATCCCTATATAAAGATGTGAAATTAAGTCTCAGTTGATGGGAGTACAGGACTCAGTACATGACTGAACTGAGATTAAAATACTCCACATTGAGTGCTGGAGCCATGGTTTAAACTCTAATCTTTTTTTTTTTTTCTGCACAATCTGCACACTTTCTGCTATTCCAGAAAATTACCTTTGAGGTAGACTTGTAGGTATCTGACTAGCAAGGCAGAGTAACACAAATGTTCCAGAAAAACATACCAGAAATGAGACAACCTGGGAACACTGACTGTTGACATTAAAATGTGCATTAAAAAGAAAAAAATTTGAAGTAAGTCACATGTTCTATAAATGAACAAATACATTAACCTCTTCATTTGTTTAATATGTGTTAAATTAGTAGTAATGTCTTACTAAAATAATTTAGTCTTGCCTATTATCTAAAATATTGAATGGTTTAAAGATCTTAGAATATATTTTCTGGTTTGATTGTATAGTATTTATTTTCACCAAAGGTTACATAGAATTTTAAAAGATGATGTGAAAACTGTTGTTTCTAGGACATATTAACAGTTAAGGTCTCACCTTCAGAACTCCCAGTGGGCTTTATTTCCTCATGTTCTGTTCCTGGATGAATCCATTTAGAGAATATATGGTTTCCTATGCTTACATTGGCAGCATGGGGTGGTTTGAACTTTGCTGGCTTGGGTATTATTAGCATTATTATGACAAACATATACTAATCAAAGACTCATATGACATAATCCCTACTTTTAAGATATAAAATCATATACTTGCACAGAAGTTCTGATGTAGAGAACAGAGAAAGTTGGGAGGGGGGGGCAACCTTTTAAAAAAATTATTGATCTCATACTGTGAAAGAAAATATGTTTCCAGTAAGACACTCTTTCTGTAAGTTGCTCTGAGTATCTTTCTGTTGCTAAAGAGAAAGAGAAGCATTTTGTGTATTATTTACTGTGGGTGGGAGAGGAGAATCTCTCAGAAGAGCTGACCTGGGAATCTCTCACTGTGTTCTTTGCTCCTCCCTTTGTATGTGTGGAGGGTTGTGAGTATCTGGACAGAGACTTACCGAATTAAGATGATGGCCTTCCTCACATCCTTTAGGTGTGTCTATTTTTTAATAAACTTGCATTGATACATTTTTATCATGACCAGAAAAGGTATGAAGAAAGGAAGGCTGGCAAACCATCTGTTGGCCATAACTTAGAAGCCTTTCTTTGAACTGAACCTTTTATTTTTTTGACTCTGTTTCTGAAAAACAATGCAATATGGACTGTATTTTGATGAACTTCTACACTGCCCTTTTCACTTCTTTTTATTTGTGCCTAAACTCTATAGTTTCTTTTAATTTGCCTATGTAGTTGACTTTACCCCTGTCAAACATTATGTGTTGAAGTGGAAAAAGTCATTTATTTTTATATAAAAAAAAAAGTGTTAGTATTCTGTAAAGAAACAAAATGTGCAGGAATGAGAGGCTAAGATGAGTCCTCTTAACCAAGTATTGAGCTGGATATCAGATGATGTGACTTTTAATACCAATTACACCATTGAATCTTGGATAAAGGATTTAATCTTTGAGTCTGTGTCTTTATCTATGAAAGAAGTATGTTAAACTAAGTGATATTAAAGTTATCACAGTTATGACATCATCACTTCCTTTGGAGAGGTATATGTGGAAACTAGACCCTTGTATTCTGTAAAGAACAATTGTCTCACATAGTATAACCTAACACCTCTGACCCTTCCCAATAGTTTTACCTGCATTAACTCACTGCATCAATATCACTGTGCTATAGTAAGATAGGGGGGTATTATTATCCATAGAAAAATATGCAGAATCTGAGATTCAGATCCGTAATAACCAATCCAGGTCCACACAGTGAATTCCAACCAGAGCTGTATGCCCTGGGTTTACTAAAGTTTGATAAGTAATAATATATTGCTGTATTAGAATACTTACTGGCTTCCCACTGAACTTGCTTCTACTTGAGGCAAAAAAAAAAAAAAAGAAAAAAAAAGTTCTCAATCTGGTTTGCATCCAGAATTCACTAATTAGCACTTACTAACTCCATATAGTTTGTGGGTTGCCCATCTGGCAGGTATGAAGGCAAAAAGATATGATGCTGAAAGTTGAGGCCCTCCAGGTCAGTAGGTGTCCAATATGCTACTGGGGAAGAGTGGAGAAATAGCTCGAGAAAGAATGTAGAGGCTGGGCCAAAGCAGTAACGACATCCTGTTGTGGATGTGCCTAGTGGTGAAAGTGAAGTCTGATGCTGTAAAGAACAATATTGCATAGGAACCTGGGATGTTAGGTCTATGAATCAAGGTAAATCCAATGTGGTCAAGCAGGATATGGCAATTATAGGAATCAGTGAAATAAAATGGATAGGAATGGGTATATTTAATTCAGATGACCATTATATCTACTACTGGGGCCGAAGATGGAGACATTCTATTCAGTGAGCAAAAAAAAAAAAAAAAAAAGACCCGAAGCTGACTATGGCTCAAATCATCAGTTTCTTATTGCAAAATTCAGGCTTAAATTGAAGAAAGTAAGGAAAATCACTAGGCCATTCAGGATGACTTAAAACAAATCCCGTATGATTATACAGTGGAGGGGGATGAACAGATTGAAAGGATTAGATCTGGTAGACAGTGTGCCTGAAGAACTATGGTTGGAGGTTCACAAGATTGTACAAGAGGTGGTGACCAAAACTATCCCCAAGAAAAAGAAATGCAAAAAGGCAAAATGGTTGTCTGAGGAGGCCTTATAAATAGCTGAGAAAAGAAGAGAAGTGAAAAGCGAGAGAGAAGGGGAAAGATATACCTAACTGAATGCAGAGTTCCAAAGAATAGCAAGGAGAGATAAGAAAGCCTTTCTCAGTGATCAGTGCAAAGACATAGAGGAAAACAATAGAATGGGAAAGACTAGAGATATCTTCAAAAAAAATTAGAGATACCAAGGGAATATTTCATGCAAAGATGGGCACAATAAAGGACAGAATTGGTAAAAACCTAACAGAAACAGAAGAGATTAAGAAGAGGTATCAAGAATACACAGAAGAACTGTACAAAAAAGGTTTTAATGACTCAGGTAACCATGATAGTGTGGTCAGTCACCTAGAGTAGACATTCTGGAGTGTGAAGTCAAGTGGAACTTAGGAAACATTACTATGAACAAAGCTAGTGGAGGTGATGGAATTCCAGTGGAGCTATTTGAAATCTTGAGTACTCTTAAAGTGCTGCACTGAACATGCTAACAAATTTGGAAGATTCAGCAGTGGCTGAAAAGGTTAATTTTCATTACAATCCCAAAGAAATGCAATGCCAAAGAATGTTCAAACGAGTGCACAAATAATTCTCAAAACCCTTAGTTTAGTATTACATGAAATGAGAACTTCCTGAGATAAAAGCTGGCTTTAGAGAAGGCAGATGAACCAGTGATCTAATTACCAGAATTCATTGGATCATAAAAAAAAAAAAAGGAAAAAAGAATTCCAGAAAACATCTGCCTCATTGACTACACTAAAACCTTTGACTGTGTGGATCACAACAAACTGTGGAAAATTCTTAAGAGGTGGGAATACCAGACCACCTTTTCTGCCTCCTGAGAAATCTGTATGCAGGTCAAAAAGCAACAATTAGAACTGGATTTGGAAGAACATACTAGTTCAAAATTGGGAAAGGAGTGCATCAAGGCTGTACAATGTCACCCTGCTTATTCAACTTATATCCAGAGTACATCACGAGAAATGCTGGGGTGGATAAATGACAAGCTGGATTCAAAATTTCCGGGAGAAATACTGACAACCTCAGACATGCAGATGATACCACTCTAATGGCAGAAAGTAAAGAGGAACTAAAGAGCATGTTGATGAGGGTGAAAAAGGATAATGAAAAGGCTGGCTTAAAACAACATTTAAAAAACCTAAGATCATGGCATCTGGTCCCATCACTTCATGGCAAATATATGGAGAAAAAGTGGAAGCAGTAATAGATTTTATTTTCTTGGGATCCAAAATCACTGTGAACAGTAACTATAGCCAAGAAATTAAAAGATGCTTGCTCCTCAGCATATTAAAAAGCAGGGACATCACTTTGCTGACAAATGTCTGTATAGTGAAAGCTGTGGTTTTTCCAATATTCATGTAAGGAGGTGAGAACTGGACCACAGGTAAGTCTGAGTGCCAAATAATTGATGCTTTTGAATTGAGGGGTGGGAGAAGACTCTTGAGAGTCCCTCAAGAAGGGAGATTGTGCCAGGAGATAAAACCAGTCAATCATAAAGGAAATCAATGCTGTATATTCATTGGAAGGATGTATGTTGAAGCTGAAGCTCTAATACTTTGTCCACCTGATTAGATGAGCCAACTCACTGGAAAAGATCCTGATGCTGGGAAAGATTGAGTGCTGGAGGAGAAGCGGGTGACAGAGAATAAAATTGTTAGATGGCATCACCAAATCAATGGACATGAGTTTGAGCAAACTCTGGGAGATAGTAAAGGACAGGGAAGCCTGGCATGCTGCAGTCCATGGGGTTGGAAAGAGTGGGATATTACTTAGCGACTGAACAATGAGAAGCACAACTAAATATAGAGGGGATAGAAAACAGTTAGTGCCTAGAAAGCAGTAAGAATCAGTGTCTCTGTAAATTGGATCTGCCTATATTCAGGTGATAAAGGACAGAAATGGTATGGACCTAACAGAAGCACAAGATATTAAGAGGTGGCAAGAATACACAGAACTGTACAAAAAAGAGCTTCATGACCCAGATAATCACGATGGTGTGATCACTGACCTAGAGCCAGACATCCTGGAATGTGAAGTCAAGTGGGCATTAGAAAGCATCACTACGAACAAAGCTAGTGGAGGTGATGGAATTCCAGTTGAGCTGTTTCAAATCCTGAAAGATGATGCTGTGAAAGTGCTGCACTCTATATGCCAGCAAACTTGGAAAACTCAGCAGTGGCCACAGGACTGGAAAAAGGTCAATTTTCATTCCAATCCCAAAGAAAGGCAATGCCAAAGAATGCTCAAACTACCACACAATTGCACTCATCTCGCATGCTAGTAAAGTAATGCTCAAAATTCTCCAAGCCAGGCTTCAGCAATACGTGAACCGTGAACTTCCTGATGTTCAAGCTGGTTTTAGAAAAGGCAGAGGAACCAGAGATCAAATTGCCAACATCTGTTGGATCATGGAAAAAGCAAGAGAGTTCCAGAAAAACATCTATTTCTGCTTTATTGACTATGCCAAAGCCTTTGACTGTGTGGATCACAATCAACTGTGGAAAATTCTGAAAGAGATGGGAATACTGGACCACCTGACCTGCCTCTTGAGAAACCTATAGGCAGGTCAGGAAGCAACAGTTAGAACTGGACATGGAACAACAGACTGGTTCCAAATAGGAAAAGGAGTACGTCAAGGCTGTATATTGTCACCCTGCTTATTTAACTTATATGCAGAGTACATCATGAGAAATGCTGGGCTGGAAGAAGCACAAGCTGGAATCAAGATTGCCGGGAGAAATATCAATAACCTCAGATATGCAGATGACACCACCCTTATGGTAGAAAGTGAAGAGGAACTCAAAAGCCTCTTGATGAAGGTGAAAGAGGAGAGTGAAAAAGTTGGCTCAAAGCTCAACAATTAGAAAACTAAGATCATGGCATCTGGTCCCATCACTTCATGGGAAATAGATGGGGAAACAGTGGAAACTGTGGCTGACTTTAATTTTTTGGGCTCCAAAATCACTGCAGATGGTGATTGCAGCCATGAAATTAAAAGATGCTTGCTCCTTTGAAGGAAAGTTATGACCAACCTAGATAGCATATTCAAAAGCAGAGACATTACTTTGCCAACAAAGGTCCATCTAGTCAAGGCTATGGTTTTTCCAGTGATCATGTTTGGATGTGAGAGTTAGATTGTGAAGAAAGCTGAGTGCTGAAGAATTGATGCTTTTGAACTGTGGTGTTGGAGAAGACTCTTGAGAGTCCCTTGGACTGCAAGGAGATCCAACCAGTCCATTCTAAAGGAGATAAGTCCTGGGTGTTCATTTGATGGACTGATGCTGAAGCTGAAACTCCAAAACTTTGGCCACCTCATGTGAAGAGTTAACTTATTGGAAAAGACTCTGATGCTGGGAGGGATTGGGGGCAGGAGGAGAAGGGAACGACAGAGGATGAGACGGCTGGATGGCATCACCGACTCGATGGACATGCGTTTGAGTGAACTCCGGGAACTGATGATGGACAGGGAAGCCTGGCGTGCTGCAATTCATGGGGTCGCAAAGAGTTGGACACGACTGAACAACTGAACTGAACTGATATTCAGGTGATCGGTTCATGGTTGGGCTCCAGTGTTTCCGGGCATCAGCTTCTGAGGTCATTAGTGCTTGGTAGCCCATATTTATAAATAATGAATATTAATGAGTTTGAAATGCATATTTATGGTTAGAATTCCTTTAGAATCTGTAACTGAAAAGAAAGATAAAGTAAGGGAGAATACGAAGAGGTTATCTCCAAGTCTGCATAGCAGAAACAGAATATATTCCTAGAAATAGGTATATTGCAAGTAGTAAGCTACTGGGTGAGGGTTAACAGACCCCCATAATGTTTGTAAACTGTCTTTTGGTGAATAGAGCATTTATAAGACAATGAACTGTTAATGCATAAATTGCATTTTTAGTATGCAGTTTCTGAAAACATGTCAATATACCATTTTTAACATGTCATTTTGCTTTCCTAAAACAAGAGTAAGTAAGTTCTGTGAATAAACTTGGGTATTTGTCAAATCTGGATTATGTCAGAAAAAGACATGGCCCAAGATAGTGTTTTGGTTTATCTCCTTTGTCACGTGTGTTCTGCTGACAGGAATTTAATTATACGTGCGTAATTCTCTTTGCCATGGTGACTATAACCTTACATTTAGTAATTTTATTTATAAAAATTAAAGCTCTATGCAGAATTAAAATATTAGTATTAGTTAACTGTTAGGAGTTTTTTAATTTTTTTTTCCCTAGGCAGGGTCATATAACCTTTTGATTAAAAGAGAGAATCTTCTTACTGTAGATAATAGTTGGTGTAAATTGAATGTTATACCCTGTGATTTTTACATATCAAAAACAAAAGGAGAATAATCTCAATTTTTAAAATATTGAGATACCCAAATTAATTTTACGAGTTGAAAGACTCCATGTGTAACAGTTTCCCAGTTTGTATAAATGCAATTGCACAAAAACAACTTTTATCCTGGACATTTCTGGTTCTAGAAAAATCAGAAAAAAAGACTTCTCCGATTGTTTTTTAAAAGTAGGTAGATGCAGTGAACTAAAAGTCAGGGAACTCCAGGTCTCATGCCATCTGTTTGTCCTTGGGCAAATTTCATTCCATCCTATGATACAGAGCATTTTGTTCTGTAGCAGGGAAACCCAAAACCAATAAAGTAAAGCCTACGGTATATTTGAGGAACTTGGAAGAAAAATGAAATAGAAATTAGATATTCTTTTACAGGCATGAAAATAAGCACCTTTATTATGCCTGTAAGACATTTTAATGATCTAATTTTTTTAATATTCTCTTTATTAACTTTGTAAGGATGCTAAGGACTATAAATTTAAGGGAGACAGACACAAGTGTTGGGCAGGATCTAGATAGGCAGGAAATTAACTGGAATGTCATGAATCTTTATCTGAACATGCACACCAGATCTAAACAGTCTGTCTGGCTTGATTAGCGAAAAAATCAATCAGGTCAGTTATGCAGTTCAGTCAAGTCATGAATTAGTTAACTAGTTCTTATTTGTCTGAATAGATTAGCTGATATGTTTATTTATTCAGCCAGCAAGTATTTTTGGAACATCAATTATATGTCAGGCAATGTGCTATGAACACACGGATGAAAGAGACATTCTTACCTTTAAGGCTTTCAGTGATTCAACTGTAGTCCAAGGCATTGAGTTAAATGCCATCTTAACGGAACCTGCTGTAGGCAGATGCTTGGTTAATTCAACGGGGTGAGTTGAGGAGCAGTGGAGAAGTGTCTATAGGATGAGACACTTCTGGTGAAAATAATGTTAATTCAGGAAAAAAGGGGAAAAAAAAACTTGGCAGAGGGCTTTGGGATTAGGAAAGTTTCTTGGCTCAGTTATTGCTTCCATTCTTTGATCTCAACTAGATGGCATTCAGTAAGGACTGAGATTAACAGGCTTTGTTTCTAATCTTTTTTTACATTTACCACTAGCCCAAATTGACCAGTTTCTTTGTTGCCTAGTATCATCTAGAGACTTTTCCTTTCTTTCATCTTTGATAGACAGAAGGACCGAAAAGCATGTGAATAGGCAAAATATTTCACAGATAAGTAACGTGGCCAGGGAGAGGGAATAAAGAGCCACTGCTCCATATGCTAAGATGGGATGCATAATGGAGAAATCACATACTACCTTAGAATGTCAGTGATAACTCTAAAAGTCCATCACTCTTGTTAATGAATATATGAATATAAGTAAATGAAACCCCAACATGAGAAGGAACAGTGATTTGAATTTAGGCCTTATGTGTGCAGCTCACTGATAGTTAGACCACAGCATGAAAAACTATGCGAAAATGTTTAAATGTCTTTTTTTCAGTGCTCTTCTTGGTAGTCTTCAATTCCTATTGGATAGAAATGTGAAGAAGACGGCACTTGGTTATCTATGATCATTCTGCACTGAGGCTTTAGTATTCAGTATGATAACCATTTAAAAACTATGCAATTAAAGCTGTGTCTAATGAGAAAGGAAGAGGCCATGCTAAATATTCAGTGCTAACAAAATCCAGCTACTCCGAAGGTGTAAAATCATCTTGGCTTCTGGTGTTAGGATGGTGGCACTGGGGATTTGAAGGGATGGTGCAGTAATTAAAAGACTTAAGTCATGGATTGTAATGGCCCTGGTGAACAGCACAGCTCCCAAGAAGGCAAGGGATTCTTTCAGATCATTCATGGGAGAGTGAAGATTTTGTCTTTGTTCTAAAATAATATGAAATGCTGAGATTCAGTTTAAAAATTCTGTCTAGTTCAGAAGTTTATTTTTTATATGGGTGTCATATCTGATGTAAGATTTTGCTGCCGTGTTTTTTCTGCCACAATATTAATATTAATAACCTACATTCAACATATTAACTTAGTTACTTCAATATTATAACTATCAACATATTTGTTTAAATAGATTAAAAATAGCTGAATGCTGCTCTAGAAACCATCTGTCCAGTTAATGTTTTATTGCTCTTTCCAGATTTCAGTGTGGATCATATAGTAGAATTGAATTCATTTGTCAAATTTTTATTCAGTTATACTTGTGTGACCACTAAGGATTGCCAGCAGATTCTGCTTAGAATTTAATGAAAGGAGCTCTGAAAGGTGTGAGCCAATTGTATAATCAATAAGCCTGAATTCAAGCATATCTGAAGTTTGAGTGGGCTATGCAGATTTAGTCTCTAAAGCATTTTTTTAAAGTGACTTTTTGATTTAATTGAAGGGGAGAGCTAAATAAGGAAGAGGAAATGAATGACAAGGTGACGTAGTTATTATGATACACAGTAATTTCAACTTTGGATCTGGGTTTTAGTGTAGCAGGGAAAGAATCTGGAGGTGGGAAGAGAATAGGATGAATTTGAGAAGAGGGGATTAACAAATTAAAGGTTCAGATAGAATAAGTGGCTTCAAAGGATACAAAACCAAGGAGTGATAAGGGATTCCCATTTTACTTAATTTCTTCTTAAATAAGCATTAAGATATTGAAGCAAAAACCTTAGAAATTATGTTGCATTAACCGATTAAATACTTACTAAGTAGCTTTTGCACTCAAAGTTCAGTTAGACAGCTGTAGTGTATCTAAAGCTTTGACAGGTGATGGCTACAGGCAGCAGTCCACAAACTAGAGTCCCCCAGCCAAATTAGGCCACTACCTGTTTTCGTGCTACCTGGGGGCTAAGAAAGGCTTTTGCATTTTTTAATGGTTAAAATAAAATCAGGAGTATTTAATGACATATGAAAATTATATGAAATTCAAATATGAAGTTTTATTGAAATGCATCTACACTTTTTTTTTTTAAAAAAACATTTGGTTAATGGCTGCATTCCTACTATAAGAGCAGAATTGAGTAATTGAAGCAGACCATGTAATCTGTAAGCTCTTACATATTTACTCTCTGACCCTCTGTAGAAAAATATTTCTGAGTTCTGGTCTAAAATGCAGGCTTCCGTGACTTCACAGTCAAGATTTATTGAGGACTTTTGTGTGCTGGGCATTTTTCTCTGAGCTCTATTCATCTCATTTAATCCTCACAGCACTTCCATAAGATAGCTGCTGTCTGCCTACAATGCGAGAAACCCAGGTTCGATCCCTGGGTTAGAAAGATCCTCTGGAGAAGGAAATGGCAACCCACACCAGTACTCTTGCTTGGAAAATCCCATGGACGGAGGAGCATGGTAGGCTACAGTCCATGGGGTTGCAAAGAGTCGGACATGACTGAGTGACTTGACTCACTTTAAAATAAGAAATTGACACAGAAATGTTAAAACCTTGCCCTTAAATCACATAGGTATTAAGTGATGGAATTGAGATTTGAACCCTGGTGATATGACTCCAAAGAGTATACTATACACTTTCTAGATCTCAATTTCCCATATTTAAAATATGGATTGTATACTTTTTAAGATACTTATTATTAGATAGAGTTTGTTAAACATGTATAAAGCCCTTGGTATAAACAATTGATTTATAATATAGTCTTCATTTCTTTTTATCTTGTATGCCAATTTTTTGTAAGACTCTCCTAGTTTACTTGTTAACATAAACATTTGAGATCCTGGACCTAGAGATTGTGGAATGAAGACTAAATTTATACTTTGTGAAGACTACCCCTGAGTTAGTTCAGTGCACATGGTTAGGGTGGCACTTGGAGAAATCTTGTCATTGTGGGTATGAAGAGGAAAGGAAGAGTAGCTTTTGCCCTCCAAAAACATCAAAATTGTGTACGTAAATGTGTAACTATCATACTGAATATCAAATCCAAAGTTACGAACAGGTGCTATAGAAATTCAGATGAAGGAGAGCTTATTGTAGGAATCAGAATTAAAATTATGGAATAAGAGATAAGAAAGGTCACAAAAACACATTGAGATAGAGAGTACTGGCCAACTAGATAAGCTATCCTAAACGAATGAATAAACTAATGTGGAAACTAACTTGAGAGGGCATTCACGAGACTTTTCTGAAAACTCAGGCTGTCCAGGTGTCTGTCAGAAGTAGACTCAGGGGCCCTGCACAAGAATGAATCTTGGTGTGCACTCTCAGGGAATTTACAGATAAATCTGGGAAGCAGTGATGGAAACAATGGTTATGCTACAGTGTTGAATGTTCAGTAACAAATATGTTACCAACCTTGAATATCACAAAGGAAGAGGTACCCATCCCACCTTGGGGAAGCAGGTAGTTTACATTGATGAGTCAACGGTACTGGTAAGAAGGTAGATGAAACATGAGAACTATTATGTGCAAAAGAACAAGAATAACCAAAGGATATCAATGGAGCAATTCAGTTCAGTTCAGTTGCTCAGTCGTGTCTGATGCTTTGTGACTCCATGGACTACAGCATGCCAGGCCTCCCTGTCCGTCACCAACTCCCAGAGTCTACTCAAACTTATGTCCATGAATCGGCGATGCCATCCAACCATCTCATCCTCTGTCATCCGCTTCTTCTCCTGCCTTCAATCTTTCCCAGCATCAGGGTCTTTTCCAATGAGTCAGTTCTTCGCATCAGGTGGCCAAAGTATTGGAGCTTCAGCATCAGTCCTTTCAATGAATATTCAGGACTGATTTCCTTTAGGATGGACTGGTTGGATCTCCTTGCAGTTCAAGGAGCAATTCATGATGATGCCAAAGAATAATACACAGTTTTTCTACCAAAATGTGACCTAAATGCAGAAGGCTTAGGTGAAAATTGTTGTTTAGTGGCCAAGTCATGTCTGGCTATTTTGCGACCCCTTGGACTGTAGCTTACCAGGCTCCTCTGTCCATGGAATTTCCCAGGCAAGAATACTGGAGTGGGTTGCCATTTCTTTCTCCAGGGGATCTTCCTGACCCAGGGATCGAACTGGAGACTCCTGAATTGACAGGCAGATTCTTTACTACTGAAAGAATGAAAGAGAAGTTGTTTAGTCATGTCTGACTCTTTGTGACCCCATGGACTGTAGCCTACCAGGCTCCTCTGTCCACGGGATTTTCCAGGCAAGAGTCCTGGAGTGGGTTGCCATTCTTTACCACTGAACCACCAGGGAAACCCTAGGTCAAAATACCTATGAGCAAACAATTTTAATGTTAATAGATATGTTAATTGTAGAAGGCACACACACACACACACACACACACACACACACACACTCACTCACTCACTCACTCACTCACTCTCCCCTTCACCCTCCTTCTCCTTTTCTCTGAATTTAACACGCATAAATAGTTCATAGTTACTATAGTCACTGGTTTTAGAGAACTTGGTGATATGGGATATGAAGATCTACAAAAGATCAGCTCTCAGGATTTTTGGTTCAAAGCCTTACTATGTTTCTCAGGATAAGCTCAAAATCAAATGTGAACTTTTAAAAGAATACAGATAAATATAGTTAAACTGACTTTATGTCTAAATTTTCTGATATAAATACCCTTTATCTTTGGTTTAACTTCCTAAGATTAGCTTCCTTCATTGTCTCCCTCTATCTTCCCTCCCTTCCCCTTTCTTTCTGTCTTTGGAAATGTTTCAGATATGAAATAAAACATGACTACCCAATTTCACCAACTCTCAATATTTTGCCACATTTTCATTCTATTGTTTTTTAAGTGAAAATAATATGTTAAAGATACAGTAGACCGAAAAACCTCTCTTCATGCCTCTCTAGTCTTCTCCCCTTGACTTTCATTAGGATGAATCACTCTTTTACTATATGATCTTGGCATTGATCATTCCCAAAAAGTATTTGAAAATTTGCTGTGTTAGATAGTGATAAAAATATAAAATACTGACATCACATTTAAAATTTTTCTAACATTATTACAGATACAATTCTGAAGAATGCATTTTAATTTAAAACTGTGTTTGGGGATTTAATCATATTGAACTTTGCAACTCCAGCTTATTTATTTTAACTGTTAACATTCCATTGTGTGACTGTGCCACAAGTTATTAATGCATTTTCTTGGTGAAGAATATTTGGCTTGTTTACAGCTTTTAGCTATGACAGGTGATACTGCAATGAATATTCTTATAGGTATCTTCTTGCATGCATGCTCAGTCTTTTAGTCATGTCCCACTCTTTGCAACCCCATGGACTTCAGCCAGCCAGGCTCCTCTGTCCATGGAATTTTCCAGGCAAGAATACTGGAATGGGATGCCATGCCCTCCTTCAGATCTTCTTAACCCAGAGATTGAACCCGTGTCTCTTTTGTCTCCTGCTTTGGCAGGTGAGTTCTTTACCACCAGTGCCACCTGGAAGATCATCTTCTTGTATAATGAAATGAAAGTGAAAGTCTCTCAGTTGTGTCCAACTCTTTGTGACCCCATTGACTGTAGCCCACGAAGCTCTTCTGTTCATAGGATTCTCCAGGCAAGAATACTGGAGTGGGTAGTCATTCCCTCCTCCAGGGGATTTTCCCAACACAGATAACAAAATCAGTTCTCGTATATTGCAATTATATTATGAGCTCTTCTTTTAGCTTAGTTAATTCTTTTCTCATTTCATCTAAAATGTCCTAAAATATTAGAGAAATACAGCAAAGAAATACTGTTAAAGATTCTTGCTCATATAAAATTTTACAAATGTATGAAATATTAGCTATTTTTCCCCCCAGAGTCATATCTGTGTGAAATTTCACCTGGGGCAGTGGCCTCAACAATGTCTGGAGATTGCAGTGTCTCTATTCTTGAGCCTGTAGCAGTAATTGAGAATCTGTCTCCAAACCAAGAGTGTAGTTGCTGTTTCACAGGATATGCATATTTTTAAATTTGTTAAATTTATTGACAACTTGTTTTCTCTTTAACAGTGTATGTGTGTCTCACTTAAATCTTCATCAATATTTGAATATGTCTCTTTATTTTTGTTTTTTAAACTATGAATCAAATTAATTGAAATGATATACCATGTGGTCTGGGCTTCCCCTGTAGCTCAGGGCTAAAGAAGCTTCCTGCAGTGCAGGAGATACAGGTTTGATCCCTGGGTCAGGAAGATCCTCTGGAGGAGGACATGGCAACTCACTCCAGTATTCTTGCCAGGAGAATCCCACAGAGAGTGGAGAATAGCAGGCTGCAGTCCATAGGGTCACCAAGAGTCGGACATGACTGAAATGACTTAGCATGAACCATGTGGGTCTACATTTTTTATTTCCTAGATTACTTGTGAGATGAGTTTTGTTTTTGTTTTATTTTATTATATACTTAAATTGCCATTACTGTGGACTTTCCTATTTATTTGTTTTTCTCATTTTTCGGTTGGATTTTAAATTTTATTACTTATTTTTATGAGTTTTTAATATTATCCAGGACTTCCCTCCTAGCTCAGTGGGTAAAGAATCTGCCTGCAATTCAGAAGACATGGGTTCGATTCCTGGATTGGGAAGATCCCCTGGAGAAGGAAATGGCAAACCACTCCAGTATTCTTGCCTGGAGAATTCCATGGACAGAGGAACCTTGCGGGCTGCAGTCCCTGGTGTTGCGAGAGTCGGACACGACTGAGTGACTTTCAAGTATTGTTCATGTATCAGTTATATGTACTACTGATACTTTTCCCCTTTGTTTATGGTAAGATTTTTCTTACTGAAATATTTTATTCTGGTGTAGTCAATTTTATTCATGATTTTCATTATGATTTCTGTGATTTTAAAAATTCTTCCCTATATTGAAATGGTAAAACATGTCTCCTGTATTTCTTTTAAATGCTTAAAATTCTAGTGTTTCCATTTGGATTGTTAATCTGTCTGGAATTTTATTTGTGTATGTTATAAGTGCATTACAGTGGCTAGAGTTTAAGTGGAGAATGGATAGTGGTTAAGGGGGCAGGTGTCCTGTGTGCCAGGAGTGTACAGTATTGGAGGAGAAGGAGATTGCAAATAAGTTGTGCTGTTTAGGACTGGTTGGCAAGGTTTGGGATATATTAGTTCAAGGGCTGCTGTGACCAGAGCAGACTGGGTGCCTTAAGTCACAGAATTGTATTTCTCACAGTACTGCATCCTGGAAGCCCAAGATCAGGTGTCAGCAGGCTTGAACTGTTTTGAGGCCTCTCTTGGCTTGAAACTATCTTTTCCCTGTGTCCTCACACGGTCCTTTCTCTATCTGTACACATCCTTTGTGTCTCTGTGTGTGTCCAAACGTCCTCCTCTTAAAAGAACAGTATATTTTCCAAGTCTCTTGTAAATGTGTTATCATATTTTCATAATTAAAATGTATATATATATAAGAGGAAAAAAATAGGAGTCAGGATCTGCTTCATAAGGTGGAAGTTCCCCAAACACATATAGGTGTTCAATAAACATAATGTGTGTGTGTGTTAGTCACTTAGTCCTGTCTGACTCTTTGTGACCCCATGGACTAAAACCCACCAGAAAATAGTAGATGTCTATTATAAGTGCTTCAAGTAAAGAAAACATATATAAATATATCTATGGAGATGTTCTTGGTTACTAGAAGCATAATTTACAATTTTCCTTCTATTTTTTTTGTGTTAACCATATTTTCCTTAATAAGCATGTGAAGTGAAGTGAAATCGCTCAGTCGTGTCCGACTCTTTGTGACCCCATGGACTGTAGCCTACCAGGCTCCTCTGTCCATTGGATTTTCCAGGCAAGAATACTGGAGTGGGTTGCCATTTCCTTCTCCAGGAGCTCTTCCTGACCCAGGAATTGAACCCAGGTCTCTCGCATTGTAGGTAGATGCCTTACCATCTGAGCCACCAGGGAAGTTAATAAGCATGTACTGCACAAGTAATAAAATTTTTAAGAGTATTATTATGAGAAAAAATAAATAAAAGGATGCTAGTCGTACTGGACAGAGTCTACCCCAACAGCCTCACTTAACCTAATCACCCATTTAAGGTCCTATTTTCAAATATAATTACACTCTGAAGTACTGGGCCTCAACATAGGAATTTGGTGAGACAGAGAGACACATTTTATCCCATAACAGGATATATTGGTTTGCTAAATTTTAAGGACAACTTAACATGTAAATATCTCCTGGAAAGCAGTCATGGTAGCTCTAGGCTTTCAGAGATGAAAGTGGAAACTGCCAGGCCTCTGAAAGTCTAGGCCTGGCGCTGGCACGGTGCCTTTTCTGCTTTGTTCCATTGGTCAGGACAAATTCTCAGGAAGGAGAAATAGATTCTACACATAAGAACAGAGAGAATTATTGGTGGCCATGATTGCAGACTAAGAATGTGGTCACTGAGGTGAGAAGAGAAAATGAGAGTTCACTTTCAGATTCCAAGGAAGGAGAGTAATTTGAGAAGCATTTATTTCAGAGTTTTAAACTTGGCAGAGTAATCAAATAGGATACGAAACAGAGGAAGTCCCTGGTCTTGGCAGTCAGTAAGGACTTGGTGAACAATGAGATTTGGGGTATACAAAAGATCATGGATTTGAATTTTATTTAAATTCAATGTATGGGGGCAGGGACAGTGAGAAAAAAGCTACAACTGTACACACACAAGTATGTGGATCAAAGAGACGAAATGGGAGATACAAAGACACTGGCTTCCTTGAGTCATGTGGAGGAAGTGGAAACCAGAAAGGAGGTAATTATAGATGGTATCTTCATCTCAGAGGCAAGACCTGCAATTTCTGCTGCAAGACCCAGGTCCTACCTTTCATTTAGATTGTCATCTATCAGACCCCTCTCCTCTGATGACATGATCAGAAGTGAGATAAAATCTAGCTTTATTTTGGGAGATAGGAGAGATTTCTCACTGAAAAGATATATATATATATATATATATATATTTTTTTTTTTGCTGAACAGCAGATAACTTGCAGAGAGCTTATGTTCTTGTGGTACCTTTGGTTGGGTTGATTGTTTTCAGATGGTGCATGAGTCAGTCAGTCCAGTTGCTCAGTCATGTCCGACTCTTTGTGACCCCTTAAATCTCAGCATGCCAGGCCTCCCTGTCCATCACCAACTCCCGGAGTCTACTCAAACTCATATCCAATGAGTCCGTGTTGCCATCCAGCCATCTCATCCTCTGTTGTCCCCTTCTCCTCCTGCCCCCAATCCCTCCCAGCATCAGAGTTTTTACAATGAGTCAACTCTTCGCATGAGGTGGCCAAAGTATGGGAGTTTCAGCCTCAGCATCAGTCCTTCCAATGAACACCTAGGACCAATATCCTTTAGAATGGACTGGTTGGATCTCCTTGCAGTCCAAGGGACTATGGCGCATACACCTCACCAAGTCTGCCAGAAGAGCCTGTGGCAGGGATCAGTAAATGAGTGTTCCTGGCCTGCTGCCTGTTTTTGTAAATAAAGTTTTATTGGAACATAGCTACACTCATCTGTTTTTTGTATTATCTGTGGTTTTCCTGCCACCGTGGCAGAGTTGAAATGTTGAGAAAGAGACTATATGACCCACAATAAAACATTTATTTTCTAGCCCTTTTCAGGAAGAGTTTCCCAACTCCTCAAGTATAATATTGAATTATATAATATATGTATATATTATATAATTTATATATATTACAGAAAGTATAATAACTTTCTGAAAACCGTTGGCATTTAGCAGGCAGGTAAATGGTAACCTAGGGTGATGGAGAAACTCTTGGTAATTGACAAGCCACTGCTGAGGGTCACAGAGACCATGCTTGAGAAGGATTATTCAGAAAAGTCAGACAGTGACAGTCCCCAAGACAGTTGCTGGATTCAGCAAATGAAAATAACAGAATATTCAGTTACATTTGAATATCAGATTAAAACACAGGTCTTTTTAAAAAGTATATGTATATGATTTTAAGGACATACTTATACTAAAAGAGCCTTGTTGTTTGTCTGATATTCAGTGTTAACTGTGGGGGTCCTGGATTTCTAGTCTCCAAGCATCAGAGTGTTGTGAAGGAGTCTGAACACAGACTGCCTAAATTCAAATATTGCCTTCATCTCTCCCTGACTGAGTGACTTTTGGTATCATATTTAGTCCTCAGCAGCCCAGTTTCCTCATCTGAACAATGAGAATAATAACAGTTTAAGAATTAAGTGGGGGAGAATATGAGAATAGTATAGGGTTAAGTGAATTCATGTATACATCCATCACAACTCTTGATTATGTGTTTACTTTTATTAATCACACAAAATAAATCAGGATGAGGGAAACTTTGAATCTTCCTAAATACAAATCATCCAGGGGAAGATCCCCTGGAAAAGAAAATGGCAACCCACTCCAGTATTCTTGCCTGGAAAGTTCCATGGACAGAGGATTCTGGTGGGTTGTAACCCATGGGGTTGCAAAGAGTCAAACATGACTGAGCAACTAAAGCTTACTTCCTTAGTGTATATATGTTAATCCCAACCTCTGCCCACTCCCCATTTCCCCTTTTGTAAGGATAAATTTGTTTTCTATGTCTTTGAGTCTATTTCTGGAAATGTTTATCTGTATTTTTTTTAAGGTTCCATAATAAGTGATATCATATGATATTTGTCTTTCTCTGACTGGCTTACTCCATTTAGTCTGATAATCTCTAGGTCTACCCATGTTGCTACAAATGGCATTATTTCAACAGTTTATTTAAATTCATTTCAAAAATTACTGTTTCCTTATTTGCAAGTTCTCTACCTTTAACCCCTGTTCATCTTTCTAACAATGTTATTCATATAAGCAGAGCTCCTTGTGTAATGTTATTTGTATCCAAGCCTTTTCAGTGTTTAGTCTTAAATAGTTCTGTCTAGTGGCTGTGTGCTGGAAATAGTGGCACCAGCTTTCTCTTGGCATGGATTCCTTGTATATCTGCAGTATAAGGCTTTTGTTTGTGTCCTGACAATAACAAATGACTTATAGAAATTCTGGGTGGTTGAGTAATAGATGTCCTGAATGAATTGTCCAAGAATAATGCAGCACACAATGAATTACAAAATATTTCAGTAATTATGATGATGTCGGGAAATAATTTACAGTTATTTTTCAGAATTCATTAAGAATTTTAAGTGATTAGGAGTTTAGATATATGTGTTACTGAGTCAGTACCAACAAATTATCTATCTTATCTGTCTGAGGAGGAGAAATGTTATGGGAGGAGAAGTTAAAGTAAATGAATAAATATGAAAAATATTCTAAGGAATGCAAAACTGTGCAAAGATGTAATATGTCTCTAAGCCAACACAATTTGGTTTGATACATGATCCTTTTATTTCACAGTTTTAAAATGCATCCCACAGCCCAAACCATTCTTCACTCTTCTCCGTGGGGAAATATGTGAAGACAGGCAGTTCCACACAGGTCTGCCCCACTGGAAGGTTTTTATTTCAATACTATCAACTTCTATTCTCTGCAATCATTTTTCTTTTATTCTCGGTATCCATTGTTTTCAGTAATTCACTTGAGTGATCTGAAAACCGCTGAGAGCAACTGTGAGAAATCTGCCTGCTGACTTTGTTGAGAGTGAATTTTGAGAAGGAGGTTATTTCTGAGTCTATAGACAATAAATAAATGGACTGAAATTAAATTATCATTATCTCACACAATCACCTTGATAAGAAAATACAATTTTATTTATTTTTTTGCTGTATAGAAATGCCCTTAAGTCATATCTGGTAACCTTGATTCCCTAGTACTACGTATTATAATGTTTACTGTTTTCCTAAAGGGAGGAAGCAGAGGAAGCATCAGGGCTAGCTCTCACCTTCCCTTACTCATGGCCTGCTTTCTCCTTGATCATTTATCCTGTGATTGTGTAGCAGTGGCTATTCTATTGTACAAGGTAATACATTCAATATAACCAGTGAATAAGTTCACAGGAAAAAAAAAAAAAAAGAGTTATGAGGTTAATTTGATTATCTAAGCAGTTATACCTGAAGTGTACTCAGGATATCTCTCTGATTGTTATTGTCATTATTCTGATTGTCAGCATTGAAGTCCTCATCATTTTCACTGATGATCTTTTAGTAGTTTTAAAGCCCTACCTGTATGATATCACAGTAACAGATTTACCTAGTTAAATCACCTTAAATAAGTCAAATCTTTTTTTTTTTTTAATTAATAAAGGTTATCAGCTCAGTTTGATTGTTCATAAATAGTGTGACTGATACCTTACCATTCCCATGATGATTGGAATACTGGTCAGCTGCTCTCAGCTGACTAACTTCCAAATAACTGTGGAACCTCATCATCTGCATTTTTTTTTTTTTTTGCATCAAATATGTGTGTACATAGAATGAGTAACAGGTCTATGTACTCTTGAGATTGGAAGGGATTCTCTATGTTATGTAATCTACTGTTGTAGTGAGGGTGGCTTTGTCTCACGGAAGTCACCAATGTAGCCACTAGTCTAGGATTGTTTTATCTGTTCATCTATTGAAGGGGCAGTTCTTTGGTCATAAATACTTTATTTCACCAAGTTCTTATATTTGGATAAATTAAAAATAAATTCTTGCCATGCAAGTTTTTTGGATACAATTATTGATTTCCAATCTGTTTGATTTCCTTAGTTGGTGCAAATAGAAAAAAAAAAGTGCCCAATTAGACTAGTGTGATTTAAAGGAATCAAGTATTATAATAGACATGTTTATTAGCACTTCCTCTGTGACAGTAAGTTATTTATAGATACTAACTCATCTAATCTTTTAGAAACTCTATATCACTAGTTTCTCTATTTTTATATAAGATTTTGCTGAGACAGAGTCCCAAGGTACCAAGCTAAAAAGTAGTAAAGTCAAAAATTAAATTCAACTTGTTCCAAAGTTTAAAACACTCATACATAACAAAACCCTGCTCAAAAGCAATGGAAGTTTTGCCTCATTGTAGGAAGAAATTTCGGAGAAGGCAATGGCACCCCACTCCAGTACTGTTGCCTAGAAAATCCCATGGACGGAGGAGCCTGGTAGGCTGTAGTTCATGGGGTCGCTAAGAGTTGGACATGACTGAGCGACTTCACTTTCACTTTTCACTTTCTTGCATTGGAGAAGGAAATGGCAACCCACTCCAGTGTTCTTGCCTGGAGAATCCCAGGGACGGGGGAGCCTGGTGGGCTGCTGTCTATGGGATCGCACAGAGTCGGACACGACTGAAGTGACTTAGCAGCAGCAGGAAGAAATTTACATTTGTGTCTTGCTTATAACTAAAGCATTAAAAGTTCTGGGATTTGCATGAGGAGGATGATGCAAAGGGAAATCTTGACAGATGAGAATTTACTGCCTCCCCTTTACTTTGTAGAGTCTGTCCTAAAGGAAACTGGAAAAAAAAAGTATTTAAGCTAGAGTTTTCCTTTTGGAAGAAAATAATGATACATATGTAACAAGCATTGAGGGGGGGGGGGTCAGTCAACAGGAGACTCTAGAGGCAGCTGAGGTACCTGAGACAAAGGAAAGGGGAAGGAGGATTTTTTTTTTTCCTTTTTTTCCATTGTGAATGTGACCTTATTTTTAGCACTTTCTTGAGAGTAATCTCGAGAAAAGTTTTAAGTGATTTAACTGATTTTTAATTATTTCTAGGGACCAGACTCTTTCTTGGGATGTAATTGACTTTAAAGTTATAAAAGGAAGGCCAAACTAATATAGTTTATAATTTTTTGTACTATTACTATAAATGCTAATAATCAATATAATCACTGCAGCTTCCTTTTTTGTCTAGAATTTTGTTTAGCTCATATTTTACCATGACTGTATCTAGTCTTCACAGCACCCACAAAAGTATTGTTGTTATTCTCTTTCACCAGTTTCTTTTTTCACAGGTACATCCAGTAAGTGCTTTAGTTAGTTGTAACATTATTAATTATTGATGTCAGAACGGAAAACATGGAAACTATCACTGGTGTAATAATAATAATAGTTGTTTTTTCTCTTAAAAATTTTTTTGTACTTAGGTATGCCCAAGGCAAACTTTTTTTTTTAATACTATAGTATTTATGTGTGTAACTAGCAGTCTTAGAAATATTTTCTATGAATATTTCTCTGTAGAGAGTGTATAATGCAGCCCAGAGAGATGAACATAGTATTTCCCAGAAATAACACTACTCTGGTTGATTTCTACAACTAGCACTCTTTTTAGATGCGTCTTTTACACAATTGTCCTTGGAGAATATATAACATACCAAGCTAACTTAAAAAAATATATTATCTATAATTTTTCAACTACTCTCTAAGCCCAACATAATTACTACAGTATGTCCATGAAGAAATTGAGACAGAGGAAGGTTAAATGTTTCATGTAAAACAAATGCTTCATCCTGCTAAGAACAACTGAAAAGCCTGGATATTATGCATGAAACATTGTAAGAAGACTGTCAAGTGAAAAGAAGGTAGCAGAGCCAGGAACAACCATGCTGGTTAGGTTCCTGGGTTTCTTGTTGGCTCATACATCTCAGAATTTCAGTGAACACATAGGCAACTGCTAAGTGCCAACAGGCACAGACAAAAATGGTTGAATAAAAGCCTATGCTTTCAAATCTGAGGACCAAGAAAGGGGTAGCCTGCAAGGCAGAAAAATGTTAGCCAATAGCCAAACATCCAAACACCACAGGAAACACACACATACATAGTTGTCCCATCCCCACCCTTGCAAGCAAAGGCCAAGTGAGAAGTCTAGGTGTCAACCCTTGCCCTGCTGTAATGGGGTGTTTCCATCTCCCCATCAGTGTGTTCTTAGAGAATGCTCAGTGAAACAGACTTGCATCCCCATCTGGGAAGAATGAGGCACCTTTCTCTCTCACTACTAGGGTGTTGTGAGGGGAGGCCAAGTGAAAAATCAGGACTGACCACCACACAGCCATAACAAGGCTATCCTCTTATCTCTACAGTGTCAAGGAAGGCTATGTGGGGAGCAATAACAAGGCACCTCAAACTATCCCTGCCAGGGATGTCGGCGGATACCTTGTGGGGAGTCAGAACAGCCACGCCTGCCCAATAGTAATGAAAAATCCACCCCCCACCACCCTGAATATCAACAGAGGCCAAACAGGGAACCTGGACTTCTATTCCACTAGGTAGTAATGAAGAGGTGCCCCATTTATCCTAGCATGATTTCTGAGCTGCATCTTCAACTCTTTTTGACTTTTAAATTTAGGAACTGCACTACAGTGCCTGCATGCTCAGTCACTCAGGCGTGTCCAACTCTTTGTGACCCTATGCACTGTACTCCATGAGGCTCCTCTGTCCATGGAATTTTCCAGGCAAGAATACCGGAGTGGGTTGCCATTTCCTATACCAGGGATCTTCCTGACCCAAGGACTAAAACTGGGTTTCCTACATTTCCTGCATTGGCAGGGGGATTCTTTACCACTAAGTCACGTGGGAAGCCCTAGTATGTGCTATAAATCTCCAGCAGTGTTCTTTAAATCAGGGTATATTCTCCCTGAGATATATACAAAATGATTTAGTGGGATGTAGAAGTAAAATGTTATACTTTGTATTAATATTTGGTTATCTCATCCTTTCAAATACCTGTTCATATTTTAATTAAATAACAGTATATGCAATAGTCTGGCAGGCTGTAGTCCATAGAGTCGCAAACATGACTGAGCATTCACACATGCAGATATCCAATAGTACCTGCATAGCATTAATGTATAAAAACACATATATTGGGGAGATACGCTCAGTTTTTTGTTTTTAATGACTGGATGCATCATGCTAATACTTGAAGACAACTGCTTTAAATCATTAATATATAAAACAATTTCTGTCCTAAGGATTAAGCCCTGTAAAATGAGTTGGTCTCTGGGATTAGACCAGATACTTAGAAAAGTGAGAAGGGCCATGGCCAAAAAGATTTGGAAGGTTCAGGAGACAAGTACGGTTTTTACTATGATTAGTTGGATTGGACACAGGGACATACCTAGGCAACCACTTACTCTATTACCTAATAACATAGTTCTGCCAATGACTTTAAAATGTAATTATTTAAAGCCTTCAGGTAAAGGAAGAAGAGCAGGGCAGCATGTTAAGTGGCATATGAGAAAAGTGCTGAAATTGCCTATCCCATGTGAAGTCCTCTGGGCTAAGGTGGCAATGCAGCCGGGCATGGATAGGGTTTCCTATACCCTCGAACTCAGCATCTGACAGGATATGATATAGCTGTAACAGTGCTTCTGAAACTCTGATAATTGAATTAATTCCATCAATATATAATGTCTCTAAACCCCAAGGGGATCACGCTTGAATGGCATTTAATCAGTGATATCACCACATCTAAAAAAGGAATGATTCCAATGAAGTGCAGAATTGAGATTCAGAAACTGAAGATCTACTTGATGTTTGACTGAATACTGCTGTACCAAGAAAGACTCTAAATTTGGGAGATAAAAACAAACTTGCTGATTTAACTTTACTAGAAATTAATTATAATACTATTACTATCAACACCTCATTGCCCTGGATCTTTTATTTCATACTTACCAAACAAGCTTCTGCTGAAAAAATATGTGCTCCCAATAATCTTGCTAATAACAACTCGAAGTGGTTGATCATTTCTCTGTGCCAGACAGTGTTCTAGGTGCTTTATATGTATCTGTTCATTGAATTCTTTTAACAGCACTCTGAAGTGGAAGTCATTATTAACCTCATTGTACAAACAAAAGGACCCAATTCCACAGAGACTAAGAAACTTGCTCAAGACCTAATTGTTAGTAAGTGGCAGAGCTGGGATTCACAGTGGGCCAGTCACAACTCAAAGTCTGAGATCTTAATCATTGTGAAACATGGCCTTGTTGAATCTGGACTAAGGGAAGTCTTGGAAGCAGGGTAGATACTTAATCACTGGAATAATGTGACTACTGTTTTATAATAATGAAAGTCATTGAGGTATAATGCTTGGAAGTACATTGATCAGTCTTGTGAATAGTTAGTTAGCAGGATGTACACAGAAAGACTAATCTCTTTAAGTTACTAAGAATTTCTGGTCTTTGGACTTGAAATCCTGAATGCTGGCTCTAGATCTATGGGGACTATAAGGATATTACATTTATAAGCCCCTATTGAATAAAATCACCATCAGGATCATCCCATCAGAAATCTAGTGTAGTACTACAAGAAGCTTTATTAGAAATAGTGATGCAGGTATGTACTATAAATGTGATTTTTATAATGATTTGAGATTTTTAAGACTGAGTATAAAGTCATGTGAACTCATGTGTCTGTTAATTTTAATTTTTGTGCTAATCTCATTTGTTGCATCTGAGAACTGTTATTTCTTAAAATAATCAAGTTATTAATAGAACAATATTGTAAAGATCAATTGAGGGTTTCTGTTTTGTCCCATTAATTGAAAACAATGAGCCAGTTATTTTACCAGCAAAATGGGTTTGTTCAGAAGCAGCAAAAACTGCAATATGAGACACGTAGTTATGGTGAACCTCATACAAGACTATTAAGAAAAAAAGAGAGAAATGCTTTTATGTAGGAAAAGGGGAAATTGGGAGGGACTGTTATAATCAAGAAGTCCATAGGTGGAAACTGGGAGTTTGAAGCACGGTACCTGTTCATTGACTGAGTTGTGACAGCTTCTCATTGGCTGAGTTGTTGCCAGGCAAGGGGATCTTTCTTTCCCTGCTTGTGGTAGTAAAGTAGTATCACTTCCTGCCACAAATGCTAGGTATGTGTGTCTCTTTCAGTTGGCGTCTATATTAGGATGGTAGATGATGAGAGATTCCCTTTCTGGGCTCCTAACAACCAGTCCATCCTAAAGGAGATCAGTCCTGGGTGTTCATTGGAAGGACTGATGCTAAAGCTGAAACTCCAATACTTTGGCTACCTCATGTGAAGAGTTGACTCATTGGAAAAGACCTTAATGCTGGGAGGAATTGGGGGCAGGAGGAGAAGGGGACGACAGAGGATGAGATGGCTGGATGGCATCACCAACTCGATGAATGTGAGTTTGTGTGAACTCTGGGAGTTGGTGTTGGACAGGAAGGCCTGGCATGCTGCAGTTGCAGAGTCGGACACAACTGAGCGACTGAACTGAACTGAACTCCATTTAGGTGAGGTTTCCCTTTAGCATCTTTCAAGTTCATTTGTAGGACTCAAAAATGTTTCAAAAAGTAAAGTTGATCATTTGGTAAACTCCTATTGTGTAGGGCAAGTTCTTCTCCCTGAGAAATTACTCCTGAGAGTTGGTTTGTGTCAGCTCCTACAGGCAGGAACAGCTGTTAAGCTATTTTTCTCTTGACATTTACAAAAATAACTTTCAAGTTGTTGCTGTAGTTTTAAAAGTAGTATATTTTATTTCTATTCTCTTTTCTCTCCAAACTTGTCTCAGGTGATCCTATCACCATCGGCCATGGTGATGTCCTCTTATAGCCCTTTAGCTTCCTTCTGGCTGAGATGAACATCTGGAGACCTGGGGTCATCCATAAGTTCAGTTTAGTCACTCAGCCATGTCCGACTCTTTGCGACCTCATGGACTGCAGGACGCCAGGCTTCCCTGTCCAACACCAACTCCCGGAGCTTGCTCAGACTCATGTTCCTCATGTTGGTGATGCCATCCAACCATCTCATCCTCTGCCATCCCCTTTTTGTCCTACCTTCAAACTTTCCTAGAATCAGGGTCTTTTCCAAGGAGTCAGTTCTTCGCATCAGGTGGCCAAAGTATTGGAGCTTCAGCATCAGTCCTTCCAATGAATATTCAGGACTGATTTCCTTTAGGATGGACTGGTTGGATCTCCTTGCAGTCCAAGGGACTCTTAAGAGTCTTCTCCAACACCACAGTTCAAAAGCATCAATTCTTTGGCACTCAGCTTTCTTTATAGTCCAACTCTTACATCCATACTTGACCACTGGAAAAACCATAGCCTTGACTAGACGGACCTTCGTTGGCAAGTAATGTCTCTGTTTTTTAAGGTGCTTCTAGGTTGGTCAGAGCTTTTCTCCCAAGGAGCAATTGTCTTTTAATTTCATGGCTGCAGCCGCCACCTGAAGTGATTTTGGAGCCCAAGAAAAGAAAGTTTGTCTCTCTTTCCATTGTTTCCCCATCTATTTGCCATGAAGTGATGGGACTGAATGCCATGATCTTCATTTTTTGAATGTTGAGTCTTAAGCCAGCTTTTTCAGTCTCCTCTTTCAGTTTCATCAAGAGGCTCCTTAGTTCTTCACTTTCTGCCATAAGGGTGTTATCATCTGCATATCTGAGATTATTGGTATTTCTCGAGTAATCTTGATTCCAGCTTGTGCTTCACCCAGCCTGGCATTTCTCATGGTGTACTCTGCATATAAGTTAAATAAGCAAGGTCACAATATACAGCCTCAACATACTCCTTTCCCTATTTGGAACCAGTCTGTTGTTCCATGTCCCATTCTAACTGTTGCGTCTTGAATTGTATACATGAAAATGAAGCAGGGCAAAGGCCAACAGTTTTGCCAAGAGAACACACTGGTCATAGCAAACACCTTCTTCCAACAGAAGAAATGACTCTACATATGGATATCACCAGATGATCAATACTGAAATCAGATTGATTATATTCTTTGCAGCTGAAGATGGAGAAGCTCTATACAGTCAGTAAAAATAAGACTGGGAGCTGACTGTAGCTCAGATCATGAAGTCTTTAATGCAAAAGTCAGACTTAAATTGAAGAAAGTAGGGAAAACCACTAGACCATTCAGGTATGACCTAAATAAAATACCTTAAAATATACAGTAGAAGTGACAAATAGATTCAAAGGATCATCCATAGGCACATACTTTAAATAACTAAATCCAGCTAGTCATGGTCAAAACCTCACTAGCTCCTCTCACTTCCCCATCTACCCCTCTGTCTCCCATTTGACACTTACCTGGAAAATTCTCACAGTGAGCAAAGCTCAGTCAAATCAACTTTCCTTGATACTTTCTCTGGCCTACCTATTTGTAATCATTTCTTTCCTGTCTGCTCTGGTAATTGTCCTTTGCCTTCATATATTGCCCTTTCTCATTAGTCACACCAAGCCAGCCCGCTTTCCTAATTCTGTGGTTATTTCTACTAATTGCTTTTTGGGCACCAAAATGCTTCTTCTCTAAAATATGAATTTCTTTCTTACAAAAGAATTTCCTATTACCTTCCTTCATTCAACTCAGTAAACATGGCAGAATTTTCTGAAAGGATGAAGGAAGACAGATGGAAGGAAAGAAGATGGACAAAAGGGAGTGAGGAAGGGAGGGAGGGAGAGACATCACTCGTTTGACACCTTATAAAAAATCAGCTGCTTCTCAAATATTGCTTCCTGTCTCTTTACAGAATATCATGAAAGGCCATTTACTAATGCCTACCAAAGAGAATAGAAATAGTTAAATGAATGATTCTTAATTTAGTTTTCTAATTGATTTTTATTGATGATAATTATAAGAATTAATGTATTGATTTTTAGATACAAACTGTCTTTGGAAGTATTGATCATAGCTGTTACATGTTAACACTGAGAAAATAAAACATAATCATGGAAGCAAAACATATACAGAGAGTAGGAATTTAAATTAACAATAGAATTTTAGTTAAAGTAAATGGTAATCATCAGTGTTCAGAGGGTAGCTTGACTCTAGTTTATTAATTAGCTATTTGGTTTCTTTTGTTGGGTCATGATTTTATATTAAAATTGAGAAATAAAGGTAGAATAAGTTGGTTATACAATATCATTTTTCTTCATAAGCTTGAGACAGTTTAGGATAAGCTTTATCCTCACACCTTTTACGTGAGAATGGGTAGAACTAATTTTATTCTCTTTTTTCTAGAAATGAAGAAATTAAAATACGAATATTCTGTGAACTCACGAAGTCTGGATACCAATTTTAGAAATTGCTCTTCTTTAGAATATATTTCTCATATTTAATGTCATTATGATTTGAAAGTCCAAATATGGCAAAAAGTATTAGTAGCATGCTTGGTAGAGAAAAATTACTAAGGTATATATGATGGCAAATGCAAAGGAGTCAAGTTTATAGTAAATGAGTGAATAAAAAGTAAGGTTGCTGAAAGACTTCCTACATTCAAATGTCAGCTCTAGGATTCATTGAAATATAAATAAGT
Organism: Bos taurus; assembly: GCF_002263795.3. NCBI lineage: Eukaryota > Metazoa > Chordata > Mammalia > Artiodactyla > Bovidae > Bos > Bos taurus. The sequence goes on along the minus strand of NC_037331.1, from coordinate 73,864,376 downwards.
CTTCAAAATTTGTACCCTTCCCTTGTACCTTATTGATTTTCCAAGGACTTCTAAAGTGATGTTGAACCCAAATCTACCTTCTCAGAGCAGCAATCTTATACAGAAAATGATTATTCCCCATTCTTTCCATTAAATAGGCAAAAATCCTTATTTATTTCAAATGTCACTACTAAGGTAGTGGTCCCATTGGAAATTTTCTAATAAATCTATGTGGAGGCTATTTCATAGTGATATATATCTTATAAGGAACAAATTCATAACAGAACTCAAGTTCTTCACTATCTTGTGCTGAAATGGCAGATGTCTGTAGCAGATTGATAGGGGGAAATTAGGGATGTGAGAGTTTTGGGAGATTTTAGGTCAAATAACCTCATTGGACTTACTATGCATGCTTCCTAAAACTTGAACCAATTGAAATTTCGTGTACTGATTCTAGAAAGTGATGCTCTGCTGAATCATATTGAGGGCTGTAGTAAATTATTATAGTAATAATTATAAACGAGAAACACCTCCTCTTATCTGTCCCTGTCTAGTCCATTTCCACAGTCATTATGGACTTGGTCATGTGACTTGATTTGACCAATGGGTCATCAGCAAATATGACCACAAGCTTGTTCTTACACATTGTGGCTTCACTCTTCAACCACAGGATGCCCAAGATAGCCTGCTTTATACAGGAAGCAGAGGAAAACCAAGGCACTGTGACCAACAGGAATAACCAACTCCTAGCTGTTAGATGGTGGCTACTGGGGTCAATCAGCTTCCAGATAATATGGTAATTAACTATGTCTGCATAAATGAGTCCAGTCAGCTGTACACAGAGCAAAGACAGTTTCCCCCAGTGAAGGTCTGCTAAGTTGCTAAACCAAACAATTGTAAGCAAATGGGTTGTTTTTGTTTTAAGCCACTATAGTTTGAAGTGGTTTGCTTCTTAGCTCTAGATAACCAAGTATTGTCTGTTGGAAAGTGTTTTCAAGTTACCAAAAACTAGATAAGTTTTTGTCATTATCCACGGGATGATGTTGAGTAAATTATACACTCTGAGACTCAATTATGAGACACAGATATGCAGATGACACCACCCTTATGGAAGAAAGTAAAGAGGAACTAAAGAGCCTCTTGATGAAAGTGAAAGAGGAGAGTGAAAAAGTTGGGTTAAAACTCAACATTAAAAAACAAAGATCATGGCATCTGGTCCCATCACTTCATAGCAAATAGATGAGGAAACAGTGGAAACAGTGGCAGACTATTTTCTTGGGCTCCAAAATCACTGCAGATGGCAGCTGCAGCCTTGAAATTAAAAGATGTCCTTGGAAGAAAAGCTATGACAAACCTAGACAGCATATTAAAATGCAGAGACACCACTTTACTGACAAAAGTCTGTCTAGTCAAAGCTATGTGTTTTTTTTTTTTTTCCAGTAGTCATGTATGGGTATGAGAGTTGGACCATGAATAAAGCTGAGCACCTAAGAATTGATGCTTTTGAACTGTGGAGTTGGAGAAGACTCTTTAGAGATCTTTGGGCAGCAAGGAGATCCAACCAGTCCATCCTAAAGGAAATCCGTCCTAAATATTCATTGGAAGGACTGATGCTGAAGCTGAAGCTCCAATACTTTGGCCATCTGATGCATATAACTGACTCACTGGAAAAGACCTTGATTCTGGGAAAGATTGAAGGTAGGACAAGAAGGGGACAACAGAGGATGAGATGGTTGGATGGCATCACTGACTCAATGGATATGAGTTTGAGCAAGCTCTGGGAGTTGGTGATAGACAGGGAAGCCTGGTGCTGCAGTCCATGGGGTTGCAAAGAGTCAGTCACAACTGAGAGGCTGAACTGAACTGAACTGAGACTCAGATAGGTAGTAAGTTAAATACGAATAATATTAGTGTCTTTCTGTTTAGATTTCTTAAAATTACAGAGGTCATTTAGTTTATTTATTCTTTTTCCAACTGCAGAGACAGAGATTGCCCAAAGTCACACAAAAAATGCTAGTTTGTGGAAATTAAGTTAGCTCTCCTTTATATAAGTAATAAACATTTTAGTTTAAATGCTATAGGATGAGATAAGAGGAGGAGAATTCACATTTTAAAAAAAGCAAAACCATAAAATACCTAAGATTTAACTCACCAACAAAGGAATAAGACTAATAGGGTTCATCAGAGGATGTAAAATGAAGCTAGAATAAATGGAGAGGCCTGCCAGTTTCCTGGAAAGATACAATATTGTTAAGATGTCAATTATGTACAAATTAATATATTTAATTTCAATCAACACTATTTTGTTGTTAGAAACTTAATATAGTACAGTACAGGTCCTCTTAAAGAATAATATATGAATATGGCCAAAAACTGTAGTTAGAAAACAGAACAAGAAATTTGTGGAAAAGATAAAAACATTGGGGAAATAGACTGTGAAGCAATTGTAATTGAAATAGTGTGGTTCTGGCATCCTCACTTTTAGGTAATATTCTTGCATCCTATTTCACTGAGAAAAATAGAAGCAATTAGAAGAGGATTTCCATATACTCTTACCACTACATATGTCAACGTGTCTGCACATGTATCCAGATTCTTTGCCTCTTCCAGTACATTATTGAGAAATGTTTTATGTTCTTGTCTGTTACCAACCTGTTTATTTCACAGTGGACTATATCTCCTTTTGCTTGTTAGACTTTTGCTTTAATAATTATTTCTTCTGTCTCTTGCATAATCAACTTCTCCTGCTCCCTTGCATTTTCTAATGGTATACAATTATGCTGTTATTTTTCTTGGTTTGAAATAAAGAGGAAAAAGTCTCGCTTGACCCCTTACTTTCCTCCAGTTTCTGTCACATTTTTTTTCTAGCCAAACACCTTTAAGGGAATTTCTATAATCCCTCATTCCACTTCTCATGCTCTGGACATCACTGTAGTGTTCGGTACATACCCCTCCATTAAAATAGCTCTTGTCCACCACATGAAGGACTTCTCTGCTGGGAAAGACAATGTTCAACTCGAAGCTTTTAATTGACTTAGCACAATGCAATCTTTAACACAGTTGATCACTCCTACTTTTTGAAACACTTTTTTTCATCTGGATTTTAGGAAATCACTTTATCTTCACAACCACCATTCAGTCTCAAGGCTTTAAATGACGTATTTACATGATGAATCTCAAAGCATATCTCCAGCTGAGACATTTCATTAAAACTCCAAACTTACCTATCCATCCATGTGTTCAATATTCTTAGTTGAATGTCTAATAGGTATCTCAAACTTAAAAAGCTCAAACCTAAGCTCTTGCATCTTGACACCCCAAAATATTCCTCTTCCACCCCCTTTCCATCTAAAAAAAATGGCAACAACATTCTTCTAGCTGCTTAAAGCCAACATTGTGATGTTGTCCTGTGTTCATACCTTGTAACAGCAAATCCTGTTGACTCTAGTTTGCAAATATTTTTAGAAAGTCCTCCATCGCTATCAGTGTCAATCAAATATCATCTTTTTCTTTCCTGAATTATTGCAATAACTTCTTAACTTGCCTTCCTTCATAACCCTTCTATATAGGTAAACTATAACTAAAATATCTGCATTGAAGAGGTCCTCTAATAATCAATATGGCTAATATCATCTTTAAACCATATACTGTTAGTATGACTATAGGTAAATCATGAAAAACTTTAGCCCTTACTCCTTTTCAATGAAATATATATGTCATTTGCTCTCTCTATCCCAGATTTTGAGAGGATTGAACAAATAAAAGGTGCACATCTGTGTATGTGAAATTTGTAAAGTGCTACTAAAATATAAAGTGACAATAACAAAATGACAGAATGATTACTGTGATGACTGGATGAATGGTTGTTCACTATATAATGTTTCTTCAAGTGTCATAAAATATTAACAATAATTTTAGGTTAATAGAAACCATAATATAATAACCACTTCATAGACTCTGCTGTGCAAAATGAATGGGGGGATGGGCTGAATGTGTAGCACAGCCACTTTAGATGGGTTTGTAAAGATTTATTATGCCCACAGAGCAATCTGCAGTAGAGTAAATTGGCATTTGAGGGGTGTCACAAATAATAATGTAATACATCTTGCACTACAACGCACAGGTGTCCAAAGGCTATTACAATCCAAGCGCTGCACTAAAATTGTATGAAGTTAATAGCATGGCTACTATGAGAAGGGTACTCAGAAAAGATTTTTTAAAAATCTATTTAGTGCAATCACCCCTACCTTTAGCCCAATAAAACCACAGCAACTCAAGAAATTAAATTCTCTGATTCCAATTCAGCCACTACTTGTTTAAGTAATAATTGCAGGATAAAATAGTTGCTTATCAGAAGGGCATCTGAAACTTCAGGCTTATTAGATTGAACCCATGTATAAAGGATTGTTGAAACTTGACTGAGGATCTGAAAGATACTGGGCCTCTCCATATCAGGATACTTCCAGAAGGAGTTGAATGAGTCCTTTCTAATAAGAACTTTGGTATGAGATATTTTGTGGAATATTCGGTTCGGAAAATCTTTAACAACTATTGCAAAAGCATAAGGTATTTGATGCATCCTTTTTGTATCTTTTTATCAGTTCCTGAGTGAAATTTCTCTTTATTAGGTTCCACTGATTGATTATTAAAACTCCCCACAAACACAGGTTCAGTTCTGAATATAAAGGAAATAATAAAAGCTCTACTTTTTCTATGCTATACTCAGTTAAACCCAATGTGATATCTTCTACCTAATGAAAAAAATATAAGTTTAAAGATGTTACTCAGATACTGGGATAGAAAAATTTCTTTTATGGGCAGAAGTTAAGGGAGCCAGACTACATTAAAGATGATAAAAGAGTATCATAACTCCCATTCTTAGAAACCATTTTACTTTTTATACTAGTTTCTATATCTACCAGGAATTATGCTAGGGGATGGAGCCACAGGGATGAGCAGGAACAATATGGTCCCTGATGTGTTATTTTGGTATAATGTTCAGATATGTGGCCTCTTATTTTCTGAGATCTCCAGACTCTGTTTTCCTCCCCTACTTCCTTTGGATCTTCTCTTTTCTTCACTCATACTGTTGAGGTCATGCTCCATTTGAATTTATTTCAGGCTGACTCTTTTTAACGTGAGGATTTAGCCAAGAAGGGATTTTCAGTTTGTCAGTCTAGAGAGCTCATGGCATCATTATGGCTTCAGCTACTTTAGACATCTCAGTGGACCCCTGCAATTATTCCATGACTGGAGTTTCAGCTGGAGTGCTCAACCAACTCATCCTTTCCTCTGAGTACTACTGACTGTTTGAGGTCCCCTTGCACCTCCTTGCTTCTTCCCACATTGTTGCTGATGATACACAGGTCTTTTATTTGTCATGATTTGTCCATACTTTCTCACATGTGGGGCTACAAATGAGTAGTTGTTCTTCAGTTGTTCAGTTATGTCCAACTCTTTGTGACCCAGTAGACTGCAGCACACCAGGCTTCCTTGTCCTTCACTATTAGCTGGAGTTTGCTCAAACTCATATCCATTGAGTCGGTGGTGCCATCCAACCATCTCCTCCTCTGTTGTCCTCTTCTCATCCTGCCTTCAGTGTTTCCCAGTATCAGGGTCTTTTCCAATGAGCTGGCTCTTCACATCAGGTGGTCAAAGTATTGGAGCTTCAACATCAGTCCTTCCAAAGAATATTTAGGGTTGATTCCCTCTAGGATTGACTGGTTTGATCTCCTTGCTGTCCAAAAACTCTCAACAGTCTTCTCCAACACCACAGTTCAAAGGCATCAAAGTGCTCAACCTTTTTTATTATCCAGCTCTTACATCCATATATGACTACTGGAAAAATCATAGCTTTGACTATATGGACCTTTGTTGGCAAGGTAATGCCTCTGCTTTTTAATATGCTGTCTAGATTTGTCATAGCTTTTCTTCCAAGGAGCAAATGTTTTCTAATTTCATGGCTGCAGTCACCATCTGCAGAGATTTTGGAGCCCAAGAAAATAAACTCTATCACTGTTTCCATTGTTTCCCCATCTATTTGCCATGAAGTGATAGGACCATGCCATGATCTTCTACATATATATTCCACCTATTTTTCTTGTTGATATTTTCTGTGGGGTTTGATTTCTCTATTTTAGTTGCTTTTTTTTTCTTTAACGGAGAATGCAAGGAGATTCAAAAACTCTGTCACCATTGCCATCTTCCCAGAACTCAAAACATGTGTTTTTAAAGTTGGTTGGACAAGCAGAGAATCTCTGGAAATGGAATAAAGCTAAGAGTTATTATACACATGCCAGAAGTGATAACTAACAGCACAGCTGGTCTGTACACAAGACTGGGAACTGTGAATCAGGCAGTTGTTTATCAATATCAGAATGTTTTTATTCTTGGAAAGCTTTCTTTCAGGCTGTTAAATCTATACTCACTAGCATTCTATGAATATGTATATATACATGTAGACTGCAGACAAAAACGCATAATATTTTGGAACTGGGAACCAAAATGGGATGCTGTATTACCACCTGTGTCTAATTAAATATTTGTGGTAATTGAATGTAATTAAAAATTAAACAACCATTTGGTAGAGGATAATATATCATATTTCCTACATCACTTATGTGCCTCAATATGCTCTCTAGCTGATTGTTTTAACTCGGATTTAATGTTTACAGCTCCCACTATTGTTGGTTCACGTTTGTTGAATTTTACATTTAAAACACCCTCTGCTTGCATCTCTTTCCTCCCACTCTTCACCCAGTTAAGTTCCTCATCATTCTCAGGTCTTAGCTTGGATGTCGCTTTCTAAAAAAGGTGTTTTTAAAACTACTACACGTCCAACTCCTGGTGACTCAGACAGTAAAGAATCTGCCGGCAATGTGGGAAACATAGGTTCGAGCCCTGGGTCAGGAAGATCACCTGGAGAAGGAAATGGCAACCCATTCCAGTATTCTTGCCTGGAAAATTCCATGGACTGAGGAGCCTGGTGGGCGACAGTCCATGGGGTCACGAAGAGTTGGACATGACTTAGCAACTAACACACACACGCCCAGCTCCAGCTGAAATCCAGTTTTCTTATTACTTAAATTTTTTTCCCCTTATTTGGCTGCGCTGGGTCCTAGTTGCAGCACATGGGATTATTTAGTTGTGGCATACAGGAAGTTTAGTGGCGGCCTGTGGGATCTAGTTCCCCGACCAGGGATCACATCTGGGCCCCTGCATTGGGAACTCAGAGTCTTAGCCACTGGACTACTAGGGAAGTACCTCCTCTTATTCTTTGTAATAATATTAATATTTAGTTCTTTTGGGGTTCCCAGCAAGTATCAATGTTCTTTGAATAAACGAACAACAAAGCATCATCTCCTTATGATTTGCATACAATTTTTTTAACTCTGATTTTGAGGAATAAGGTAAACTCAACACCATTTCTAAAGAAAATAGAGCCATAAAACTTCAACTAATTCAGTGTCTGAAGCTCTGCCACAGGACTAAATTGACAGGTTTGTTTTTGGAGTGTGAATCACAGCCCTTTTCTTTTGAAGGCCCAGCAAGAACAGTGTCATGTAACTTTTAGTGCTATTATTATGTTCTTAATTTTAAAATTTTTATTTATTTTATTCTTTTGGCTGCTCTTGGTCTTTGTTGCTGTATGTGGACTTTCTCTCATTGCGGTGAGCAGGGCCTGCTCTCTAGTTGCAGTGTGCCGGCTTCCTGTTGTGGTGGCTTCAGGTTCTAGGATGCTTAGGCTCTGTAGTTGTGGCACATGGGCTTGCTTGCCCCAAGGCACATGGGATCTTCCTAGACCAGGGATCAAACCCTGCAGTGTCTCCTGCATTAGCAGGTGAATTCTTAACCATTGGGCTACCAGGGAAGTCCCTATCATTATTATTTGTCTGCACAGTTCCTCTACTATCATATTAGGAACAATTTCCCCCAAGGCAGGGGTGTATATTTATATAACTTGACTCTACTGCTTGCTTAGAAGTGGGCAACTAAACCAAGTGGGCCCAACTGGGATTTCCTGATAGGGATGCAAAATCAGGATTTAAGCTTAGCTGGTCTTTTCAATAGAAGATCTATAAACCTCAGAGATATGGTTACCCATGTCCTACCACGTGAACCTTTCAAAAAGGAAAGGTGGTATTTTATGAGTTAGAATTATAGTGTACTCTGGCAGAGAGGTAGAAATGAGAGATGAGCCATGTTCTGTTGGTATTTGCATCCCTGGTTACAGGTTTATTCTGAGGCCTGATTGAATCTGTATCCTTTAGTCTCCATAAGACATTTTTATACACCCAAAATTCTTTCTTTTAGTATAATTTAATGGCTTTTTGCCAGTTGTAGTCTACAGAGACATAATAATAATTAATAGCTATTGAATGAACCCATGACATGACCTTAAACAGATAGAACTTTATACAGGTTTCAGTTGAGGAAATAAGCAGTCACTATCACTAAGATAAGATATGCTCATTCTTCATACAACACTTAATTATGTTATATAGGACGTGCAGAACTATTCAGAATTTCTATTCCCTTGGCAGTTAATATCAAAATTGAGCTTGAGGTTCATCTAAGCCATTTGAGCATGTCTCTGGCATCTTCCATGTGTGTCATGCTCCTTAAAGAGAGCTCAGCTAGGTTCCTCAATAAGAGCTGCAGAGCTCATGTAAAGCAGTGGTACTAATGTAACTTACACTATCCAAGGCCCATCTTTGAATAACAAATGCAGTTGTTTAATTTCCTCCCAGCATATCAGGGCACCACTAAGAGGTGGGGTGTGTGGAAAGCCCTGGACCTAAATATGGAATATTTATCTCTGACTCTGGCATAGAAACCAGCTGGGGCCAGAGATAAACCAAACTATATGCAACTTCAAGGAGTTCTTTTGCTCCTACTGTCGTCACAGAAGCTTCCCGTGAAGACTTTCTTAAGCCAAGGCGTCTGATCGAGTGATTGAACCAGACTCTCTTATTGATTCTGTGATCCAATACTTTCAGAGGTTGATTTTCATATCACGTGCCTGGAGCAAGCTAAATTCAAGTCCAAGAAAGGATAATTTGTTGAACAAACTGTAGTTTATGAAACTAAGGAAGAATTGTTTAGCCATAACTTCTAGTTGTCATCAGAGTGAGGGAGAAACACAAAGATTAGAGCTTTGGTATATAGTACCTACTTGGGTAAATCAGAGCCAGGCCAACAGTCTGGTAGATCATTTTCCATGACTAACAAAGAAAATATTGAGGAAGAGATGCTAAATGAATATTTTCCATGTAATTTGTACCTGTCTCTTTCTACTGATCCAGAACAATTCTTAACTTCTCAAGATGAGCTACTGCTTTTTATTTGAATTGATTATAAAGGTGATACTTTCTTTTACTCTTTTTTGCATGTTTATAGTATTTCATGGGAAATAGATGGGGAAACAGTGTCAGACTTTATTTTTCTGGGCTCCAAAATCACTACAGATGGTGACTGCAACCATGAAATTAAAAGACGCCTACTCCTTGGAAGGAAAGTTATGACCAACCTAGATAGCATGTTCAAAAGCAGAGACATTACTTTGCCAATAAAGGTCCGTCTAGTCAAGGCTATGGTTTTTCCTGTGGTCATGTATGGATGTGAGAGTTGGACTGTGAAGAGGGCTGAGTGCCGAAGAATTGATGCTTTTGAACTGTGGTGTTAGAGAACACTCTTGAGAGTCCCTTGGACTGCAAGGAGATCCAACCAGTCCATTCTGAAGGAGATCAGCCCTGGGATTTCTTTGGAAGGAATGATGCTAAAGCTGAAACTCCAGTACTTTGACCACCTCAGGCAAAGAGTTGACTCATTGGGAAAGACTCTGATGACAGAGGATGAGATGGCTGGATGGCATCACTGACTCGATGGACATGAGTCTGGGTGAACTCTGGGAGTTGGTGATGGACAGGGAGGCCTGGCATGCTGCGATTCATGGGGTCGCAAAGAGTCGGACATGACTGAGTGACTGATCTGATCTGATCTGATAGTATTATGACATCAATACTAAATGAAAGTAAGGAAAATACTTCAATTTTTAAGCTTATTAATGGACTAATTGCAAACAACTAATTAGTATTTAAATCAGGATCTTGAGGAACATGCTATTGGCAATCTGCATTAGAGCATTTGGGATTTAGTGACTAAAACATTCCAAGTTAACCTATTTCAGTAATTCCCAATGTTTCATGTATTTGTGTTTGTATATCCATATGTGTGAACAGTCAAATGTCTCTATCCTATTATGCTGATTATTGTTTTTATTCATTTTCACATTTGATATTGCATACCTTCCTTGTTATGTTTAGAACCATTAAGGCTCCATGGTTAAAATTGGAATTGCTATGAGTTTTCAAGCCCTGTCCCTAATTGCTATTACCATGGCTAATGACAGCATAGAAATGATTATAATCACACACAAAAAGAGCAAATTGGATATTTTAATCAGAATAGTGTAGATTAAAACAGGACTAACAGTCCTCATGTGGAAAATCGATATTTAAACAAAAAATGTCTCCTTCTCTAGAAATGAGATTTCCCTTTAAAGGCACTGTTTGTTTGTAATCCTCCATAAGCACTCAGTGTCTATATATCATGGCATTCAGCATATTGTTGGAGCAAAGGGAAACTTTGTTGTAATGAAATGTCATTTCTTCCCAAAAGTCTTGCACATTTAAATCTGTGGAAGTAATGAAGCTGATATCATCAAAATATCCCGTGTTCCTGAAAATTAAATGTTTTCTATTGATTTTTCAAGTATGCCAGAGTCAGCATTTTATCATAATTTCTTATGGATTTTCCTCTATCTGTAGAAATAAAGCTATTAACTCGTAAGTATGAGCTTTAGCTTTTTTTTTTTTTTTTTGATGGAATTTGTTTTGCAATGCTGTTGCATTTCTTGCCAGTTACTAACTTGAAGCCTTTTAAAATGCTTCTTTACTTTTTTAACTTAGGTGCCAGCTGTTAGGGCAAGACAAGAATTACCACAGTGTGAGCAGGGTAATAAACTGTGGAAAATTCTGAAAGAGATGGGAATACCAGAGCACCTGACCTGTCTCTTGAGAAACCTATATGCAGGTCAGGAAGCAACAGTTAGAACTGGACATGGAACAACAGACTGGTTCCAAATAGGAAAAGGAGTATGTCAAGACTGTATATTTTCACCCTACTTATTTAACTTCTATGCAGAGTACGTCATGAGAAACACTGGGCTGGAAGAAGCACAAGCTGGAATCAAGATTGCTGGGAGAAATATCAATAACCTCAGATATGCAGATGACACCACCCTTATGGCAGAAAGTGAAGAGGAACTCAAAAGCCTCTTGATGAAGGTGAAAGAGGAGAGTGAAAAAATTGGCTTAAAGCTCAACATTCAGAAAATGAAGATCATGGCATCAGGTCCCATCACTTAATGGGAAATAGATGGGGAAACAGTGGAAACAGTGTCAGACTTTATTTTTTTTTTAGCTCCAAAATCACAGCAGATGGTGACTGCAGCCATGAAATTAAAAGACGCTTACTCCTTGGAAGAAAATTATGACCAACCTAGATAGCATATTCAAAAGCAGAGACATTACTTTGCCAACAAAGGTCCGTCTAGTCAAGGCTATGGTTTTTCCTGTGGTCATATATGAATGTGAGAGTTGGACTGTGAAGAAAGCTGAGTGCTAAAGAATTGATGCTTTTGAACTGTGGTGTTGGAGAAGACTCCTGAGAGTCCCTTGGACTGCAAGGAGATCCAACCAGTCTATTCTAAAGAAGATCAGCTCTGGGTGTTCTTTGGAAGGAACGATGCTAAAGCCGAAACTCCAGTACTTTGGCCACCTCATGTGAAGAGTTGACTCATTGGAAAAGACTGATGCTGGGAGGGATTGGGGGCAGGAGGAGAAGGGGATGACAGAGGATGAGATGGCTGGATGGCATCTCTGACTAGATGGACATGAGTTTGAGTGAACTCTAGGAGATGCTGATGGACAGGGAGGCCTGGCGTGCTGCGATTCATGGGGTCGAGAAGAGTCGGACGTGGCTGAGCGACTGAACTGAACTGAACTGAGCAGGGCAAGAAGAGAATTATTACCACAGTGTGAGCAGAATTGGAGAACCTTATTTTGAGGGATCTCTGTTTCAATGACTGAGACAAAGGTCAATGTGGTGGCCATGTTGTTTTACATGTAGAATAGTTGCATAATGTCAAATCTGTTCATCGGCTCTCCTGACTACAAACCATGTGACTATGAGAGAGTAACTCTTCTGAGCTTCTGTTTGTCCATGTAGAAAATGTGGAAAGTAAGGAGCCCTGGGAAACATGTCACTCAAGGAATTTAAGGGGAAAAGACCATAGTGCATACAAAATAGCTTTGTAAATTGAATACAAGTAAAAAATGGTCAAAGGCTCTTGGCATTTCCAAAGCCAACATAGGAAATTAAAATTTCTTGAGAAACTGGTAAATGTTTTTATTTTTTTTTTGAGATACAGCAGGACCTGGCTTGTGCAGGAATGTTCTAAAGCTTTACTTGTAGATTTCTATCTCAGATGGAAAGGAGAATTATTAAGCATTGTATACTGAATGTCTTTTGGGCACTCATTAAAAAAAAATACCTTGTAGATGTATAAACCTTTTAGATGCAACAATTCCTTTACCTTACTATTGTTTTTATTAACTAATGACCTTTTTGAGTTATTGGAGTTATTTATAGATATAATCTTAATTTTCAAGTTTTCTGATTATAGATAGGATAATGATAAGGAATCATTATTTCTCATAAATGATGGTGAGTTATGAGAAAGAAAGTCATTGTACTTTCCTTCCTATCATTCATGATTCTGAATTTCATGCAGAAATTCTGGAAACGAAACAAAGTGTTAGTAATGTAGAAGTTAATATATATAAGTTGAATTGTAAAGTTTAAGCACTAAATATATTGATATTTTATACACACACACACATATATATATGGCATTTCAGTATGATATTTATGCATTAAGTATTTTCGATATTGTTGTTGTTCAGCCAGTAAGTCACGTCCAACTCTTTGTCACCCCTTGGATTTTAGGACAACAGGCTTCCCTGTTCTTCACTCTCCTGGACTTTGCTCAGATTCATGTCCATTGTGTTGGTAATGCTATCTAACCATCTCATCCTCTGTTGCCCTCTTTTCTTTTTGCCTTCAATCTTTCCCAGTATCAGGATCTTTTTCAATGAGTTGGCTCTTCACATCAGGTGGCCAAAGTAATGGAGCTTCAGCATCAGTTCTTCCAATGAGTATTCAGGGTTGAATCCCTTTGGGATTGATTGGTTTGATCTTCTTGCTCTCCAAGGGACTGTCAAGAGTCTTCTCCAGCATCAGTTTGAAAGCATCAATTATTCAGTGCTCAGCCTTCTTTATGGTCCAACCCTCATGTCCATACATGACTACTGGAAAAACCATAGCCTTGACTATATGGACCTTGTTGACAGAATAATATCTCTGCTTTTCAACACACTGTCTAGGTTTGTCATAGTTTTTCTTCAAAGGAGCAAGTGTCTTTTAATTTCATGGCTGCAGTCACCATCTGCAGAGATTTTGGAGCCCAAGATAATAAACTCTATCACTGTTTCCATTCTTTCCCCATCTATTTGCTAAGAAATAACATGACTAGATGCTATGATCTTAGTTTTTTGAATGTTGAGTTTTAAGCCATCTTTTCATTTTCCTTTTTCACCCTCAAGATGCTCTTTAGTCATGATATCGTTTCCATATCTGATGTTGTTGGTATTTTGCCTGGCAGTCTTGTTTCCAGCTTGTGATTCATCCATCATGGCATTTCACCTGATGTACTCTGTGTATAAGTTAAATCAACAGGGTGGTAATATATATCCTTGTTGTATTCCTTTCCCAAGCTAATTCAGTGAACTCTGCACATGAAATTTAATAGCAGAAAAGAACATCTGATGTCATTCTAGGGAGTTGTTTGGAGAAGGCAATGGCACCCCACTCCAGTACTCTTGCCTGGAAAATCCCATGGACAGAGGAGCCTGGAGGCTGAAGTCCATGGGGTCACTAAGAGTCAGATACGACTGAGCGACTTCACTTTCACGTTTCACTTTCATGCATTGGAGAAGGAAATGGCAACCCACTCCAGTGTTCTTGCCTGGAGAATCCGAAGGATGGGGTAGCCTGGTAGGCTGCCGTCCATTGGGTCGCACAGAGTCAGACATGACTGAAGTGAATTAGCAGCAGCAGCAGGGAGTTGTTATTTGATTTGCACGGAGGAGCCTGGTGGGCTGCAGTCCATGGGGTCGCTAGGAATCGGAAATGACTGAGTGACTTCACTTTCACTTTCAAGCATTGGAGAAGGAAATGGCAACCCACTCCAGTGTTCTTGCCTGGAGAATCCCAGGGACGGGGGAGCCTGGTGGGCTGCCATCTCTGGGATTGCACAGAGTCGGACACGATTGAAATGACTTAGCAGCAGCAGCAGCAGCCATTGATATAGAATAACAGTTTTTTCTTGGTTTATAATGATAATTTCTATATATATTTCAAAGTTATTTTGACTTTTTTTTTCTTTTAGTCCAGTTGCTTTTTGATGACCTTCCTGCCCTTGGGGCTATAATCAGATGAAAGGTGTTTATGCTGAGTTGTGTCCAACTCTGTGACCCCATGGACTGTAGCCTGGCAGGCTCCTATGTCCATAGGATTTTCCAGACAGAAGTAATGGAGTGGGTTGCCATTTCCTCCTCCAGGGGATCTTCCTGACCCTAGGATTGAACCCACACCCCTTTGCAGTGGAAGTATAAAATCTTAATTACTAAAATAAAGTTAAAAATGACATATTATACTGTAAAATCATAAACAGAATTTATTAACCAGTACTTCAGTTCTAAGTGCCATTTTTAGCTCATTAATTCTCTTAGGGCACCATAGGAAAAGTTGTAAGAGCCCACCATGCATGTGTAGTTTTCCCTGGTCACTCTCATGGTACCCTTTCCAATGCATATGTTTTAACTTGCTCCCCTATCCCAAGACTGGCAACCTTCTTTCTCTGGCATTTTCAGATTAGACTTCAGGGTACAGTTGAAGATGAGAAATAGCCTGGACCTACCTTAGGAAGCAGCTTATACCACCTCTTCTGTCTCAAAGGTTCAGTTCCAAGTCTTGCCAGAATTATGGTGTTCAAAGTCCTAACAAAGGATTTGCTATCAGAGATGTTTTCTTGGTGAATTTGAAGTTGAATCAGACTCTTGGCATTTACTTGCAAAACTCTCTTGATGCGAGAAGCTTCTAGTCTGTGGGAAAGGGATAATGTGGTCTCAGCCTCATAAACTCTGATATTTAAATTTAATACAATATAAACTCAGCAAGTTATATTAGCCATATTTAAACTGACAGGTACAAATAGAACTTGTACACAAATACTGAAAAATAAAAAGCAGTTACCCAGCAGGACAACAAAACAGTGATTTTGGTTTTGTAAACACTACTAGAAAAGACAAGCCTGTTAAACCACATAACTCATAGATTTTTCAGTAGAACACCTCTTTCCTTCAAGAGGGGATGCCCTGATGAATATTGGGAATGCACTGAGACAGGAGGAGTTAAAGATGAAAGATTCCATGCATGTTATTATGTTTGCATGATATGACTCTTGTAAAGGAAGTGAGTAGAATAATACAAATAGGTATATCATTGTGATATTCTAAGTCTCTCTGCTATCCAAAAGTCCACTTCCACACTTTTGCTGCTGCTGCTAAGTCACTTCAGTCGAGTCCGACTCTGGGTGACCCCATGGACAGCAGCCCACCAGGCTCCCCCGTCCCTGGGATTCTCCAGGCAAGAGTACTGGAGTGGGATGCCATTGCCTTCTCCGCCACACTAAGTACAGGTATATAATCCTAAAGTGTTTTAAAATTACATATTTTGAACTCAATGCTTTGAATATATTTTTGTGCAAGGAGCAGCTTCTGTCTGTGGAAAGTAGGATCCGTTATTTTTCATTCATCAGGGGTCATGTTTTAATTCTAGCCTGGCTATCCCTGCACATCTCTAGCACATGCAGGTTATTGCTTTACATCTTTCTTGTTTTCTATTCTGAGTGTAAAGTAGAAAATCGTGTTCTAGTATTGATGAGATTCCAACATTTCCCCCTAGATCCAGACCAGAAAAATAACACATTCCAGAGAGCTTTACCATAAACTTTAGATTTTCTGTGTTTCTAAATTATCTTTGGTAGCACACCCAGCAGATCTTTCCTATATTGCTGACTTCCTAGGTAGCTTTTTTTTTTTTCCCCGCCTTCATTTCTGGGAGTAGAGAAACACTAACAGCAACAAATTTAAAAACTGTTCTTGCCTTCTAAGGCCTTCTAACCCAAAGCTGACTTTAAGGTCCATTTCTGAACTTTACTCAGCAGAGTCTGTTTGTAACTCAGATCCAATCATTGGTTGAATTTACATGTGTGTGCTGCAGAGCTAAACAGAAATAATTCTTTCTTTCATGCTCAGCAGAAGCAGGAATATCTTGAGAGTATAAAAAGGAGAACTTCTTTTCATTTCTACTCCTGCTGTCCCACCTAATTTGAAAGAATTAGTTCTGCAACTACCCCCAGGATATGGGCCGACCTGTATATTATATATACTTTTATAGAAAAAATAACTGTACAGCAATTCTTAAAAAAATCTGATGTTATCATCACTTATATTTTGGATACCTGATGTCAAAAGTTTTCCCCTCTTGCCTGCTGCTTGACAGTACTATCTACATGCACACGTATTTTTTAACAAATACATATTTTTATACCATTTGCTCTTTTCCTTTTTGTTTTTAGCTTAACCTTAGAGCATACACATTTTCCTGATTGCTATCTGAATTTCATGCAGTTTTCAGTGGCTGCATAGTGAATTGTCCATTTTATTGATATACAAGTAAATGGTTTCTGGCTGATTTAACCTTAAGATTAAATCTAATTTGCTGTTACAGAGGATGCCAGAGTGAAGATACATGCCTGCCTAAAATACGTGTGATATATTAATTTTTATATAGTAACAGGATGCGCTTCTACACATTGCTTTAGTATCTCTGGTGTCCTGACCCACTATAGTGTATGACAAATCACTCTACCTTTAGTGATATAAAGCTGCAACAAATTTATGATCCTTACGGATTTGGTGGTCAGGAATTTGGAAAAGACCCTGTGGAGATAGAATTCTATTGGGAGCCTCTGCTGGGAAGACTAGCTGGGGGTTACTTAACTGATGCTTCTCTCTAGAAGTTTTGCCACTCATATCTCTGGCGGCGGGCCTGTGATAATTCAAATGCTGGACTCAGCGAAGAACTAACTGCTGGAGTGCTCTCACACAGGCTATCCACATGGCTTGGACATCTTCTGATGTGGCATCTCAGCTCTGAAAGGGAACATCCTGCAAGGAAACCACTGGCGCATGGTGTTCCACGTGTCCAAGCAGACCAAGATGCTACACAGGAAACTAAATCATGTTAGGCTTTGTAGGGCACAGGCTTCTTTGGATCTAACCTCAGAATTCACATGAGTTGCTTCCATCCCGTTCTATTGGAGAATCAATAGAGATAGTCAATCAATAGAGATAGTTGAGAGTCAAGGAAATTAGATTCCATCTTCCAATGGGGAACTGGTAAGATCATATTATAGAAGAGCGCATAGGGTTGAAGATATTTTTCCAGGCATCCTTGGCATACATGGGTTACTAGAGTGCTGTTTCTGGTGGGAACATGTATTAATTGCTTAGGGGAACCATGGAAATGATGCCCCTTTTGTGTCAGAGGGTTTCTACAAACCACTTTGCCATCCGAGAGAAATGTATAAGTGTAACTCTGCATGGCTTCCCTGGTGGCTCAGATGGTAAAGAATCTGCCTGCAGTGTGGGAGACCTGGGTTCAATCCCTGGGTTGGGAAGATCCCTTGGAGGAGGGCATGGCAACTTACTCCAGTATTCTTGCCAGGAGAATCCCCATGGACCGAGGTGCCTGGCAGGGTGCAGTCCATAGCGTTGCAGAGTTGGACATGATTGAGTGACTAAGCACAGCAAGCCATTGACAGAATGTAGATTCCCTCAGCACTTGTCACTCAGACCTCAGAAACAACTTTGGAGCAGGGCCATGGGGTTTTGGATTCACCTCCCTTGTCTTCCTTTAGAGTCAGATCTCTTCTCAAAGCTGACTTCTTTTCTTCTAATCATAAAAGTAAACATGCCCTGAGACATGCTTATCATCTCCTCTTTCTAGCTGAGACCTGATGGCTAGGATTATGCAAAATGCCTGATTAAGTTGATTAAGTAATCCATTTAGTCTTTCATTCTTGCATGAATGCCTGGATGCATAGATTTATTCCTTTAGCAACAATTTATTGAGTAGTTTTTTGCTAAGTTATCTACATTATGAATAATATTATGATTCCCAATATCATGGATTTTAGGGCAGCATGAGAAAGACATGGATAATGTACATTATAGCACACATACAATAGCACATTGTGATAAATGCTGTAAAAGATGAGAGTGATGTGTGAAGAATGAGGAGCCAAGCTGGTGAAGAGGTGGAAGTAAAGCATTTGAGACATAGTATTTATTTGAAAGTGAAGTTTGTAGTTGAAGAACAGAAGGAAGGCCAGTTTGACTACTGTATTGAGGGAAGCCAAGGGTAGTGCAAGAACTCTGGGAGATGGGCAGTGCTCTGGTGCAGTAGGATCCAGCAAGCGAATGAATTCTCTTCTCATAAGGGAAATCATTCAACTGTCTGAACAGAGAAGTCACATGATTTGATATATAATTTAAGAATAGTTTTAGTGAAGAATGGTTTGAGGGAGGCCAGAGGGAACAGTGAGACAAAAAACCCAGCATTTCAGTTTAGAGATAATCAATGTTGGTAGGGGAGATGAAGAGAATCGGAAAGCTTTCAGATGTATCTTGAAGTTTAAATTAAGATACATGCACCCCAGTGTTCATAGCAGCACTGTTAACAATAGTCAAGACATAGAAACAACCTAAATATCCGTTAATAGATGCATGGATAAATAAGATGTGGTATGTATGTAAAATGGAATATTACTCAGCCATTGAAAAGAATGAAATAATACCATTTGCAGAAACATAATGCATCTAGAAAGTATGATACTAGATCATAATATCTAAGTATGTCAGAGAAAAATATGATATCACTTATGTGAAATCTGAATAAAATGATACAAATGAACTTATGAAACAGAAACAGACTCACAGACATAGAAAACAAACATTGTTATCAAAGGGGAATGTAGTGGGAGGGAGTGATAAATTAGGAGTTTGGGACTAACAGATACACACTATTATATATAAAACAAGTAAACAAGAAGGTCCTACTGTATAACACAGGGAACTCTATTCAATATCTTGTAATGACCTATAATGAAAAATAATCTGATAAAGAATATATGTATATATGTATATGTATACACACACAGACACACACACATATATGACTGAATCACTTTGCTGTACACCTGAAACTAATACAACGTTGTAAATAAACTATACTTCAGTAAAAAATAGAGAGAATACCCGTGATAAATGAGTTGTAGGGAATATGGAGAAACCTGCCCAAGAGGCTCCTTTGGTGTAACTGTCAATCCTTAATGACAGACAAAGACAGAGAATGGTGAATCACACTCGGCATGAGGAGGTGACAACTCTGGTTTGGGAAGCAAGACGCCTGCTGTGGGCTGAAGTTTAAGAAAATACTGCCGAGTCCTTAAATGTTCCATAATGCCCTAAGGCTATTGTGGTTATAGGAAATGAAGTGTAAATGAGTAGTAGAATTTGAGGGCAGAGAGGTAGTTCAGTTCAGTTCAGTCAATCAGTTGTGTTCAACTCTTTGCGACCCCATGAATCACAGCACCAGGCCTCCCTGTCCATCACCAACTCCCGGAGTTCACTCAAACTCACATCCATCGAGTCCGTGATGCTGTCCAGCCATCTCATCCTCTGTTGTCCCCTTCTCCTCCTGCCCCCAATCCCTCCCAGCATCAGGGTCTTTTCCAATGAGTCAACTCTTCGCATGAGGTGGCCAAAGTATTGGAGTTTCAGCTTCAGCATCAGTCCTTCCAATGAACACCCAGGACTGATCTCCTTTAGAATGGACTGGTTGGATCTCCTTGCAGTCCAAGGGACTCTCAAGAGTCTTCTCCAGCACCACAGTTCAAAAGCATCAATTCTTCGGCGCTCAGCTTTCTTCACAGTCCAACTCTCACATCCATACATGACCACTGGAAAAACCATAGCCAACAAAGACAGACCTTTGTTGGCAAAGTAATGTCTCTGCTTTTTAATATACTATCTAGGTTGGTCATAACTTTCCTTCCAAGGAGTAAGCGTCTTTTAATTTCATGGCTGCAGTCACCATCTGCAGTGATTTTGGAGCCCCCAAAATAAAGACTGACATTGTTTCCACTGTTTCCCCATCTATTTGCCATGAAGCGATGGGACCAGATGCCATGATCTTCGTTTTCTGACTGTTGAGCTTTAAGCCAACTTTTTCACTCTCCTCTTTCACTTTCATCAAGAGGCTTTTTAGTTCCTCTTCACTTTATGCCATAAGGGTGATGTCATCTGCATACCTGAGGTTATTCATATTTCTCCCAGCAATCTTGACTCCAGCTTGTGCTTCTTCCAGCCCATCATTTCTCATGATGTACTCTGTATAGAAGTTAAATAAGCAGGGTGACAATATACAGCCTTGACGAACTCCTTTTCCTATTTGGAACCAGTCTGTTGTTCCATGTCCAGTTCTAACTGTTGCTTCCTGACCTGCATATAGGTTTCTCAAGAAGCAGATCAGGTGGTCTGGTATTCCCATCTCTTTCAGAATTTTCCACAGTTTATTGTGATCCACACAGTCAAAGGCTTTGGCATAGTCAATGAAGCAGAAATAGATGTTTTTCTGGAACTCTTTGCTTTTCTGATGATCCGGCGGATGTTGGAAATTTGATCTCTGGTTCCTCTGACTTTTCTAAAACCAGCTTAAACAGCTGGAAGTTCACAGTTCACGTATTGCTGAAGCCTGGCTTGGAGAATTTTGAGCATTATTTTCCTAGTGTTGTGAGATGAGTGCAATTGTGTGGTAGTTTGAGCATTCTTTGGCATTGCCTTTCTTTGGGATTGGAATGAAAACTGACCTTTTTCCAGTCCTGTGGCCACTGCTGAGTTTTCCAAATTTGATGACATATTGAGTGTAGCACTCTCACAGCATCATCTTTCAGGATTTGAAATAGCTAAACTGGAATTCCATCACCTCCACTAGCTTTGTTTGTAGTGATGCTTTCTAAGGCCCGCTTGACTTCACATTCCAGGATGTCTGGCTCTAGGTGAGTGATCACACCATCGTGATTATCTGGGTCGTGAAGCTCTTATTTGTATAGTTCTTCTGTGTATTCTTGCCACCTCTTCTTAAGATCTTTTGCTTCTTTTAAGTCCATACCATTCTGTCCTTTATCGAGCCCATCTTTGCCTGAAATATTCCCTTGGTATCCCTAATTTTCTTGAAGAGGTCTCTAGTCTTTCCCATTGTGTTGTTTTCCTCTATTTCTTTGCATTGATCGCTGAAGAAGGCTTTCTTATCTCTCCTTGCTATTTTTTGGTACTCTGCATTCAGATGCTTATATCTTTCCTTTTCTCCTTTGCTTTTCGCTTCTCTTCTTTTCACAGTTATTCATAAGGCCTCCTCAGACAGCCATTTTGCTTTTTTGCATTTCTTTTCCATGGGGATGGTCTTGATCCCTGTCTCCTGTATATGTCACGAACCTCTGTCCATAGTTCATCAGGCACTCTATCTATCAGATCTAGTCCCTTAAATCTATTTCTCACTTCTACTGTGTAATCATAAGGGATTTGATTTAGGTCATACCTGAATGATCTAGTGGTTTTCCCCACTTTGTTCAATTTAAGTCTGAATTTGGCAATAAAGAGTTTATGATCTGAGCCACAGTCGGCTCCTCATGTTTTTTTTTTTTGCTGACTGTATAGAGCTTCTCCATCTTTGGCTGCAAAGAATATAATCAATATGAATTCAGTGTTGACCATCTGGTGATGTCCATGTGTAGAGTCTTCTCTTGTGTTGTTGGAAGAGAGTGTTTGTTATGACCAGTGCATTTTCTTGGCAAAACTCTATTAGTCTTTGTCCTGCTTCATTCCATACTCCAAGGCCAAATTTGCCTGTTACCCCAAGTGTTTCTTGACTTCCGACTTTTGCATTCCAGTTCCCTATAATGAAAAGGACATCTTTTTTGGGTGTTAGTTCTAAAAGGTCTTGTAGGTCTTCATAGAACCGTTCAGCTTCTTCAGCATTACTGGTTGGGGCATAGGCTTCAATTACTGTGATATTGAATGGTTTGCCTTGGAAATGAACAGAGATCATTCTGTCATTTTTGAGATTGCATCCAAGTACTGCATTTGGACTCTTTTGTTGACCATGATGACTACTCCATTTCTTCTAAGGGATTCCTGCCCACAGTAGTAGATATAATGGTTATCTGATTTAAATTCACCCATTCCAGTCCATTTTAGTTCGCTGATTCCTAGAATGTTCATGTTCACTCTTGCCATCTCCTGTTTGACCACTTCCAATTTGCCTTGATTCATGGACCTGACATTCCAGGTTCCTATGCAATATTGCTCTTTACAGCATCAGATCTTGTTTCTATCACCAGTCACATCCAGAACTGGATATTGTTTTTGCTTTGATTCCATTGCTTCATTCTTTCTGGAGTTATTTCTCCACTGACCTCCAGTAGCATATTGGGCACCTACCAACCCAGGGAGTTCCCCTTTCAGTATTGTATCATTTTGTCTTTAATACTGTTCATGGGGTTCTCAAGGCAAGAGTACTGAAGTGGTTTGACATTCCGTTCTCCAGTGGACCACATTCTGTCAGACCTCTCCACCATGACCCTCCCTTCTTGGGTGGCCCCACATGGCATGGCTTAGTTTCATTGAGTTAGACAAGGCTGTGGTCCGTGTGATCAGATTGGCTAGTTTTCTGTGATTATGGGTTCAGTGTGTCTGCCCTCTGATGCCCTCTCGCAACACCTACTGTCTTACTTGGGTTTCTCTTACCTTTGACGTGGGGTATCTCTTTACGGCTGCTCCAGCAAAGCACAGCTGCTGCTCTTTACCTTGTACGAGGGGTATCTCCTCAAGGCCACCCCTCCTGACCTTTGATGTGGAGTAGCTCCTTTTGGCCCTCTTGTGCCCATGCAGTCACCGCTCCCTGGACGTGGGGTTGCTCCTCTCAGCCACCTCCCCTGACCTCAGGCATGTGGTAAGAAGGAGTCAAATTGTTTCAGAGTTTTATAAGTCACAATAGCAACTACAAATTTCACTAGGAGTATTCCTATGGTCATGTATGGATGTGAGAGTTGGACTGTGAAGAAAGCTATGTGCCGAAGAATTGATGCTTTTGAACTGTGGTATTGGAGGAGACTCTTGAGAGTCCCTTGGACTACAAGGAGATCCAACCAGTCCATTCTGAAGGAGATCAGCTCTGGGATTTCTTTGGAAGGAATGATGCTAAAGCTGAAACTCCAGTACTTTGGCCACCTCATGCGAAGAGTTGACTCATTGGAAGAGACTCTGATACTGAGAGGGATTGGAGGCAAGAGGAGAAGGGGACCACAGAGGATGAGATGGCTGGATGGCATCACTGACTCGATGGACGTGAGTCTGAGTGAACTCCGGGAGTTGGTGAGGGACAGGGAGGCCTGGTGTGCTGCGATTCATGGGGTCGCAAAGAGTCAGACATGACTGAGTGACTGATCTGATCTGATCTGATCTGATGCAGTATCATGGAAACAGGTGATGGTAAGTTGGACCAAGATGTCAGCCTTGGAGATGGAAAGTTGTGGTCTAATTCTAGAAAATCTTATAAAGACACTGGCTTCAGAAATAAAAAAAACAATTTGATAATCAGTTGCTTAAACTCTTTCAGAAAGCTTAGATCAAAATGGCATTCTGCATTTTACTGAAACAGGGCTTACCTAGCTGAAAAAGAGTACTATATTTTATATTAACACAATGAAGAATGATACTACCACATCCATTTTGGATGTGCAAGTTAACTTTTTTCATGAAAGCACTGAAAGCAAGTTGCAAGTAACTTCTGCTCATTTTGTAGTGCAAATTTTCTGTATATATCTGTTTCGAAGTAGGATGAATAGATTATTGGAGATATGCTGTAAAATGACTGTCTTCCTTTAGGGGATACGTAGACCTCATGGTGTTCTTACCTGAGATGCTTAGAAGTTCTATATGTGTAGTTTGTATCTTGCGGAATCCAGATTCAAACAAACAACTTGAAAAAGACTGAGAAATATGAGCGTCAAATGAATATTTCATCATTTTAAGAAATTACATTCTTTTAGGCATGATAGTGATATCATGGTCATGTTTTTAAAGTGCCCTTATCTTTTAGAGGTGTATACTAAAAATTTAATGACTTCTAATAAATCTATTCATGGGGTTGCAAAGAGTCGGACACGACTGAGCAACTGAACTGAATAAATCTATATTGAAAAAATTGTAGTAAAACTATAGAATGTCTAAGATTTGGTTCAACACAAGCCTCCCAATGTGTGTGTGTGTGTGTGTGTGTGTGTATTAATGAAGATAATGGGAGATAATGAAGTGGGTGGAGTATATATAAAACAAGGCCATATGTATATATATAAACATGTATACATATAAAAATGAGTTAATAGTCAACAATACTGGAAAATATGTTCATAAGATTTCGTCACACTATTTGAACTACTTGTGGTCCATGTGGTCCATACTATTTGTATTACTTTCACATTAAAAACATTTATAACACAGGCAATGTGATTAAGAATTCATATGATAGCCTGCCCGGCTGACCAGTAACTTCTTGTAGTGTGATAATAATCAAAGATCGTTTCAGGCCAGGGTACAGTTCATAGGTTGAGAAATTATCTAAGGCACCCAAAATTGGTTGAACTTGTGTGACTGATTCATATTAATCGAGTTCAGAATATTAATGTAAAATTGGGGATACTTTCTCCTAGTGGTGAGAATCCTTGGCCCTTTTATTATATGCCCCCCCTACACATATCAAACTGGAAAGTTACAGATGTGCAAAAATGAGAGGAAAAGGGCATGCAGCATTTTGAAGGATATGTTCTCTATACCATGGTGAGACCTCCCTGATCTTCAGTTTAAGGGAAATTCTCCAGGGATTGGAGGCCCAGTTTTATTCCTCCAAATCCACTTGGTTTGTGCTTGGTATATATGCATTGTCAAAGTCTATATTCTTATATCCCATACTTTCTTATCATATTCTATGGCAAAGTTACTTGAGTAACTTTTAGATAGGTCTAATTCACTCACTGACACTGGGTCAGAGAGCACTAACCCAGGGATTTTTTCTTAAGTCTCATTCATTAATTTCTGGATTTTCCTATCATCTGAAGATAGTTTCCATGACCTTTGATCCAATCTTGCTATTGCCCTATCAGACAGGGATCCTGTATCTAGATGCTCTTTGCCTTGAAAACTATTTAATGATATAATTGGTAGAGAGGGCAAGTCAGTACAAGGTAGTGGTGGGTACATTTTATGTGGCACTTGACAGTTTTTTTCAGTGTGTTTGTGGGGATCATTTAGGTAGTTAGTAATTATACTGACTTTCTATTGCTGTGTAATAAATTAACACAAATTTAATTGACTGTGTTGAACAATCAGCTTGAAACAACATTCGTTTATTATCTCCAGTTTTATGAATCAGAAGTCTTGGGTAGTATGGCTATATTTTTGACTCAGGACCTCACAAGTCTGAAATTAAGTTAGCCAGTTATGTTACTGTCTAGAGTTTTTAGTTCTTTTCAAGGTCATTACTGTTAGTGGATGGAGAAGGCAATGGCACCCCACTCCAGTACTTTTGCCTGGAAAATCTCATGGACAGAGAAGCCTGGTGGGCTGCCATCAGTGGGGTCACTAGAGTCGGACACGACTGAGCAACTTCACTTTCACTTTTCACTTTCATGCACTGGAGAAGGAAATGGCAACCCACTCCAGTGTTCTTGCCTGGAGAATCCCAGGGATGGGGAAGCCTGGTGGGCTGCCGTCTATGGGGTTGCACAGAGTTGGACACGACTGAAGCGACTTAGCAGCAGCAACTGTTAGTGGAAGAATTTAGTTCCTTGTGTTTTGTAATTAGGTTCCCATTTCCTTTGTAAGTGGTTGAACTGAGGTTGTTTCTCAGGCTCTTGATTCATTATTCATTCCTTGTTTGGGGCCCTCTCCATCTTTAAAGTTAACAATGGCATGCCACATCCTTCTTGTGCTTTGAACTCTGACATCTGCTTCTGTTGCTCCCTGGAGAAAATCTTTGCTTTTAAAAGGCCTCATAAGAAAAAAATAAAATAAAATAAAAGGCCTCATAAGATTAGATCAGAGAAGGCAATGGCACCCCACTCCAGTACTCTTGCCTGGAAAATCCCATGGACAGAGGAGCCTGGTGGGCTGCAGTCCATGGGGTCACTAAGAATCGGACATGACTGAGTGACTTCACTCTCACTTTTCACTTTCATGCATTGGAGAAGGAAATGGCAACCCATTCCAGTGTTCTCGCCCAGAGAATCCCAGGAATGGGGGAGCCTGGTGGGCTGCCGTCTATGGGGTCACACAGAGTTGGACATGACTGAAGTGACTTAGCAGCAGCAGCATAAGATTAGATAAGACCCTGCAGGTAATCTCCATACTTAAGATCAACTGTGCTGTAGAATATAACATAATCATGGAAGTAATATCTCATCATCTTCAGTCTTCATAGATGTAAACAGGACATTATTGGGAAATCATCTGCCTACTATAATAATCCTACTCCGCAGACCAGCATCTGAATCTAAAATGCTGTTCTTGAATTAAGTATGAAGTTGTCCTGAAATTATAAAATATCTGTTTCTTTATGGGGGGGCCTTCCCCAAGGAAAGAGTTGATATAGTCCTGTTTCTAAATTTGGGTCTTTGGCTCTAAAACTCAAGAGTATACTATTATTATTTTCAAGGTTACACATGACCAACTATATATACATTTGCTTATAAAATTTACTGTATGTATAATTCTTTTGGTATAATTAGAAGGAAAGTGCCTACAAATTCTATCTGATATAGAAGTGTTTTAGAGATAACTTTTGTACTCATTTCCAGCTCTCCTTCCTAGTTCACTCTTCTTATAGAGTCAGTCTAAGACCACATATATTACTTTCAACAGCCTCAAATAAAATGCACACTTAAGGAATATTAACAGTTGGTCTACAAACTATATCTCTCATTACAATGCATGTATCATTATTATATATAAGATTTCTGAGTTGACAATATTTCCCCTTTGTAAAATTATAGAAATAATAATTCAAAAAGAGAAAAAAAAACCCATAATTCCAAATCTAGGGAAACCATTTAAAAAATTTTACATGTATTTCTCTGAATTTTCTTCCTATGTACATATTAACATATAGATTTACAGATAGCTATATTTATATTATTTTTAAACAAGAGTGACCTTTTAATTTGTTGAGGTGAACTTCACGTAAAATTTATCATTTAAGGTGAGCATTTATTTAGTACATTCACAATGTTATACAAAACCCAGTCCCATCTAGCTCTAAAACTCTGAAGTCTCTGTCCCTCCAAAATAAAACCGTATGTGCACTAAGCACATTATCTCCAGTCCTATCTCTTGCCAGTCCCTGGCAGCCACTAATATGCCTTCTATCTCTATGGTTTTTTTTTTTTTTTTTTTAAACTTTACATAATGGTATTAGTTTTGCCAAATATCAAAATGATGTCAAGTCAGTGGGATCATACAATACTTAATGTATGTCTGGTTTCTTTCACTTATCATAATGTCTTCAGGGTTCATCCTCAGGATAACATATATCAGTGTTTCATTTCTTTTCAAGGCTAAATAATATTTCATTGTGTGTGTTTACTACAGTTAGTTAATTCATTCATCAGTTGATGAACATTTGAACTGCTTCTACTTTTGGGGGGCTGTTGTGAATAGTGCTGTTAATAAATGTGTGAATGTCTTTGTTTAGTACCTGTTAATTTTGGGGGGCATATAACTAGGCATTGCTAGATAATATGGTAATTCTATGTTTAACTTTTTGATAAACACGAGTGGCATACTTTATACATATAGTTGTGCAATATGCTTAATCAACTTAACGTAAATGTCTTTTGGTTTAATTCTGGCTTACTTTAAAAAAAGTTCCTAAACTTTGGTCATAACTGGTGTGTAGTTTTTATTATTATTATAATAGGGGAAATTTTTCTTCTATAGTTTTTTGTAAGCCTGTGTTGCAGAGTAACTTAACTGAAATCTGTTGTAGAGAAAAAAAGAATAACACAAACATTAAAAAAAATACCACTCTTACTGGTTTGGTTAGGTAAAAGAGGTGTTCAGTGCCATTTTATAAATTTATGGATAGTCATGTATTGAAGTGAAAGAATGAATTTCAAGGTTTTTTGACAGCTAAAGCATTTTCTTCTGTTTAAAAAAAGAGAATGGGTGCAAAGTTATAACATTGTATAAAAATACATTTTTCAAACAGATTAAAAAGTCAATTGAAAAAATTCCAACTGTCTGCTCAATTATCATATTCATATAGTACTATAAACCAACTCAAGGAGCTAGAGCTCTGTATGTTTGTATATGAGAAAGCACTTACAAAATGCATTTATTTAAACCATCCAAACATTGTTTATTGTTTCAACTCTATGCTAGATACATTTCTAGGCAGTTGAGGTATATCAGTGACTGAGAGACAAGTGTGGTTCCCCCAGAGACTGCATTTAATATTTTTCTATAAATATTTTATAGAAAATTTCTATAAATATTTTATATTTTTAAATATGCTTTTTATATAGATATATTGTTATAATTATGAATACTGATATATGCTGAAGATACGGAGTTGGAGTTTTCTTGGATAATTACCTTGATTAATGTAAAAATTTGACCTAATAACAAATGTGTAACCTGAAAATCATCTAATGTTTTACATCATTTGAGATAGATATCAGTAGCAAATCTGAATAATTCATTAAAAGGACAATTGTATAAGATGACTTGTATCTATTCTATCCATTATTTTTTTTAACCCTTTGGTCTTTGTCTTTTAATATCAGAAAAGGACTGACTGTTTTTCAGGTCAGTTTCACTGTTCTTTGGCATAAACCTGGACTACATTGCTTCTCCTCCCTTGTGAGTATTTGTGGTCCTGTGAGTAAGTGGGTGATTGGAATGTTAGCAAATGTGATGTGCACCAGTTTGAGCCATAGTGAATATGATTCTTCAGGGGAGGCCTTCCATGCTCTCTCCCGGCATGTTGGCTTGACACAGATGTTCACGGTAACCTTGGAAAACATATGTTGTCTATGGTGGAACCAAAACACAGAAAGAGAATAGGTGCTGATTTTCCACTTGGAACTTGAGCATCTGCTTAATAAGAACAACTATTTTGGACTTTGGTTTGAGGCGTTTTTTGTGTTATAGCAGCTAGAGTCACCTTAATTATACTTCTCTCCATAAACAGCAAAGGAAAGCAGAAGTGTCAATGTATCGGAAAGAAAACAGGTATTTAACAGTTTAGGATTGAATATTAAAAAAAAAAAAAAGACTTGGTTTTTCTAAAACTCTCTTTTTCATGAGTATGTGTGTGTGTATTTCTTTCATTTAGAATGAAAGCTTACAGACAGCCAGAGGAATTTAGGAATTTACTTTTTAAATTTTACTTCTAAAATTAAAAAGAAATTTACTGAACTCTATATAACACATAAGAATGAGGACACAATGAACAGAAGACAAACACATTTTCTGTGCTATTTCCTCCAGTTTCCTAGAGGAAAGCAACACTTGTAGTCAGTTTAACCAAGGATTAGACTGTGGGCTTCCCTTGTGGCTCAGGGGGTAAAGAATCCACCTGCAATACGGAAGACCTGGGTTTGATCCTTAGGTTGGGAAAATCTCCTAAAGAAGGGAAAGGCAACCCACTCCAATATTCTGGCCTGGAGAATTCCATAGACCGTATATAGTCCATGGGGTCGCAAAGAGTCGGACACGACTGAGCGACTTTCACTTTCACTTTGATCAACAAAAAATATCCAGAATGATGTTTGTTATTTTTTGATTTTTGATTAAATAGACATTGTATTTATTATTGGAAATATCTAAAAAGGTTACCATAAACATGGAGATAGGCCCCCTCAAAAGATTTTCCAATTGAGAGTAAATTAGATTTCAGAAGTTGAGAACTAAAGAGCTTAGTCTTGAGTTATATTAATATTAAAATGAATTATTAAGCAAATAGTTTGAGTGTACTTAGAAAAGAAAATGCAATTAGCTAATATCTTTAGTAACTTCAACTCTTGCCAAATTAACCTGCTATTCCTTTTCAAAGGGCAATTAGGCTGACAGTTGAGGAAATTGGCAGTTTTTATAGATCCTAATGTAAGTCACGGAGAACGCAATGGCACCCCACTCCAGTACTCTTGCCTGGAAAATCCCATGGGTGGAAGAGCCTGGTAGGCTGCAGTCGTCTCTAAGAGTCAGACATGACTGAGCGACTTCACTTTCACTTTTCACTTTCATGCATTGGAGAAGGAAATGGCAACCCACTCCAGTGTTCTTGCCTGGAGAATCCCAGGGACGGGGAGCCTGGTGGGCTGCCATCTCTGGGGTCGCACAGAGTCGGACACTACTGAAGTGACTTAGCAGTAGCAGCAGCAATGTAAGTCAGGCATGTCACAAAGATTGCTTATGCAAGAAAGAATTGTTTGCTCTATAATACCACTCATAAGTGAAATTCTGGTCAGTTTATAGTGTACAAGTGGATATAGAGGCAGCTAGTGTAAAACTGGTAAAACTTTTTTTTTTTAACTTAAGGGTCCTGAGTTATAAAAAAAAATTATCCCATAATTATTTCTCATTCAGTGGAAAAATAGTTTTTATTTAGCTTGTAAGAGAAGAACATGACTGAATAACCTTATTTTCATATTACAATATTGTCTAATAAAATTAGTAATTACACAGTAAGTTGTTTTATTATTATGTTGCTGTTTACTTAAATGACAAAATTTGCAAGCAGCACACCACAAATAAAGTGCCATTGTGGAAATTCTATCAAAATTATATACATATATATGTATTAATATTTATGTGTATATATTTACACACATTTATATGCCATCTTTAACAATAAAAAATCGTAGATTCACAAATAAGCTATGATACATATGTATATGTCTTATAGTCTATTTGGAAAATCATAGGATAAAATCTGCAAAAGATTCTACTGCACATTCTAGGGATACCAAACAATCTCACCCAGTAATCTAGTAATAATAAAACACAATTCACACTGATTTAAAGTGAGAAAGGGAGAACAACAGCTAATGAAAATGTTGATGATGAACAACTCACAACAGTAATAATGTATAGTTAATGGTGTTCTTTTGAACATATCAGGATTTCCAAATATATACACATGAACAGATCTATTTATCTGTTGTTGTTGTTCAGTGGCTAAGTTATATGTGACTCTTTGCGACCTCATGGACGGCAGCATGTCAGGCTTCCCTGTCCTTTACTATCTCCCGGAATTTGCTCAAACTTATGTCCATTGGGTCAGTGATGCCATCTAACCATATCATTATCTGTCATCCACTTCTCCTCTTGCCCTCAATCTTTCCTAGCATCAGAGTCTTTTTCAGAGAGTTGGCTCTTTGCATCAGGTAGCCAAAGTATTGGAGTTTCAGCTTCAGTATCTATCACTGCATAACAAATCATCTCAAACTTACTAGCATAAAACAACAATCATTTTACTGTGCTCACAGAGTCCGTATCAGGAATTTGGAGAGGGCCTAGTTTCTAAAGGCTGCCGTAATCGGTTATTACAAATGTGGTCATTTAAAACAACAGTTATTCTTTGGAAGTTTCAGAGGCCAAGGGTTCCAAATCAAGAGATCTGTAAGGACAGTGGTTGCTCAGAAGACTCTAGAAGAGAATCTATTCCTTGCCTCAACGTCCAAATGAAAAGCCTAGAGTTAAAAATTATGTTCAGTTCAGTCACTCAGTCGTGTCCAACTCTTTTGACCCCATGTGACTGCAGTACATCAGGCCTCCCTGTCCATCAGCAACTCCCAGAGTTCACTCAAACTCGTGTCCATTGAGTTGGTGATGCCATCGAACCATCTCATCCTCTGTGATTTCACTAGGTGGACTCAACAGTACATGTGAATTGGCAAAAGGAAAAATCAGTCACCTTGAAGATAAATCAATAGACATTTTCTAAATGGAAGAACAGAGAGAAAGAAGACAAAAGAAAAATGATCAGAACCTTAGATGTTCAGATGACACATGGGGCAGTGTCAAGATTCATCCTATGTTAATGAGAGTTGCAGAAAGAAGAGAAACAGAAATATATATGCAAAGAAATAATGTTACCAAGTTCCCAAATTTAATTAAGCGATGTTAAATTATAGGTAAAAGATACTAAATTAACCCCAGGTAGAAAAACTGTTAATATAACATTGTATCATTTTCTAGACATTAACTCATTCCCTGTATTGGAAATGCTTTACTGGCTGCTGTGGCATAAGATCGTCTGAGTTTGCTTCTGCTATCAAGTATCTCAGTGACCCAGTTTTCCTATTAGTGTCTTTGGTTTAAGCCTCAGTTCATGACGGTATCTTGGGTCATCACTTGCAATAAAAGTACTACTTGTCCATTGAGTCTATTTCTCATTCTCATTTGCCTAGGGCAACGACTGGGCTTCCCTCGGGGCTCAGATGGTAAAGAATCCACCTGCAATGTAGGAGACCTGGGTCCAATCCCTGGGTCAAGAAAATCCCCTGAAGGAAGGCATGGCAACCCACTCTAGTATTCTTGCCTGGAGAATCCCCATGGACAGAGGAGCTTGGTGGGCTCCAGTCCGTGGGGTCACAAAGAGTTGGACATGACTGAGCGACTAAACACAGCACAATAAAGTGCCCGAAAGCAAGTATTTTCAGCTTTGTAAGCTGTCCAGTCTCTGTCATACTACTCCCTTTTGTTATTTTAGTGCAAGAACCACCATAGACAATACATGAACTAGTGTGTGGCTTCTCCCAATGACACTTACAAAACATAGGATGTGTCTTAGGTTTGGGGTGCAGGATGTGGTTTGTTCAGTCCTGTTTGGGATAATGTAAGATGGACTTCTTGGCACAAAAAGTAGGAAATTTTAGCCCTGAAATGACATGCCATTCTTAAAAAAAAAAAAAAAAAAAGACTGTGATTCACATACTTCTGAAAGTGCTTATATTATGGTTTCATATGATGAGAAGAAAACCACTTTTCCTTTTAAAAGAAAAACAATCAAATTCAAGAAACAATTACCTAGAAGATTGCTACTGGTGAACTATAAGCTCAACTACTTCTTTTTCAATACTTTTTATTAATAATTTGGATGAAGTTAGAAAAACCTTTATTTCAAAATGGCATAAGGAACAGAAGCAGTAAAGATGTCTAATATTTTGGAGAAGAGAATAATGAAGCTATTCTAATGACCTCTTAGAAAACAATTTAAGGTGATAGGATACCTGCATAATATATTATGTGAAAAAAATAGGATATGTTTAAATACAGTAAAATCTCAATTTTGTATAAAACATCGACAAACACCAGATAATGAACACCATACTATTATACCTGTTTAATAATATTTAACTTTCTAGAACATTTATTATATTTGCCCTTTAAGAAATTTATAACTTTTTTACATTTAATGCTTACAACTAACCTATAGAGAGGATTTTATCACTTCTTCTTAAAATGAGAGACCTTAGAAAAATTATTTGCTTAAAGTCCATATATATTAATTTTTGGATTTAGATTTAAATTCTTTTTTTTTTTCTGATTGCAAAGGCAATGGCCTAATTTGCTAGTTTTAAAGGATGGGATTATGGCTTTACTTTATTCTCTATATACTACATATTTTTGCATCTTTTCACATTGAAAAGGTATTATTTAATTATGATAAAAATAAAGATAGGAATTGTTGACATAGTACATTGATATCTTACAGTCATAATAATATGTTAAGATTACTGAATTTATATTTTGAAAAGAAATTCAATAATACAGACCTGGATGGATTTATTTATTTTACCACATTCAAAAATAAACAAAAATATTTTTTATTGTAGAGTTGATATACAATATTGTGTTAGTTTCAAGTGTACACAAAAATGATTTAGTTATGTGTGTGTATATATTTATATATATTATGTATATATAGATATATTTTTCAGAATGTTTTCTCTTATAGGTTACTATAAAATATTGAGTAGAGTTTTCTCTGCTACACAGTAGGTCTGGATGAAATAGTCTAGATTAATAGATGTTCATGTGAATTTGGTTGATAGAGTCTTAATGAAGGCATTTACTTTCAATACTCATACAGGCATGAGATACACATATTTAAGCACAGCATCTGTTACCTGGGACAGCGCTATCCAAACATGGCCCTAATTGCTTGCCAACCATAACTGTTACTAGTTTATGATGAGATAAGGAAATAAATTGAGAGGAAACAATCAACTGAGTAATTTCATGTTAGATGAATCTAATAATAACAAACAGGGCTTAAAGTTTGTCTTTTCACTATTTTACTTTGTTTTTTAAAACAAAACTTTGGTCCTTGAGAGAGAGGAATAAAAGCTCAGTGGTACTTCACTATAGACAGTAAGAGAATCGCTGACCTGGGAGGTCATGTGTGCCAGTGGATACACGTCTGTGGTACTTATACACACTCACGTGTGAAATTTAAGTGGAACTTTCAGAGAAAGGGAGTTAGGATAATTACAAATCTGGAAATGTCATCACACGATGAATGATAAACTGGAGATTTAGCAATAGGTTTTAGCAAAGATTTTGAAATTTGAATAGTCAGCGGAGGAAAAGGACCAATTGCTCATTATATATGGATAGAACTAGAACAAAAATATGTTAATAGAAATGAATATAAGATTTTGACTCAATCATTAAGAAGCTTAACTATCAAAGTACTAAAAATGCGTGTATTCTAAGATGGGAAATTTCACCACAGTAGAGCTATTCAAATAATTCTGAGTGAAAACTTGGGAGACATTTGGTGTAAGACTGATTCTTGAAAGTTCTTACTCTCAAAATCAGATAAATAATCTGCTTTGGTAATGTTGTCCCAAGTTAACACTGGACAGAGCGCTCAGTGGGCTCTGAAACCAATAGCGCAGCTGTCCATGTAAATTCAAGACTATACTAATTAAATGGGTTGACCTTCTTTGTGTTACATGTTTTGACTCCCTTAGGTATAGAGTTTTGGCTACTTTATTTTTTAAATATCACTTATTCTGAAATGGCATTGAGAAATCTACATACATTTTCTTCCTCGGTCTTCATTTTTGTTCAGTGAGATGCTTTTGGCTATCTAAATATTTTTCTCCACATTATATAACTTACTTTTGGTGTGTTCTAACAGGACAAGCCAGTCCTTGATATATACTCAGGAACAAACAGTGAATTTGACAGCCATAGGTGTAACAAAGATAAAATGAATTCATATTATATGTCCTGAAATAACCTCCTCTCATTTTGACTCTCATAGGAACTTCTTTATACCTTATTTCCTTCACTGCACTATATTTATCATTCTTTTTCAATGATCCAGCGGATGTTGGCAATTTGATCTCTGGTTCCTCTGCCTCTTCTAAAACCAGCTTGAACATCAGGAAGTTCACGGTACACATATTGCTGAAGCCTGGCTTGGAGAATTTTGAGCATTACTTTGCTAGCGTGTGAGATGAGTGCAATTGTGTGGTAGTTCAATTCTTCGGCGCTCAGCCTTCTTCACAGTCCAACTCTCACATCCATACATGACCACAGGAAAAACCATAGCCTTGGCTAGATGGACCTCTGTTGGCAAAGTAATGTCTCTGCTTTTCAATATGCTGTCTAGGTTGGTCATAACTTTTCTTCCAAGGAGTAAGCGTCTTTTAATTTCATGGCTGCAGTCAACATATGCAGGTATTTTGGAGCCCCCCAAAATAAAGTCTGATACTGTTTCCACTCTTTCCCCATCTATTTTCCATGAAGTGATGGCACCAGATGCCATGATCTTCGTTTTCTGAATGTTGAGCTTTAAGCCAAAGCACAAGGCATGCATGTTTTCCTTCCACAAAGAAGTGAAAGAGAATGGGAAATATTTATTCCTATACAATTTTTACTATTTTGCTACTCATTGTAACATTAAAACTGTGAATGTTTATTGAGCTACTGCTATGTTGAAGGTTGTGCTAAGTGTGCTAGTTTCTTCTACAGGCTTAACTCTGCCTGTAACATGGTATACCTGGTGATTAACTAGTCTTGCTATTTCTAATATGAAATTTCTTTTGGTTTCTGTGTGCCAGGCTAGGGAATTGGGGATATTTTGATTTTCCCTTGGAAAGCCATGCATATACAAGCTATTTGTATATGGCTTTAACCTTGTATAAGGCAGTGGTTGTATCATATTGTTACATTTTGTTACAAGAATAAAAACCTCTTATATAAGGATAGCTCATTTTATAACAAGCTAATTTCCCAGTATTCATTACGGATGTAAGAGTTGGATCATAAAGATGGCTGAGTGCTGAGGAATTGATGCTTTCTAATTGTGGTGTTGGAGAAGACTCTTGAGAGTCCCTTGGATTGCAAGATCAAACCAGTTATTCTCAAAGGAAATCAACCATAAATATTCATTGGAAGGATTGGTGCTGAAACTGAAGTTCCAGTACATTGGCCACCTGATGCAAAGAGCCAACTCATTGGAAAAGACCCTGATGCCGGGAAAGATTGAGGGCAGGAGGAGAAGCGGGGGAGAGATAATGAGATGGTTGGATGGCCTCATCGACTCAATGGACATGAGTTTGAGCAAACTCTGGGAGATAGTGGAGGGGACAGGGAAGCCTGGTGTGCTGCAGTCCATGTCTCAGAGTCAGACGTGACTTAGTGACTGAACAACAACAAATTTTAGTCTGACGTATAGATGAGTTGAATAAAATCATCCAAGCCTACTATAGTTACATATGATAGAGAAACCACCACTCCACGGACAACTTACAAACCATGGTGAGAATATGGAGTGGTAGTAACCATTTTTAAGAATGGATTGTTAGTAAACTGAGTGTATGAGACTGGAAATGCTAGTAAAAGAGTCCTGAGGCTGAGGCAGAAACTTAAGTCTGCAATCATTCTTCTCTTTTCTTGCTGTTGATGCCAGATTTAGAGCAGAGGCTTTGTATTTGTAACCCAGCATGCTTGGGTTTCTACTCTATTTAAGTCACTTAAATGAGTAAACACAGGCAAGTCATGTAATTTATCTGTGCCCCAATTCCATATTGATAAAATGGAAACAATAATACCTCCATCTGAAGGTTGTTGTGAGGAATAAACAAAGTAATCTAGGCTAAACATGAACATAATATCCAGTACTTAGTAGACTCTCAGCAAATGGTTGTTTTTTCTTCCTTCATAGCTGATTTTTGAATGTTTGTCTGGCTTTGTCTTTTTATTCCCTATGATATTACTGCTTATTATAAACACTAATTCTAATTCTAACATACATGCTTTTGATAGTTGACCATATTCTAGCTTCTCAGATTCATCTACACTCTTGTCTTGGCTCTATTTTTTTTTTTTTTTTTTCTTTTCCTTTGGACACTCAGCTTCATAGCTATCCTTTTCTCACAACTTCACCTCATATAATCCTCTCAAGAACAGAGAAAGCATAAAGAAATATTAGTACAAGCATAAGAAAACAAAGAAGATCTGACTTTTTCATAGAAAGATATTTTTAATCACAAATATCTGATGAAATTTGCCTTCTGTGGGTATAAATAATATTTTAACAAGCCTTATGCCAGCTTCATTAAAGTTTTTTTTTGTTGTTAAAATGGTTTTACTCATCAGGAGAGGATAGTAATAGAGTATGCTGCAATATCTTTATATTTACACTTTTATCTCACTATTTTTCTGTGGCAGAAGAGCAGTGATAGCTTAGCCAGGTAAAATTTGCCAGTATGTGAACCTTGAATTTAATATAAGTAAATGCCCTAGTTTATATAGCTATGTAATCATTATAATATAGAGTTATGATTTTGTTGACTTGAATTCTGCCTTAGACAAATATTATATTTTTAAAAATGTGTAACATTCAGGAAAGTATCAAATTAAAGAAACTAAATATTAACTAGGTTTTCTTTAAGGAAGAAGGGATTTACGAAGTACAGTTTAAACTGATTAGATAAGCCCATAAATCATTCTAGGTTTTCATTGATTTCTTGCATATCCTAAGATTATCTGGATTGAGAAACTGTAATTTCTGTCATTAGTTTCTTTATCCTTACCACAAACATGACATATAGCCTCAAATATTCAAGAATATTAAGTCTTTAAAATGTAGTGTGCATTTAAAATCAGAAGGAAAAAGTAGGTGAATTAAATAATCAGTGCTATATTACTATATGTTAAATATTCCTGTAAGAGACTATAGTAAATAAAACACATATCTGTATTTTAAGTAAGAAGTATTTTCTTAAGAGCATCATAATGCAGATAGTTTATTTTTACGAGTTTATTTAGAACTTCAACATGATTGAAGAACTTCTAGGATAAAAGGAGCATGTTACAAGTACTTGTACCTTATTGAATTTAGCCCTTCATTGCTTTACTTAAGTATTCATAGTTATCTATTACTGCTAAAATTTATATTCACTACAAGCTCATTAGCACAACTAATTTATCTAATACAATTATCATGGGATAAAAATACCAGACTAAATTATTCAATTATTAGTTAGCAATTTGAGCTGGACTTACAGTCTCAACACAGTGACTCACTCTGGCTGACCAGCCTAGGCTTGTTCACATGGAGACCTATTTCAAAAGAAGCAAGAACATAACCACCAAAGTACCAGCATTTTTTGAATCTCTGCTTGTATTATGTTATATCCCATTGGCTCAGATAGTAAAGAATGTGCCTGCAGTGCAGGAGACCTGGGTTCAATCCCTGTGTCTGGAAGATCCCTGGAGAAGGGAATGGCTACCCACTCCAGTATTCTTGGAGCTTCCCTGTTGGCTTAGATAGTAAAGAATCTGCCTGCGATGTGAGAGATCTGGGTTTGATCTGTGTGTCAGGAAGGTGCCCTGGAGAAGCGAATGGCTATCCACTCCAGTATTCTTGCCTGGAGAATTCCATGAACAGAGGAGTCCATGGGATCACAAAGAGTCAGACACGACTGAGAGACTAAAACACCCACACACAGACACATACACACACAACAAGGCCCATCAGTCAGTGTGGTACAGTATAGCATCAGTCAAAGATGAGGACACAGGATGCCATGTATTGGCTTGGTACTGTGCCAAAATAACCTACGACAGTAAAAACTTACAGGGTTATTCACATTAGGCATTCTCTTATTTCATAATAAAATAGTCAAAACACAAAATGGAAACATTGTCTATTCATCTAGAATTGTATTCATTGGTGCTGATAGTGTATGGTGAATGATGTCAGATTCATGATATCTAAAGAAGATTTAGCTTCAGGACCATGGACCAGGCTTGATTCAGTTCAGTTCAGTTCAGTTCAGTCGCTCAGCCATGTCTGACTCTTTGTGACCCCATGAATCGCAGCACTCCAGGCCTCCCTGTCCATCACTAACTCCCAGAGCTCACCCAGACTCACGTCCATCGAGTTAGTGATGCCATCCAGCCATCTCATCCTCTGTCGTCCCCTTCTCCTCCTGCCCCCAATCCCTCCCAGCATCAGAGTCTTTTCCAATGAGTCAACTCTTCACATGAGGTGGCCAAAGTACTGGAGTTTCAGCTTTAGCATCATTCCCTCCAAAGAAATCCCAGGGCTGATCTCCTTCAGAATGGACTGGTTGGATCTCCCTGCAGTCCAGGGTACTCTCAAGAGTCTTCTCCATCACCACAGTTGAAAAGCATCAATTCTTCGGTGCTCAGCCTTCTTCACAGTCCAACTCTCACATCCATACATGACCACAGGAAAAACCATAGCCTTGAGTAGACGGACCTTAGTTGGCATAGTAATGTCTCTGCTTTTCAATATGCTATCTAGGTTGGTATCTAGCTTTCCTTCCAAGGAGTAAGCGTCTTTTAATTTCATGGCTGCAGTCACCATCTGCAGTGATTTTGGAGCCCCCCAAAATAAAGTCTGACACTGTTTCCACTGTTTCCCCTTCTCTTCCCCATGAATTGATGGGACCGGATGACATGATCTTCGTTTTCTGAATGTTGAGTTTTAAGCCAAATTTTTCACTCTCCTCTTTCACTTTCATCAAGAGGCTTTTGAGTTCCTCTTCACTTTCTGCCATAAGGGTGGTGTCATCTGCATATCTGAGGTTATTCATATTTCTCCCTGGCAATCTTGATTCCAGCTGTGCTTCTTCCAGCCCAGCGTTTCTCATGATGTACTCTTCATAGAAGTTAAATAAGCAGGGTGACAATATACAGCCTTGAAGTACTCCTTTTCCTATTTGGAACCAGTCTGTTGTTCCATGTCCAGTTCTAACTGTTGCTTCCTGACCTGCATACAGGTTTCTCAAGAGGCAGGTGAGGTGCTCTGGTATTCCCATCTCTTTCAGAATTTTCCACAGTTTATTGTGATCCACACAGTTATACTGATTCTTACTGATCACATACTGATTCTTTACCAACTGAACTATCAGGGTAGCCCAAGGCTTGATTACTCAAGAGCTTTTGTGTAGCAGAGTTTTATTAAGGTATGAAAAGGGACAGAGAATGCTTCTGACACAGACATCAGAAGGGGGACAGAGAGTGCCCCCAGTTGCTAGTCTTATCGAGGCCTTCACGTACTTTTTTTTACCAGACCCACTCCCACAACATAAATCTTAAATTAACAAGATTAGAACTAACAATAGAAAGGTCTTACCTGACCCACTCCAACACATACTTCTTAAGATAACAAGATTAGTCAGAAGGTTCATGTTAAGGAGAAACATGTCCTTGAGAAGGATACATTGCTTTATTAACTAAGCAAAGCAATGTAGGAAAAAAAAGCATTTTTTCTCTTCCCCTTGAGAGCCCCAGACCGCTTTCTCCTTCTCAAGGGCTCCAGACCCCTTTCTCCTCCTTAGGGGCCCTGGACTTCTTATCAACCTATCTAGTAAGTGACTCTTTTCTTTTAGGAGAACCTTTTCTCTTTCTTTTAGGAGAACCCGCCACCCTTTTCTTTTAGGAGAATTATGTTGCCAAGGGAAAGGAGCGCCATTTTCATTCCATAACTATTTCCTGATGAGGGGCATCATCCCTAAATTTTTGAGGCAACATATTCTCCTAGCCCTCATATTGAGAGTCTCTGATCCAGGGGCCCCAAGTAATAATTGGAAGAGGTTGTGTCACTTGTAGGAGCTTAAACAACCATTTGTAACTTAAAAGTTTTCAGACAGTTAGAAACCCCATTTTACAGTTACAGATGTAAGGCAAAATAATCATTAAACCAAGTTAAAACAAAATCAAAATTAAAAGTTACATTATGTCCATAGTTACATCAGTCCATCTTAGGATTGTTAGATGTCATCAGATCAAGAGGTGTCACATGATTGTTGTTGGTGAAGGTATTCGCAGAGCTGAAGAAAGTCCTTTCCTTGAAGTGGAGAAACACATCATTTGAAGCCTTCAGTTGATGAGAAGGTTGAAAAGCTGAAAGCTGAGTCACATAGTTAATTCTAAGGCATCAGGATCTATGACAATATCTGTGCACAAAAACAGTCTGTCATAGAGACAGTCCCTTCTTCTTAGGAACAGTTTGAGCCCTCATTAAAGCTATGGGTGAAACTTGAAACCAGCTGTCTTGTGTTTCCTGAGCTGGTTTATGCAGATACCTCTTAATAACGTCATTAGCCTTTTCAACTTTTTCTGAATATTAGGTTCTCCAAGAACAGTGTAAGTGATATTCTATTCTATTAGAGCTTTTGACACCCCTTGAGTTACAGCAGCTTAAAGATGGAGCACTGTTGCTCTGAACTTTAAAGCTTAAGATCCCACTTATCATGAGAAGTATAGTAAGATTTTGCCCATTAGTAAACTTATGAGCTTTAAGCGTTAGCAAAACAATAGTAGCAATTACCCTTAAGCAATGCAGCCATAGCTTTTTTTTAGTAACAAACTGAACTCTGATCCTGTGGGCAAACTCAAAGCGGGAGCCTGCAAGAGAGCAGTTTGAAAAGCTTTGAAAGCCTTTTGAGTCTCTGGCCCAGCTTTTTGGTCTGGGCCTGCTGAGTCTCAGTAATAAGTTTATATAAAGGCCGGGCAAGTTCCCTATAACCCAGAATCCAAATGTGGCAAAGCTGTAATACTTAAGAATCCTCTCTATTGTCTTAAAGTCATAGGTAGAGGATGATTTAGTATACGTTTAACTCTATAAAGTATCCTTCAAATCAGTGACTGAACAATATTTGGCTTGTTTAGAAATTTCAAACAATAAAGTGTAAGAATTAGACGCTATTTTTATATCTTGAACAAGTCTCTATGTATCATTTGACTTTTTTACACCCAAAATAGGACTGTTGCATGGACTTTTATAGGGAATTAATAGCCCTTGTTCCTTTAAATTTTCAATGGTGGGTCTTAACTCTTCCTTCACCTCAGGCTTTAATGGATACTGCTTTTGAAATGGAAATAAGTGAGGGTCATTGAGCTTGATAAGAATTGGAACAGCATTTTATGTTCAACCCAGTTTTTCTGTCAGCCCATACTATAGGATTTGCATATTCTTCAATTAAAAGAACAGGTTCCATATTTATGAAAACAGGCATGGACCTTTCTCAGTATATCCCTCCCCAGAAAGGGTGAGGGAGACTCTGGCATGATCAGAATCTCATGTGAAAATAGCACAGAGTCTCAGTTGCAGCTTAGAGGATGACTGAAATAATAATGTTTGGCTTGTCCAGACAGTCCCATTACAGTAGTGGATTGGGAGGAAAGCAGACCAGGGGCTTCAATGAGCACAGAGAAAGTTGCCTGAGTGTGCAAAAGAAAATTGACTGATTGGTCCCCTACAGTTATTTATATCTGGGGTTCCTTAGGTGTAATTAGGATGGGAGCTTGTGTGGGGGCCCCTGGGCACCTCCAGTCCCAATTGTCTTGAGAATCTGACCCCTGGGCTCTATGCCTCAGAGGGCAGTCTCTTCCAGTATGG
Source organism: Bos taurus (assembly GCF_002263795.3). Classification (NCBI taxonomy): domain Eukaryota; kingdom Metazoa; phylum Chordata; class Mammalia; order Artiodactyla; family Bovidae; genus Bos; species Bos taurus. The sequence continues at coordinate 73,821,071 of NC_037331.1, read as the reverse complement.
TCCTTTGCAGACTGGACTTGGAGCTGGGGGTGGCTTAGATCCTAAGGGCAATCCTGCCTGAGATGCCTCTCCTTCCCATGATAATAACAAGCCCATCCCTTTTCACCTGGGTTCTTCTGGGTCTTTTTCTCAACCTGTTTCTGAGCAGGTCTAACAGACATTGTTGGAGCTTCAGTCTTTTGCCTGGTTCTTATTTAATTTTATTTTTGCCTCCTATTTTCCTCCTCATATTCTCTATCATAATATACCATCTGAACCAGCTGTAACAGCTTTTTAAACACTAATTTGTTCCAAAAGCCTGTTTTCATAACTTACGGCAGATATCTGGAGCCAACTGAGTGACAAATCTGTTTTTTAAGATTACTTCTCCTTCTGAATTTTTGGGATCAATGTCAGTAAACTTGTGGAGAGCTTCCTATAGTCTATCTAGAAATTTACCAGGAGTTTCCTTCTCTCCCTCTTCTATGTCAGCTCACTTAGCATAGTCTAAAGTCCCAGCATGTGCTCGCTTGAGTCCTTCAAGAATACATCCAGCCAATTGGCTCTGTTATTTGAAACCCTTGGCTCCCAGTAGTTCAGTTCAGTTCAATTGCTCAGTCATGTCCAACTCTTTGTGACCCCATGTACTGCAGCACGCCAGGCTTCCCTGTCCAAACCAACTTCCAGAGCTTGCTCAAACTCATGTCCATTGAGTCAGTGATGCCATCCAACCATCTCATCCTCTGTTGTCCCCTTCTCCTCCCGCCTTCAATCTTTCCCAGTATCAGGATGTTTTCCTAGGAGTCAGTTCTTCACATCAGGTGACCAAAGTATTGGAGTTTCAGCTTTAGCATCAGTCCTTCCAATGAATATTCAGAACTGATTTCCTTTAGGATGGACTGGTTGGATCTCCTTGCAGTCCAAGGGACTCTCAAGAATCTTCTCCAACACCACAGTTCAAAAGCATCAATTCTTCAGTGCTCAGCTTTCTTTATAGTCCAGCTCTCACATCCATATGTGGCTACTGGAAAAACCATAGCTTTGACTAGATGGACCTTTGTTGGCAAAGTAATAGCTCTGCTTTTGAATATGCTGTCTAGGTTGGTCATAGCTTTCCTTCCAAGGAGCAAGCATCTTTTAATTTCATGGCTGCAGTTACCATCTGCAGTGAATTTGGAGCCCCCCAAAATAAAGTCTGTCACTGTTTCCCCATCTATTTGCCATGGAGTGAGTGGACCAGATGCCATGATCTTAGTTTTCTGAATGTTGAGCTTTAAGCCAACTTTTCCACTCTTCTCTTTCACTTTCATCAAGAGGCTCTTTATTTCTTCACTTTCTGCCATAAGTGTGGTGTCATCTGCATAAATGAGGTTATTGATATTTCTCCTGTAATTCTTGATTCCAGCTTGTGCTTCATCCAGTCCAGAATTTTGCATGGTGTACTCTGCATAGAAGTTAAGCAAGCAGGGTGACAATATACAGCCTTGACATATTCCTTTCCCGACTTGGAACCAGTCTGTTGTTCCATGTCCATTTCTAACTGTTGCTTCTTGACCTCCATACAGATCTCTCAGGAGGCATGTCAGGTGGTCTGGTATTCCTTTCTCTTTCAGAATTTTCCACAGTTTATTGTGATCCACACAGTCAAAGGCTTTGGTGTAGTCAATAAAGCAGATGTAGATGTTTTTCTGGAATGCTTTTGCTTTTTCAATGATCAAACAGATGTTGCAATTTGGTCTCTGGTTCTTCTTCCTTTTCTAAATCCAGCTTGAACATCTGGAAGTTCGTGGTTCATGTACTGTTGAACCCTGGCTTGGAGAATTTTTGAGCATTCCTTTGCTAGCATGTGAGATGAGTGTGCTTATGCAGTAGTTTGAACATTCTTTGGCATTGCCCTTCTTTGGGACTGGAATGAAAACTGACCTTTTCCAGTCCTGTGGCTACTGCTGAGTTTTCCAAATTTTCTGGCGTATTGAGTGCAGCACTTTAAAATAGCTCAACTGGTATTCCATTGCCTCCACTACTGGTATTCCATTGCCTCCACAACTGGTATTCCATCGCTTTGTTCATGGTGATGTTTCCTAAAGCCAACTTGACTTCACATTCCAGGATGTCTTACTCTAGGTGAGTGATTGCACCATCATGGTTATCTGGGTCATAAAGATCATTTTTGTATAGTTCTTCTGTGTATTCTTGCCACCTCATATTCCCTCCTTCCCCTTATCTCACTTTCAACCCATTCATCTCCAAAAGTAGTAGCTTCCCACAAAATTCAAGTTTTCAAGTCAGGAGTCAGCATCTGTCCCAAGACATATATTACATCTCTCCAAGTAAGGTTGTAAAGTACAATTAGTCCCATAAAGGCTTCTATGTACCTTTTTGGATCCTCTCGACAGTCTCAACCACAATTGGGACTGTTTGAATTTCTACAGAGACAGAAGCAACCCCACCTTAAAGGGTGCCCCAGTTCTCAGCCTGTTCAGTTGGGAGCCCCGGATACAGGGGCAAAGTAGAGGATGGAGGGAGCTGAAGGTTTCACAGCCAAATCTGTATTCTTGGGATTTAAATCTGGCAAGTCTTACAGAGAGATAAAGAGCAACGTATATGACACTTCTACTCATTTCTCTCATTTTCCACAGAACCAGTCTAATTATAAAACAGTATTATAGTTGAGGCCCTTTAACTGGTCAGTTTTCCCCATCTTCCAAAATACACTGTGGCCATTCAATATCACAGAAGAAGGTCAGGCATGTCTTTTTAAACTCTGGGGATCAAACTTGTCCCAGTTTTTAAAATACATTTTAAAATAGTGGTTCTGGAACTATCAGCTTCCATCTGTAAGAGAGAAAAAAGCAGCATCCACAGCTGTGGCTTCTTCCCACTGGAGGCGTCCCTCCCTGCCCTAGATGGGGATGTAGACAGACTCTCCACCGAAGCTTTCCTTCCCTGGTCAGACTTAGTCTGTCCCTTACTGACACAGACACCTTACTCATCCCTCCTGGTTCTACCACCAAGGCAGGGTGGAGATGCACTGGGTTAGACCTGATGGGATCCCAAATTGATTTCTAGTTCCAAACCACCACGACCTTCATTTGACTAGTCCTTTTCCTCTGATGCTATCTGGGGTGGAGCAGAGTAGTCTCCTGGAATGTTTCCCAAGCCAGGACTACTAGGGGAAGCATCTCTCTTACGTGTGCCTGTGCACACTGACTGCAGTAAAAGCAGTGAGTTATAAAGGGACGAACAAAAACCCAAGATGTCCCTTTTGAGTGTCACCACGCCAGTATCTGTGATAGCAAAAGAAGTGGTAGAGGATCGGCCACGGAGGAAAAAGTGATTTTTGTTCTCAAGCTATTAGGGCCCATCCTTCTAGTTCATTTCCACAGTTTCCACAGAAAGAAATATCTAAGGAGTTGAGACAAAAGCCACCAGAGAGCCTCCTCTGGTCCACTAATAGCTAACGCTACCAAAGGAAGAAACTTACTGCATTTCCAATCTGACCAGATCCTGCAGTTCCCCATCTGTGCCCTCAAAAACCTCAAGGTCACAAACAGTACTTCTATTTACATAGCTAGGAGGCATAGCCATGACGAAGACTCACTTTCAGGTCGCTGGCCCCTGAGGCAGGCAGTCAAGAGAGGGACCTCTAGCTTGAGAGACATTCCTGGAGCTAGAGCTCCGCCTTGCTCCCAAACATGCTCTTGTAACTCTTGGCTCCTAACAAGGCTAGGTGCTTCCATACATGGAGTCTAAGTAAAAGTACATAGTAACAGCATGAATCACAAGTCCACTGAAAGTCTATGATCTGACAGATTAATTTAGTAGTTCTAATTCCCCACGCAATTATGAAATGGTCAAAGAAACTAGGAAAAGGTGACCGAGAAAGGAAAGTTGGGTCCACACACTTTGTCCATCTCTGGCTGCTCCCCTCGCAGGGACACTGGGTGTCTTTTGGCATTGGCAGGTAGGTATAAATCCTGACAAGGCCCTCCTTTTGGGGCTGCCTTCAGTCATTATGAGGGACTTCAAAACCCTAGAGCAGGGCTCATCACTTGCTTCACACAGTTTGTGTCTTTCATTCACACAAGCACACCGAAGGGTTAGTAAAATAAAGCAGAAAACACGCATACTGAGAAAGCAGAGAGGCTAGATCTCTGAGTGTTCTTACCTTGTCTGAAGATCCCGGATGAGCCCCCAAGATGACAGCTTACAGTGAATGATGTTGGATTCATGATCTCCGAAGAAGAAGTTTTAGCTTCAAGACCAGGGACCAGGTTTGATCACTCAAGAGTTTTTGTGTGGCAGAGTTTTATTAAGGTATGAAAAGGGACAGAGAATGCTTCTGACACAGACATCAGAAGGGGGACAGAGAGTGCCCCCACTCGCTAGTCTTGCTAAGGCCTTATATACGTTTACCAGACCCACTCTCACAACATACTTCTTAAGACAACAAGATTAGTCAGAAGTTTTTATGAAGAAGAAACATGTCCTCAAGCAAGATAAATTATTATATTGACTAAGACAAAGCAATATAGAAAAAAAAGTGTTTCTCCTTTTCTCCTTGAGAGCCCCAGACCTGTTTCTCCTTCTCAAGGGCTCCAGACACCTATCTCCTCCTCGGAGGCCCTAGACTTCTTATCAGCTTACCTAGTAATTGACTCTTTCAGTGCCACAATAATTTATTTGCTTGATAACTTTCCCTATAGAAGATAATTTCCTAGTGACACATGTGTCTCCATATTGTTTCTGTGTAGGGAACTTGAATCTTCTTCTCTCCCTCCATCCCACCATCCTCCTTCATTAACCCCTCAAAAAATTAAATCATGACCAATATGTTTCTTTTGACATAAAATGGACTCTATACAACAAACAAATCCAATAAAGACTTAAAACTCTCAAACATTTGCAAAAAGCAGATAAAGTATTTTTTTAGAGGAAGTTTACATGTAACACTCATTTTGCATACCCATACTTCAAAATTAAGATATCTAACATGAAATTAAAGTATATACCAAACAAATTTCAGAGTTTAAAAGTTTGAGGTGAATGCTCATATATGGTAAGTGACTGAGTTGCAACAACTCTATTAATGTATAGGATTTGGTGAGCAAGTAGAATTTATTAAGTACTATGTTAGTCTCTATATAAGCAGTATATTTTGTTGCTTCCCTCTAGCCCACTCCTTCTCTAATAGTTGCAAATCAGCTTCTCAATATCTTCCCCTCTTTCTCTTCCTCATTTATGTACAAATAATTTTGATCTTTTTTTTTTTTTTTTTTAATACTGACCTGAAGATTTGTTGGGGAAAATCTGTGAGTGGGGAGTGAATTATAGTTTAAGAGGCTAATAAGGCCTCTTAAGAAAGTTTCAGACTAAGTAAACTGAACATGTTTCTAAGCAAAAGAAATGAATCAGGAGAAGAGTGAGGCTTTGCAAGACAAAGGGTGTAATGGTGGGATGTGTGCACAGGGAACATAGGTATTATTCTTGGAAAGTAGAATTCTCTTGTTCCTCTCAGAGAGAAAGAGGGTGGTGATAAGTGTAGGCTGAAGAAAAGGCTATATGCAAGAGCAGGTGTGATGTAAAAGAGGCACAGTACATTGGAAGAAAATACTTTTTCTCATGCTTCTGAGTAAGAGCAGTGATAGGATCACTTACTTAGATTGAAAGTCCAGTTCATTTCAGTTCATCTCACATTATTTGAGTGTCTCTTACGTGACAAGAATTGTGATAGGTATATATGATCCAAACAGAAATAATGCACAATCTCTGTATTGAAGGACTTTAAAATCTAGGTGGGAGACAGCTGCATAAATCCAGTCTAATGTTCATGGGAAGGCTTTCAGAGGAAATGCCTCCTAAACTTGATTTTAAAGGATGTATAGACATTGACCATGAGAAGACAGAGAAGGAAATTATAAGCAGAAGGATAGCAATTGCCAAATCAGTCAGGATGGACAGATAAATGTTCAATGTTGATAGAACTCTTTCTCAATTGGTTTTTAACCTATTGCCCCTTTGATGAACATGAAAAATATTCACATCCTTCTTTCAGAGATGCCAAATTGCCTCCCACCAATAAAGACCCAGTTTTCTAGTATAAAACCTGAAGTAATGAAACCTTAGTAATGAAAAGACTCTGCCTGAGCAGATTGAACTGGCAGGGGGAATTATATGTAGGTCTTTTCATTAGCCATTATGCAGGAGGTGAATACTGAGAAGACTAGAGGTAGTAGAATATAGATGGAAAGGGAGTGAAAGCTAAGATTAGCAAGACTCCTGCTTTTCACCCAGAGGAGCCATAGATGCCTAGAAATTTATCCAAGACAATCAAACAAGCTGCTTAAATTTTTCTACCAATTGAATTGCAATATAACTCTTGATTTGAATATAAGATACAATGTATACAATATAACAATTGATTAGAATAACTAAAACATAGGAACTGCATTTCTCACTTCTACATGTTTCAGAAAATTGTACCAGTGTTCTTTTTATCTGCAGTTAAGTAAAGTTCAACAATTGGATTGAGCTGATCCTCTGGCTGTCAAAGAAATAAATAAGCAAACCAAAAAACTGATTTCCAAGTTCCTGTTAATTAAGTGGTCTTAGAAACCCTTATGATTATACAGTGGAAGTGAGACATAGATTTAAGGGCCTAGATCTGATAGATAGAGTGCCTGATGAACTATGGACAGAGGTTCGTGACATTGTACAGGAGACAGGGATCAACACCATCCCCATGGAAAAGAAATGCAAAAAAGCAAAATGGCTGTCTGGGGAGGCCTTACAAATAGCTGTGAAAAGAAGAGAAGTGGAAAGCAAAGGAGAAAAGGAAAGATATAAACATCTGAATGCAGAGTTCCAAAGAATAGCAAGAAGAGATAAGAAAGCCTTCTTCAGTGATCAATGCAAAGAAATAGAGGAAAACAACAGAATGGGAAAGACTAGGGATCTCTTCAAGAAAATCAGATACCAAAGGAACATTTCATGCAAAGATGGGCTCGATAAAGGACAGAAATGGTATGGACCTAACAGAAGCAGAAGATATTAAGAAGACGTGGCAAGAATACACAGAGGAACTGTACAAAAACGATCTTCACGACCCAGATAATCACGATGGTGTGATCACTGACCTAGAGCCAGACATCCTGGAATGTGAAGTCAAGTGGGCCTTAGAAAGCATCACTACGAACAAAGCTAGTGGAGGTGATGGAATTCCAGTTGAGCTATTCCAAATCCTGAAAGTTGATGCTGTGAAAGTGCTGCACTCAATATGCCAGCAAATGTGGAAACCTCAGCAGTGGCCACAGGACTGGAAAAGGTCAGTTTTCATTCCAATCCCAAAGAAAGGCAATGCCAAAGAATGCTCAAACTACCGCACAATTGCACTCATCTCACACGCTAGTAAAGTAATGCTCAAAATTCTCCAAGCCAGGCTTCAGCAATATGTGAACTGCAAACTTCCTAATGTTCAAGCTGGTTTTAGAAAAGGCAGAGGAACCAGAGATCAAATTGCCAACATCCTCTGGATCATGGAAAAAGCAAGAGAGTTCCAGAAAAACATCTATTTCTGCTTTATTGACTATGCCAAAGCCTTTGACTGTGTGGACCACAATAAACTGTGGAAAATTCTGAAAGAGATGAGAATACCAGACCACCTGATCTGCCTCTTGAGAAATTTGTATGCAGGTCAGGAAGCAACAGTTAGAACTGGACATGGAACAACAGACTGGTTCCAAATAGGAAAAGGAATTCGTCAAGGCTGTATATTGTCACCCTGTTTATTTAACTTATATGCAGAGTACATCATGAGAAACACTGGGCTGGAAGAAACACAAGCTGGAATCAAGATTGACGGGAGAAATATCAATCACCTCAGATATGCAGATGACACCACCCTTATGGCAGAAAGTGAAGAGGAACTCAAAAGCCTCTTGATGAAAGTGAAAGTGGAGAGTGCAAAAGTTGGCTTAAAGCTCAACATTCAGAAAACGATCATGGCATCCGGTCCCATCACTTCATGGCAAATAGATGGGGAAACAGTGGAAACAGTATCAGACTTTATTTTTCTGGGCTCCAAAATCACTACAGATGGTGACTGCAGCCATGAAATTAAAAGACACTTACTCCTTGGAAGGAAAGTTATGACCAACCTAGATAGCATATTCAAAAGCAGAGACATTACTTTGCCAACAAAGGTCCATCTAGTCAAGGCTATGGTTTTTCCTGTGGTCATGTATGGATGTGAGAGTTGGACTGTGAAGAAAGCTGAGCACCGAAGAATTGATGCTTTTGAACTGTGGTGTTGGAGAAGACTCTTGAGAGTCCCTTGGACTGCAAGGAGATCCAGCCAGTCCATTCTGAAGGAGATCAGCCCTGGGATTTCTCTGGAAGGAATGATGCTAAAGCTGAAACTCCAGTACTTTAGCCACCTCATGTGAAGAGTTGACTCATTGAAAAAGACTCTGATGCTGGGAGGGATTGAGGGCAGTAGGAGAAGGGGACGGCAGAGGATGAGATGGCTGGATGGCATCACTGACTCGATGGAATTGAGTCCGAGTGTACTCCGGGAGTTTGTGATGGACAGGGAGGCCTGGCGTGCTGCGATTCATGGGGTCACAAAGAGTCAGTCAGGACTGATCTGATCTGATCTGAGAAGCTATTTGGATAATCCATTTAGACTTCTCTAACTTTCTAATTACCTTGTCCATAGGAAAATAATGTCATTAAGCTAGCTTTGCTTAAAGATATTTATTCATAATATCATAGGTTAAATTCACTGTTGCATTATGACTTAAATACTCCATGGTTTTATAATTTTACATTCAATAATCCATTCTTAAAGTCTTTGGATACATTTTATGGAAGGAATGGATAACTGGATTAAATGGTACACATGCATGAGAAGTCAGAGATTTTAACATTAAAGTTAGTAAGAGAATAAAGTTATGGTAAATAAAATGGATATTATGGTAAATATATTCACATAGTGGGTATCAATGTATTCTGTTTCATAAAACATTAATTGCATAGGACAGCATGATCATGACAAAAAGAATCACACACACACACACACACACAGATGAAAGTCGCTCAGTTGTGTCTGACTCTTTGCGACACCCTGGGCTATAGTCCGTGGAATTCTCCAGGACAGAATAATGGAGTGGGTAGCCTTTCCCTTCTCCAGGGGATCTTCCCAACTCAGAAATCAAACTGGAGTCTCCTGCATTGCAGGCAGTTTCTTTATCAACTGAGCTATCAGAGAAGCCCATATATATATTTATATATATTCATATTCTTTCCCATTATGTTTGTTGTTATTCTGGTTTTCCACATGGTCAGGGATTGCTGCAGCACCCTGATGAGAGGGGTCGCATTCATGTATGCCTGGGCCAAACCGAGCTGTAACTGCCCTGGTAGGGTCACCCTCACAAGGGGGCTGGTTCGAGTTTCCTATCTAGAATCCTTAATGGCAGTCCTCTCTTTCCTGTCCCTTACCTAGAGGCCATTGAGGGCTCTAGAGGATGGGGAATTATGCTCCATCTCATACTAATTATTTGTAAACCACCCTCCCCCACTATTTCTCATACTTTCTATACACAATTTTAGAAGTCTCACAGAGACACATTATATTCTACTCTTTTGATCTTGCCTCTGGCTGTCTCTTCTCATTAGAGTCCCTCCTCCACATTAGCCTCTGGAGTTAGGTAGTTCCTCCTATATGTTTATCCAAGTTGCAGGCCCCATCATTCCTCCCTGTGCACTGAGTTTTCTTGATTTCCCTTCATGCTACCTTTAGAAAATGGCTATATATATAATGTATGTATGTATTGCATAATCCCATGATGGATTATGAGGTATTATTATCAAAGAAGTTTTCTCTCTTCTCTCATATTTCCTCTTTTAATATTATCTTTAATTGTGGTAGAATATATTTGACATGAAGTTTGCCATTTGTGACCATTTTAAGTGTACAATTCAGTGGCATCAAGTGTATTCATAACATTAAATAGTCATCGTTAATATTTATTTCCAAAATTTTTCATCACCCCAAACAGAAAGTCTATTCCCATTAGACAATTATTAACTCCCCATTTCTCCCAGCCTCTTGTTGTTGTTGTTCAGTCACGCAGTCATTTCTGACTCTTAAGACCCCATGGACTACAGATTGCCAGGCTTTCCTGTCCTTCATCATCTCTCGGAGTGTGCTTAACTTCATGTCCATTGAGTCGGTGATACCATCCAACCATCTCATCCTCTGTCATCCCCTTCTCCTCCCACCTTCAATCTTTCCCAGCAACAAGGTCTTTTCAAATGAGGTCAGTTCTTCGCATCAGGTGGCCAAAGTATTGGAGTTTCAGATTCAACATTAGTCCTTCCAATGATTATTCAGGACTGATTTCCTTTAGGATGGACTGGTTGGATCAGAATGATCCAGTGGTTTTCCCAACTTTCTTCAATTTACGTCTGAATTTGGCAATCAGGAGCCAGTCAGCTCCAGGTCTTGTTTTTGCTGACTGTATAGAGCTTCTCCATCATTGGCTGCAAAGAATATAATCAATCTGATTTCAGTATTGACTGGTGATATCCATGTGTAAAGTCTTCTCTTGTTTTGTTGGAAGAGGGTGTTTGCTATGACCAGTTTGTTATCTTGGCAAAACTCTGTTAGCCTTTGCCCTGCTTCATTCTGTATTCAAAGGCCAAATTTGCCTGTTACTCCAGGTGTTTCTTGCCTTCCTACTTTTGCATTCCAGTCCCCTAAAATGAAAAGGACATCATTTTTGGGTATTAGTTCTAAAAGGTCTTGTAGGTCTTCATAGAACTGTTCAGCTTCTTCAGCGTTACTGGTTGGGGCATAGACTTGGATTACTGTGATATTGAATGGTTTGCCTTGGAAACAAACAGAGATCTTTGTGTCGTTTTTGGGATTGCATCCAAGTTCTGCATTTCAGACTCTTTTGTTAACCATGATGGCTTTTCCATTTCTTCTAAAGGATTTTTGCCCACAGTAGTAGATATAATGGTCATCTGAGTTAAATTCACCCATTCTAGTCCATTTTAGTTCACTGATTCCTAAAATGTTGATGTTATTCTTGCCATCTCCTGTTTGAGCACTTCCAATTTGCCTTGATTCATGGACCTGACATTCCAGGTTCCTATGCAATATGGCTCTTTACAGCATCAGACCTTGGTTCTATCACCAGTCACATCCTCAACTGAGTGTTGTTTTTGCTTTGGCTCCGTCTCTTCATTCTTTCTGGAGTTATTTCTCCACTGATCTCCAGCAGCGTATTGGGCACCTATTGACCTGAGGAGTTCATATTTCAGTATTCTACCTTTTTGCCTGTTCATACTGTTCATGGGGTTCTCAAGGCAAGGATACTGAAGTGGTTTGCCCTTCCTTTCTCCAGTGGACCACATTTTGTCAGAACTCTCCACCATGATCTGTCTGTCTTGGGTGGCCCTACATGGCATAGCTTAGTTTCATTGAGTTAGACAAGGCTGTGGTCCATGTGATTAGATTGGTTAGTTTTCTATGATTGTGATTTCAGTCAGTTTGCCCTCTGATGCCCAAGGGACTCTCAAGAATCTTCTCCAATACCACAATTCAAAAACATCAATTCTTCAGCGCTGAGTCTTCTTTATGGTCCAACTCTCACATCCATACATGTCTACCGAAAAAACCATAGCTTTGACTAGATGGACCTTTAGTGGCAAAGTAATGTCTAGCCCCTGGTCACCTGTAATTTACTTTATATCCCTATGAACTTGCCTAGTCTAGATATTTCATATAAGTGGAATCATAGAATATTTGTCCTTTGGTATCTGGCTTAGCATAATGCTTGTCATTGAGCATAACATTTTCAAGGCTCATCTATTGTGTGTCAGAATTCAATTCCTTTGCATAGCTGAATAACATTCCATTTTATATATATACCACATTTGTTTCTCCCATTTCCTTAAAAGTTTTTTTCAGCTGGAACAGTTATTCTTCTCCCTCGATCAGAAGTCAGGCAAGATCTCTGACTTTTAGGCACTTGTAAGCAGTAGAAAATCTTAATATCACTTTTTGTTGTACATTCATAATCTAATCCATTAAAAATGCCTTGTGCCAAAAAATAAACTTGATATAACATTAAATCTTCTCCCCTGATCCTTGAGGGCCCAGACCTGTGTGCCATACCTGAGTGCATTTGGTGTAGAAGCTCAAATGGGCTGATGCAACTCACTGGTCACTTTGAGGGTTCATCTGGTTCTACCTAAAACATGACTCTTTACGCATCTCAGATTAAGGTTGACAGGAAACACTAATCAGTGATTATCCACTTTATTCCCTTGAGAAGTATCTCTTCAGATCCAGTTTTTTTAATTCTAGTACTTAAAATTAGTTTTTCTTGAATAAAAATAACTTAACTCTATGTTAGTGTCTATAGTGTTTCAGCCTCATTATAGGATCATCCCTGCAGACCAGAGTCCCCTGTCCTTAACGGTGGTAGCAAAATCCTAACCCTGTTCCTGTAGATATAACAGATACGTGTTCCTGCCTAAAATATGCTCACAGACATAATCACAAAGACTTGTCAAGATGTGTGTGGAGGATTAGAGGCAGACACTGTAACCTCTGAGCCACCAGGGAAGCCCCTTGTAGTGGATAAGAACTTGGAAATGATCAAATTTTCAATAATATCATACTGGTTAAATACATTTTTGAGATGTCTGTATAATAAAGTACAACAAAATATAATATCTTGTTTAAAAAAATTGGCAGTCTGGTTAGACTGAGAAATTTTCTTCTGATGGTTTTAATATTAATTTCTTTCACTCTTTTACTTAAAACAGCTATCTTTTTCAGTATTCATATTGAATGGGATCACCAAATCAAATTTGAATTCTAATAATTTATCTTAATTTTAAATACCCTGTATTGTTCTCCTGTCTTCTAATATTCATAGTAGGAATGTAGAAGTGTAATTAAGAACTTGAACTTGCAAATCAGGCATACCTGGAGATTTTGGTTGTGTGAATTTAGGCAAATTTTAAATGTCTTAGTATTCTTAGTTATTTCTTTCTATATTTCTGTCTATCCATCTATCCTTATCTATAAAATTGACATAATAGTACCCACTTCAGAGGCTTGCCATCATGATTAATTAGATCAGGTACAAAAGGTGCCTTTTTCTTTTCTCTCTCTCTCTCTTTTTTTTTTTTCTTGGAATAGACTTCAATGAAGTACTACTAAAAAATAAAAATGAACTTTCTTTTTGAGGCAAGCATCACTTTGTCTTGAACACACAGGCTCTTTGGATCCCCATTGCCTTGTGGATAGTTGCTGTCACTATCTATGTAACTTATTTTCCCTTAGATGAAACCCGGGCAAAATCCCACATGTTCCATGAGGTCTTGTTCCATGAATACAGAACATAGAAGTTTCTGAATCTAGATCTAAATTTTGTTTGTGCTCTTTGGTCCTTAACTGGAGTCGTGGCCCACTATTGCTGTTTGTTGATTTGCTTATGTAGGTATTCTTTTCTAAAGAAAGTTAGCATTCTTATATCATAAATTACCTTAACAAGAAACAACAGACAACAAAATAAAAATGCTATCAACCAAAACAAACTGTCCCCACCCCAAGACCCTTCCAGAATGCATTTCAAGCTGACACATATTTACTGAGTGAGTATTTGAATGGCTGTCTTAGAATGTTAGAAATGACTCTCGAGTTCAAAGTGACATTGACTATACCCAAAATGGAATATTTTTTTTCCTTAGAGAAGTTCATGCCAGCTAAGCCTTTTATTGTAGAAAGGTTGGCATTAAATCACAGGGTTAAGTCAACTTTACCTCCTCCAATTTTGGTGCTTCATTTTTATTTTGGACCTCCTGCATACTCAATGGTGGTAGTAGAGCTAATATTAAAGATGGGCTGGGGTTGGATTTCATTTGCTGGCTTGCTTCAGATCTCCTTTTATTATCTCTGGTTACCTAGCAACAGATAATGTTGAACTAAGGCCAGATGATGCCATCTAGGCTCATCCTTCTGCTATGATTCTGAGTGTTTATTCATTAACCATATTTCTTTAATGTTCATGCAAAGGTCCATATTAGTGTGAAAAATGGGAAAGAGTGATTTGGTTAATGAAATAGCCACATGTTATTTGAATCTCTAATATAGTGCAAGCTTGCTTTAAAAATATGCTTAGTAAACTTCTTTGTGTGTGTGTGTGTGTGTGTATATATATATATATATAATTTGCAGAAAAAATAATTTGGTGGTGACTTACTATAATTTAAAAAGAAGTGAAAGTGATTTCTCTATAGGTGGTTTCTTTCAAATGGCAGGTTTAAAGGTGGCTGATCACAGTAAGGAACTAATTGCCTGGTTTTAACTAGGCTCACTGCTGTAAGAGATCTTGAAAATATTTCTTCTCCTGGTGTTTGTATCACCTTGAGCTTCAATATAATGATACCATACTCTTTTTGTATTGAGCCTTATTTCAACAGAAAATGTGAGCTATTTTCACTTTTTGAAAATCAGAATTAGTGTAAACAGTTTAAAGCAGCTAAAAAAAGCTTTTCATCTTTTAAAAATTCTGCTCAGAGAAGTCAGCTTGTTTTATTTTTTAAAGTTAATAATACTGTGACTTTAGCTTCTCTCGACTATTTCTGTGATATTAGTCACTTTTACTTCATAAATATGATTACCAGTGCAAGTGGAGTATAACTGCATGAATGGATTTATGGAGAACCATGAGGATCTCAAAATTATGTAATCTAAATTCTAAAATTAAGATTATCTAGTTTTATCACTAACTCTTCAATCTAACCAAAATTTAAATTTAGAATTAATAAAATCAATGTAAAATAAAATGTTCATTTAAAAAATGACTTCTAATTTAATCCAACAACCTCTATGTTTATTATGTTTATATGACTGATCAAGACATTTTAGGTCTTTAGGTCTTGCAAATATGAGAAAGCAAAGTCCTTGTTTTCAGGTAACTTATGATTTATGAAAGAGACAATGGACCTCTAAGAGACTAGAACCAAGATAGAATGGAACAGAAATCTATGCAGATATAAATACATGTACATACTAGATCTGTTCAAGAGAAATAAGGACTTAAATTTGTCAGGTCAGTGGTTCTCAAATGTGCACTGTAGACTAACATATTTTGAGACCTTTTCAGAAATGCAAATTCTTGAGCTCCATCGCAGACTACAAACTCAAAAACTGTGGAATAGAGTCCAATAATCTGTTTTCGTAAGCCCTCCAGGTGCCTCTGAGGCATGATGAAATTTGAGAACCGCTAGAGATGAGCTGTCGCATATAGTAGCCACTGGAAACACATTGCTGCACAATCTAAATCTAAATTAATTAAAATCAGGATTTGACTTTTAGTTGCATGAGTTACATTTCAAGTGGTCAGTAGGCAGAGACAGTCAGCAGCCACCATATTGCACAGGACAGATGTGTAACATTCCCATCATTGCAGCAAGCTGTATGGAACAGCATTGCTCTGGAGCATGGAGACCTCAAGGGAAAATTGAGAAATGAAAGAAAGTAGATTTCACTCAAATCACACAGATTCTTAAATGCATAAGTAAGGAATTTGAACTATAATCTCAGAGAAGAATGATTTTAATTTTTTTAAAGACATGATAAGCCTGGACTTTGTTTATGGAACATCACCCTTACAGTCAAGTGCTTGATGCTTCCCACTGATGAGACAGTGGGAAAGCAAACACCAGGTTTATTGGTACTGAGACTGAAATAGTGGGAAGGAAAAGAAGAATGTGTGTTTATAAAACCTTGAGAATATAGACCCAATGGGAACTGCTTACTCTGAATGATAGGTGTCAGAGAGATAGGAAACTTTAAATAAGACTGGATTTTGAGGGAATGACTGGGACAAGGTTAATGCTGTTGGCAGTGAGAAAGAAACAGCAGTAGTTTATCACATTACATGAAAAAAAAAAAGATCATGGGTTTGCCATGCAATTTTATCAATCCAAGAGCTTTTATATTCATCCATAAATTTTCTTCATTACTCTTATAACATAGTTTTATCCTGTTATTGTCCTTTCCTGTCTGATAATTTTTTAGATTACTGGTTTTCATGAAGAAAATGAATATTTTCCCAATAATTACTGTGAATGTTTTTCAAAGATGTAAGCAGTTTTATTTATCAATGGATCAGGTGGAATATGTCCAGACAATTTCTTCTTTTTTGGCTAGAAAAACACTTTTTCCTGGATGAAAGAGTTGCAAAAAAAAAAAAAGAAACCAGGTTGTAATGTATCCTGTGAAAATTCTGACTTCAAGTATCTGAACATTATAGTTTTAGTTTGTGGAAAAATTGAAATGATTTTTAGTTTCATGTGAAATAGAATACAGTCGACCCTTGAACAACATGGGTTTGAACTACGTGGATCACTTATACATGAATTTTTAAAAGTAGTAAATACTACAGTTCTATATGATCCTGGCTTGGTTGAATCCACAGATGCTGAACCATGGATTCAGAGGAACCATGTATGTGGAGGGCCAACTATAAATTATATGAGGATTTTTGACTATGCAGAAGGTCAGCATGCGTAACCCTCAAGTTATTCAAGGGTAAACTGTATACAGAGTGCTAAGAGTGTCAAGAATTGTTCCAGTCCTTTATTTTCTTACAAATTTCACAGTAGTGTATACGTTATACATAAATGTATCTCTGTGGATTAACTTTATTTTATTTTTGAACATTAAAAAATCATTCTGGTTAACATATAATAATTTTTGCATGTTAATCAGTTTTTTATAGAGATAGCATAATTGGTATGGCTTGAGATATTATACTAAGGTAGAAAAATAATCACCCTGTTCTATGTCCAAAATTCCATGTTGTAGTTCTACTACTTTAAAGATATTAGATAAAGAGTAAAATTCTGTGGGCTAAAATTTCCCCATTTATGTAATGAAGAGCTTCAACTAGATTACCTTGATCTTTCTGACTCTATAGCATGAAAACATAATGGCTTGCAAATTGTTTATTAGCTGCTATTGATCAAAGAGCATACCTTGTGGGTGAGGAGGTGGCACAGGGCAGGCAACTTGTTGAGAAGCGAAGAAAATAAAATGTGGGGTAGAGGATGGAGTTGTTTGTATCACATTGAACAGTAGCAATTGGAAACTTAACTTGAAGACTCGGATACCTGGGGTAATGTTCCAATAGGGAAATTGCTATCCTCATGTACATGTGATTGTAACTGGTAATAGTGTGATGGAAAATGAAGAATACTACTTAAGGTAGTCAGGAAGTGGAATGAGAAGGTTTTTCACACAGACTCACTCTGTTCATGTAACTGTTGTACTTGATCTGTCTCTAGCTTCTGTTTATATTGTTAAACACATATATTCAGAATTTGTACAGGGTAGAAGTGAATTTGGAAGATACATTCATGGGCAAACATCTGATGGGATAGAAAGAACACTGGGTAGGGAATCATGAAGACTTGTTTAGGTGCTAGCTTCTGTAACTAGTGCCATCAGTTCAGTTCAGTTCAGTCACTCAGTTGTGTCTGACTCTTTGCGACCCCATGAATCACAGCAAACCATGCCTTCCTGTCCATTACTGACTCCCTGAGTTCACTCAAACTCATGTCCATCAAGTCAATGATGCCATCCAGCCATCTCATGCTCTGTCATCCCCTTCTCCTCCTGTCCCTAATCCTCTCAGCATCAGAGTCTTTTTCAATGAGTCAACTCGTCGCATGAGGTGGCCAAAGTATTGGAGTTTCAGCTTTAGCATCAGTCCTTCCAATGAACATGCAGGACTGATCTCCTTTAGAATGGACTGGTTGGATATCCTTGCAGTCCAAGGGACTAGTGCCATAGTGTTTCACAATTTATTACGTTGACCCCTGCTTCTATGCCAACAACCTTCTGAGTAGATTTGACAGTCTTAGACAGCAGCAGGGAGAGCGATCTACAGAGCAAGTGGCTAACTTGCTGTAATTTCCAGCCAGTCTACCTAGCTTACCAATTCATTGAAACTGGCAGCACTCCAGATCAAAACTTTCTGGTAACCATGCCAACAAGTAGTTCTAGGTAGACCAGATGGATTTGTGAACATTCAAAACGTTGATATTGATGATGTCCAAACTAGAGAAAGAAATAACAGATATGTACAGCAGTAAGGAGTGATTGATTATGTAGATGAGTTTAAAGCCTCATAAAACACTTGATAATTTTTTCCTCCCATAGTCTCGTCCTTTATCTGCAGCACCAACAGTTATTAAGTTTCTCTCCAGGCCTTTACCATTAGGGCTTGCTAATTGCAGATTCTCAGCCTCCTGATTATCATTAACTTCATTTTTATAGTCACTTCTTATTGACTCAAGGAGGCATGTCTATTATCAGGGAAACCAGAGTGATGGAGCACAAAAACAGTTAAATTTATGCTTAAACCTGGTCAGATTCCATCTTTGTTTTCTGCTTTTCCCACTCCACTGACCACAAATTGTTTTGTGACAATACATTTATTCTTGTCCTCTGTATTTCTAGACCAGAGATTTCTCAGTGACCAGAAGAGAGTTTTGAGTTTTTGTTATCTCACCAGAGAACTGAAAACAGTTTTTCAGTTCAGAAAATCCTTTACAAGATTTTCTATAAAGTAGATGGTTTATCAGAGAAGGCAATGGCAACCCACTCCAGTACTCTTGCCTGGAAAATCCCATGGATGGAGGAGCCTGGTAGGCTGCAGTCCATGGTGGGGTCGCTAAGAGTCAGACACGACTGAGCGACTTCACTTTGACTTTTCACTTTCATGCACTGGAGAAGGAGATGGCAACCCACTCCAGTGTTCTTGCCTGGAGAATCCCAGGGATGGCGGGGCCTGGTGGCCTGCTGTCTATGGGGTTGCACAGAGTCGGACAAGACTGAAGCGACTTAGCAGCAGCAGCAGATGGTTTATAATTCTTAAAATTAATTACTGCACTGATACATTTGTCTTAATATAATCATTATTCTCATTTTAATATAAGTCCTTTCTTAGTCCTCTTTTCTTCCAGAAGCATAAGCTCTGGGCTATATATATATTTGCCCTGCAAATGGAGGAGTTTGGATTTGGTGATCTCTGTCCCTTCAAGTTCTGACACTAAGTCTGAAAGCTAAGGGTGATTATAAAAGGATTTTTCTGGTTTCTTGAGATTGAAGTTATAAGGCGTGGCCACTGTACTACTTTCTAAAATATGCTTTAGATTCACTGAAGGGAGTAAACCACTGCAGTGGTCTGACTCTGAATGCTGTGCATCTTCTGATTTTCCTCAAATGGTTGCCTTTCACTCTTCCATGCAGTAATTTTGCAGGCATTCAGTCTTTGCAGCCAGTGACATTTTTCTAATTTTAACTCAGGTTAATCAGCAGGGTGAGTATTGATGAACAAGCATTTGTTAAAACCATGTCTCAAGTAATGTCAATTTGGATTGAACACATGCCATGCTGAAGAGATTTCTTCATTAACCTGCTGACACTGCCAATGAGAGTTCAATGTTGTTTCAAGAAAGAGCCCTAGAAGCACATGGCCCATTGCTACTTTTACTGTTGGCCTCAGTGTTCTGTGAATATTATGTCTTTTATTTTCCTAATGAAAGCTAAATAATTTATGAAGACCATTTAAATACATAATTTTAATTTTAAACATGCTGGTGACTCTGTAATAATTTATCGAGCTCTGGGGTGTTGAGATATAGAAATACCTAGGCACAAGATAGGACTGAATGAGCTACTTCTATGATCTTGATTTACTTATTTCTTTATTCATTTATAGAAAACAGAAAGGTCTATTTTGAAGCCACTTATCACTAAAGTTTTCCCTGACAAGCCTGAGACCCTCTCTCAGGGACAGGATATTATAATATCCATCTTGCCATTTTTGACAGTGTAGTATAGCAGCTGCTATGGCTTTCACCCTGGAAAACCTAGTGCGTGTCCATTTTATTTTCTGTCAAATTTGCTTAAGTAATAAAAATTATATATTCCACTAAAAATAATACTATGTTCATCATGGATTAATGAGTTCAACATCATCATCAAAAATTGGATAATTTAGGAGGATTTCCTTGGCAGTCCAGTTGTTATGACTTTGCTTTCCAATGCAGAGGGTATGAGTTTGATCCCTGGTTGGGGAGCTAGGATCCCACATGCCTCACAGCCAAAAAAAAAACAAAACAAAACATAAAACAGAAACAATATTGTAATAAATTAAATAAAGACTTTAAAAAATGGTCCGCATCAAAAAAATCTTTTTTAAAAATGTGGATAATTTACGTACAAAAAAATCTATGACGTGCACAAATATTAAGGGCCCACCTTGAAGAATTTTGCACATATACTCCCCAGATTAAGATACAAGTGTCCCTTCCCAGTCTGATCTTCTCCTTTGCCCTGTTGAGGAAACCACTATTCTGATTTCTATCATCACTAATTTTGCAAGAATTTTTTATTCAGATCCAGAGATACATAAGATAGTAGCTCTGTCTTTCAGTAGTTCACAATATAATGAGGGGAGATAAGAGCCATGAAGAAATTACCAGAATACAAAAGTAATCCTTAAGCGTTGTATGTTCGTGAGATTAATAATGCCATCCTAGATTTCAGAGTGTTTGGTATTTATAAACATGTATTTATAAACACTTATAATCATAATTGACCCTCACAACACTGCTGACAAATGTATGCTATTGTCTCCTTTCATCCTTGAGGCAGCTTAAAATAATAAAGCTTAACTATTGATAACATGCCTGTATTAGTTTTCTATTGCAATGTAATAAATTAACACATATTTAGCTGTTTAAACTGACAGAATTCATCATCTTATTTCTTGTGGGTCAGGAACCCAGACACAGGCTAGAAGGTGTATGTACACCAGTGGGCAGGAATCTCTGGGGCATTTGACTAACCTAAGGTCAGTAGTGTCACATAGGTGATAGGAAACAAGCGAAACATGGCTGCATATCTTATGCATCTTTATGTCATGCTTCCGTGTGAACACGAAGAGGGAAATGACATTTAAAAAGGCTCTTCTAACCAGCTACAGTTATTATTGATGGCGTTCTTATGTTCCATGATTAGATTTAAAGCTATTAGTAATCTTAGTGAGATAGAATTTTAGTTCCATTTCAAAGCTATGGAAGCAGATGCTTGGAGAATTTAAGTGACTTGCCTAAGTTCACACAGCTTTTACATACATGAGCCAGGATTCTAACCTAGCTCTTTCTGACTCCAAATCCTTTGCTCTTATCCTCTCTATTACATGCCTGAACATGATATGTGAACTAGCCTTTGACAGATCTGTAGGTTTTCGAAAGTTAGAGATATGATCAGAAATTATCAGTGATAATCAGAAATGACAGTTGAAAACAGAGGTAGAGATTTGGAAAGTGTCAGAAATATTATTTGGACTGTGGGTTTCCTGATAGCACAGCTGAACTGAACGAATGAAATTTTCACCTTCCCTTAGACTAGTGTTTTATTGACAAATACTTTATTTTGATACCAGGGACTTCTATTTATGAATATTGTAAATGGCCCTGTGGAAGTTTGCAGTACACATGTAAGGAAAGTGCTCATTTCCTGAGCAGTATCTTTTTCTTAAGGACCTTTGGGAGGAATTTCTTTCTACTTTTCAGATGAAGAAGAGCTGAGTTCACTGAACTGAGTTATAATTTTGCCTGCTCAGAAAGCTTGGTGCCGAATTTGCGGCCCACCTTCACACGTATATGACATTATGATCAGTGTGCTTCCCCTTAAGATACTTTAAATTCTTTTTTTGGGATTAGGGTATAAATAAGCAAATATATGAATAAAATTCAGGTAGGTTGTTTCCAGGAACCGCTTATAAATTTGCAGGTAGGCAGAGTTCCAAAGCTTAGCCGTCAGTCCTCCCAAACTAGGTGAGCTGAACACTAAATCATTAACTTGGCTGTTTCGCTTTTGTCAGTAGATCCCAGTGACAAGGCCCAGGCGTTGCATTATAAAGATCAGGGTTCGGACCTACTGATAAAGATTCCACTCTGGTGTCCCCTTTCTTTAATTGAGAGAGTAACTAGATTTAAGGATGTGAAAGGGGCATTATAAGAAATTAAGGTCCTTCAACAATTACTTCAAAATCTGTGTCAGCTCAATTTAGATAAAAGTATTCTGGCACAGACTCAGAATGTGGTACAGCTCAGCAAAGTGATGATTGTTACAAATCAAAGCATCACAGCCCTTTCACATTTTCAGAAATGTAAAACTGTATTAGAAAAAAAGGATGCTGTACAACTCTGTTGCAAATGCGATATAGGAATTTGTTGTTGTCACTGAGCTATTCTAAAGAGTTCATAGCAATAACTTAAAAAAAAAAAAAACTGAGGAGTAAACATTAGCAAAGCAAGTAAATTTAAAAATTTCATAGAAATACCAGGAAACCAAAAGAGGGAAGTGAATAAAGAAGTGGTTAAAAATCAAACAGAAAATTAAGGGAAGATGGGAATCACATAGTATGAGAGTATAGAAGAAGAAGAGGGGAATGTCCTAGAAAACTTTGAGGACAGAAACTCAGTGAGAGAGGTGAATGGTTGGGTGACACATGAGTCATGGGAAAGGAGAAGGCAAACGAGAGTCAAGAAGACACTAATCTAGAGACAGAAGAGTTTCAAGGACAATAATTGCTGAAAGGTGGCAATTATTTATGCATTTGATGTATGTCATAAGATGAATATTGATGCAGCAGGAAAATAGGGTTGAAGCAATAGCAACCAGTTGCCTATTGTTGATATTCTTTCTTGTGAAATTGGGGAAATTAAGAGACTGTTCTCTATTGAATGCAAAGGAATTGTGATTTACTAGATTCCTCTGGGGGTTTCCCTGGTGGCTCAGTCAGTAAAGAATCCACCTGCAATGCAGGAAACCCAGGTTCGATCCCTGGGTTGGGAAGATCCCCTGGTGAAGGAAAAGGCAATTTGGACCTTACATACTGAGCAACTAAGGGGCACCTATGCTTATTTAATCACTAATCAGTTCAGAACTAAAATACGTTTCAGTTCATGCTTGTATTATTTTACTGTGGCTGCTGAACAAATTATCACAATCACTGCAGCTTAAAATAGCAGAAACTTATTTTCTTACAGTGCTAGAAGCCAAAAGTCCAAAATCTGTTTTTCTGGGCCAAAATCAAGACGTTGGCTGAGTCATACACTTTATTAAGGCTCTAGGGGAACATCTGCTTCTTCCTCTTCCAGCTTCTGTAGATTGCCAGCATTCCTTGGCTTGTGGCTGCATATAATTCTAGATTTCAAGGCCAGTGCCTTCAAATCTCTGTCTGCTCCTTCTTCCATCGCTTCTCCTCTCTATGCAGTCTCTCACAATCTCTCTTGTAAGGATATGGCATTAAGGGCCCACTGTGTAATTCAAGATCATCTCCCCATCTCAAATTCCTAACTTAATAATATTCTTTCAGAGATTAGAATTTGTCATCAATGAACCATTATTTAACTTACAACAATGACCTGTTTAAACATAAAATGGTATCTTGGCATAAAATAAGCACTTTGGTATAAATCTGCTCTGTTTTAATCTCGCTAGGCCTCAGTTTGATTCATCCTTCACATTACCGTGTCACTGCAAAAACTAAATGAGATCATGTTTATAAAAGTGTTTTCTAAGTGATAAAGCACTATGCAACTATAAGGCAATGTTAATATTTTAATATCAGACATTTACTCTAATAAAATATTGGGGGCTTCCCTGGTGGCTCATTGGTAAAGAATATGCCTGCCAATGCAGGAGATGGAAGTTTGATTCCTGGGTTGGGAAGATGCCTTGGAGAAGGAAATGGCAGCACACTCCAGTATTCTTACGTGGGAAATCTCATGGACAGAGGAACTTGGTGGGTTATAGTCTGTGGGGTCGCAAAAGAGTTGGACTGGCTTAGCGACTAAAAAACAACAACAACCATTTTATTGTGACCAATAAAAATAGTACTTTGATACTATAATGATATAATTTAAGGGAACCAGGGAAGATTTACAGAGTCAAAGATATTTCTTCTTTTTTTCTCTGCTTCCTTACTTATTAAATGTGAATAATAATAGTGCCCACATCCGAGGGGTTGTTTTCAGGATTCAATTAAATGAGTTAATGTATCTAAAGTTCTCAGAAAGTGTTAGACACATTGAGTTAGGAATAATAACAATGAAAAACCAAACTAATGAGCTCAGAGCTCTGGGTAATTGGTCTGGAATTTGGGAAAGGGATGTACCACCTGGAAATAGGAGGAGACTCTGAAAGGTCTGAGCTGAGATTGCCAAAGAAATGTTTTGATAAAACCCTCAAATGGAAAATGTTATTTTGGGTTAGCCCTGCCTTCACATTTTTTGTCCAATTAGTATTATTTAAAATGTATGCAAGATATTTTTTGTATTCAATGTTTATATTAGTTAGTTACTAAATGACAAAAATATAGCTCTGAGGAGTGTTATAAGCAGAACACATTGCCCAACACTAGGGCTCCATGCAGTCTGTAAAACAGGCCATTGGGATGGGAAAAGTATTGATATTTTTAATCCCTATAAAATAGGCCTTATACTTTCTACATGTGGTGGAAAATTGAGTCACATAGAACAAATCCACATAAATAAATCAGACTATCAAATAAGTCCAATAATAAAGGTGTTGTGGAAGTCCAAATAGGGTAGAAGGGGCTAGAAAAGGCTTCATAAAATAGATATTTGAACTGAGTCTAGAAAGATGAGCAGGAATATATTTCTTATGCAGAAGTGTAGGATCATGTTTCAGGCTTAATAAGCAACATAAGAGGGCCTGAAAGAACATAATAGATTCAGGGAACTGTGACTATTAAAAAATAAAGTTTAGTGAGCATTTGTAGTATTCTGGGAAATGTCTTTGAAAAGATTGAGACCATGCTATCAAGGAACTTGCAATTCTAATGAGTTTGCCCTTTTATATAGGTGGCATGGGCTAAGTTTACACACAAAAAATTATCTTAGTAAATTTCCAGTTTAGAAAGTATAGCCTAGGATTTGAATACACATATTGAATGGTATACTGAAGCTATGGATATTTTATATTATATTTCTCTTTATTTCCCAGAATGTATCATTGAATGTATTAAGGGTTAAGGCATTCTATAATAGAAAATAGAAATGTTCCAATCATGTATGTGATATTTAAAGCCTATGCCAGTCTGCACTACATTGAGAAAGCTCATTAGATGGAATAGAGTCTTCAGTGGAGGGTAAAGAGATTCCTTAACCTTCCCTATTCCAACTTTTCTAGAATCCCAATAACATATTTTAATTCAAAGTAAACTTTGCGGACTTCCTTGATGGTCCAATGGCTAAGACTCCAAACTCCCAATGCATAGGGCCCAGGTTTGATCCTTGCTCCAGGAACAAGATCCCACATGCTGCAATTAAGACCCAGTGCAGCCACATAGATGAATAAATAAATATTAAAGAAAAAGGAAACTTTGAACCAAAAGATGGACTTTGGAGTCATGGCAAGGGGATGGAGAGATGAATCCCAGGCTTTTAGCTAAGTGCCTGCAGCTTCAAAGTAAAATATCTCACAGAAGTCACATGAACTTTGAACATAGGCATCGAGGAGCCTGGACCACCTACTGAAGACAGCTAAAAAGCATTGTAGCATCTGGCATCTAATTCACAGGAATAAATTTTTGTGAAATTATGGTTTTCTTTGCTTAAAACTCTATCCCTCCTCCCATGGCAGTCACACTGGATCTTGAAGCTTCAAAAATAATAAAGTAAGTTTTCTAAATTTTGTATTTTATATTTTTGTTTTTCATATTTTATTTTCATCTATTTTACTTGGCATTGATAAAACTGAGATGTGACTACCATTTCTGACAAGAGCTAATAATTACCAACATTAAATAAGTTGGAATGAATTAAATCCACCCTGAAGTTCAACAGTGTGGGCCTCTGAGCAGTCAAATCAAATTGTAAAGTTTAAAAATAAAAAAATTTAAAAAAAAAGAAGAAAAAAATCAAATAATTTTAAATACTCAGGTTTTTTTGTTTTTGTTTTTGTTTTCTATTTCACTTGTATAGGTAACATATATACAAAGTTCAGGCAGTAAGAAAATTCCAAAAGACCTGAAAAAAGGAAAAAGAACTGTCTTCTGTTGCACCTGTCCCCACCTAAGATTCCCACATTGTAGTGATAATCACGTTCAATCTTTGTTATTTTCTTAGATTTTTGCATCCATTACTGTAAAATAATGCATTTATACACTGTTTCTTTCTTTTTCAGTTTTATATATTATATATTGATTTGTTCTTTTGAAAACTATTTTTTTTTATGTTTAATGCATTTTTTTAAAGTTTTTTGGACAATTTTATTTTATTTTATTTTAAGAGACACGTGTACTCCAATGTTCATCGCAGCACTGTTTATAATAGCCAGGACATGGAAGCAACCTAGATGCCCATCAGCAGATGAATGGATAAGAAAGCTGTGGTACATATACACAATGGAGTATTACTCAGCCATTAAAAAGAATACATTTGAATCAGTTCTAATGAGATGGATGAAACTGGAACCTATTATACAGAGTGAAGTAAGCCAGAAAGAAAAACACCAATACAGTATACTAACGCATATATATGGAATTTAGAAAGATGGTAACAATAACCCTGTGTATGAGACAGCAAAAGAGACACTGATGTATAGATCAGTCTTACGGACTCTGTGGGAGAGGGAGAGGGTGGGGAGATTTGGGAGAATAGCATTGAAACATGTATAACATCATGTATGAAACGAGTCGCCAGTCCAGGTTCGATGCACGATACTGGATGCTTGGGGCTGGTGCACTGGGACGGCCCAGGGGGAGGGTGGGGGAGGGAGGAGGGAGGAGGGTTCAGGATGGGGAGCATGGGTATACCTGTGGCAGATTCATTTCGATATTTGGCAAAACTAATACAATATTGTAAAGTTTAAAAATAAAATACTCAGGTTTTAAAATATTCTATTTAATAATGAGAGTGACATTTAGAGAGTGTAACATAACACTAAAATGTTCCAAATAAGAGAACTGAAGTTCTTAGAAATTAAAACAGTTATTAAAATTAAAAAGGTTTATTCTGTGTAAAATATAGTATGCAGTGACAGGTATTATTGTATTAAACTTGGTTAGAAGATGAGCTTGAAGTATGCTAACAGAATTTAGAATAATAAAGACTTTGAACTTATAAGGGAGGACTAAACTAATTGTTTTCTAAAAATCATAGGATTTTCTTTATTTATTGATCTTTAAGAACTAATTTTTTCCATATATTAGTAACTATGGAAGCAGTATGTATCTAGCAAGGTGTACCATATTACAATTCCTATTGCTTTCTTTTGTATTATAAAATCTCTGTGAAATAGAGTTAAATCTTATTGTAGAAGAGATCATAGATTTGCTGAAAATGAGGACTGTTAGTTCCTTAAGTGTTAAAGAACAGCAATATTCAAAGCAAGAGAGTGAGGAGAAACAAGAAAAATAACTGCAGAAGAAAACATCTTTACTTAGGAAATGGCAAGGTATTCCAAATTGAAGAGGCTCTGCAAGGAAAGATAAAAGAAAGATCTACAATTAGGCATATTTCAGTAAATTAATTTCAGTGAATAAGAGAATCATACTAGCATCTAAAGAGAAAAAGTACATACATAAAACAAAAGCAAGAATCTAATTTTCATTGGATATGTCATCTCCTCCCCTTCCCTTCCTTTCCTTTCCCCCAGTGCTGGGAGATAATAAGAGTCTGATCCTATAATTGGACCTTGCCAAAATTTCCCTCTAGGCTTTTTCCGTAGTGCTGAACTGCATCCTCACTTCTTTCCTCAAATAACCAGAAGGAACATTGGTCTGAGAATTAGATTTGGTTTCTGATTCCTGCTCTGTCCCATCCAAACTTTTTCATTTTCAAGGTAGTATATTCTGTCAATTGGGACTTTGATTTCCTTGCATGTTAATCAATTTGAATTAGTTAATCTATAATGTCTGTTCTAGCTGTAACATTCTTTGATAGTGAGGTGATCCAAAACATGCTTTATGATTGTTAGAGTTTGAGAATTAACTTTGTACGATTGTTACAGAATTTGAAAACTATGTAATTTGGAAGCAGAAATCAAATGCCATGGGCATGTGAGATTTTTTATTACTTTCAATGATATTGGCAGTTTCATTCAAAAGTGTATCCCAATAACCTTCTAATTAGTTCTAGACTGACCAGTAAATATGGAAGCACATAGCATGCTTGCCTAGAGTTTGGCATTATTGGCATAATTTTTTTTTAATTTTTGGCATAATTTTAACGTCAATAGAAATTTAGTGAAAGTAATCACCATCTACAATTTGAAGACTAATGACTGCTAGACCAATTAATTAGCAAGTTTCTAATTAGTAACATTCTAAGTCAACAGAAAAATTGAATAATTTTTTTAAAAAGCCAAGAAACCAAAAATATTTTAAATAAAGTTATGTTTATAGACTACAAACACATTTGTAGTCTACCTCTTTCAGTACGATATTCAGAATCCCTTTGTGAAATCAGGAATTTGATATCAACTTCATATAGAACATAAAGAATAAAGTTCTTTCAACAACTTTCATAAATTTTTTTAAAAATGAAAAATTTTAAAATATTCATAGTCTATCTTGATATATTACAGAGTTTTAATACTTCCCTTCAAGATGAGTATATTTAACAATGAATCAATGTCAATTCTAAGAACGTACAGCAGTCAAGTTTGGAATATAGCAGTCTTCCAACAGTGACTAAACCTGAAATGAAGGCTTTGATCATTAAGTTTACAGATTATTTCAGATAAGGTAAATAGAAAGACCTAATGGACTTCCCTGGTGACTCAGCTAGTGAAGAATCTGTCTGCAATGCAGGAGACCCTGGGTTGGGAAGATTTCCTGGAAAAGGGATAAGCTACCCACACCATATTCTTGGGCTTCCCTGGTGGTTCAGATGGTGAAGAATCTGCCTGCAATGTGGGAGACCTGAGTTTGATCCCTGGGTTGGGAAGATCCCCTGGAGGAGGGCAGGGCAACTCACTCCAGTATTCTTGTCTGGAGAATCCCATGGACAGAGGGGCCTGGCAGGGTACAGTCCATGGGGTCACAAAGAGTTGGATACAACTGAGTGACTAAGCACAGCACAGCACAGTTATAAAGTAATCTTTATAAATTGAAAAGATAACCAGGACCAGGCAGAATGAAGTTCATTGAAGTTAAGTGCACTACACATATGTGCAATTGGAGAGCTGGTGGTTAAGTATAATGTTTTATCCTGCATGGTCGATACCACACACATGCCTCTTGAACTAGGAGATAAGAGTATAAAGGACAATTCAGTCCTTATAGCAGGCTTCACTGTGATGCTGTGGGAGGCAATGTAGAGGAAGGACTGTCTCGGATCACTGATTTCAAGGTTTTTCAAATGACCTCAGAGTTCATGTTTTCTAAGGCCTTAAAGGCTTTTAGGCTATAATTCCAAAGGAAAACATGGAGTAAGAATATGACATCTATAAAAACATACCTAGAATTTGAATCTTCCCCCAAATGATTTTGGACTCCCAAAATACAAAGCAATACTCTAGAATAGATAGCCTAATTTTGTCAATAGCCACAGCTGCTAATCAAAGAATTCTCTGTGCCTCACAGTAGTAGAAGTAAAGTCACTATTTTAATTCTGAATTATTCCTTAGCCAGTTTAATTGTAGAAGAAAGTGAAATATATGACATTATATAGGTACTAGATATCACAGTATTTTATTAGGTTATAGAAGATTATTAATTTGTACACCTATATCCTCAAAGCAGAGTTTTTAATTAAGCGTTTGTCATAATATTTATGTATTTTAAAATACAATTTTGGTGATAAATCCATGAAGAATTTAGAGAGTCTTTTATGATGTGTTTACTGATTTTTTAGAGCTCTTCAAATATAATAATAAAGTATTCTGAATTTGTAATAGAAAGCATATAATGAGAATGTCACCAGTAGCACTTACATATTTTAAGTTATCGTAAAATGACTTAACATTAGGGTGATATACAATATGAAAAGAGAAAAACACAATTCTTAAAATCAGACCATCCACCAAATGTGATAGTTTTTATAGGAGGAACTTGAACACAGGCATAAAAAATATAGATGCATATTAAAAACAAATACACTGAAGAGCTTAGGAAAAGACCTGCTAAACTCATAAAATAGAACTCACTTGGATTAGTAATAATTTTATAAAAGGAGATTTTCTTACATGTTAATATTAGGTTCTGTATTGAGTTGAGACTGATATAAGTCTTAGGTGCAATTACACATTGCTTTCCGTTTGTTGGCTTATTTGGGGACAATTCAACTCAGTTTCTTGAAGCCATTGTTAAACATGAAATCCTATTGATTTTAAACACCCTGTAACTGTAGAAAGAACAAAATTAACCATATTTTCTTCTTCTGAATTCTGTACTCCAAGTTCTCAGGTATATATGTTTAGGTGTGTTACCATATTTCGATAGCAAGTTGGGCTTGTATGTTCTTTGATTTTATTTACCCTGAAAATCGCTAGCAAATGAGGATTATAAGTAGATCAAAGAGACACTAAAAGGAACACTGAAAGAAGAGTGGAGAAACACATGGGAGAATAATGTGGAGAAAGTTAGACATATACTTGTATTGTTCCTTGTAAGAAATTATGAACGTTCAAACCAATGTAGTAGTATTGAGGATGAGGAGAAAAAAATAATCAACAACATTTTTTTTTGTTTGTTTCTATTTTTCCTTGTTTCATGAAAAAATTAAGGTAGCTTTTAGGGATATATAAAATGCTACAGAAAAACATCGTAGCTTATAGGATTATCTTACTCTCAAGGGGATTCATGATTGATCAATCAACAACTAGTCTAGGAAGAAGGAGAGAGGATAGTGCTTTGGCTTTTATGCTTGGAGAGTAGACATATGCAATTCTTCTTTACTGAAATAGGAAATAACATGGAGAAATTAGCTTGCCTTGAGAGAAGGTAAATTCATTTTTGTGTATATTAAATTTGAGATACCTATGAATCATCCAGGGCTTCCCTGGGGGCTCAGATGGTAAAGAATCCACCTACCTGCAGTGGAGGAGACCTGGATTCGATCCCAGGGTTGGAAAGATCCCCTAGAGAAGGGAATTGCTACTCACTCCAGCATTCTTGCCTGGAACATCCCATGGACAAAGGAGCCTGGCTGGCTACAGTCCATGGGGTCACAGAGTCGAACACAACTGAGCGACTAACACTTTCACTTTCACAAAGCATCCTGGTGAGGACATTAAAATGAGAGTTTGAAATTTTTGTTTAAGCTTCAGGAGAATGATTTGAGAGACATTAACAAAGAAGTGGCAAGTGGCATAGTAGCAAATACTTGTATCAAAAATTCCAAATAGAAACTGTCCCAAGACTCAGTGGTTTACTGACAAGTACTTTTTTTTTTTTTTATTTTGGGTCTTTGGATTAGCTGTGGCCCTGCTGAACTACAGGGTTGGCCAAAAAGTTCGCTCAAAGATTTACATAAGATGTTATAGAAAAAACAGAATGAACTTCTTGGCCAACCCAATAGATTGCATTTTCTTCAGGCTGCAATTCGTCTCATCACTGCTTCATGGGTCTCCTTATCCTGCGGTTAGAAATTTCTTAAGGGATTTTTTTTTTTTTAATTTTTATAGTGGATAATGGCAAAATGCTAAAAGAGCTAGCAAAAGCTCATGATGTCTCTTGAGACCTTGGGGTACATCAAATAAGTTGCCTTATGCTCATTGTCCAGTGACCAAAACAAATCACATGGCCAGGTCCACCATTAGAAGGACCAAGAAGTATAATCTGCCCTCCATAGAGGGAATGATGGAAATCATAGGAAACATTCTAAAGAAAAATGCTGTCTCCCACAGGGAGTATATGGATTATTAGAGTTGGATGACATCACTAAAAGTAGGTAAAAAGAGGATGATGACAGCACCCTCAAAAAACACTGATATTTAAAGAATAACCCCAAGAATGAAAATGATGGAAGGATTATCGAGGGTCCATACAATCAAATAAGGGAAGCTTCAATAAGTAGAAGGAGGAAAAAACATTGTCTTATTCAATGCAAACTTCAAGTCAGGATTGAAAGTGTCTATTGTGTAGCAGTTTCAAGGTCATTAATTAGACTTGTTTCTGAATAATGGAGGAAGAGACTAATAAATTGAGAAAGTGAAAGCTTTAGTCACTGTCGTGTCTGACTGTTCGTGACCACAATGAACTGTAGCCCACCCGGCTTCTCTGTCCATGAAATTCTCCAGGAAAGTATACTGTAGTGGGTAGCCATTCCCTTCTCCAGGGATCTTCCAAACCCAGGGATTGAACCCAGGTCTCCTACATTGCCGGCAGATTCTTTACCATCTGAGATACCAGCGAAGCCCAATAAATTGAGAAATGGAAGGGAAGTGAGGAAGTAGATGTCACTAGAAAACTACCCCTTCAAAAACCTCTGTTATGCAGTCTGAAATTGGTAAACTGCCTATGATTGAGAATATGATACTCCTCTAAAACCTCTCAGTTGAAAGTTAGAACAGTTGAAAATGATCTATTATTTGTAAATGATAAATCAAGAAAACCTACACTTTGAAATCTACTTAAAATGTTAGCTTTATATGAACCAATTGATTTATTGTGATTATTATAAAATTCAGTCAATAAAAATTTTATTCCTCTATGCCAGACATTATGAAAATATAGATGTAAAAGTAAGAATAAAACATAACACTGAAATTCAAGAAAATTGCCAGATGAAAGACCTCTGTGTCTAGAGTGATGGTTGCAAAAGCTGTGTGTGCCCATCAATTCACCTGAGAAATTCTTAAACTATATGAGGCCTAAAAAATCATGATTTACTCCAAGTACTCATTTTCCAGATTTATTCCAAAGAATGAAAATTTGATTTAATGGATCAATTTTGTGGATTTCCATTGCTGTAAGTTTATTATTTCACATCTGATATTTGCAGTTTAAAATGTAGAAGTATCAATGAAGATTGCTGCTCTCTTTGGTGGAAATTTATAAACATAAGCAGAGAAATGTGTGGAAAAGACAGAGAAAAAAGTTCTTGAATTTCATATAAGGTCAAAAAGGATGCATTGAGAAAAATTATGCATATGCATATTTAAAAGTCAAGGCACTTGAAATCATTGCTTAGCTAGAAAGACTACTCGGTAATGGTATTTACAGGAATTACTCAGTTTTCGTATCTCTTAGACTGCCATTCATCACTCTTTTGCTGCGGCTAAGTCGCTTCAGTCGTGTCCAACTCTGCAATGCGATAGACGGCAGCGCACCAGGCTCCTATGTCCCTGGGATTCTCCAGGCAAGAATACTGGAGTGGGTTGCCATTTCCTTCTCCATATCAATCCTCAGTTCAGTTCAGTTCAGTTGCTCAGTCGTGTCTGACTCTTTGCGACCCCATGAATCACAGCATGCCAGGCCTCTCTGTCCATTACCAACTCCTGGAGTTCAATCAAACACATGTCCATGGAGTGGGTGATGCCATCGAGCCATCTCATCCTCTGTCATCCCCTTCTCCTCCTGCCCCCAATCCCTCCCAGCATCAGGGTCTTTTCCAATGAATCAACTCTTTGCATGAGGTAGCCAAAGTATTGGAGTTTCAGCTTTAGCATCAGTCCTTAAAATGAACACCCAGGACTGATCTCCTTTAGGAAGGACTGGTTGGATCTCCTTGCAGTCCAAGGGATTCTCAAGAGTCTTCTCCAACACCACAGTTCAAAAGCATCAATTCTTCGGTGCTTAGCTTTCTTCACAGTCCAACTCTCACATCCATACATGACCACTGGAAAAACCATAGCCTTGACTAGACGGACCTTTGTTGGCAAACTAATATCTCTGCTTTTGAATATGCTATCTAGGTTGGTCATAAATTTCCTTCCAAGGAGTAAGCATCTTTTAATTTCATGGCTGCAAACACCATCTGCAGTGATTTTGGAGCCCACCAAAATAAAGTCTGACACTGTTTCCACTGTTTCCCCATCTATTTCCCATGAAGTGCTGGGACCAGATGCCATGATCTTCATTTTCTGAATGTTGAGCTTTAAGCCAACTTTTTCACTCTCCTCTTTCAATTTCATCAAGAGGCTTTTGAGTTCCTCTTCACTTTCTACCATAAGGGTGGTGTCATCTGCATATCTGAGGTTATTGATATTTCTCCTGGCAATCTTGATTCCAGCTTGTGCTTCTTCCAGCCCAGTGTTTCTCATGATGCACTCTGCATATAAGTTAAATAAGCAGGGTGACAATATACAGCCTTGACGTACTCCTTTTCCTATTTGGAACCAGTCTGTTGTTCCATGTCCAGTTCTAACTGTTGCTTCCTGACCTGCATACAAATTTCTCAACAGGCAGGTCTGGTATTCCCATCTCTCTCAGAATTTTCCACAGTTTATTGTGATCCACACAGTCAAAGGCTTTGGCATAGTCAATAAAGCAGAAATAGATGTTTTTCTGGAACTCATTTGCTTTTTTGATGATCCAGTGGATGTTGGCAATTTGGTCTCTGGTTCCCCTGCCTTTTCTAAAACCAGCTTGAACATCTGGAAATTCACATATTGCTGAAGCCTGGCTTAGAATATTTTGAGCATTACTTTACTAGCATGTGAGATGAGTGCAATTATGTGGTAGTTAGTGCATTCTTTGGCATTGCCTTTCTTTGGGATAGGAATGAAAACTGACCTTTTCCAGTCCTCTGGCCCTGCTGAGTTTTCCAAATTTTCTGGCATATTGAGTGCAGCACTTTCACAGCATCATCTTTCAGGATTTGAAATAGCTCAACTGGAATTCCATCACCTCCACTAGCTTTGTTCATACTGATGCTTTGTAAGGCCCACTTGACTTCACATTCCAGGATGTCTGGCTCTAGGTGAGTGATCAAACCATCGTGACTATCTGGGTCATGAAGATGTTTTTTGTACAGTTCTTCTGTGTATTCTTGCCACCTCTTCTTAATATCTTCTACTTCTGTTAAGTCCATACCATTTCTGTCCTTTATTGAGCCCATCTTTGCTTTAAATGTTCCCTTGGTATCTCTAATTTTCATGATGAGATCTCTAGTCTTTCCCATTCTGTTGTTTTCCTCTATTTCTTTGCATTGATTGCTGAGGAAGCCTTTCTTATCTCTCCTTGCTATTCTTTGGAACTCTGCATTCAGATGTTTATATCTTTCCTTTTCTCCTTTGCTTTTTGCTTCTCTTCTTTTCACAGCTATTTGTAAGCCCTTCTCAGACAGCCATTTTGCTTTTCTGCATTTCTTTTCCATGGGGATGGTCTTGATCCCTGTCTCCTGTACAATATCACAAACCTCCGTCCATAGTTCATCAGACACTCCGTCTATCAGATCTAGTCCCATAAATCTATTTCTCACTTCCACTGTATAATCATAAGGGATTTGATTTAGGTCATACCTGAATGGTCTGGTGGTTTTCCCCATTTTCTTCAATTTCAGTCTGAATTTGGCAATAAGGAGTTCATGATCTGAGCCACAGTCAGCTCTCAGTCTTGTTTTCGCTGACTGTATAGAGCTTCTCCATCTTTGGCTGCAAAGAATATCATCAGTCTGATTTTGGTGTTGACCATCTGGTGATATACATGTGTAGAGTCGTCTCTTGTGTTGTTGGAAGAGGGTGATTGCTATGACCAGTGTATTCTCTTGGCAAAACTCTATTAGCCTTTGCCCTGCTACATCAGTCCTCAGAAGCATCTAAATAGGTCTTTCCCCCTCTATTCCTCTGATCCTGTATTTGACCCAAAATGTTACCTACATTTGCCCATTCTTCAGATTCTTACAGAGTGATAGGTGTTTGTAGATTAAATATCCTTAGGGTAGATTCAGTTCATCTTCTAACATTTTTTGCTATTTACCAAAGGACATCAGACCATCAGCAAATAATTTTTTATTAATGAAATAGTTAACAACTTGTCCTGATTTTTAATGCTGTATTTTGATAAATTATCTACAATTTGACACAGAATAAATCCACCTGCAATGCAGGAGACCACAGTTTGATTCCTGGGTCAGGAAGCTCCCCTGGAGAAGGGAAAGTCTACCCACTCCAGTATTCTTAGGCTTGCCTTTTGGCTCAGCTGGTAAGGAATTCACCTACAATGTGGGAGACCTGGGTTTGATCCCTGGGTGGGGAAGATCCCCTAGAGAACAGAAAGGCTACTCACTCCAGTATTCTGGCCTGGAGAGTTCCATGGACTATATAGACCATGGGGTCGCAAAGAGTCGGACATGACTGAGTGACTTTCACTTCACTTCAAAAGCTTTGGTTTAAGGCTTCTCTTCTTTGTACCCCCATAGGATCTTTATATGCATATGTATTTTAAAATTTATTGAATTACATTAATTTCGTGCCTGTTTCACTCTATATTAACCTAAATGGGAAAAGAATTTGAAAAAGAATAGATATGTATAACTGGGTCTTCCAAGTTGGCTTCTCAGGTGGCAGTAGTAGCAAAGAACCCTCCTGCCAATGCAAGGGACGTATGAGATGTGAGTTTGATCCCTGGGTCAGGGAGATCCCCTGGAGGAGGGCATGGCAAACCACTCCAGGATTCTTACTTAGAGAATCCCCATGGACAGAAGAGCCTGGTGCGCTCTCTGTGTCTATGGGGTCACAAAGAGTCAGACATGACTGAAGTGACTTAGAATGTACACCGAGGTCACTTGAAAACAATCAGCAATAGGGTATAAGTATATTTAAATGTATAAGGGGGGCACTAAGAAGTCTAAAGAAAAATAAGAAAAGTAGATAAAATCCAGTGGTAGAAGGGAGGAATGTCTTGTGAGAGAAGAGTGGAAATATGTATGAGGGTAATCATGAGAAAACTCCTGGGCCAGTCATGTGATGCTTTCATATCTTTTTCTGTCCTGTTCTTTGTATCATAGCAACTAACCCCTGAAAAATATGTTTTCTAGGGCTCTGCCTTTGACAATGTATTCTCTAGCTTCTACTATTGCCAACTTCCCAGCTTGCCAATAACAGAATCCAAAACATTGTTGCAAGAGATGAGGGGCATCTCTTCTACTTTCTGGGATACTTTCGAACTCTTTCTTCATTGCGATGAAGTATTCTCATCAGAATACATACCTATTCTATGTACACCGATTTGTATTGATGTTGCAAGTCTGCAGTGCTTGTGCCATCATCACCACTACTGGGTTACAGAATGTCTTAGAGGTGATCAGTCTCTCACATGCTTCTGCCCATGTAAGTCACTGATCTTATCACAGACCTCACATCTAAAAGCATCTGCCTTACAGAAATGTGGAATTGCTCACTGAAACTTACATTACAGTTCAGGTTGGGAGACAACTTCCTGAAGAGTTGGGTGCTATCCTATAGAGAAAATATGAACTTTAACCTGTTGACCAAAATACACATGTCCGGGAACTTAACAGTAGAAATGGAGGTGGTCTTCTCTTATGTCACTTAACTACTCAGTTACAGAATTTTTGTCTTCTCATAATTGGAGAAGGCAATGGCACCCCACTCCATTACTCTTGCCTGGAAAATCCCATGGATGGAGGAACCTGGTAGGCTGCAGTCCATGGGGTCATTAGGAGTCGGACACAACTGACTGAACTTCCTTTCACTTTTCACTTTCATGCATTGGAGAAGGAAATGGCAACCCACTCCAGTGTTCTTGCCTGGAGAATCCCAGGGATGGGGGAGCCTGGTGGGCTGCTGTCTATGGGGTCGCACAGAGTCAGACACAACTGAAGTGACTTAGCAGCAGCAGCAGCAGCAGCAGTACTCATAATTCTGCTCTCTGCTACTTTCCCAATCATGATTTCCAAAAGGATGGTTATTATGAGAGGACACATCAATGGCTTCATTGGATTTGGAGGCTGAAAATGCCATATGGACTATATTTTGACCTCAAGAAATTTGGTGGTTTACATGTTGTTTACATGTTGAATGTTGAGGGTAGACTTCAGCAACCTAGTAAAGGCTGTGTCATTAAGGAATCAGACCCTTCAGGAAGTTGCAATAGGAGATTCTTATTTACCAAAAAAAAAATTGTTTTAAAGATAAAAGAAGTAAGAATAAAGCTAACAATAAACTGACAAGCTCTCTCTGAAGGATTCTGAAATGCTATTGAAGAACAAAATGATGACTTGAAAAAATGCTTTGGATAGGATAGACTTATTAATCATCACAATAAATATTATCTAAATTAACATATAAATTATTGAAACTGCAACATCCCAATAAAAACAATAGAATTTCTGAAGAGCTAGAAAATCTGATTATAAAATTCATATATTAAAAAGAGAAGTAACAATACCAGAATATTGGGATCAGGCAGGGGAAGTAATTAGTTAGTTGTAACAGTCTTTAAAATGTAAAATAAAGCCAAAGTAACCAACATGAGGTAATTGTACACAAATAGAAAGTAGAAACCAATGTCAAGTACAAAAATATGTGTACATATATTTATTTACATGTGTACATGTAAATAAATACATACTCAAATCTAGATTTCATATTTTAGCAGAGGAATATAGTTTTATTTAAGTTAATAAAATAAATTATCAAAAACCTAGAGTTAAATTACATTTAATGTTGAAAGAGTGGATACTTGACCTCCAAAATCAAGAAAAATGTATAAGTATTACCTCCTCCTATTGCTACTCAATAATATGTGTCATTCAAAGGAATAAAAGTCACATATATTAGAAATAAGTAAAACTGTATTTATTTGGAAACTATATGTACAAGTATTTATGGAACTTGTAGGAATGCACAGTGCACTATGAAAACTAAGGTAACTTTTGCAACTCTTTCTATACGCTATCAGCATACAACTAGAAAAGAAAAATTTTTAAATATCAGTTGTAATAGTATACAAATACAAGAAACACTTGAGATAAATGCAACAAAGATATATAAGACTTGTTAATGGAGAATTTTAAAATATAGAAGGTATTAACATAATAGACAACCCAACAGAAAATTTTGAGTAACATCCCCATAAAATATATTACTGGAAAGTAAACATATTTAAAGATATCCAACATATTTATTTATTGTGCATTTCAAACTACAGTGAGATACCACTATACATTAACTTGAATAGCTTAACGTGAAAGACTGACATAACATCAGGCAACCAGAGCTTCTCATATATTGCTGGATGGAGAGTGAAGTTTTCCAAACACTTTGGAAATCAGTTTGAATTTTTTTAAAGGTTAAACATTGTCATATAAAAAATGAAAATACAAAAATAATAGTCACATGAAGGCTTGTAAATAAATTGATTTGTATTAGCCCCAAACTGGAAACAACCCAAATCAAGTGTCCATCAGTTGATGAAATGATGAACAAATTTTGTATATTCAAACAATATAATACTGCTCAGGAATGAAGACGACTATGCTACAGACATAATATGGACAAATTGTAAAACATGATGCTAAGCAGAAGAAGCCAGGTAGTAAGAGTATATACTATGCATTTATATACAGGGTTTTAGAATAAGAAAACTAATATATAGTTATAAAAACCAGATCATGGTAACTTGGGAAGAGAAGAGGAGAGAAAGGATGAAAGGGGGAGTGAGAATACTATTTAGGTATTTATGTTATGTAAACATTCTATATCACATGGTACAATACAACTGTACACTTAAAATGGGTGAATTTTATTGCATGTAAATTATGCTTCAATGCAGCTGAAATAAACAGTCAAAGGCAAATAACAACATGGAAAATTTGTTTTGTGTGTTTCAAATCTAATTCTTAAGTATTTATATGAAAATTAATAATATAACTAAAAAATGTTAATAACCTATAAAAAGAGACATAGAATAGACACAAAAACAAAGGTAACATACAAAGACATTTTCAATACACTCTTCAGGAAACTGTAAATTAAAGTAATAAGGAGACAACATTTTAATCTAAATAATATTAAAATGTGATTATACTGCTGGTGAATTTTAGGGAAATGTCTTTTCATGTATTTTTTGCTGGATGACATTTTGATGAATTCTGTTAAAAGAGGGTGACCTTTGAGTTAGAAATTCTGTGTCTATGTTGTTACTAATAAATTCACATATATCCAAGTTGATTTACATACAGGGATATTCATTGCAGTGTTGTTTGTAATTTCATAATAAGGAGAATAACAATGTCTACAATATATAGCAGGGGAAATAAATTACGTAAAATCAATTCTGTGGATTGCTCCAGAGCCATTACACAGGATGAAACGGCTCTTCATGAATAGTGGGAAGAAGCTCCCAGATCCTGAATAAATGGTTAAGGGACAAAAACAAGGTGCAAGACCACACACACACACACTGCTCTCACACACACACACACACACACACACACACACACACACACACACACACACCCTCTCTCTCACACACACACACACACTGCTCTCTCTCTCACACACACACACACACACACACACACTGCTCTCTCACACACACACACACCGCTCTCACACATGCACACATACCTGTAGATGCTAGGGGGCAATTTTAGATAACAAGGCTGAATACTGCTTTTATTTTGGCGTTCTTTGCTCAGATCATGGTGACAAACTGACTTTTTCAGAGTGTTTTGTGATTGGGGGAAAATCCCATTTTCTAGAAGAATTATACTTGCAACCTTAATTAACTTTTAACATTTAATAATTGATCCTGTTCACCCTTCAGGATACATGACTATCAGAATAAGACATAAATGAATACTGTATCATTAGCCAGCACACATCACTATTGTACCATATTCAGAGTTGTTTTTCCTGGATTCAGTAAGCCTTTCGATCCTTTGAGAATCCAATCTTGTTAAATCCCTGCTGCTGCTTGCAGTGACTTTCAATTAATAAGGTCATTTTGTGGCCTGACATGGCAGTCCAGTCAAACTGATGTCTGTTGTGTGAGCCAAGCATTGTAATTTATCTCTGAAAAGAGCTTTTGATTGTTGCCAAAGGAGGAAATGCACTGATGAATTATGACTTTTCAGAATACTGTCCCTAATTTTAGGTGTTGGATTTTCTTAAATGATTTGCTGAAAGTATAAATGTGCAAAATGCTTGAATGACTTTTTAGTGCATGGTGTTTGAAGTCATGTGTTTGTAATAAGCACAAAGGGAAAGTCATATTAGTGGAAAAAGGAAAATAAATCTGAGAGGGGTAAAATAATATCAGTTATAGCTATTTTTTTCTACCTAAATTATTGCTGTGACTCCAAAGATTAAATCAAAATTCCATAGATAAATTATACAGAAATGTATTTAAAGCAGGGAGAGTTTCTAGGTCCTCTTTTTTTTTAATTAATTTTTATTGGAATATAGTTGCTTTGCAAAGTTGTGTTAGTTTCTACTGTACAGCAAAGTGAATCAGTTATTTGTATATATACTTTCCCTCTTTTATGGATTTCCTTCCTATTTGGGTCACCACAGAACACTTAGTAGAGTTCCCTGAGCTATACAGTAGGTTCTCATTGTATTTTATACATAGTATCAAAAGTAAGTCTATGTCAATTCCAGCCTCTCAATTCATTCTACCCCCTTTGATTTTGTCATAAGATTTAGTTATGCCAAAATATATTTTGGTAAGGATACATCATACTTGTGTAAGTTTTTTCATTACAGTTCACTGAGTTATATAATGGTAGTTGAATAAAAGTGAAAGACAAATTAGATAGAAATTTTAAAAAAGAAACAAGAGGTGATATTTTATTCACCTGAGTTTTACAATAAAAAGAAAATGTGCTATTCTAAAAAGTACAATCAATATTTAATATTCTAATTTAATAGAGTTTCACAATGCAGTTCCTTAAGGAGGTTATAAGCATAGTAAGGAAGAGAGAAAAGGAAAGAAAATATAAATGTGGCATTAATACGTGTATGTGTGTGGAGGAGGTGCTCAAATTGTAGAGATTGACTCAGACAAATTAAGAAGTCAGGGAACAAAACTGTGGAAGCATATTCTTAAAATTTAAGACAATGCATGAAGAAGGGGTGAATAAATGAAGAGACGGCAAGACAGGGAGATAATTAGGAGACAGAGACTCCAGAGGTTCCAAAGTGTTAGGTAAATTACTCTTGTCAACCATCTCCCTGAGGCTGGGACTTCAGGGTGTCATTACTTCTTATCAACACTGCTATTAAACACTCTCAGATTTCATTTGCTCTTCAGCTCAAGGAGTTCCCCAGGTGAAAGGTTTTTGTATGACCTCTAGGGGTGTGACCACATCAATTTTCACAGAATGACAGCCTGGTCTGAACTTCAGATCGGAAATTCCTACTCCTGCTCTCATTTTGCATGCTTCTTTTCCACTTTCTGAAAATTAAAGGTTTTTTTTTTTTTTTTTTTTTCCTTCTCTTTGCATTGCAAAAGGAGTCCTGTAGAAAGGGTGGTACGGGTTGCAATAGGAAAAGTCTCAACTTGTTACTGCCCTAAATCTCTGAAGCACAGTAAAAACATTTTTTTCTCTCTTTTATTTAAAATCACTTTCATGGAGAATCCATTTTAAGTGAAAAAATTAAGCTGTCTGTTAAAAGGCAAGTGTAACATTGTCTTATTATATTTTAAACTTTGAAAATTATTTCTATTATTTCTTTTATAAATACAACATAGATATAGCTAAAAATGAATGATTCAATAATTGGAGGATGGTGACATTGTGAGTTGAATAGGAAAGGTTTATTTTACAAATATACTATCTACTTTATTAAATTTTTTTTGGAAAATGCTTTGCTTGTACTTAGTATATTTCACAATAATATTGTGGTCTAGACTCTAGACAAATCAGATTTCCAGACCAATTTACTCCTCCTGTTGAACTACTTTCAGAAAAACCTAAAAAAAACTTTCTCTTTAAACATTCATTCTGATGTAATCATTCCTATGAAAAAAGAGTATTTCTTCAGAGAGTTTAAGTCCAGTCTGCCACTTGTTGGTATAATTTAATTTTATGGTTTGCATTTAGAAGGATTTTTTGTTTTAAAAAAGATGGGATCATATGAAATTCACATTTCTGAAAAATAAATTTAAAAAATGTCAATATCATATGGACCATCTGTCTGTACAATTGTTTTGTGCTGCATTCAGCCATTCTAGAGACAACGGTTATCCTTAAATACATACAGTCTTAAAAATCACAATATGTTTTATGTTGACTAATATTTGTATTTATGTAATTTCATACATTACCCAACTACCTGCGAACATTTTGATACCATCTAGTTATGAAATATTTGATTTTAGAAAAATTCTCCAGGGTAGCTTTAAAATTTGGAGAAAGGCAAGGAAATTTTGTATCTGGAAACTATTTTTCTATTCTCACTCTTTTCGTTATAACATTGTCTATTACTTGATATATTCAGTAATTACTTCAAAATCAGATCATTAGAACTTACTTAATTTACTGGTTTATTTTAGGATTCTATTATATACCTTCCCTTACACCATTCAGAGAAGGCAATGGCAAGCCACTCCAGTACTCTTGCCTGGAAAATCCCATGGACGGAGGAGCCTGGTGGGCTGCAGTCCATGGGGTCGCTACGAGTCAGACGAGATTGAGCGACTTCACTTTCACTTTTCACTTTCACACAATGGAGAGGGCAATGGCAGCCCACTCCAGTGTTCTTGCTTGGAGAATCCCAGGGACGGCAGAGCCAGGTGGGCTGCCGTCTATGGGATCGCACAGAGTCAGTTTGTATAGGCAGGCAGATTGGTAATGCTGTGCTAAGATAAATCCAAATGAATTATCATTTTACAGAATATTCTTTATGACTTCTTAAATCTTGCTAATACATACCTGAGAGACATCAGGATTTATCTGAGATGTGATTCAAACAAAATCAAATGGAAACCAGTTGTTTATTAAATGTCTGTTAAAATGGTGCTTTAGATATTGGCTATAAAGTTGGGACAGATGAATCAAATGCTTTTGAAACTACATTTAGAGACAATCATAAACAAGCATCACAGTCACTAAAACATTTTTGTAATGTCAGCAAAAGCCAGAATTGAAAGGTAGATGATTTAATTTTTCTTAATTTTCCCTAACCAAATAGTAGATAGTGGTCTTCAAACGTAAAATCACAAAAGACAACAAAATGTATTTTGATAATCTAT
Source organism: Bos taurus (assembly GCF_002263795.3). Taxonomy (NCBI): domain Eukaryota; kingdom Metazoa; phylum Chordata; class Mammalia; order Artiodactyla; family Bovidae; genus Bos; species Bos taurus. Next base: position 73,776,840 of record NC_037331.1, on the reverse strand, counting down.
CTGACTGCTCTATTTGAAACTTCAGATTTTCTAGTCTCCTACATTCAGTTTATCATGTGACTGGCAGCCATTGGTACACTACTCAAATAAATGATTGCGAGCCAACCATAAGGGAGACAATAGGTACAACTGACCTTTCAGTTCAGTTCAGTTCAGTCGCTCAGTCGTGTCCGACTCTTTGGGACCCCATGAATCGCAACACGCCAGGCCTCCCTGTCCATCACAAACTCCCGGAGTTCACTCAGACTCACGTCCATCGAGTCAGTGATGCCATCCAGCCATCTCATCCTCTGTTGTCCCCTTCTCCTCCTGCCCCCAATCCCTCCCAGCATCAGAGTCTTTTCCAATGAGTCAACTCTTCGCATGAGGTAGCCAAAGTACTGGAGTTTCAGCTTTAGCATCATTCCTTCCAAAGAACACCCAGGACTGATCTCCTCAGAATGGACTGGTTGGATCTCCTTACAGTCCAAGGGACTCTCAAGAGTCTTCTCCAACACCACAGTTCAAAAGCATCAATTCTTCAGCGCTCAGCCTTCTTCACAGTCCAACTCTCACATCCACACATGACCATAGGAAAAACCATAGCCTTGACTAGACGAAACTTTGTTGGCAAAGTAATGTCTCTGCTTTTGAATATGCTATCTAGGTTGGTCATAACTTTCCTTCCAAGAAGTAAGCGTCTTTTAATTTCATGGCTGCAGTCACCATCTGCAGTGATTTTGGAGCCCCCAAAAAATAAAGTCTGACACTGTTTCCACTGTTTCCCCATCTATTTCCCATGAAGTGATGGGACCGGATGCCATGAATTCGTTTTCTGAATGTTGAGCTTTAAGCCAACTTTTTCACTTTCCACTTTCACTTTCATCAAGAGGCTTTTTAGTTCCTCTTCACTTTCTGCCATAAGGGTGGTGTCATCTGCATATCTGAGGTTATTGATATTTCTCCCTGCAATCTTGATTCCAGCTTATGTTTCTTCCAGTCCAGAGTTTCTCATGATGTACTCTGCATATAAGTTAAATAAGCAGGGTGACAATATACAGCCTTGAAGTACTCCCTTTCCTATTTGGAACCAGTCTGTTGTTCCATGTCCAGTTCTAACTGTTGCTTCCTGACCTGCATATAGGTTTCTCAAGAGGCAGGTCAGGTGGTCTGGTATTCCCATCTCTTTCAGAATTTCCCACAGTTTATTGTGATCCACACGGTCAAAGATTTGGCATAGTCAATAAAGCAGAAATAGGAACAAAAGGAACAGATTTTTCTGGGTGGTTTCTATTAATTTTAGCACCGTCTTCTCTCTCATTTGAAATGTTAAATGTGTATGAATTGATAGAAAGTGTACCTTAGTAAAGGCATTTTATATTTTTGTTATCATTGTTTAACAACATATTTCCTTAGTATAAAAGACAAAGTGATAAAAATAAGCAAGAGAGTACACTAAATGAATAAAATAAGCAAGAGGGTACATTAAATGAAAATTAATTTAGTTTTTAAACATATTATCTAAATCAGCTATACCAACACAATCAAGTCAGACCTCACTGAAAAGATGTACTCAGTTTTTTTTTTTTTTTTTATTGTAACCCAAAATATATATTCAGTTCAGTTCAGTCACTAAAATGTGTCTGACTCTTTGCAACCCCATGTCCGCAGCACGACAGGCCTCCCTGTCCATCACCAACTCCCGGAGTCCACCCAAACCCATGTCCATCGAGTTGGTGATGCCATCCAACCATCTCATCCTCTGTTGTCCCCTTCTCCTCTTGCCCTCAATCTTTCCCAGCATCAGGGTCTTTTCAAAAGAGTCAGTTCTTTGCATCAGGTGGCCAAAGTATTAGAGTTTCAGCTTCGACCTCAGTCCTTCCAATGAACATTCAGGACTGATCTCCTTTAGGATGGACTGGTTGGATCTCCTTGCAGTCCAAGGGACTCTCAAGAGTCTTCTCCAACACCACAGATCAAAAGCATCAATTCTTTGGTGCTCAGGTTTCTTCACAATCCAACTCTCACATGACCACTGGAAAAACCATAGCTTTGACTAGACAGACCTTTGTTGGCAAAGTAATATCTCTGCTTTTGAATATGCTGTCTAGGTTGGTCATAACTTTCCTTCCAAGGAGCAAGCATCTTTTAATTTCTTGGCTGCAATCATCATCTGCAGTGATTTTGGAGCCCAGAAAAATAAAGTCAGCCACTGTTTCCACTGTTTCCCCATCTATTTCCCATAAAAAGATGGGACCAGATGCCATGATCTTAGTTTTCTGAATGTTGTGCTTTAAGCCAACTTTTTCACTCTCCTCTTTCACTTTCATCAAGAGGCTTTTGAGTTCCTCTTCACTTTCTGCCATAAGGGTGGTGCCATCTGCATATCTGAGGTTATTTTTATTTCTCCCGGAAACCTTGATTCTAGCTTGTGCTTCTTCCAGCCCAGCATTTCTCATGATGTACTCTGCAAATAAGTTAAATAAGCAGGGTGACAATATACAGCCTTGACATACTCCTTTTCCTATTTGGAACAAGTCTGTTGTTCCACGTCCAGTTCTAACTGTTGCTTCCTGACCTGCATACACATTTCTCAAGAGGCAGGTCAGGTGGTCTGGTATTCCCATCTCTTTCAGAATTTCCACAGTTTATTGTGATCCACACTGCCAAGGCTTTGGCATAGTCAATAAAGCAGAAATAGTGTTTTTCTGGAACTCTCTTGCTTTTTCATGATCCAGCAGATGTTGGCAATTTGATCTCTGGTTCCTCTGCCTTTTCTAAAACCAGCTTGAACATCTGGAAGTTCACGGTTCACGTATTACCGAAGTTGCCTTGGAGAATTTTAACCATTACTTTACTAGCATATGAGATGAGTGTAGTTGTGCAGTGTTTGAGCATTCTTTAACATTGTCTTTCTTTGGGATTGGAATGAAAACTGACCCTTTCCAGTCCTGTGGCCACTGCTGAGTTTTCCCAATTTGTTGCATATTGAGTGCAGCACTTTCACAGCATCATCTTTCAGGATTTGGAATAGCTCCACTGGAATTCCATCACCTCCACTAGCTTTGTTCGTAGTGATGCTTTCTAAGGCCCACTTGACTTCACATTCCAGGATGTCTGGCTCTAGGTAAGTGATCACACCATCATGATTATCTTGGTCATGAAGCTCTTTTTTGTACAGTTCTTCTGTGTATTCTTGCCACCTCTTCTTAATATCTTCTGTTTCTGTTAGTTCCCTACCAATTCTATCCTATATTGAGCCCATCTTTGCATTAAATATTCCCTTGGTATCTCTAATTTTCTTGAAGAGATCTCTAGTCTTTCCCATTCTGTTGTTTTCCTCTATTTCTTTGCACTGATCACTAAGGAAAGCTTTCTTATCTCTCCTTGTTATTCTTTGGAACTCTGCATTCAAATGGGTATATCTTTCCTTTTCTCCTTTGCTTTTCACTTCACTTCTTTTCACAGCTATTTGTAAGACCTCCTCAGCCAGCCATTTCACTTTTCTCCATTTCTTTTTCTTGGGGATGGTCTTGATTTCTTTTTCCTTTACAATGTCACGAACCTCCATTCATAGTTCATCAGGCACTCTGTCTATCAGATCTAGTCCCTTAAATGTATTTCTCACTTCCACTGTATAGTCATAAGGGATTTCATTTAGGTCATACCTGAATGGTATAGTAGTTTTCTCCACTTTCTTCAGTTTCAGTCTGAATTTGGCAATAAGGAGGTCATGATCTGAGCCACAGTCAGCTCCAAGTCTTTTTTTGCTGACTATATAGAGCTTCGCCATCTTTGGCTGAAAAGAATATAATCAATCTGATTTTGGTGTCGACCATATGGTGATGTCTATGTGTAGAGTCTTCTCTTGTTTTGTTGTAACAGGGTATTTGCTATGACCAGTGCGTTCTCTTTGCAAAACGCTATTAGCCTTTACCCTGCTTCATTCTGTATTCCAAGGCCAAATTTGCCTGTTACTCCACGTGTTTCTTGACTTCTTACTTTTGCATTCCAGTCCCCTATAATGAAAAGGACATGTTTTTTGGGTGTTAGTTCTAAAAGGTCCTTTAGGTATTCATAGAACTGTTCAACTTCAACTTCTTCAGTGTTACTGGTTGGAGCATAGACTTGGATCACGCAGGAGCTACTCCGCATCTGAGGTAAGGAGCAGTGGCTGCACTTTGCTGGAGCAGCCATGAAGAGAGACCCCACGTCCAAGGTAAGTGAAACCCAAGTAAGATGGTAGGTACTGAGAGAGGGGATCAGAGGGCAGACAGACTGAAACAACAGTCACAAACAACTAGCCAATCTGATCACGTGGACCACAGCCTTGTCTAACTCAATGAAACTAAGCTATGCCATATGGCCACCCAAGATGGGCGGGTCTGACAGAATGTGGTCCACTGGAGAAGGGACTGGCAAGCCACTTCAGTATTCTTGCCTTGAGAACCCCATGAACAGCATGAAAAGGCAGAAGGATAGGATACTGAAAGAGGAACTTCCCAGGTCTGTAGGTGCCCAATATGCTACTGGAGATCAGTGGAGAAATAACTCCAGAAAGAAAGAAGCAATGGAGCCAAAGCAAAAACAACACCCAGTTGTGAATGGGACTCATGATAGAAGCAAGGTTCAATGCCAGTAAGAGCAATATTGCTTAGGAACCTGGAATATTAGGTCTATGAATCAAGGCAAATTGGAAGTGGTCAAACAGGAGATGACAAGAGTGAACATCAACATTCTAGGAATCAGTGAACTAAGATGGACTGCAATGGGTGAATTTAACTCTGCTGCTGCTGCTAAGTCACTTTAGTCGTGTCCGACTCTGTGTGACCCCATAGACAGCAGCCCACCAGGCTTCCCCATCCCTGGGATTCTCCAGGCAAGAGCACTGGAGTGGGTTGCCATTTCTTTCTCCAATGCATGAAAGTGAAAAGTGAAAGGGAATCTCTCAGTCGTGTCCAACTCTTTGCGACCCCATGGACTATAGCCCACCAGGCTCCTCTATCCATGGGATTTGCCAGGCAGGAGTACTGGAGTGGAGTGCCATTGCCTTCTCCGAATTTAACTCAGATGACCATTATATTGACTACTGTGGGCAGGAATCCCTTAGAAGAAATGGAGTAGCCATCATAGTCAACAAGAGAGTCCGAAATGCAGTACTTGGATGCAATCTCAAAAATGACAGAATGATCTCTGTTCATTTCTAAGGAAAACCATTTAAAATATATATTGACACTATACATCTAATACTACATTATGGTATAAACATGTGTATGTGATACAATTGATGCTATAAACTTAGAATTTTCTTCCTCATTCTGACATTGGCCCATTCTCTTGAAATGCTCTCATATAATTTTTTGTAGGTGGAGATAGTGAATAGAAAAATGTGCTGCTTTTTCTAACATGGACAGTGAATAAGGATTCAGCTAAGTAAAACACACTGTGATTGTGTGGGTGTGCATGCACACATTTACTATATTTTCCAATAAAGTTTTGTAAGACAAATGACAGTATCACACCTACAGTCCTGTGACCCTGTATCATTTTACTCTAGTTGCTATTTTGTTTTAGAGAATCACAAGTAATCTTAAAGCCTTCAAGTCTAGGTAACACAAGTAGGTTCTAATGCTTCTGCCAGTTTTGATCACTACTGGTGGCTATTGGTTATGTTGAGGATTCTCAAAGCTGGCTCCTCAGGATTCTGTGTGGCAGTTGCTTGGAAATAGCTGCTATGTGTATAAGATTAGTAGTACCCTTACATCCCATTTGATATTTCAGACCTAACACAATTTATTTTTCTTTTTTTACATCTGAGCAAACAGGGTGGGAAAGATGAATGCCGTTTATTGAATATGTACTATGTTCCAGATCAGGCACTCTGCTAAGCATATTATGGCTTTTATTCCATTTACTCCTGATAGAAACTTCATGGTGGAATCATCTCCACTTTATAGGTGAGGCAGTTGAGTCTCATAGAGGTTAAGTTATGTACCTAGGACACAAAGTCAAGTCAGGACTTTCATTCAGCAAAGTAACTCCAGCTCTCCCACTCAGAATCATTTCACTGTGCTACCTTTACTTTTCCCAGGGCAATCTGCTAGATTTAGAATGCTATTTTTGGATTAGGATCTATTAGGGTTTTTTCCCATATTAATTTTTAGTTATCATGAAGGGTTTTAGATAAAATATGATGGGATACTTATGTTTTTCATTACAAGTATAATTCTCTGAAAAAGAGACATAATTTTTCCCACTGAAAAGGACTTCAAAAATCCAACCCTCCTTTTTATGCTCAAGCCCTCCCTCCACTATCACTGGTAAAAATCTTTCTAGCCTACAATTAAACAACTGTACTAACTCCAAACCTACCAAAATTCCAAGAAATAGTATTTTATACACCTGTGTGTGCTTCTGTCTGCTGAGTTATTTCAATCATGTCTGACTCTGTGTGACTCTATGGACTTTAGCCTGTCAGGCTCCTCTGTCCATGGAATTCACCAGGCAAGAATACTGGAATGGATTTCCATGCCCTCCTCCAGGGGACCTTCTCTACTCAGGGATCAAACCCCAGTCTCTTATGTCTCCTGCATTGGCAGGCAGGTTCTTTTTTTTTTTTTTTTACCACTAGTGTCACTTGGGAAGCCCTTTATATACCTATGCTGCTGCTGCTGCTAAGTCGCTTTAGTCATGTCTGACTCTGTGCAACCCCATGGATGGCAGCCCACCAGGCTCCCCTGTCCCTGGGATTCTCCAGGCAAGAACATGGAGTGGGTTGCCATTTCCTTCTCCAGTGCATGAAAGTGGAAGTTCCTCAGTCCGTGTCGACTCTTAGCAACCCCATGGGACTGAGCCCACCAGGCTCCTCTGTCCATGGGATTTTCCAGGCAAGAGTACTGGAGTGGGGTGCCATTGCCTTCTCTGTTATATACCTATACATTTTATTATTTTCAGTTAAAACCATTTGTTGTATTAGTTCTGCTAGTTACTTCTGATTCCTATGGATATGTAAATATATTATGTCAAAAATACTCAGAGATGCTGTTTCATGGAAAGAGCTCTACTTGGGGTATCAGGTAACTTCCATCCTAATTTTACTACTTCTCAATTCCAAACCTTGTAAGTAGATTACACACTCAAACGTAAAATTCTAATTTCTAAGAGATATTTAATATGTACAATCACTACTCCAGTCTGTTCAATTCAGTAAATGTTCTTCGTGGTCTTTTGTGTGATTGGTATTGTAGAGGGCTGTGAAACGAGAAAGAATAAACTGGAATGTTTGTTGATATGGAAACAAATATCTATCTGGTTGATACAGTTTTATTATTTATTATTATTTAATGTGATAAAGATATTTACAATGGTAAGGGGACATGGAGGAGAAAGAAAACCCTTAATACATTTCTGGTCCTTGTCTAAGAATAAATGCATATGTACTTTAAGAACAAAATTGCAGAAAGACAAATAAAGTGTTATAATTATTATCTATAATTATTATCATTACCCTGTATATGCTTCTTAGTCTCTTAGCCACAGAAAACAGCAGAAATTCAATAGATCTTAAAAACAAGAGATTAATTATTTTAAGAACTTGGAGGTGATTTTAGTAAGAGTAAGAGTGATCATAATTACATTGTAAGATTGCTTTAAAATGATTACTTGTGCCTGATAAAATTGTGGGGCTTTGACTGGTGACTGCATTAGAGCCATCACTCTAGACTGAAAAATTCATACCTTCTAGAAAGTGGCACTTTTAACATCTTGATACCAAATTGTTTCTCTGTAATATGAAACAAACAACACATAAATGAAACAGAAAGCAAACTGTTAATGGAGAAATTTGTACAAATTCTGTTATTCCCTGAAAACACATTTAAGTGCAAAGTAGGAACCAAGAGTAATACTCTGAATCTCTGGGTGAAAGGGACTTCCGAAGGTCAGAGGTAATATTTACTGTTGGGGTGTGAGGGCAACCTAGTGTCAAATGTATTTGATTTTCTTGAACAAAAACTTTGATGTTTGTATAGAATTTATGAATTTTGCTTGTATAGAACTCTGCATTTCCACAGTGTTAATTCCTATTTAAGCCAGCACCTATTTGTCATGAAATCTAGCAAGTGTTTCTGCAACCTAGAATTAAAACAGACAGATCTGAACACTTATTACAAAGTGACAGATTGATATTCATCAACTTGTGTTTATTTAACTGAATCTCTATGACAATATGTATGACAAAGTATCCCATCTCTGGTGAGGAAACTGGGTATGAAGTCACATATGTGTTTTTTCATGCATTATCTTTAGGTTTGTTTTTATTCCATCACTAAATTTTATCCAACTCTTTGTGATCCCACGGACTACAGCATACCAGGCTCCTCTGTCCTTCACTCTATCCTGGAGTTTGCTCAAACTCATGTCCATTGAGTCAGTGATGCCATTCAACCATCTCATTTCTGTTGCCCTCTTCTTCTCCTACCTTCAATCTTTCCCAGCATCTGGGTCTTTTCAAATGAGTCAGCTGTTTGCACTAGGTGGCCAAAGTATTGGCGTTTCAATACTTTGTTGAAGTTTCAACTTCAACATCAGTCTTTCCAATGAACACCCAGGACTGATTTCCTTTAGGATTGACTGGTTTGATCTCCTTGAAGTCCAACGGACTCTCAAGAGTCTTCTCCAACACCACAGTTCAAAAGCATCAATTCTTTGGTGCTCAGCTTTCTTTTTAATCCAACTCACATCCGTACATGACTACTGGAAAAACCATAGCTTTAACTAGATGGACTTTGTCAGCAAAATGATGTCTATCTTTTTAATATGCTACCTAAGTCTGTCATAGCTTTTCTTCAAAGGAGCAAGCATTGTTTAATTCCATGGTGGCAGTCACTGTCTACAGTGATTTTGGAGCACAAGAAAATAATATCTGCCACTGTTTCCTTTTTTTCCCCATCTGTTAGTCATGAAGTGATGGGACTGGATGCCATAATTAATTTGTTGAATGTTTAGTTTTAAGTCAGCTTTTTCACTCTCCCCTTTCACCCTCATTAAGAAGCTCTTCAGTTCCTCTTCAGGGTGGTGTCATCTGCATATCTGAGGTTATTGATATTTATTCCAGCAATTTTGATTCCAGCTTGTGCTTCATCCAGTCTGGCACTTCACATGATGTACTCTCAACCATATAAAAATTTTTTTGGGCACTGACATTGTGTATAGCTCTTGTAAGGTACAGGGGAACAAGAGGGGGTAAGAAAACTGATATGGCCTCTTTCTAGAATTTAATTCCAGAGGGAGGAATCTAAATTTAGATGATAAATAGGCATATCATTACAAGTTGTTCTATATAGGAAAAGAATATGAGCCATGAGAGAGCATAATAATAGGGGATCTGCTCTTAATTGGGTGGTCACAGAAGGCCTTTATGAAAACTGGTACTTAATGTGAGATAGAAAGAAGCTTCCACTGTGGAATGGAAGGTGAAAACGGATTTGGCTAATATAGGTTGTATAATGGGCAGAGGCATTTGAACAATTCCTAAGACAAGAAAATGGTTAGTATGGCTGGGAATGAGCGCAAGGAAGCAGGGGCAAGAGAGATGTGTCTGGATCCAAGTGATACGGGGTCCTGTTAGCCATGATCGGGTATTGAGATTTTGCTGCCACAGTACATATTGAAATCCATCAGATCAGATCAGTTGCTCAGTCGTGTCCAACTCTGTGACCCCATGAATCGCAGCACGCCAGGCCTCCTTGTCCATCACCAACTCCCGGAGTTCACTCAGACTAACGTCCATTGAGTCAGCGATTCCATCCAGCCATTTCATCCTCTGTTGTCCCCTTCTCCTCTTGCCCCCAATCCCTCCCAGCATCAGAGTCTTTTCCAATGAGTCAACTCTTCGCATGAGGTGGCCAAAGTACTGGAGTTTCAGCTTTAGCATCATTCCTTCCAAAGAAATCCCAGGGCTGATCTCCTTCAGAATGGACTGGTTGGATCTCCTTGCAGTCCAAGGGACTCTCAAGAGTCTTCTCCAACACCACAGTTCAAAAGCATCAATTCTTCGGCACTCAGCCTTCTTCACAGTCCAACTCTCACACCCATACGTGACCACAGGAAAAACCATAGCCTTGACTAGACGGAACTTTGTTGGCAAAGTAATGTCTCTGCTTTTGAATACACTATCTAGGTTGGTCATAACTTTCCTTCCAAGGAGTAAGCGTCTTTTAATTTCATGGCTGCAGTCACCATCTGCAGTGACTCTGGAGCCCAGAAAAATAAAATCTGACACTGTTTCCACTGTTTCCCCATCTATTTCCCATGAAGTGATGGGACTGGATGCCATGATCTTCATTTTCTGAATGTTGAGCTTTAAGCCAACTTTTTCATTCTCCTCTTTCACTTTCATCAAGAGGCTTTTGAGTTCCTGTTCACTTTCTGCCATAAGGGTGGTGTCATCTGCATATCTGAGGTTATTGATATTTCTCCTGGCAATCTTGATTCCAGCTTGTGCTTCTTCCAGTCCAGTGTTTCTCATGATGTACTCTGCATAGAAGTTAAATAAACAGGGTGACAATATACAGCCTTGACGAACTCCTTTTCCTATTTGGAACCAGTCTGTTGTTCCATGTCCAGTTCTAACTGTTGCTTCCTGACCTGCATACAAATTTCTCAAGAGGCAGATCAGGTGGTCTGGTATTCCCATCTCTTTCAGAATTTTCCACAGTTTATTGTGATCCACACAGTCAAAGGCTTTGGCATAGTCAATAAAGCAGAAATAGATGTTTTTCTTGCTTTTTGAACTTTCTTGCTTTTTCCATGATCCAGTGGATGTTGGCAATTTGATTTCTGGTTCCTCTGCCTTTTCTAAAACCAGCTTGAACATCAGGAAGTTCACGGTTCACGTATTGCTGAAGCCTGGCTTGGAGAATTTTAAGCATTACTTTACTAGTGTGTGAGATGAATGCAATTGTGCGGTAGTTTGAGCATTCTTTGGAATTGCCTTTCTTTGGGATTGGAATGAAAACTGACCTTTTCCATTTCTGTGGCCACTGCTGAGTTTTCTGAATTTGCTGGCATATTGAGTGTAGCACTTTGACAGCATCATCTTTCAGGATTTGGAATAGCTCCACTGGAATTCCATCACCTCCACTAGCTTTGTTCGTAGTGATGCTTTCTAAGGCCCACTTGACTTCACATTCCAGGATGTCTGGCTCTAGGTCAGTGATCACACCATCATGATTATCTGGGTCATGAAGATCTTTTTTGTACAGTTCTTCTGTGTATTCTTGCCATCTCTTAATATCTTCTGCTTCTGTTAGGTCCATACCATTTCTGTCCTTTATCGAGTCCGACTCTTAGCGACCCCATGGACTGCAGCCTACCAGGCTCCTCTGTCCATGGGATTTTCCAGGCAAGAGTACTGGAGTGGGGTGCCATCACCTTCTCCGTCAGTTTTCCCATTCTGTTGTTTTCCTCTATTTCTTTCCATTGATCGCTGAAAAAGGCTTTCTTATCTCTTCTTGCTATTCTTTGGAACTCTGCATTCAGATGTTTATATCTTTCCTTTTCTCCTTTGCTTTTCACTTCTCTTCTTTTCACAGCTATTTGTAAGGCCTCCCCAGACAGCCATTTTGCATATTGAAATTTATAAGTCCCCACAAAAACTGAACTCATTACATAATTTGTATGCTTTATATCATACTTTAGAAACTTATAGTCTTTAATTCATTCTTTGATTCATTCATTTTCTAAGTGCCAATCTGAAATATCAAGAGTCAAAGAATTCATAAGATAAATCTCTCCTCATCCTGATTTCATAAACAAATGGGGATAGGCAGGTTTCTAGAAAGACAAAGTATATCATACTATAAATTATATTAGTAATAAAACTGAAAGTACAATAACATCTTGTTAAACAAAGGATTTGCCAGGCAAGAGTACTGGAGTGGGGTGCCATCGCCTTCTCCAGTACTCTTTCCTGGCAAATCCCATGGACGGAGGAGCCTGGTAGGCTGCAGTCCATGGGGTCGCGAAGCGTCAGACATGACTGAGTGACTTCCCTTTCACTTTTCACTTTCCTTCATTGGAGAAGGAAATGGCAACCCACTCCAGTGTTCTTGCCTGGAGAATCCCAGGGATGGGGGAGCCTGGTGGGCTGCTGTCTATGGTGTCACACAGAGTCGGACAAGACTGAAGTGACTTAACAGCAGCAGCAAACAAAGGATTTAGGCCTTCGGTGATGGAATCCAGAGAGTTAGGAAAGGCTTTTTAGAAAAGAAGTTGTATACCTGGATACTCTGAAGAACTAGTAGACATATACTGAGTAAGTCAGGCATTCTAATCAGAGGGTCCAGGACCAGGGAGTTTGTTCCAGGGATGCATCTGTCATGTGCTGGGCAAAGAGGAGATAAGGCCCAAGAGATAAACTGGAAAAAAATTACTAACATGTTTAAATACCATACTCAATGTTTTAACAAGTAATCTATTAGACCAAAGTCATTTCAAGTGGGAATGTGACTCAATAAGGAGGTGGATTTCAGATGACATTTTTAGGTTTTCAGAATAATTGCTCTAGCCTCTATCCTAGAACACCATTTAGCTCCTATCAGTCTCTATACTGTTCTCTTGTGTTTTTGGAAATTTTAGTAGTGCTCATTTTTTATCATGACTATCATCCTTATGATATCTCTAAGCAGTTAGAAACCTACATTCATTATGAACATTTGATATATGCTAATCGGTTCTTATATTAGTTCCTTATGCCGCTGTGACAAGTTACCACAAACTTAGTGACATTAGAAAATCATATTCTGACAGTTCCAAAGTTCAGAAGTCTAAAATCAAGGAGTTGGCAGGGATGTGTTCTTTCTGGAAGCTTCAGGGGAGAATCACTTTCCTTGCCTTTATCAGTTTCTAGGGGCCACCTGCATGCATTCACTTGTGGCCCCTTCCTCTGACTTCAGAACTCAGCACTCCAGCAGTTGGTTCTGTGGTCACATCTCCTTTTTCTGACTTTGATCACTTTTTAATTACTTTGGCCCTCTCAAATATTCCAGGGTAACCTTTCTATCTCAAGGTGCTTAACTTAAGTACATCTACGAAGTCACCTTTCCCAAGTAAGGCAGTATATCTACAGGTTCCAGAAATCAGAATGTGGATATCTTTGGGGGCATTATTTAGCTGACTAGAGTTCTGCAAATGTCATTGCCAAATTGTGAGTTCTGAACTCTTTGAGTCCCCAAAACTTGACTGAACATTTTTATCTTCACAGCAAAGCAGGGGATGACAGAACTTTAGAGGTGCTGAGTAGGCGACAAAAAGCTGCGTGATTTCGCTTTACCTTTTTACCTGGTCGCGTTTTACTAAAGTGACATTGTCCCACTAAAGCGAATAAGGGAGACTTTGAAATTCTGCCATGTGCAGGACCCTGTGATGCTGAGATCCAGTAGAGCTTTCATTCCTGTCTTTCTTCCTCAGAAGGGAGTCTGTCACTCTGTGGGAAGCCTCTTTGAAGCTGCCACAGCTTTGGGATTGCTGAGTGCAGGGACTTCTCAAAGAAAACAGTGTTCTTTTCATTTCCTATCAACAAGGAGTTCAAGTTCAAAAAAATATGCTCTCTTTTCTTGCTTTCTCATATGTCTATTAATAGGACAGTGCCAAGGTTCTGACCAGGAGTTTATAGTAGGTTCATGGGACTAATGAGAATGGAATTAGGTTACTAGATTTTTCATCTCTTTGTGCAGTTATGAAACAACACAATGGAGACATTAATGACCCCTTGCCTATTAGTGAGATCTTACTCTTGAGGACACCAAAAAGATTTTAAAGACATGAAGTTACTGATCTTCACACTCTAATTAGCAAGAATGTAAAAAAAACTATGGCCCATTTCAAAAAATGAAGGCTACATCTGTACAAGTAACCAAATCAAGCAGCCTGAGGATTTAGTCCCTTTTTCATGTTCATATGAGTGATCATATAGTATCATGTCTGGAAAATATTTGCAACATAGGGAGTCATTGAGGAGGTTCAGCCTAGTTATCAAGTCATTATGGCATGACCTGTGGGAGCCCAGGTACCTGAGCAAAGCAGTTGATGTATTTGAAATAAATGAAGACTGCCAAACTTGCTGAGATTTTAAAGAGTTAAGGTCCGGAATCTAGGTAAGTGAATAAGCAGCAAATATTCAGAAACAGTGACGTGCTCTGGAGCATAGACATTTACCTCTTTATAAATATACTTGTTAAATACAGGTGGTTCTGAATATATATACATGTATATATATAAGTTGGTTCTGGATTTACTAGTCAATGATTGAGCAAGGGCCAGAAGCTGAAGTGAATTTCTCAGGGTTTACTGGGAGGTAAGTCAACTGATTTCCAAGTCTATAGTCATCTTGACTCACTGCCTTTTCCTAGTTAGCTTAATTTAAAATTTTACTACCAGCTTGTTAAAATTTGATCCATTGTGTTTATAACTTAGTGGGCTATTATTATCAATTTAAAGTGATGTCTATTGATTTAAACCAGATCAATGTTTAGAAATTTCAGATTTTGAGTGTCCATGGCAAATGTCCTTCAGTTCTCAGAATTTAATCATGCTCCTCACTCAGGAAATAAAGTTTAATAGTTCATTAGTTAAAAAAATTTTTTTCTGTTTTTATTTTTACACTGTAATATGTTTGGAAATCAGAATGCTTTTTTCCAAGGAAACAGTAAATGATGGTTAAAGTGACTGATTACCTTTTTAAACTCACACTTGGCTTATCTATAAGCCTTCTGAGTTTCTTTGAGGTTTTTAATGAGTGTACAGATGAGGTAAGAGGTTTTGGTTTCTGGTGGAAGTGACAGTGGAGGGGGCCCGGGATGTGGAGGGTTTACAAGTCAAGAGGGGCCTAGAAATAATTTTCCATTCAATACTACTTTTATTTCTTTAAGTATAACCCCTGGGAATCCAACACAAGCTGTGATAAGCGGGTTTACTCCCCTTTGGTAGAAGTTTTGTAGGCTATGGGGATGCTCTTGGGCACTCTCAGTGCGTTTCTTTTTCCATAAACCATGCACATTATAAGGTAATGGGACTTGGGCATTCTACACTTTCCTAGAAGTATACTTTTTATTACATCCTTTCTGGAAGGTATTTTGGACAGCATATCAAGGTCTCAAAAATGTATATAACTTTTGAAATAGGAATTCTTCTCCTAGGAATTTTGTTTAAGGAAATAATTATAGACACATGCAAAGATTTATGGTTAAAGATGTTGGGCTTCCCTGGTGGCTCAAACAGTAAAGTGTCTGTCTGCAATGTGGGAGACCCAGGTTTGATCCCTGGGTCAGGAAGATCCCCTGGAGAAGGAAATGGCAACCCACTCCAGTACTCTTGCCTGGAAAATTCCATGGACAGAGGAGCCTTGTAGGTTACAGTCCATGGGGTTGCAAAGAGTCAGACATAACTGAGTGACTTCACTTTACTTCGGGTTGTTTTATTTATGATAGTGAAATTATGAAAAGTAAAGAGGTTCAGTTTGAACTGGTCAATTGTATTGTAACCACCTGGATCCCATCAGGAGATGGAAACATACAGGGGAGGTTTGCAATAGTATCATTAAACTCTGATAAAGAAAGTAACTAATACACACACACACCCCTACACACCTGACTAACATAACAAATACATTTGAAAAAGGGATGATGGAGCTTACTGGATAGTAGAAACAAGCTGGGCCATCACTGGCAAGTAGGAAGCAACCCTCCAGAATGCAGGCAAGGGTAGTCGAAGGCAAGAATTCAGCAAGTGGTAGTCGAAGTGTACAGAGAGGTGAGAATACTTTGGGCTGAAGGGGAGCTGTAAGAGTTAGCAGAAGGCTCAGTGAGAATCCCCTGGGGTGTGGGCAGGCTGCATAGGGAACTGCAGAGAGGACAGCAAGGACACAGGATCCTCAGGTTGCAGGAATGCTGCTCAGAGAACTGTAGAGGACATCGGGGTGCTGATGTGGGTGAGACACCTTTACGGCAACAGTTGTCTGGGCCAGGTAAACCACAGAAAGTTTATTTCTAGGCCAGGGCTGTAAGGCTGCCAAAGACTCTTGCATTCTGGGGCAGTGGCTACAGCAGAGCTCTACCCATTGTCTTCACAGCCATAATGCTGACACTTCTACCTTGTGCTACAGCTCGAAGATAGCGAAGGGCCCCTTCTACCTGACTATTTCACTCCAGCACTCTGTACTAAGAGAGCTTAAAGTCCTGCTTAATAGTCCTGTTCTATTATCACAGAACATATATCAAATGGTGAATTCCAAGGTAAAGTGAAAGTGAAGTCGCTCAGTCGTGTCCGACTCTTAGCGACCCCATGGACTGGAGCCTACCAGGCTCCTCTGTCCATGGGATTTTCCAGGCAAGAGTAATGGAGTGGGGTGCCATTGCCTTCTCCAAGGTAAGAGGTGATAAATTAATAAATAGCATATACATGATGGTGAAACATAAGATAGCATTCTGTAAAGTGAACAATCCTGCAAATATATAATATATATAGTATATTCCTTTTAAGCAGAGGTTTTCTTAAATCCAGTATAAGAATTTTGAGTTTCTTAGGGTTAGAATTTCTCGCCTATAACACAACTCATTCTGTGTTCACATTGCTGACTCTTTGAGTCACTCTAAAGGAACTGGACTTTGAGTAGACAAATGCTACTGCTGTGAGTACTAACAGAAGTTGCCTTTGACCCAGGAGTCTCTTGTCTTTTGCAAGCAACCATAAATATATGACAGACTCATGTATTAAGTTGCAAGTAAAGTAAACTTTCAGATCCACCTCTATTCTTGACTCACCTGAACCAACCAGCTAACTAAACTGACCAGGAAATTTCTAGACCTGTCAGGTGCTTTTAAATAGATAAAATGAGAGAATAGATTTAGGGGCACTGCTTTAGTAATCTGGGTAAAGAAGGCTACTTTGAAGAGCCAACTCAAAGTTGAGACATAAGTAATAATAAAGAAAATGTCACTATAAAATTTCAGTGAAAAGAGTTATGTAACAGAAGGAGCAAATGCAAAGTTCCTGAGGTAGTATCAGGGTTGGCCTGTTTGAGGGACAGCTAGAAGGTCACTGTGACAGCAGTGAATGAGGGAGCCACAGGGGTGAAAGAGGGAAGGAAACAGCAGAACAAAATCCTTTAGTATCCGTAGGCTTTAGCAACAAAACAGAAGCCAGGGGAAGGATGATCTGATTGTTTTACAATGATTATTCTGCCTCTATAAACAGGTGGCTCACATGGTAAAAATCTGCCTGAAATGTAGGAGACCCGGGTTTGATCCCGGGTCTGAAAGAGCCCCTGGAGAAGGGAATGGCTACCCAATCCATTATTCTTGCCTGGAAAATCCCATGGACAGAGGCTCATAGCAGGCTACAGTTCATGGGGTCACAAAGAGTTTTGGACATGACTGAGTGACTAAGCACTCAGTCACTCACAAACAGGTTGGAACAGAAGGATTAACGGTAGAGGAAACCATTAGGAGAGGATCAATATAAGAAGTTTGATGATTGTGGCTTGGATCAGCATTCTAACTAAGAAAACAAACAAACAAAAAATCTAGTTTAAATCAGCATTTAAACATAATAACGAATAACTTTCTAATATAAGCTCTGACATGTGATGTCCAAAGAGAAACAAAAGCTTTTATCATGGAATGTTAAAAGGTGTTTGAATTCATGCTTAGAGATCAGAAGTGCTTTGTAAAAGATAATGAATCAGAAATTTCAGTCAAGTGTTATTATGTTCATCTGGCATGGAAAATAGGTATGAAATATCTTTAAGAGCCTACACGTTTATAGAAAATCTCAAGGGGACTTGCTACATTAGGACCAGATAAAGAAAAATATGTTACAACTGATAGTTCAGAAATACAAAAGATCAGAAGAAATCTTTGGGGGTGATCAAAACCATCTCAAGAAAAAGAAATACAAAAAGGCAAATGGTTGTCTTAGGAGGCCTTACAAATAGTTGAGAAAAAAGAGAAGCCAAAGGCAGAAAGGAGAAAAGGAAAAATATTCACATCTGAATGCAGAGTTCCAGAGAATAGCAAGGAGAGATAAGAAAGTCTTTTTAAGTGAACAATGCAAAAAAACAGAGGAAAACAATAGAATGGGAAACACTAGAGATCTCTTCAAGAAAATTAGTGATATCAAGGGAATATTTCTTGCAAAGATGGGCACAATAAAGGACAGAAATGGTGTGGACCTAACAGAAGAAGAAGATATTAAGAAGAGGTGGCAAGAATACACAGAAAAATTATACAAAAAATATTTTATTAACACAGATAACCATGATAGTATGATCACTCACCTAGAGCCAGACATCCTGGAGTGTGAAGTCAAGTGAGCCTTAGGAAGCATCACTATGAACAAAGCTAGTGGAGGTGACAGAATTCCAATGAACTATTTCAAATCCTAAAAGATGATACTCTTAAAGTGTGGCACTCAATATGCCAGCAAATTTGGAAAACTCAGCAGTGGCCACAGAATTGGAAAAGATCAGTTTTCATTCCAATCCCAAAAAAGGCAATGCCAAAGAATGTTCAGACTACCACACAATTGCACTCATCTCACACGCTGGCAAAGGAATTCTCAAAATCCTTCAAGCTAGGAGTCTTCAACAGTATGTGAACCAAGAACTTCCAGGTATACAAGCTGGATTTAGAAAAGGCAGAGGAACCAGAGACTAAATAGCCAACTGCTGGGTCATAGAAAAAGCAAGAGAATTCCAGAAAAACATCCTACTTCTGCTTCACTGACTATACTAAAACCTTTGACTGTGTGGATCACAATAAATTCTGGAAAATTCTTAAAGCGATGGGAATACCAGACCACCTGACTTACCTTCTGAGAAATCTGTATGCAGGTCAAGAAGCAACAGTTAGAACTGGACATGGAACAACAGACTGGTTTCAAATTGGGAAAGGAGTATATCAAGGCTGTATTTTGTCACCCTGCTTATTTAACTTCTATGCAGAATTCATCATGTGAAATTCTGGGCTGGAAGAAGCACAGGCTGGAATCAAGATTGCTGTGAGAAATATCAATAGCCTCAGATATGCAGATGACACCACCCGTATGGCAGAAAGTGGAGAAGAACTAAAGAGCCTCTTGATGAAAGTGAAAGAGGACCGTCCCAGTGCACCAGCCCCAAGCATCCAGCATCGTGCATCGAACCTGGACTGGCAACTCGATTCCTACATGATATTTTACATGTTTCATTGGCCCAGAGGGATGGTATGGGGAGGGAGGAGGGAGGAGGGTTCGGGATGGGGAACACATGTATACCTGTGGCGGATTCATTTTGATATTTGGCAAAACTAATACAATTATGTAAAGTTTAAAAATAAAATAAAATTAGAAAAAAAAAAAGAATAAAGGGAACTGAAAAAAAAAAAAAAGAAAGTGAAAGAGGAGAGTGAAAAAGGTGGCTTAATATTCAACATTCAGAAAACTAAGATCATGGCATCTGATCCCATCACTTCATGGCAAATAGGTGGGGAAAAAGTGGAAACGGTGAGACAATTTATTTTTCTGGGGTCCAAAATCACAGCAGATGGTGACTGCAGTCATGAAATTAAAAGACTCTTGCTCCTTGGAAGAAAAGCTATGACCAATCTAGACAGCATATTAAAATGCAGAGACATTACTTTGCTGACAAAGGACCATCTAGTCAAAGATATGGTTTTTCCAGTATCATGTATGGATGTGAGAGTTGGACTATAAAGAAAGCTGAGCACCAAAGAATTGATGCTTTTGAACTGTGGTATTGGAGAAGATTCTTGAGTCCCTTGTACAGCAAGGATATCCAACCAGTCCTTCCTAAAGGAAATCAATCCTGAATAGTCATTGGTGGGACTGATGCTGAAGCTGAAGCTCCAATACTTTGGCCACCTGATTTGAAGAACTGACTCATTTGAAAAGACCCTGAGGCTGGAAAAGATTGAAGGCAGGAGAAGGGGGTGACAGAGAATGAGATGGTTGGATGGCATCACTGACTCAATGGACATGAGTTTGAGTAGGCTCCAGGAGTTGGTGATGGACTAGGAAGCCTGGTGTGCTGCAATCCATGGAGTCACAGAGTCCGACATGACTGAGTGACTGAACTGAACTGAAAATTCAGTCCTAGCCCTGATAGTCCCCTTACAAGATGGAGAACCAAACATTTTTAATAGCTTTTGCATTTTTGTTGCAACTCTTAATTATGACTGTATAGATAGATGCCAGGTATGCACTTCAGGGTGTGTAGTTATTTGAAGACCATGCTAATCAGAGGTGCATATTTTCTGTTCTTTTCTCTCTGGCTTTAGGTGCTAGGGTGAATTGTTTAGGCATCAATATAAGAAAATAAAATGACTCCTGTCTGAAGGATTCATTGCCATGCCATAAAAGCATTTTTAATATATAATTGTTCTCTCTCATCACAAATGTTTTCACCACAGAGATAATCACCTTGACTTATAAGGAAGGTATGATCATAAGAATAAGAATTTGTCATTTAAACATTCCATAGTCACTGTCTGTAGCACTGCTTGTTTTTTGAAAGAATAAAGCAAAATAACAGGTTTTACATTCATTAAAAATAACATGTTTTTAATAAAGGGAGATGAAATAAAATGTTGCACTTGTTTTAAGTTTTAAAACTTACTTTAACAATGATACTTCTAAAGTTAGTATCTTACCTAGCATACATTTTAGTTTTTTTTCACATTAATCTTTCCTCCAACTATCTGGTACCCTTTGATTTATAAACTTTAAAAAAAGATTATAAATCAGGAAAGGGTCAAATCACAAGGGCTATGAAAGAAAGTACAGATCTGAAATACATTCATGAACATCAAAAAAAAAAAAGTTAAAAACAAGTTTGTAATTTACAGCTGCCTTGAGGCAGCGATAACTAATACACTGAAAATTTACCCATTTTATGCATCTATTTTGCTTGTTTTACTACTTTGCTTTTCATAAAAAACACATTTATTTCAGCAACCTTCACTTCTTTTGGCATTTATGTGATCTCTGAGCTATGTGTGAAAATACACATATTTCTACTTTACAATTTTTATTGAAAAATTATTTCTCTTACAAATTTATATCAATGCTTTTTTGTTCTATGCTAGAATTATTTTCATTGTTCCTTTTTCTTTCAGTTACTTCAGAAAGTCAGTGTTACAGCTTATTTACTTTAACATCTGCTTTAAATCTTTTTTTAAATTGCCATTTGAATAATGTTTTATCATTATCTATAAAGAGGAAGAAGTGGAAATTTTCAGAATCACAGGTCATACCAATTATTTAATAAGAATAACACTGTAGATTACACCTAAATGACACTGCCTTCATAAATACTCGATGCGATTCACAGCTGTAACCTAATGAGTTTTCATATTGTTCCTGGGAGTCAGTGGAATAGTGTGAACAAATGATTATTTTCATATATATGATAGTAGTATACACTTGAGCAGAGTAAACAGAAGCAGGTGGCATCTCAGTACTTGCTTCCCAAAAGAATAGCCATGGAGACACTGAGGCTTGGATTTCATATTTTATTGAATAAAACTTTAGATAATAAGGCAAGGGCCTGTAGCGGGTACCTCCTGCTTTTGCCTGCTTAGTGTTCATTCTAACATCTTCTGGTAAGAGCATCCATATTTTTTCAGTCTTGCATGTGTATTTAAAATGTGGCTGTCTGAATCCTGCTTTGATGATGGTGCCTTGATGCAGGCCTGGTCCTTTAGGACCTTACTTCCTCTTGAGTGCAGTAATTGATTCAATAATTTACAAGTAACTGATTCAGTAATTTACAAGCAACCACTCAATTTACTGTTCTGTCTACCAGATACCTCTCAGTCTTCCTTTGTGGCATAGTCCTTGTTGTCACAATTTGAGAACTGCAGAGGTAACTAGGAGTCTCTGAAGAGATCTAGGTTTAGGGTAAGGGAGAGAACCTAACTACACATCCTAGGCTACTATGCTTTAAAATTCCTTAGAAACCAAGACTAAAGACATTAAGATGAGTTCTTGATTGGGGAGACAGGTAGGATGGTGAGTTGGCAAGAACAACAAA
Source organism: Bos taurus (assembly GCF_002263795.3). Lineage (NCBI taxonomy): Eukaryota > Metazoa > Chordata > Mammalia > Artiodactyla > Bovidae > Bos > Bos taurus. Next base: position 73,754,774 of record NC_037331.1, on the reverse strand, counting down.
GCCTGTTGCTAACAGTAACAATATCAGAGTAAGCTATAGATTAAAAATTCCTGATTCAATAAGGCCCCTCTGGTGGACCAAATGCAACCACCCTAAGTTCTACTCAACTCTGAAGGGAGTGGTATTGACAAGAAATTAACACAAAAAGGTTTATTATTGTTCATGCCCTATAACAATACCTGTAAAGTAATCTTCTATCCTTATCCCACAGGAGTCAAGGAATTATCTGTTGACTACAATGAGTGATTTGATTCCAGAAATTGTGTTTTTAAAACACTTTTTAGATAGTGTCCTCACCCAGACTAGGAAGCTCTGATTCATCCAAAGTTTGCCACACACACACAAAGAAGTTGGCTCTAAAATCCTTTCATTCAGTTCAGTACCCCTAGTCATGTCCAACTCTTTGCTACCCCTTGGACTGCAGCATGCAAGGCTTCCCTGTCCATCACCAACTCCCAGAGCTTGCTCAATCTCAAGTCCATCGAGTCAGTGATCCTTATGTATTATAACTGTGGTATAACATTTGATTGTCTGTCTTTAGAAGTAAGAACATACATTTTTAGTTAAATGTAAAACTGAAATAGGAGGGAAGTGGGCAGGTGGTCACAACCTTTAAAAGAAAGACATGGCTATAGGACATGACAAAAACTAGTTACAGCCAATGAGGTCCAAGATGGCAGATGTGACATCCAATAGACCTTGAGCTTCATCATATGCTCATTGTAATATATTAGCATGCTAAATGAAACACTCATCAGTACTATGACAGTTCTGAGGCTAACCATAAAAGGTCAAAAAGTGGGTGGTAGCTCAGTTCCTGGAAACCATGCCCCTTCCCCCCAAATAATTGTAATAATCCTCCCATTCATTAGCCTATGAAATTACTCAGCCCATTAAAAACTAACCGTGTTGTATTTTGAGACTCTCTCTCACCTTCTGAGATGCCTCACACTCTGTCTGTGGAGTTTCTTTTTACATAAATCTTCTTCTTACCTATTACTTCGTCTCTGAATTGTTCCACAGAAAAGAAAGATCCTTAAATCCACCTGCAACAGAACCATCTTAAAAGTTTGATAAACATGTGCTTTTTGATCCATGCAACAAACATATTTCAGAATAGGTATGGATGTATAAAAAAGTTGTGAAGGTAATAGAGTCCAGATAAACACATGGCCAGTTTCTCTTCTCATTAAAATGTTATGACACAGTTTCCCAATTAATGAAACAGTAGCTTTACATTATCCTAAAGTCCATATCTTATTCAGATTTCCTTAGCTATTACCTAGTTCGGTCCCAATATAATCCCATCCAGGATATTGGATTACATTTAATTGTGTCTCCTTAGGCCCCACTTGACTTTGACAGTTTCTCCAACATTCCTCAATTTTGATGCCCTTGATAGTTTTGGTGAGTACTGGTCAGATATTTTGTAGAATGTCTCTTAATTGGGATTTGTCTGATGTGTTTCTCATGGTTAGACTTGGGTTATGGGTTTTTGGGAGTAGGAACCACAGAGGTTAAATACCATTCTTGTCACATCACATCAAAGATAAATACTACCAACACGATTTATGACTGTTGATGTAGGTCCTTTATCACCAAGGCTGAAGTAGTGCTTGTCAGGTTTCACTACTGTAAAGTTACACATTTTTTGCTCCTTGTACTCTTTGGAAGGGTTTCACTATTGTGCAACACAAACTTACATACTGGAGAGTTATGCTCTACCTCCTTGAAAATGATTATCTACCTTAATTATGTAGTATTCTTCTGCAAGGCAGATTTGTTTGCTCTCTGTTTATGTAGTCAATCTCCTATCTGTATCAGGATAGACTCTAATTATTTTATACTTCAAGTTGAGTTATAATCCAATGCCACTTTTTTGATTATCACATTGTTCCAACTTTGAGAGTAGTAAGCTTTTTAAAGTGGTCCTGTGTCTCTTGACATACCCCCAATCACTGTGGGTTTTTTCCAGAGTACTTTCTGGCATTATAAGGTACACCATGCTCATCTTGTATGTTTCCTGCCCCAGCAGAAAAATAAGCCATTTTTCCAAGAAGCCTTAGTTCCTTTATCAGAGGATAATATTAGAAATAAAGATGAGTGCTAGGTATGATTGTTACTAGTAGTGTTAGCTGCTCAGTCGTGTCTGACTGTTTGCAACCCCATGGACTGTAGCCCACCAGGCTCCTCTGTCCATGGAATTCTCCAGGCAAGAATACTGGAGTGGCTTACCATTTCCTTCTCTAGGTGACCTTCCCGACTCAGGGATCAAACCTGTGTCTCCTGCAGTGCAGGCAGATTCTTTACTGTCTGAGTCACCAGGGAAGCCCAAATATAATGTAAGTGCTATGTACACAGTTGAGTGGCAATTCAAGTTTTGATTGTTACCACTGGGGTGCCATTATTTCTAGGCCCTCTCAGCTGACAGATCAAATAAATATATTTGCATATATTAATTGGTATATATACACATACTTTTAAATATTAAGGTATTTATTAAATATTAAGGTACACACATACCTACAGCTATTAAGCTAAACTTGATGCTGTATTGGTGTTTCCCTTACCACAAGGATCATTCTGGCCTTCTTCTCCAGCTTTGCTGTAATTGTGAATGTCAACAGTGTGAAACTCAGCTCCCATCATGCATTATTCATTTGCTTAATTATTTAATTATAGTATAAATGTGTAGTGATTTCAGAATTGTTTACTCATACCCCTTTGGTAAACAACTTTATCAGTTATAGCAAATTTTCATGTGTAGTTCCTTTTTCCTTTAGTCTTACAGAAACCACACATTTCTGAAGTTATTTAGCTTAGCCTCCTTGCCTCTTTAGATTGTTTCATGTATTTGCACTGTAGTTAGGTTTTTGTGTCACAGCCTATATTTCATCCTGGGGTCCTCAGCTTCCTAAATATTTTCATCTTTAAGGTTCGTTCTTAAATGAGGGTGTAAAGTTTTAATTGTTTTGACAAAAACATAGTTTATATATCTACCATTTAAGTATCACATAAAAATAACCACCCTAAAAAATTCCTTGTACCTTGTCTGTCTCACCCTCCAGATCTCTCCTACCCCTAAACCTTTGGCAAACACAGATCTATTTACTGGGTTTCCCTGGTGGCTCAGTCAATAAAGAATCCACCTGCAATGCAGGATACCTGGGTTCTGTCCCTGGGTTGGGAAGAAACCCTGGAGGAGGGCATGGAAACCCACTCCAGTATTCTTGCCTGGAGAATCCTCATGGACAGAGGAGCCTGGCTACAATCTATTTACTGTCTCTATAATTACTTTTTGCAAATACCATATAAATGAAATCATGTAGTATGTAGCCTTACTTCACTTTTCAGTAAGGAACGAAGATTCATCTGTCTTTATATGGCTTGAGAGCTCATGCCTTTTTCTTGCTGAAGAGTATTACATTTTATAAATATGCAACATTTCATATATCTATTTACTTCATTGTTTCCTGTTTTTGGTGATTATGAGTAAAGGTGCTGTAAGTGTTCGTGTGTAGGTTTTTGACTGAACTTAAGTTTTCACATCATATGGGTATATACCTTGGAATGTGTATGCTAGATCATATGGAAAGACTACATTTACTTTTGTAAGAACTGCCAAACTGTCTTCCTAAGTGACAGAACATTTTGCATTCTCACCTAGCACTGAAAGTTAACATCTATTGTTATTGTTAGGTTTGGGGATTTTGGATATTCTAATAGGTATGTTGTGGTATTTCATGGTATTTTTATGCAGCCTTTTCTTAATGACAAATGATTAGTTCAGTCACTCAGTCATGTCCAACTCTTAGTGACTGCAGCACGCCAGGCTTCCCTGTCCATCACCAACTCTCAGAGCTCGCTCAAAGTCATGTCCATTGAGTCGGTGATACCATTCAATTATCTCATCCTCTGTCGTCCCCTTCTCCTCCCCTTCAATCTTTCCCAGCATTGGGGTCGTTTCCAATGAGTCAGTTCTTCGCATCAGGTGGCCAAAGTATTGGAGTTTCAGCTTTAGCATCAGTCCTTCCAATGAATATTTAGGACTGATTTTCTTTAGAGTTGACTGCTTTGATCTCTTTACAGTCCAAGGGACTCTCAAGAGTCTTCTCCAATATCACAGTTCAAAAGCATCAATACGTTGGCGCTTAGGTTTGACAAATGATACTATGTATATTTTCATATGTTTATTATTTCTATATATTCTTTGGTGACATGTCTGTGTTCTTCGGAGAAGGCAATGGCACCCCACTCCAGTACTCTTGCCTGGAAAATCCCATGGATGGAGGAGCCTGGTGGGCTGCAGTCCCTGGGGTCGCTAAGAGTTGGACTCAACTGAGCGACTTCACTTTCACTTTTCACTTTCATGCATTGGAGAAGGAAATGGCAACCCACTCCAGTGTTCTTGCCTGGAGAATCCCAGGGACGGGGGGAGCCTGGTGGGCTGCCGTCTATGGGGTCGCACAGAGTCGGACACGACTGAAGCAACTTAGCAGTAGTAGTAGCACCTGTGTTCTTATCTTTGCCTATTTTATAAAATGGGCTGCTTTAAGTGTTCTTAGGGTATTTTAGATACAAATTCATTATCACACATGTATTGTGCAAAATTTTCTCCCAGTCTGTGGCTTATCTTTACATTCTCTTATCAATGATTTTCACAGAGATTTTAAATTTTAAAAAGTCCAAACTATCAATATTTTTATTTGGGATTGTGTTTTTGGTCCTGTATCTAAAAACACTTTTACTAAGGTCACATAGATTTCTCCTGTTTTCTTCTAAAATTTCGATACTTTTGCATTTTATATTTGTATATAATAAGTTCAGAAACATTCCCCCCCCTTCTGTATTTTGGAAGATTTTGAGAAGGAGTGGTGTTAATTCTTTTTCACATGTCTGAAGACATTGTGTCCTGGGCTTTTGTTGGAGTTTTTTAAAATTACTGATTCAATTCCTTACTGGGAATCACTATATTTGGATTTTTTATTTCTTCATGATTCAGTCTTGGTAGGTTGTATATTTCTAGGAATTTATCCATTCCTTCTAGGTTGTTCAATTTGTTGGTGTATAATTGTCTCATGATTCTTTGTGTTTCTGTGGTATCCGTTGTAACTTCTCTTTCATTCCTGATTTATTCGAGTCTTATTTTTTTCTTGATTTCCTTTAGGATTTACTGGTTTGATCTCCTTGCCCCCCAAGAGACTCTGAAGAGCCATTTCCAGCATCACAATTCAAAAGCATTGATTCTTTGGCATTCAGCCTTCTTTATGGTCCAACTATCACATCTGTACATGACTACTGGGAAAACCATAGCTTTGACTATGCAGATCTTTGTTGGCAAAGGGATGTGTCTGCTTTTTCCATACGCTGTCTAGGTTTGTCATAGCTTTTCTTTCAAGGAACAGTTGTGTCTGACTCTGCAACCCCATGGTCTGTCCATGGAATTCTCCAGGCAAGAATACTGGAGTGGGTTGCCATTCCTTCTCTAGGGGATCTTCCCAACCCAGGGATTGAACCCAGGTCTCTTGTATTGCAAGCAGATTCTTTACCATCTGATCTACCAAGGAATCCTGCCTGCAGTCTCTGTCTGCCGTGATTTTGGAGCACAAGAAAATAAAATCTGCCACTATTTGCCATGAGGTGAAGGGACCAGATGGCATTATCTTAGTTTTTTGAATGTTGTTGTAAGCAAGATTTATCACTCTCCTCTTTCACCCTCATCAAGAGGTTCTTTTGTTCCACTTGGCTTTGTGCCATTAGAGTGGTATCATCTGCATATGTACTCTGTGTAGACATTAATAAGCCGGGTGACACAACATACAGCCTTGAAGCACTCCTTTCCCAATTTTGAATCGCTCTCTTGTTCCATGTCCATTTTTAACTGTTGCTTCTTGTCTTGCATACAGGTTTCTCAGAAGATAGGTAAGCTGGTCTGGTATTCCTATCTCTTTAAGGAATTTTCCACAGTTTGTTGTGATCCACACAGTCAAAGGCTTTATCATAGTCAATGAAGCAGAAGTAGATTTTTTTTTTTTAATTCCCTTGCTTTTCCTATGATCCAACAGATATTGGTAATTTGATCTCTGGTTACTCTGCCTGTTCTAAATCCAGCCTGTATGTTTGGAAATTCTTGGTTCATGTACTGTTGAAACCTAGTTTGAAAGATTTTCAGCATTACCTTGCTTGCATGTGAAATGAGTGTGATTGTATGGTAGTCTGAACATTCTTTGGCATTGCCTTTCTTTGGGATTGGAATGAAACCTGACCTTTTCCAGTCCTGTGGCCACTGCCGAGTTTTCCAAATATGCTGGCACATTGAGTGAAGCACTTTAACAGCATCATCTTTGAGGATCTGAAATAGCTCAGTGGAATTCCATCACTTCTACTAGCTTTGTTCATACTAATGCTTCCTAAGGCCCATGTGGCTTCCCATTTTAGGATGTCTGGCTCTAAGTGAGTGACCACACCACTGTAGTTATCCGGGTCATTAAGAGCTTTTTTGTATAGTTCTTCTGTATATTCTTACCACCCCTTCTTAATCTCTTCTGCTTCTGGTTAGATGTTTATGAATGTATTCTCCCCTTCACTTCTCCAGGAACCATCTTTCTGTGTAGTTATTATTCTCTATTGTTTTCATTGGTTTCTATTCTGTTTTGTCTTAATTTTTCTTGTGTATGCTTCACGTTTATTTTCTGTTTTCTAGTTTTATATGGTAAAAGCTTGTGTTATTACTTTTAGAGCTGTGTTATTAGTTTTTCTAGTCTTATATCGTAAAAACTTGTGTTATTAGTTCTTTCAATATGTGTATTTAGAGCTATTAAACTTCTCTAAGCATTGCTTAAGTTACAGCTCACAAATTCTGAAAATAATTTTTATTTTTACTGAGTTAAAATCATTTTCTATCCATAACTTGCCTCAGTTTTGTATTCATTTTGCTAGTAAAAGTAAAGTGTAGAAAAAGTTCTTCACATTAACTTTTTTTATCCTCCTACATTTATAATCAATTGTCATAGCTTCTTAGAAGTGGTACATTTAAAGCCACTTCAGAGTGTGTTATAATTTTGCTTCAATTGTAAAACAATTTACCATATTTTTACTTGCCACCTTGTTTCTCTGTGATGTTCTAAAGTTCCTTCTTTTATCATTTCCTGTTTATGAAATGTCCTTTAGCTGTTCTTTTAGGGTAAGTCTGCTGGTGAAAAATCTCTTAGTGATCTTTATTCTAGAATGCCTTAATTTCTCTTCTATAGGGTATTTTTATTGGAGCTAAGATTTTTGGTTAATCGATCTTTTCTTGGATTATCTGCAAAACACAGTGCCATTTCCTTTTTATTTCCATAGTTTTTGATGTAAAATCCACTGCTATTTGAATTTTCTTTTCCCTGTAGATATGGTTTCTTTTCTCTCTGGTGCCTTGTAACATTTTATACTTAGCTGGCAGAATTTTAATTTTTTGTGTCTTTGCATTGATTTATCTCATGTATGCCTTGTTAGCTCCTTTAAGCTGTAGTTTTATATTTCCTGCCATATTTGAAAAGTTTTTAGTCATTTCTTCAGTACTTTTTCATTCCTCCCCTCTGTCTTCTTCTTCAATGACATAAATGTTAGGACTTTTATTATAAATCTCAATGTCACTGTACTTGTTTTTTTTGTTTGTTTTTAGTCTAATTCTCTGTTTAAATTAAAGAACTTCTATTTTTTAGTCTTTCAATTTCAAATTTTTTCCTCTATCTCTTCCACTCTGCTTCAGAGCCTATCCACTGAGCGTTTTATGTAGTATTACACTTTAATCTTCTAAAATTTCCATTTGTCTACTTCTTTTTCTTACCTAAAGCTTTCTATTTCTTTACTGAGGCTTTTAATTCTTTCATCATTCTCAAGCATGTGAGTAATTGATTTTGGAGCTTCTTTATGACAGCTGCTTTAAAACCTTTGTGACATAATTCTAACAAATTGTTGTGTTCATATTGAAATCTTTATTTTCCTTATGGCTGTTATAGCAAATTACCACAACTGTAGTGGCCTAAAGCAATATAACTTTGTTATCTTATATTTTTATTGGTCTCTCTAGTTGAATGTCACTGTATTGGCAAGGCTGTATTCCTTTCTAAAGGCTCTAGGGGAAACTTTTTTCCCTTATCTTTTCAAGCTTATAGACATTTCCTGCATTCTTGAATTGTAGCTCCTTTCCATTTTCAAAGCCAATAATGTCTGGTCAAATCTTCAGTTGTATCTCTCTGTCAATGATGCTCATGCATTTGTCTTATATATTTAAATAAACCTGTGATTGCATTGAGCCCATCTAGCTTAAAGCCAGGTAATTAGCAATCCTAATTCTATCTTTTATGTTTTTGTTTTTGTTTTTTTCATTTAACCAAACATATCCACAAGTTCTGGATGTAGACATCTTTGGCAAGGGGCATTATTCTATTACATTAATGCCCCCAAAGGTTTACAACCTTATCACACACAAAATGCCTTCATCCATCCCATTCAAATATTCTCCTAAATCTCAACTTATTACAGCATCAACTCAATCTCAAAATCTTTATCATCTAAATCATAGAATCTCATGAGTCCCAAATCTCATTATCTAAATAATAAATATAAGGATATAGTGAGTCTCTGAGTATAATCTATCCTGCAAATTAAAGTTGCTCAGTCATGTTTGACTCTTTGCAACCCCATGTACTATACAATTCATGGAATTCTCCAGGCCAAAATACTGGAGTGGGTAGCCATTCCCTTCTCCAGGGGATCTTCCCAACCCAGGGATTGAACCCAGGTCTCCCTCTTTGCAGGCAGATTCTTTACCATCTAAACCACCAGGGAAGCACAATTCATCTTTATTTGTGAATCTTTGAAATGCAAAAATCAAATTTTCTGTTCAAGAATATAGTGAGAGAGGCATAGGATAGTAGTTATAGATATTCACATTCAAAAAGAGGAAAAATAAAGGGAAAACACAGTTACTGGCCCCAAGCCATTTTCAGATATAGTTGGGCAAACACTTTTTGTCATCAGTTCAGTTCAGTCGCTCAGTCGTGTCCGATTCTTGGCGACCCCGTGAATTGCAGCACACCAGGCCTTCCTGTCCATCACCAACTCCCGGAGTTCACTCAGACTCACGTCCATTGAGTCAGTGATGCCATCCAGCCATTTCATCCTCTGTCGTCCCCTTCTCCTCTTGCCCCCAATCCCTCCCAGCATCAAAGTCTTTTCCAATGAGTCAACTCTTTGCATGAGGTGGCCAAAGTACTGGAGTTTCAGCTTTAGCATCATTCCTTCCAAAGAAATCCCAGGGCTGATCTCCTTCAGAATGGACTGGTTGGATCTCCTTGCAGTCCAAGGGACTCTCAAGAGTTGCCTGGGAATAATCTTATGAGGTTCACAGATTCACTCTTTGAAATCACAACTCTGTCATGGGGTTTTGACTTCATCTTCTGAGTCATTTGTCCCTTTTCATGGATAGTAGAATATGTCTACAGCTGAATAGTGTTATCAACCTATTATCCTGCTTATAAAATATTGCAGGTTCAATAGCCAACTATCATTTTCCTTCCTTCTCTTTCAAGCCAAAGCGGTAGAGTTTCTACTCTTAAAACATTCTGAGGCACCTTGTAGATCTCGCACATATGCCCAAGCGATTTACTATATTATCATGAGATTTGTACACAGGTTTTTCTTGAAACAATCTTCTCTATTTTTTATTTTTACTGACATAGTAGAGGGAATTAAGTCAACCTTTAATTTCTTTTTTTATTGAAATATAGTTGATTTTACAATATTGTATTAGTTTCTTGTAAAAAGTTAAGTGATAGTTATACATACATATTTTTTCCAATTCTTTTCCATTATAGATTAGTATAAGATATTGAATATAGTTCTATGAGCTATTTAGTAAATCCTTATTTAATCCCTAATTTCTTTAAAAAGACTTCTCTAACAGCATACTGTGAACTTTTGATCCTTTGAAAGTATTAGAAAAAACCCTAAAAAGCCCAAATCTCAGATTTTTCTCTATAGGATACTTGGACAGAAAATCTCTTAATTTCAGCATCTTGGTTTCTTTATCTTTAAAAATCTGTCTCTTAATTTATCTATTTCTTATTGCATTTTACTAAAAGCTCAAGAAGAAATAAGGCCAATATTATGCTTCAACACTGTTTGGAAATCTGCTTAAATATCTACTTTTTTTAATCCTAAAATTTTTTGCTTCTTCTTTACATTTTTTTGGGGGGGTTATATTTTCTGTCAGAGAAGGCAATGGCACCCCACTCCAGTACTCTTGCCTGGAAAATCTCATGGACAGAGGAGCCTGGTGGGCTGCAGTCCATGGGGTCGCACAGAGTCGGACACGACTGAGCGACTTCACTTTCACTTTTCACTTTCCTGCATTGGAGAAGGAAATGGCAACCCACTCCAGTGTTCTTGCCTGGAGAATCCCAGGGAGGGGGAAGCCTGGTGGGCTGCTGTCTATGGGGTCGCACAGAGTCGGACACGACTGAAGTGACTTAGCAGCAGCAGCAGCAGCATATTTTCTGTATTTTTGCTGAGTCATTATATTTTGCTGTTTGATTTAAGCATGTTAACAGGTACTTGTTGAACATTTATTCAAATGATGTCAGCTTAATGTCTTTGTCAGATAATTCTAACATGCCTGTCACCTTTGTTGTCTTCTCCTGAGATGTTTGTGGTTCTTTGAGATCTTTGTGGTTCTTGTTATGATGAGTGATAGATTTTTTTAAATTGGACATTTGGCGTACATTTTTATGAGACTCTGAATCTTATTTAATGCTATGTAGTTGTTTTTCTCTGGTGCTGTTCCTGCCAGGGATGAGGGGTGTTATCTCATCACTGACACGTGAATATAGAATATGCTTTCTCCATTTGGCTCTTACTGAGCCAAGGGAAACAAGGGAACATTCTCATTACTGCTGGGTAGGAGTGGGAGTTCCAGCTATTTACATCGTCATCACTGACACCACAAATAAGGACACTTTATTATTGGATGAAAAAAGGAAAGGTCTGGTTTTCTGCTTGGCCCTGATCAAAGTTTGTTCCTAGTGTCTATTAACTGGAGGCATAGGAAGAGGTGATCAGAGAGAGATAGCACAATAATTTTGATGAGCTCAAATATTTCCTTTATGACCAAAAATGACTGAGATGTTGATGTAGGCTGTAAGGACGTCATGCTCCAGTTTCTTTATGTTTAAAAATTTGTCCCCTTGGAGAAGGGAATGGCTACCCACTCTAGTATTCCTGCCTGGAAAATCCCATGGACAGAGGAGCCTGGCAGGCTACAGTCCATGGGGATGCAAATAGTTAGACATGACTGAGTGAATATTACTTTCAAATTCTTTAACCGCATCTTTTCTATCCAACTTTGAAACTAGAGAAGAGTAATTTTCTTTCTTTTTTCTCTTAGCTTTCTAAATTCTGAAACTATTTATACCTGCTTTGAATTTCAACTTTACAAATAAAAAATACATGTTATGATTAAAAAAATTGTCCCTTAATTTATCTCTTTAAAATTGCAGTTTACTAAAAGTGCAAGAAGAAATTAGGCCATACTATATTTCAACACTTTGCTTGGAAATCTCCTTAGCTAAATATCTAAGTTTAAAGAAGTGAAGGCAGAGGTACTATAAAATAACATATGTAGGTGTTGATATTTCCATGAAATTTTGGTGCATTCATGGAGAGGAAGACTAAAATATTCAACAAATAAATACAGATGATGGCACAATCTAAAAGAGCTTCAGTAGAATAGTATTTTTGAGGAAATATACAAGAAACATTAACTGTGAGTATCAAAAGGGCAACTATCCACTCACTCTAAGATCTGTCAAGAATAGAGAAGAATGAAGAATGCTTTTTTTCCTTTAAATCAGAGAATAATTTCTTTACAATATTGTGCTGGTTTCTGCCATACAGCAAAGCAAATGAATCATAATTTTATATATATATATATAAATATAAAAATCCCCTCCTTGTTAAGGCTCCCTCCCCCATCCCATCCCACCCCTCCAGGATGTCACGAAACACCAGGCTGGGCTCCCTGTATTATATTAAAGCAGCTTCCCTCTAGTTATCCATTTTACACATGATAGACTATATATGTCAATGCTGCTTTCACAGATTGTCCTCTCCTTTCCTTCCCCCACTGTGTCCACACATCCTTAGGAAGAATGCTTCTGTATAAACTGTTTTAGCAATGTCTTTGGGTTACAGCAAGGTTTTCAGTTCAGTTCAGTCACTCAGTCGTGTCCGACTCTTTGCGACCCCATTGACTGCAGCATACCAGGCTTCCCTGTCCATCACTGACTCCTGGAGCTTGCTCAAACTCATGTCCATTGAGTTGGTGACACCATCCAACTATCTCATCCTCTGTCATCCCCGTCTCCTCCTGCCTTCAATCTTTCCCCAAATCAGGGTCTTTTCCAATGAGTCAGTTCTTTGCATAAAGTGACCAAAGTATTGGAGTTCCAGCTTCAGCATCAGTCCTTCCAATGAATATTCAGGATTGATTTCCTTTACAATGGACTGGTTTAATCTCCTTACAGACCAAGGGACTCTCAAGAGTCTTCTCCAACACCACAGTTCAAAACTATAAATTATTCATTGCTCAGTTTTCTTTATTGTCCAATTCTCACATCCATACATGACCACAGGAAAAACCATAGCATTGACTAGACAGACTTTTGTTGGCAAAGTAATGTCTCTGCTTTTTAATATGCTGTCTAGGTTTGTCATAGCTTTTCTTCAAAGGAGCAAGTGTCTTTTAATTTCATGGCTGCAGTCACCATCTGCAGTGACTTTGGAGCCAAAAAAATAAATTCTTTCACTGTTTCCATTGTTTCCTCACCTATTTTCCATGAAGTGATGGGACCAGATGCCATGATCTTAGTTTTTCTGAATGCTGAGTTTTAAACCACCTTTTTCACTCTCCTCTCTCATTTTCATCAAGAGGCTCTTCAGTTCTTCTTCGTTTTCTGTCATAAGGGTGGTGTCATCTGCATATCTGAGATTATTGATATTTCTCCTGGAAATCTTGATTCCAGCTTGTGCTTCATCCAGTCCTCAATTGCATGATGTACTCTTCATATAAGTTAAATAAGCAGGGTGACAATATACAGCTTTGACGTACTCCTTTCCTGATTTGGAACCAGTCTGTTGTTCCATGTCCAGTTCTAACTGTTGCTTCTTGACCTGCATACAGAATACTCAGGAGGCACGTAAGTTTGTTTGTGATCCACAAACAAACTTTTGTTTGTTGTGATCCACACAGTCAAAGGCCTTTGCATAGTCAGTAAAGCAGATGTAGAAGTAGATGTTTTTCTGGAACTCTTGTGCTTTTTCAGTGATCCAACAAATGTTGGCAAGTTGATCTCTGGTTCCTCCACCTTTTCTAAACCCAGCTTAAGCATTTGGAAGTTCATGGTTCACGGACTATTGAAGCCTAGCTTGGAGAATTTTGAGCATTAATTAGCTAGCATGTGAGAGGAGTGCAATTGTGTAGTAGTTTGAATATTCTTTGGCATTTCCTTTCTTTGGGATTGGAATGAAACCTGACCTTTTCCAGTCCTGTGGCCACTGCTGAGTTTTCCAAATTTGTTGGTATGTTGAGTGAAGCACTTTCACAGCATCATCTTTTAGGATTTGAAATAGCTGAACTGGAATTCCATCACCTCCACTAGCTTTGCTTGGAGTGATTCTTCATAAGGCCCACTTGATTTCACATTCTAGGATGTCTGGCACAAGATTACACCATTGTGATTATCTGGATCTTGAAAATTTTTTTTGTATAGTTCTTCTGTGTATTCTTGCTGTGTCTTAATATCTTCTGCTTCTGTTAGGTCCATACCATTTCTGTCCTTTATTGAGCCCATCTTTGCATGAAATGTTCCCTTGGTATCTCTAATTTTCTTGAAGAGATCTCTAATCTTTCGCATTCCATTGTTTTTCTCTATTTCTTTGCATTGATCACTGAGGAAGGCTTCTTATCTCTCCTTTCTGTTCTTTGAAGCTCTGCATTCAAATGAGTATATCTTTCCTTTTCTCCTTTGCCTTTAGCTTCTCTTCTTTTCTCAGCTATTTGTAAGGCTTCCTCAGACAACCATTTTGCCTTTCTTTTGCTTGGGGATGGTCTTGATCATTGCTTCCTGCACAATTTCATGAACCTCCATCCATAGTTCTTCAGGCACTCTGTCTATCAGATCTAGGTCCTTGAAGCTATTTGTCACTTCCACTGTATAATCATAAGGGATTTATGTCATACCTGAATGGTCTAGTGGTTTCCCCTACTTTCTTCAATTTCAATCTGAATTTGGAAGTAAAGAGTTCACAGTCTGAGCCACAATCAGTTCCCAGTTTTGTTTTTGCTAACTGTATAGAGCTTCTCCATCTTTGGCTGCAAAGAATATAATCAATCTGATTTCAGTATTGATCGTCTGATGATGTCCATGTGTAGAGTCTTCTCCTGTGTTGTTGGAAGAGGGTATTTTCTATGAGCAGAGCTTTCTCTTGGCAAAACTCGGTTAGCCTTTGCCCTGCTTCATTTTGTACTCCAAGGCCAAATTTGCCTGTTACTCCAGGTATCTCTTGATTTCCACTTTTGCATTCCAGTCCCCTGTAAGGAAAAGTACCTCTTTTTTGGGTGTTGGTTCTGGAAGGTCTTGTAGGTCATAATGCAACCGTTCAACTTCAGCTTCTTGAGCATTACTGGTCGGGGCATAGACTTGGATTACTGTGATACTGAATGGTTTGCCTTGGATATGAACAGAGATCATTCTGTCATTTTTGAGATTGCACCCAAGTACTGCATTTTGGACTGTTTTGTTGACTATGAGGGCTACTCCATTTCTTCTAAGGGATTCTTGGCCACAGTGGTAGAATAATGGTCATGTGGGTTAAATTTGCCCATTTCATTTTAGTTCACTGATTCCTAAAATATTGACGTTCACTCTTGTCATGTCCTGTTTGACCACTTCCAATTTACCTCGATTCATGGGCCTAACATTCTGGGTTGCTACACAATATTGTTCTTTACAGCATCGGTAACTACTTCCATCACCAGTCACATCCACAACTGGGTGTTGTTTTTGCTTTGGCTCCATCTCTTCATTCTTTCTGAAGTTATTTATTCACTTGTCTCCAGTAGCGTTTTGGGCACTTACTGACCTGGGAAGTTCATCTTTCACTGTCCTTCTTTTTGCCTTTTCATACTGTTCACGGGATTCTCAAGGCAAAAATACTGAAGTGGTTTGCCCTTCCCTTCTCCAGTGGACCACGTTTTGTCAGAGCTCTCCACCATGACCCATCTGTCTTGGGTGGCCCTACATGGCATGGCTCATAGTTTCATTGAGTTAGACAAGGCTGTGGTCCATGTGATCAGTTTTCTGTGACTGTGGTTTTCATTCTGTCTGCCCTCTGATGGATAAGAGGCTTATGGAAACTTCCTGATGGGAGAGACTGACTGTTGGGGAAACTGGGTCTTGTTCTGATGGGCAGGGCCATGCTCAGTAAATCCTTAATCCAATTTTCTGTTGATAGGCAGGGCTGGAGGCCTCACTCAATGCCCCCAGCCCTGCAATAGCCTACCGCTGACCCACACCTCTGCCAGAGACTCCTGGACACTCATGGGCAAGTCTGGGGTAGTCTCTTGTGTGGTCACTGCTCCTTTCTCCTGGGTCCTGGTGTGCACAAGGTTTTGTTTGTGCCCTCCGAGTCTGTTTCCTCAGTCCTGTGTAAGTTCTGGCAGCTCTACGGTGGGGTTACTGGTGACCTCTTCCAAGAAGGCTTATGCCACACTTAGGTCTGCTGCACTCAGAGCCCTTGCCCCTGTGGCAGGCCACTGCTGACCCGTACCTCTGCAGGAGACACTCAAACACTCAAAGGCAAGTCTGACTCAGTCTCTGTAGGGTCTCCTGGTGTGCAGAAGGTTTTGTTTGAGCCCTCTCAGCATCTCTGGCAGGTATGGGGTTTGATTCTAAATGCAATTTTGCCCCTCCTACCATCTTGCTGGGGCTTCTCCTTTGCCCGTGGATGTGGGGTATCTTTTTTTTTGGTATGATCCAACATTCTTCTGTCCATGGTTGTTCAGCAGCAAGTTGTAATTTTGGAGTTCTTGCAGGAGAAGATGAGCGTGCGTCCTTTTACTCTGCCATCTTGTTTTAGCAAGGTCTTCGGGTTACAGCAAGGTTTGGATTAGAGCAAATAATATGAGTAGCTTTCAGAGAAGAGATAGATGACTAAATTGTACTCGTATCAGAACGTGAATTATAAACGAAATGGTGGTTAGGGAATCACAGCCAGGTGGAAAATGGTGCTGATGACAGATGAACAGACATATGCTCTGTTTTATATCTAGATTGTGATCACCTTTATGGGAGGCTTGAGTTTTTGGCAGTGACTGATATGTGCAGCAATGTAATATAATGAGGTTAGTTTGGTTGGTCTTTCAGGAGACAGAAAAACAATATCCTCTGGAGATTTCACTTAGGCAGTTAGTCAGATATTTTATGTCACGGCTAGGGAAGGGCCACTTTGCATAGACTGTGGAAGTGAACAGGCTTTCTTTAAAAACTTCAGCAGGTGATGTCTCATTTGGAGTAAGCCAGGACAGCTCACCAGCTTCCTTTGAAACTTGTTAAAGAGTGTGTTTCAGTTAAGACTTGGGTAGGATTTACTAAGAGCATGTTGACCTTTAGGAACTTCATTTAAATCCCTTGAATAATTTAAAATCTAATAAAAAATGTAGCAATGCGAGATTTGTGGTAACTCTGATATGAGAGTTGCAAAAGTGACTTATCAATGACTTCATTGAGAAAGGATCATTGAGATGATAACTTTTTTATCTAGCTCTAATACCAACACATAAAGCAGAAGGCCATTCTTGACAGGAGTTTCATGAGCAAAGTTGGGAAAGCGGTAATAGAGACTTAATGAAGAAATATCATCTCGAGATGTAATGGAAGGAAAGCAAAAGCACATAAAGAATGTGATGAAGATATTCAAGAGAAATAGAGGTGAGAAGGGAGAAAAATAAAATAATGGAGAAAAGGTTTAAATTTGTAAATAAAATTTGAGAAGGAATTTTATGATTTGTCTGGAGAATTTTGTAGAACTGCAGAATTTAGTATCTGAGGAGAGACTAAAGATTTTGAATTTCTAACAAGCTCCCAAGGTGAGGTCAGAGCTGCTGGGTTTTGGAAAAAAAAGTTTGAGTAAAATGGGAAAAGTGAGATAGAAAATAGAAAACAGAAGAAAGGAGAATAATGGGGTGAGACAAAAATAATAGAGTTCATTTGAGGTCATTGCTCTATATCTATTCTGCTGTATCTTGGTTAGTTCTTAAATGGCATAAAATTTCTGATTCACTTGCAGTCTTTTTAGTTATGATCTTTTAGAGGGAGCTTGAAGTTGCTATTTGTAGGAAAAAATAAAAGTAGGAAAAATCAGACATGTACAACATTTTGAAGGACCCAATGTTCTTTTTCTATTTGCATCCCCAGGAGGCTTCCAGAATCCCAGCTGTTTCCCCAGTGTGGTTATCCAGCCTGGCACATACTTCCTCCTCCTTAGCTAAGTCTAAGTTCCTTGCATTTTTGATGGAAACTCTGGCCTTATAGAAAGCATTTAATTCAGTGAATTCACATGAATTTTTAATAACTATCATGCATTTAATCCTGTTGGGGAACTTGTATTTTAGAGAAAAGTTTGCTTACTCAAGGGTAATAAATCTTAAATAGCACATCATATTTGGGTGAGGCTAACTTTTCTCATCCTCATAAATAATCTCATGGACCACTATTCTTCTAGGAATAGGAGATGTAACACTCTCCTGGTGCTCTTACATGGTTTTCTCAAAGGATTTTCAAACATTCTGAATTTTTACTTTTTTATAGTAGTACAAAGAAGTTAAGATTTTGTTTACTCTTACTTTTAATATATATTATGAATAGATTCAACTCAACCTAGGTTTAAAAAAAAAGTATGGCTATTTCTTTTTGAAAAATTTATATATTATTCTGTTTTATTACAAGTCTCTTCCAGAATTTGTTTTGGTAACAGAATGAGGTCTGCCATCACCCACTACTTCTGATAATAATAGTGACTTCCATGCTGCACATTTTTCAGTTTTTGTTGTACTTCTGCCACTGCTCCATAGTGAGAGGAGCAGATGATTTCTAGCTATTGTGTGGCTTTTTCTTCCCTTGGACTTTCTGGTGTGCTCAGTTACAGCTCTGTGTCAGATGTTTTCCAACTAAACAACAATTACATCGCTTTTTTTCTTCAGTTCTGTGGTGGATGTCTTAGTCACTGGCATGCAACCAAGCTGGAATGAAGTCTCAGAGATATATTTCAACTTGCAAGGTGATCATGAAGGTTGGCCTTGTATTTGCATAAGGCAGTTTGTATTTTCTTATCCTTTGCCTACATGGCTTTACTTGCCTGATGGAAATCAGCTGCCTCTTAATGTGTGTGACTTCACCCAAATATTATTTTCAATTTTGGTATTTTCCAGGCAAAAATTATATTATATTTTGGCATAGAAAGTATATGAGCCTGCTTTTGAGCCACCTATCAGGGACCTTGTTTTAAAAAAAGTGATAAGGGAAGAAAATGAAGCTGAAATCCATTTGGTAGAGATAGTAAGCAGTCTGGACATCCTGGTTCACTTTTTTTTTTCACTTTTTTTTTTTAATTCTGGAAAATTATTTATCATCTTTCTTTTATAACTTCCTTCTTTTTGTTTTATTTATTTTTAAAATTTTAAACATATCATGGGTATACAGTGCCTGCTTTAAATTTAAAGAAGTTAGAAATAGCTTTTAAAATCACCATACCCATATAATCCCCACCAATATTGTTATATCATTGGGCTATGTTGTCTGAGAGAATTTAGACTATTCTTTCAATTATTTCTTTTAAAGCTTATATCTTTTCTTATTAGTTTTCCCAGGATTATCAATATAATTGAAAGTCATCACCAGATCTTATTTACTTGACAGTTACTCTCAAAACATATATAATGCACAAAAATCCTAGAAACATGGACTACCTTTATAAAAAATCTTCATGAATTCACTTTAAAGTTTGCCAACTTATGCTATGAAGCTCTGGCCCAAAGCAAAGCAGATTAGCTGATATATTTATTCTTGCCTCAATTGTTGCGTTTTATGACTAGGTGAAGTGTTTTCAATTTTTGCTTTCTTTCTCTTCCTGTTTGCATAATTGCTTACTTTCTCTGTTTTATAATTTCATCTCTTTCATCTGTACATAGTTGAGAGAAATAGCTGTAAGAAAAGGGTTATTTCCTATTTTCCTCAACAATCTACTTTTCAATTATTCAGGTTTCCAAAAAGAAGAGCACAAAGTAAGACATATGTACTAATTTTATTCAATGAGTGTGTGGGGTGCCATTTTACAGAAACAAATGTGAGGATAAAAGACAAACAGGGCAGAGTGCACTGCAGAGTTGACAGTTTTACTGGAAAGTACAGCTGGTTACAAGGGTGAGGAATCTTCTAGGGGAGAAGAGTTTATCTGGCTTCTTTCCATTTCCTATCCATTGTTGGTAAAAATTCATTCTACAGGGCATTAATATTTTCACGTGATGTCATCTGGCTCTCCCAGTCATTGCAGAAGTCAGGTTCCCTATGATTCCCAACAACCATGGCGGGCTAGCAAACAGGTATGAACGAGCAGCTCTATCTGCCTGTAGGTCAGGTATGAAGAGGGTTCTGCACATCTCATCATCAGAGACAATTGGAAAGCTCCAGAGTGGCAAGCTGGCAGTGTGCACAATTAATATTGAGGAAAGGCTGTGTTTTGCTTGGCTTGAGAGGAATGGGTGGGGAGAAGCCAACTGAGCTGCAAAATGGTCCCCCATCATTTGTGATGAAGAACTCAGAGTTCTACGTGCTTTTATCCATTGAAGACTGAACCAACCTTCCTCTCTATGTGGGGTCTAAGAGTGTCTTCCATTTTTTATTGGAAGAGTGTATTCCATTTTTATTTATCTATTTAAAACACTTTCCTGAGGGTTAGTTTTATATTCTGGATTAGTACAAAGCATTGTGATACTGCTTCTCACTCCTTTCTAGAGGTGCCTCACATTCAGATTTTCCTGTCTAATCATTTATCTAAATTCTTCAAAGGAACTTTCTCTCCTCATGTGTTCATTAACACCTTCTCACTTTGCAGAGTCCAAGCAAAGAGTTTCTAGATAGGGTCAAATAGTATCTTAATCAGTTCTGGCTGCTTTAACAAAATACCATAGACTTATGTGTGAGGGGGTGTCTTATATATAGAAATTACTTCTTAAAGTTCAGGGACTGGAATTCAGATCAGGTTGTCAGTATGGCTGGGTTATGGTAAGGGCCCTCTTCATTGTTGCAGACTGTTGAGGTCTTGTGTTAGTGTGGCAGAAAGTGATCGAGCTATATGTGTGGCCTCTTCTTGTAAGATCACCTGATCACCTAAAAATAACATCATAATGAGAACTAGGTTTCAACATATGAATTTTAGGGAGACACAAGCATTCAGTCTGTAACAAACACCCAATTTGACCTAATTGATCTTTTCAGTTACCCCCACATCGGAAAGTCTAAAAATGGAAATGGTATACTGCATTTTTACATAGTGCTTACCAAATATATAAAAGGCTTATGATTTGAAACTCAGTAGAATTTCAAAATATATATTTCCAGTTAAAATCACTTCTGCCTTTATTGAAGGACTGACTAGAAAGAGTGCATTATTATAGAAAATTTGAAAAAGAATAATAAGATATTTCCTTATCCTTCTATTACCTTCCTCCCTCCCCTCAACCTAGGGTCAAAGTAAATCTTATGCTTCCTTGTATTAAGGAGAAAGGAATTTATTTCCAGTTTTACCTGTAGCTAACTGTGGAATTTATTCATATGCTAAGCCATGGTTCTTTTGGACTTTCAAACCACACAATGTATAAATCAAATCATCTTATCTTTTTGAGATGTCTTTTTGTAGATAGTTAGGTTAGCTTGTGCTTTACCTGACTCCCACCCATCACATGCACAGTTTGGCTTCCTTGGCGTGTTCTGATGATAGGAGGAAAGTTGATAGGAGTGGCGATCACAGACTCACTCAACCTGTTCCTTTCAGAGAATGCTGTTAGACCTTTTCCTTTTACTGAGCAAATCCTCTTATGTCTTTGAAGAAAGAAGGTGGTTCTCCCTGCCTGTTGAGCAAGTTCAATTTAAAACCTTGTGGGGAGAATTTCACAGCATGCAAGCAGAAACAGTTTTATTGCCTCTATTTTCAGAATCTCTTTTCAAATTACAATAATATGCCCAAGAAGAATATGAGAAAAGACAATCTTTGGGGGGCTAAAACAGAGCTTTTATCTTTTAAACCAAAAATATAACTAAAGAAATCACTTGGCTTATAGGAGTTTATTTTCCAATTTTAAATTCTATATTTCAGGAAATTTTACAGTCTTGTGGATGTGAAGAAAGAAATGCTTGTATAAAGAAACTCTTTTGTATAAAAATTGAAACTCTTTATAATCTTTTATCCAGATTGACAATCCTCTCAATTTACCACCTTTGGAAATAGATAAATTTTCATTTCCACAAGAAAGATTTTTAAAAGATATTGTATTAATGTGCACTTAAATTTCCTTCATTTCAAATGTATTATATAGTACTCATTTTTATTATTCATTATGCTTCAGAAAAGCTTCATTTAGCTCTTGTGTTTCATAATCCCCTAAGAAGTTTTCATTCATATTCTTAGGGGAAATTAAAGCATTTATATTTTTATCAGCATGATTGAGGATTATTATAACTCAAATAAGGATATAATGCTAAATATTGGTTTACATAGAATAGCTTACTTTTAGTTTCTTACTGTTTCTTACTGTAAAATTAAAATTAAATTAAATTAAAATTAAAATGTTTCTTACTGGAAAATTAAAATTTGTTGCTTCTAATATTTAGCATGAGAGCTGGGCCTAGCAATTGAAGTTAGATCAATCTCTGTAGAACTCAAAAATTGTTGTGAAAAACTCACAGTGAATTAAGCAACATGGAGGATAACTACTTTTGCATGTTTGGGAATTGATGCGTTGATTAATGCATCAACTAATTTCATGCATAATCTACTTCCTAAATGGAATTCTTTGAGGATTCTGGATAATGTTTACATATACACAATTAATGATGAATTTATGCAGGGGAAATCAGGTACTTATGTATTTGGCTATGAGAGCAATTTCTAAGTAGATAGTCACTTCCTTTGTTGGTACATTCTATAGTACTTGATAGGCTTGCAAAACTGTAGCATAAAGATGAAAATCTGTATTTAGAACTCTGCCCAGTTCTCTGCTATTTTACTGCTAACACTTTAATAACTCGCTCTGAAATGATGATAGATAAAACAAACTGACTTTCTGTTTAAGTACTTGCCCTTTTCAAAAAATGAAAACAGGCATATTACAAATGCTAAAAGAAAGCTCACTGATACCTTAGCAAAAATGTAATATTAGTTTTTGGCTTTTTGAAGAAAAAGGAGCACTTAAGATATAATCAAAATAGTATTTTTAAATTAGTCATGAAAAAGGTTTTTTTTTTTAATGCATTAATTTTTTAAGCAATTCTCCCTAAGTTGAGTCACTAATAACTAAGATCTATAGGAGATATTTTAAAGTCTGAAATAAGATGAGATAAACATCTCTAGGCAACTAAAATAGTTATCTTAGAGTGTAAGAGAACTGACACTCACCCATAAACAGAAATCCAGGAACTTAATAATTAGAAGGGGGAGGCATCATAACTGCAAGGCAAATATCTACATCCATCTATCCATATTTTAAAGTGAGATTGGTTATTTTGTTCTTCAGTTGCTTGCCTATTAGAAACCACCACTAAGAGGGCGCTGGCACCACTAGGGGCAAGTGATATGATACAAAGAGAGGGAAAAAGCTGAATAGATGCTATCAAGAGAGGAGGAAAAAGTGTTTCAGGTAGCTGGAGACTGGGTAGTATAAGGATAAACAATCTATGGATGGGCCCAAAAGTTCTATGGGGTTTTCGCATCACATCCTATGGAAAAACAACGAGCTTTCTGGTGAGCCCAGTAATAGCCCCAGGCACCCCTGAGAACATCACTGAATTGTGTCGTGGTAATATTTTGGCCACCTCATGCGAAGAGTTGACTCATTGGAAAAGACTCTGATGCTGGGAGGGATTGGAGACAGGAGGAGAAGGGGACGACAGAGGATGAGATGGCTGGATGGCATCACCCACTCGATGGACATGAGTTTGAGTGAACTCTGGGAGATGGTGATGGACAGGGAGGCCTGGCGTGCTGTGATTCATGGGGTTGCAAAGAGTCAGACACGACTAAGCGACTGAACTGAACTGAACTGAAATGAATAGGAAAGTGAAGGTGTTAGTTGCTCAGTCGTGTCCAACTCTGTGACCCCATGGACTGGGGCCCACCAAGCTTCTCTGTTGGAATTCTCCAGGCATGAATACTGGAGTGGATTGCCATTATCTTCAGAGGATCTTCCTGACCCAGGGATTAAACCTAGGTCTCCTGCATCGCAGGCAAAGTCTTTACCATCTAAGCTAATAGGCAAGTGCATAATAGTAAAAACTTTGTTTTAAACAAACAAAAAAAGTTTAATCTATTTATTTTGGTAAATTCACTTTTAAATACAGTATTCTCTGACAGTGCCAACTATTTTTTCCAGTATTAGATAATGCCTTTTAATTTTTTTAGCATATAAGAAGCTTGATTAGATAGATATCATCACTCAATGAGATCTTATTTCAAATCCTCCAGGTTAGCAAAACTTAAAGTCTGAAAATAGTAAGTGCTTAGGCAATATCGTGTAATGCAAACTCATAACATGCTAATGGGAGTCCTGAAAAACAAGAACAAGCTAGTAAACTGGAATGTGTATGTGCAGAATTACAACCACCCATAGAGAAAGATCATTCATGTATTAATGCGTATGGAAAAGAGTGTTCTTAGTAGCACTGCTGTAACTGAAAAGAAAAAAAAGTGGAGGAAAAAAATAGTCATCAAAAATAAGGCTGATTATTAATTATAGTACAATTACTCAATTGTATACTTTAAAGCACTGAAAATAAATAGGAGCCATATGTAAAAAATATATGTATCTTAAATAATATTGAACAGAAAAATAAGCTTATAGAAGATTAATTGCAATCTGATTTCATTTTTATAAAGTTCACTGCAAGCTGAACTAAATAATATGATGAAGTTAGTGTTGTGGCAAGATACAGTGACTTTTCCCTTGAACGATGTGACGTGGCTTTGAACCATATGGGTTCACTTACATGCAGCTTTTTTCAATAGTAAGTAGTACAGTACTACACAATTAGCAAATACAGAGCCACAGTTACAGAGGGTGGTCATCCCTAACATCTGTGTTGTTCAAGAGTCAACTATAGTTGAAACATACTCTGTGAGAAGAGACCTAATTTCTGTGTATAGGAAGTTTACTCCAAGTGAAATCTCAGATATGGTTTGCAGGTGAGTTTTTATTTTTATATGAAAACATTGTTTCACTCCACCATCTTTAGTGATGAGAGCTTCTCTGTTCTACTATTAGTTGATAATGTGTGCCTGAGTTCATGTTTGGTTGCTGACTCATATTTGACTCTTTGCAACCCCATAGACTGTAGTTCACCAGGCTCCTCTGTCCATGGGATTTCCCAGGCAAGAATATTGGAGTTGGTTGCCATTTCCTTCCCAATGGGATCTTTCCAACCTGGGGTCAAACCACATGTGTGCCGCCTGGGAAGCCCATAGGGGTGCATGGACCAATGCAATTAGTAGACACTGAGAGTTATTAGAAAGAGAGATGAACATTATTTGTATTTATTTTAAAAATAAACTTAAAAATTAAAATCTTTTGTGTAGATTAACAAGGGTATCTGCCTTTATTCCACAGATGAGATTTTCCTATGCCGAATGTAGCTCCTGATCTGTTGTAAGGAAAAACTGGGTTTCTCATTATATAGAAGAGCAACTTTCACTACAGTGCTTGGTAGTTTCTATCATCTTATCCATGATTTCATTAACAACCAAATTCACCCTCATATCACATGTGATATGAATAATGTAAACATCAGCGATGTACCAAACCTTGACTGAAATGTCAGTTCATTTCTACATGTAAACTGTAAGAGTTTGCATGTAGAAATGAACTGACATTTCGGTTTACATGTAAACTGTAGTAGTACAGTACTACATAATTGGTAAATACAGAGCCACAGTTACAGAGGGTGGTCATCCCTAACACCTGTGTTGTTCAAGGGTCAACTACAG